>NC_079496.1:34629051-35241579 GCF_030052815.1 Hevea brasiliensis
CTGCTTAGTGGTGCAATAATAGAACAAGAAAATAAAATATACAAATAAAGAAAGAACGAAGCATAATTTGAATATTTAAGAATCAATTTAATTTAACACAATGTGTCTAATATTAATTATCTTTTGTTCTCATTTGTTTCGCTTTGGAAGCGTTTAATTCCGAAATTCACAGTAATAATGTACGATATACAGAATTAATAAAAATACTCAATTTATATTCATATGGCAATAGAAGGTACATTTAAAATATTTAGTTAAGTTATACCTATTTTTGCAACTCTTTTGTCATTTTACTTAACAATTTTTATGTGGTTTGGATCATTTCATAATTGTAACTAATTCTTTTGAAGTCTTATTAACTCATTTATTTGATTTCTAATATTTTTAATTACTAATAGTCTTAATTTATTTTAATAAATTACACTGCCCAAGTAACCTACGACAGGCTGACTAAACTGGATAACAGGTTGTTGGCTCTGGACACCGCGGTGCCTCGGGCCGTCATACCATGGGACGCAGAACGTCAACCACGTATGCAGTCAGTATGGCTAAAAAGCCATGATATCACATAATCGGGCATAAAAGCCATGAATACGGGCATAAGAGCCATGAATACGGGCATAGAGCTATGAATATAGGCATAAAGCCTTTTGCAGTACTGCTAAAACAATACCCTATTGGCATGCCAAACTATCCAATCTGACACACATGTCTAGGCAATACAAGGGCACATAATATCATTAAATATTAATATATTATATTTTATGACTTCATTATTTCATGATAAATTTCGATTATAATTCATACATTCATTTGATCATTTATATGATCACAATTCACATCAATTATCCTTTTATACCATTGTACTCAAAAAAATTTTCTTTTCTCATTTATACATTCAAGAATCTACTCATGTAATTACAATTTTTATATTTCAAGTTGAGTTATTAATATGTTATGAATTCCATTTGTGATGGGCATATAAGCCCTAACTAATTATTCACATCAATTTGGTGACTTATTTTTCATGTTTCAAGTAATCCATAAATATTTCATGGATTTCAAATTTATGGCCTTAATTTCTTTTTAACAATTTTGACTAGGATGCATAGTCCACATTTGTCATACAATTCTAAGCATTTAAGCTTAGAATTGGTTCTAGGTCTTCATCTTAATTTACTAATCATTTTGATTACTATTCACCTTACTAGTCAACCAAAATGTTGACTTTTTTATACATAATAAATTTATTGAACCTAAATTCTCAAAAATACCACATTTTGCATTCAAAATTTGTTGGAATTAATCTCCAAATCCATTTCCAAGCTTAGCACTAAGGGGGCAGAAATTTCAGATTTTGTGCCCTAATTTCACTGTTCTATTAGGGACTGTTACATTAAGAATTTGTGGAAATGGTAAACATGAAAGTTTTTCCTTATTTTGTCTAGTTGAATTTCGTTTTTTGAATCACTCCATTTGGAGTTTTGTAGCTCCAGATATGGTCCAAAAACCATAGCTGGCCGGATTAGAGAACTGCAGAATTTACCAAATCTATAGTACCATGAACAGTGACTGCCACTGCCTTGTTGAATAGGTTCTAGTCATATTTTGGGGTAGGTTTCTTCATAAACGTTGTTTGTATATGTCTTATCTTGTTGCTGTAAAAATTTCAGGTCAATTGACCCATTCGACAGTGAGTTATGGCCAAATGAACAGTTACTGTTCATTTGGTCATTCTGCAGAAGCTGATTGCAGGGTATCCGGATTGGGGCCAACTTTTGGTCCACTTGCTTTGGTCTTATGGGCATGGTTTCTTCAGAAAAATTGTGCCATTATAAGTCTAGTTTCATGTCCAATTGGCCAAATAGAAATTGGACCTACACAACCAAAGTTATGGCTGTCTAAATGGGCTGGAATCACAGCCTCATTGCTGCTGTCTCTAGGCAGCCTTCCCATTTCAATTTGCCATACATTAGCTCACTTCAAATTATGATTAACTTGCCTCAAATGGTCACTAATTGACCATTAGAATGTCCATTAATCATTTCATAATCCAATTCCAATTTTTCACTCCCAAAACCCTAATTTTCCCTTTCAATTCACCCATACACCTAGTTAAGCACTTTCATTCATTCTATATGTGTATATACACCTTAAACATAATCTCTAATTCATTTTAAGTCCATTAAAACCATCAAAAACACTCCATCATTGTTCCTTCCTTAGGGCTGCCGAAATTCATGGTGGACATACACATATATTTGGTTCATTTAATTCACAAATTCTTACTCAATTCAAGTCACTAACATGGAAATAAAGAGCTTAAGGTGTATAAGTGCACTAACCTCTTGTAGGGCAGAATTTTCCAAGCTCAAACTTCACTTTCCTTCCTTTTCTAGGCTGCCAAACACTTCCCCAAGATGAGTGGACAAGTTTTAATGAAGAGACCTAAGGGTTTTAGGGTAAGAAATCAAAGATTGGAAGGTATAAAAAAAAAATAAAAGCTATGGAGGAAGAGGAATGGATTTTTGGCTGGTTGAAGATGAAGAAGGAGACCAGAAATTTTTGGTCTATTTTTGACTCTTTTAAGTGTTTTAAGAATGCTTGTTAACTTGTGATTGGTTGGGAGTAAGTGAGTGACATCATGTGATGTCATTATCTTTAATTTTCTTTATTTTCTTTTCTTTTCTTTTCTACTAACTTCAAATTAATTTTTCATCAACATTAATTCATATTTTATGTCATAATAATTATTTACTCAACTGGACAAGTCGGCCAAAAATCGTCTCTGAAGGCGAAATGACCAAAATGCCCTCCGTTTGGCTTAACGGGTCAAAATTGTCCGTACCGATTGAAAAATTTTTCTAAATATTTTCTTGGCATTCTAATGCCATAGGAACCTCAATGACCCTTCTCTGGAGTCCCAAAAATTATTTTATGAATTTTTCCCCGGGTCTAGGGCTCCTCGTTGCGAGAACCGCAACTTCCCACTAGGTTACCCATCGCTAGGGCACCGGCTCATTTAACTTGGTTGTATTTTATTTCTAAAATTTTTCCTAAATTTTTCTTATTAATATTTGAGTTATTTATGACTCCTCACTCTAGTCTAATTATTTTTCTAGACGTTCTAGCTGTCCGGACCGACACCGGTCACCGGAATAGTAGAATATATGTAATTGCTACAGTGAGAGTGTTACAAGCAGAGTATTCCTAAAACTGCCTTTAGAACCCGCTATGGCCATTATGAGTTCTTGGTCATGCCATTCGGGTTAACTAATGCTCTGGCTGCTTTTATGGATCTGATGAATACTATCTTCAGACCATACCTCGACCAGTTTGTTGTGGTATTCATAGATGATATATTGGTTTATTCAAGGAGTGCAGAAGAGCATGATAGACATCTGTGGATTGTACTGCAGACTTTGAGGGAGAAATAACTATATGCCAAATTGTCGAAGTGTAAATTTTGGCTGAAGGAAATATTTTTTTTGGGGCATATAGTATTGGTAGAGGGTATCAAGGTAGATCCAAGTAAGATAAAAGTTGTCCTTAATTGGAGACCACCCAGAAATATCACTGAGATTTGCAGTTTTCTGGGTTTAGCTGGATACTATCATCGATTTGTGAAGGGATTCTCCATGTTGGCATCTCCATTTACTAAACTACTTTGAAAAGATGTAAAATTTTAGTAGACAGATAAACGCCAACAGAGTTTGGATGAGTTGAAGAGATGTTTAACTGAGGCTCCAGTCCTTACTTTACCTACCCTGGGTAAAGAGTATATTATTTACAGTGACGCTTCTCATAATGGGTTAGGCTGTGTATTGATGCAAGAGCAGAATGTCATTGCCTATGCATCACGCCAGCTGAAACCGTATGAGAGGAACTATCTGACACATGACTTGGAGCTTGCAGCTATTGTATTTGCCCTTAAGATCTAAAGACACTATTTGTATGGGGAGAAGTGCTACATCTACATAGATCATAAGAGTTTGAAGTATCTGGGCACTCAGAACCAATTGAATTTGAGATAGAGAAGATGGTTAGAGTTGATAAAAGACTATGATTGTCTGATAGACTATCAGCCAGAGAAAGCTAATGTGGTGGCTGACGCCTTACGTCGCAAGACTATGGCAAGTCTAAGGGTTACTCCTTTGTCTATGGTATATGAGTTGAGAGTATTGCATGCCAGCTTAGAAATTAATGATAAGGGGCAGACAGCAGTTGCATGGCATGTACAGCCAGTGTTGATTGATCAGATCAGAATGGCTGCACAGAATGATCACAAGTATTAGAAGTTGTTAAAAGAAGTCAAACAGGGTAAGAAACTAGAATTGTCAGTGAGAGATGATGGTCTATTGCTACACCAGGGCAGAATGTGCATTCCTAATGATGTTGACTTGAGACAAATCATTTTGAAGGAAGCACATGAGTCTCCTTTTGTTATGCACCCTGGTGGCACAAAAATGTATAAAGGGCTGAAAGATCACTATTGGTGGATGGGTATGAAAAGAAATGTAGCAGAATTTTTTTTTTTAAATGCCTAACTTATCAGCAAGTAAAGGCAGAGAATCAAGCACCAGCTGGTTTGTTACATCCACTAGTAGTACCAGAATGGAAATGAGAGAGAATAACTATGGATTTTGTGATGGGACTTCTAAAGACACATAAGAGTCATGATGCAGTATGGGTTATAGTTGACAGACTGACCAAGTCTACTCATTTTTTGCCTGTATGGATGGACTATAGTTTAGAAAGATTGGCCAAGTTGTTCATTGATGAGATTGTGAGACTACATGGAGTGCTAGTATCCATCGTATCAGACAGAGATCCTAGGTTCACTTCTAGATTTTGGGTTAGTCTTCAGAAAGCCCTAGGAACTAGATTGAACTTTAGCATGGCATTCCACCCACAGACAGATGGCCAGTCTGAGAGAGTAATTCAGATCTTGGAGGACATGCTATGGGCTTGTGTGATTGAGTTTGAGGGCAGTTGGGATACACACTTGCCTTTGATTGAGTTTTCTTACAACAACAACTATCAATCAAACATTAGGATGCCTTCATATAAAGCTTTGTATGGTAGAAAATGTAGAACTCTGTTGTGTTGGGATGAGGTAGGCGAAAGAAATATGATTGGGCAAGAAATTATTCAGCAAACTGAAGGGACAATCAGATTGGTTAGAAATTGGCTCAAAGCTGTATCAGACCATTAGAAGTCCTATATTGATATGAAGAGAAGGGATATTGAGTATGCAGTGGGTGACAAAGTATTCCTCAAGGTTTCCTCTTGGAAGAGAATTATGAGATTTGGCAGAAAGGGGAAACTGAGTCCTCATTTCATTGGGCCATATGAGGTTCTGGAAAGAGTGGGTCCTTTGGCATATCATTTGGCACTACCTCTAGAGTTGGAGAAGATACATAATGTCTTCCATGTATCTATGTTGAGGAGGTATCGATCAGACCCATCTCATGTACTACCAGTGGAAGAAATTGAAGTGAATCTAGACCTCACATATGAAGAAGAACCCATAGAGATTCTGGCTTATGAGGTGAAGCAGCTATGGAACAAGCAGATACCATTAGTGAAAGTGCTTTGAAACCATCATTCGAGCCAGGAGGCTGAAGGAGTAGAAGCATGAAAAAAGACAAGTTTAGATCATTGAAATTCAAAAATTTTCATCTAGGGTCACATGCATCATGCAAGATTTATTTTTACCTATTTGATTTCAATGATAAACAACATATTAAAACTCTTTTAATATATTTTTGGATCTACATTTACCATTTAAGATTTTAGAATTAACAGATTAATCCATTATAACCCTATATTAGATCAAGAATAAGTGCACTAACCTTTTGATGCATTGCAGTGTGTTTGGCACCTTTGGGATGCGTCTTTAGGACACCAGATGTTGTCCCTCTTGTTTGTCTGCACCAAGATCACCTATGGCAGCCCTTGAATAGCTTCTAAAGCTTTTTCTATGAATTAGAAAATCAAGTTTTGGTTTTGAGAGATTACAGATGTAAACAGGACACTAGAAATAATTTCTAGTATTTTTAATTCAAGATATTTTTTGCTAATCTCTTTGAATTGATGAGAGATGAAGAAGAAGAGGGAAGAGGGCAGCCAAGGGTAGCGGCACAAAGAGAGAATACCAGCCCACACATTTTACTCTTTCATAACAACACTTATATAGCTAGGTTATCACTTAAAACCCTTGCCACATGTCACCTTCTGATTGGCTCTAGGTTTAATTGACCCAATCACATTGTGCCAAGTGTCAAACCTATATTTAATCTTGATTTTAATCATCTTACATGATTAAAAGACATATGGCAAGCTTATGTGTAGTGACATGTGTCACCATCTCATGGTGCCACATGTCACCCTATGAAATGACCAAAATACCCCCGTGTCTTAATTTTGAGTTCTCAACCCAAAATAATTATTTTTCTTCTTCTAATCAATTTATATCAAATATAAATTAATTAACTAATCTCTATTAATTAATTTCTCATTAATTAAATTCATATTTAAACACTTTAAATATAAATTTAACTTATACTATACATCTAATAACCTAGATTTGGTTTCAAGCTATGCTAGGCACTTTGCAATCTAATTGCAAACCAAACCTATTTAATTAATCAATTAAACTCTTTAATTAATTAATTAATTCATATTTAATTTGGTGATTACTTGTGTATGTGTGTGACTTACTAGGCTCATTACTAATTGGCAATGAGACATCATATTAACTCTTAATATCATTAGAACTCTTTCTTACCATAAATGATTTCTCTAAATCATTTTATGCACCTCATAGAATATGGTTAACACCTAGCATAGCATGCCATGGCCACCCAATCAGTAATAAGGTTTACCTTAAATGAACCTATAATCATATGTTACCATGCACAAGAATCTCTCTATTACAAAATCCCAATTCGAGCTGGAGTCATGCTTTATGTCAAACCCCATTTGCTATGAATATTATGTTCTCTTTTAATTCCAGTTCTTGATTAAAAAGATTTTCTCATCAGAAACTCTTTTCTGATTAAATCTATCTATCCTAGCTAGGAATTTGAAACATCAAGAACAATTAAATGAACATAAAATTTTATCTCTATTTATTTAGGGGAACATATTCCATCTTGATCAACACCTACCTCCATATATAACTAGTAGGAGCCAACACTTGCCCATATATGTATACACAGTACAAGTATTAAAGCAATATCAAACTCAAACCACCTATATACAAGATAACTGTGCTATCTAAAGTCTAATGATTATATGCACTGATATGATTTATGACAATACATTGACAAGAGTAAACTCCATGTGCATGTCATAAATGTCACTGGTTCGACCTACTTATCTTGTATAAGTTCCTATCATGTTTGTTATATGGCATGAGACTCATCATTCCATCTTATTTACATCTCATATAAATAAATTGGGAACAAATATGATTACAATCTTTATGGATAAGTCATATCCTTATTGTGAAGTATCCTCGATTGTGAACCTATTTATGATACTTTGTGCTAGAAATACTGTCACTCATATTCTTAACAACTTAAGAATAGAATTTCTAACAAAATATCAATGGATCTTTTCTATTACACATAAATATATTATGTAAACGGAAAAGTAAAAATGCCTTTATTAATAAAACATGTACAAGATACATATTAAATGATATGCTCTAAGGCATACTACTAACAATCTCCCACTAGCACTAGAGCCATTCATTACAATACCTTAGACCCATCTTCTCAAGATGTTGGTCTAACTGAGCTTGTGACAAAGGCTAAATGAATCAGCTGGATATTTCAGCTGATGCTATTTTCTGCATTGCTATATTGCTTTGCCCAACTATCTCTCTGATAATATGGTAGGGCCTTTCTATGTGTTTGGATTTATAGTGAGACCGGGGTTCCTTATATCCAAACAACTTCTTTTGCAGCATCTGATGCAGCAATATACTCGGCATTGGTAGTGGAATCTGCAATCGTACTCTGTTTGGAACTCTTCCAACTGACTGCCCCTCTATTACAAATGAACAAAAACCTAGAGATAGACTTTCTATCATCAATATCTGATTGGAAATCATAATCAATATAACCATCCAATTGTAAGTCTCCACCTCCATATATCAAGAATAAATCCTTACTTCTCAAGCATTTAAGGATATTTTTTATAGCTATCCAGTGTTCCAAACCTGGATTGGATTGATACTTGCTAGTCAAACTAACTGCATATGTGATATCCGGCCTAGTACACAATATTGCATACATCAAACTTCCAATAGCTAAAGCATAGGAATCTTGGCCATTTTATCTCTTTCTTCAGGTGTCTTTGGACACATCTCTTTAGAAAGGTGGATACCATGTCTCATTGGTAACAATTCTCTCTTGGATTCAAGCATGTTAAACCTCTTTAACAACTTTTCCAAGTATAGACTCTGGGATAAACCATTTATTCTTTTCACTCTATCTCTTTATATGCAAATCCCAAGAATATAGGTTGCCTCCCCTAAGTCTTTCATGGAGAATGTATTTGACAAGCATACCTTTACAGTTGTCAACATACCTGTGTCATTACCCATTAACAGAATATCATCCACATATAAAACAAAAAAAGTGATAGCACTGTCACTAACCTTTTTATATACACATGGCTCATCCTCATTTTTGATAAAACCAAATGACTTAATGGCTTCATCAAAATGGATGTTCCAACTCCTCGAAGATTGTTTTAGCCCATAAATAGATCACTTTAACTTGCACACTTTGGAACCATCTTGGGATTCATAGTATGCAGCTATTGCTAATAGAATCGTAATTGATTTAAGCATGGCAACAGGCGAGAAAGTCTCCTCATAGTCGATTCCTTGCCTTTGGCGAAACCCTTTCGCTACTAGCCTTGCCTTATAGGTCTCTACCTTTCCATCAGAACCAATTTTCTTCTTGAAAAACCCATTTGTTCCCTATAGGTACTATACCTTCAGGTGGGTCAATAAGATACCAAACTTGATTCTTATACATGGAATCAATTTCGGATTTAATAGCATCAATCCATTTTAAAGAATCTATATCTGATATAGCTTCTTCATAGGTAAATGGATCATCTCCATGATCTACTTCTTCATAAATAGACAACTCTTATTCTTCTTTATGAAGGAAACCATATCTCACTGGTGGGTGAGATACCCTGGTTGTTCTACGAGGAATAGCTGTAGATGTTTCATCAATAGGTGTAGGTTAACTAGATGGATCTATATCCATCTAATCTGTTGATTGGTCAGAATTCTCCAATTCCAACTCTATTTGCCTTCCTTTGCCTCCTTCTTGAACAAACTATTGTTCAAGAAATATGGCATCTCTACTTATCACAACCTTTTGTGATGAAGGAAAATAAAAATAATATCCAAAACTATCTTTTGGATATCCAACAAATTGACCTTTTTCTGATCTAGTTTCCAATTTATCAGTGTTCAGCTTTTTGATATAAGCTAGACAACCCCAAATCTTAATATGCTTAAGACTTGGTTTTCTTCCATGCCATATCTCATAAGGTGTGAAAGATACTGATTTTAATGGAATCCTATTCAGAATATACAAATCTGATTCTAATGCAAATCCCCAAAAGGAGATTGGCATATCAGTATAGCTCATCATACTACGTACCATATCCAATAAGGTACGATCTTTCCTTTTAGATACAACATTCAGCTGTGGTGTTCCTAAAGGAGTCAGCTAGGAAATAATGCCATGCTCTCTCAAGTATTCATCAAATTCAGTACTCAAGTATTCACCTCCACGATCTGATCGAAGAGCTTTAATACTTTTTCCTATTTGATTTTCTACTTCAGATTTAAATTCTTTGAACTTTTCAAAGGATTCATGTTTGTATTTCATCAAATACAAATACCCAAACCTTGATTTATCATCAGTAAAGGTAATAAAATAATGAAAATCGCCTCTATCCATTTTCTTAAATTGACCACATACATCACTATGTATAAGATCCAAAATATTTTCAGCTCTTAGTCCTTGTCCAACAAAGGGTGATCTAATCATTTTACCTTGAAGGTAGGATTCACAAGTTAGAGTAGGCTCAGAGCCCAATGAGGATAAAATCCCCATTTTCTCTAGTTTTGCAATCCTATCTTTTGTAACATGACCTAACCTTAAGTGCCAAATATATTTTTAACTTGAGTTTATTTTCATCATGGCATTGCATTCTTTTGGATTGCTTGCATTAAATTTGTATTTAATATTATTATCTAGATAATAAAGTCCATCATGCATATAACCCGAGCCAACATATTTATTTCTAAAATAAATATTACAAACATCATTTATAAACTGAAATTCATAACCATCTCTAGTCAAACTAGATATAGAAATTATGTCCACACATGTATAAAGATTTAGATCCTATGGCTAAAGTTTCAACAATTGAGCTTTTGTCAATCCAGAGTCTAATATCTCGTTAGTGCAAGCTGTTACTACTTGCTATACTTTAGGCAGTTCCTATTCCTGTGCCCATACTTACGAGAGTGGAAACACTTTCTTTTACCTTTGTCAGCTTTGATCTTTGTTTTTTTTTTTCTTATTTCACTATCTTCTTTGAATATCCTGGAACTTGAGGTTTCTTTTTCTAATTACCCTTCTTCTTGTTGGACTTTTGTAACACCCTCCTCGTAGCAACTCCATACATTCTATTGTTTCAGTGATCAGTATCGGTCTGGACAGTTAGAACGCTAGGAAAAATATTTAAACTAAAGTGAGGAACCATAATTAACTCAAATATTAACAAGAAAAATTTAGGAAAAATTTTAGAAATAAAATACAACCAAGTTAAATGAGTCGGTGCCCTAGTGATGGGTAACCTAGTGGGAAGTTGCGGTTCTCGTAACTAGGAGCCCTAGACCCAGGGAAAAATTCATAAATAATTTTTTGGACTCCAGAGAAGGGTCATTGAGGTTCCTATGGCATTAGAATGCCAAGAAAATGCTTTAAAATTTTTTTCAATTGGTACAGACAATTTTAGTCTGTTAAGCCAAATGGAGGATATTTTGGTTATTTCGCCTTCAGAGGTGATTTTTGGCCGACTTGTCCAGTTAAGTAAATAATTATTATGACATAAAATGTGAATAAATATTGCTAATTGAATTGAAAATGAGTAGAAAAGGAAAAGGAAAGAAAATGGAATAAATGGGAATTTTGACATCATTGTGATGTCATTAAAACTCCAATGACCAATCACATTGTGACACATGTCCTTAACCCATTTAAAATGAATAAAATGGGTAGAAAATGAAAGAAAAAAAATAGATTTCTTCTTCTTTCCCATTTCCACTCGAACCTATCTCTCTCTTTCCCTCCACGGATGCTTTTCTTCTCACTAAATTCTCCTTGTAAATACACCATAAACCTTCTACTATCCTTCATTAAAACTTGATATTACATCTTAAGCAAGTGTTTGGCTGTTAAGAAAGCCAAAGAAAGTGAAGGAATTTTGAGTGGAAAAATTCTGCTCACAAGGTTAGTGACCAATCTCTCTTCCTTTCTTTCAATATATGTTTAAGGACTTGATTGAGCTTAAAAATTGCAAGGAATTAGAAAGAAAACTATAAGTATGCACTCTTCAAAATTTTGGCAACCTTAGAGTATGTTAGGATTTCATTGATTAGATTAATTTATAGTGGTCCATGGCTGCCATTTAACATGAATTAGACGTCTCAATTCATTGATTGCATGTATAAGAAGAATTAAAGTTGATGGAGTTAGGGTTTGGGCAAAACCTAGGGTTTTGCTCATGT
Organism: Hevea brasiliensis; assembly: GCF_030052815.1. Lineage (NCBI taxonomy): Eukaryota > Viridiplantae > Streptophyta > Magnoliopsida > Malpighiales > Euphorbiaceae > Hevea > Hevea brasiliensis. The sequence goes on from NC_079496.1 coordinate 34,640,891, forward strand.
GTTGGTGAATGAAAGTTTAAATGGCCAACTAGTGACCATTTGGCTGTGTATGATGAGAAAATGAAGTGAGTTAAGGCTTGGCAATTGAGTGTGGGTGAGCTGCCTTAGCTAACCTATAGGATTGAGCATGACTCCAGTAGGTTTGGGCAGTTATAAATGGAGTTGTAGAGGTTCAATTGGTGCAAGGCCAATTGAACATGAAACTAGACACATAATGGCACAACTTTGGTATAGAAACCCTGCCCAGAAAACCAAACTAAGTTGACCTAAAAATTGCCCTAATCTAGGTGACTTGCATTCTACCTGGGCAAAATGACTAAATGAACAGTGTTTATTCATTTGGTCATAACTCAGCGCAGAAAAGTTCAATTGACATGAAATTTTGCCAGCAGAATTGAGATATAGACCTACAACTTTCATGAAGAAACCAAACCCAAATTTTGAGCATAACATATTCAAAAAGTGACCTGCAATCACTGCACAAAACACTGTAGATTTGGTCAATCCAGAAAATCTGGAAAGTTTGTAATCCAGCCAGTTATGGCGTTTAGGCCATGACTTGAGCTACAAAACTCCAAATGGAGTGATTCAAGAAAAGAAATGTAACTAGACACAATAAGGAACAACTTTCATGAAGACAACTTTGACAAATTCCAGCTGTAAAAATGACCAATGGAACAGTAAACACAATGCTTGAAATCTGAAAATTTTGAACAACTAACACTAAGCTTAGAAATGGTATTGGCAACCAATACCAACAAATTTAGAATGCAAAATGTGGTATGTTGGGAGTATTACAACCAATGTACCTATTGTCTATGCAAAAGTCAATATTTTAGTTGACTAATGAAATGAATAATAACACCTAAACTTAAATTTCAAGAATTGTATAATTTAAATGTGTAACATGCCCTAGTACACCTAGCAAGATTGGTTTGGATAGGTTGGCATGCCAATAGGATTTAGTTAGCAGTACTGCACATGGCATTATGCCATTCTGTGATTTCATGGCTTTTAGCCATTCTGACATTGTGTTAATACTTGGCCTTGTGCTTAATGTTATTACAGCTTATTAGCTGTTCTATTGCACACCGGGAGATACATATGTGATCGATGGTGTGACGGCCCGAGGTACTTGATACCCAGTGCCAGTTTACCCATTTATCCAGTCCAGTCATCCAATATAGGTTACTTGGTCAACTAAAAATGAAAGTGGATAAATTTAATAAAAATATGAATATAACAAATATAAAATAAATAAGATTACCAATAATAATCGAAAAATTATTTGCATAAGACATCAAAACATGCATTGCATATTTATTTTATGTTTTTTCTTTTTATTTTATTATTGGCACATCTAAGTATTATTGCTTAGCGCATTGCTTTTTGCCATGTGTAGGTTCTAGAGAGACCGACTGAGAGCCCAGTAGACTATAGACTAGGTGAGACCTTATGCAGATTAGCATAGTATTCGTGTCACCTCACCGACATCAGTGCATTGGTAGGACACTAGGTTTCATTTTGGGTATTTTGTAATTAACTTTTATTTTCTCATATGAAATTGAGACTCATGTAATGTATTTTGTTATCAAGTAAATAGTGGAAATTATGTTTATGAATGAAAAAGTGAATATTTATTTATGATTTGTACATGAATATCCTATGAAATGAATGAATGAGAATTGGGAGTATATTTGAGAAATATTGAGATTTTGTTGATGAAATGGAGTTTGGGATTGATTGAGAATTTTGGAAGTGTTCTTCTCAGGTTTCGAAGAACTTTTTTCTCCATTTTTAGCCGGTACTCTGCCGGATTTTCTATAAAATTTGCGGAACCTCAAATAAATTTATGATTTCAATAAATGACTTCAATGAATGATATTTCACGAATTATACTTTATAACTATGAAAGAAATAAATTAGAAAGGATAAAAATGATTAAAATAAAATAGGGTGTTTCGGTACACTGTGTGACATATCTTACTCGGCTATACTGTAGATGGGTAAGGGGCGTCACATTTAATGGTATCAGAGCACGGTTTAGGCGTTTCTGGCCTAGATCGAGTCCATACCATGCATTACATTTGTAAGAGTCGAGGTGATACTAATGCAAATCTATTTGTCTTTGTTATTTTGATTAGTATATGGACCCCACATCTCAGAGGGCAGTTGAGGAGGAAGTGGAAAGTCATGCTCCACCTGCAGCAGCTGAGACTGGGGGTAGGGGAGAACCTACTCCACCAGCTCCAGCAGAGCCTGCTCAGCCTCCACAGGCCATGTTTCAGCAAATGGCCGAATTCTTTAGATAAATGGCTGGGGTAATGTCACCACCACCACCACCTCCGCAGCAGAAATCACATCTGGAAATATTGGGAAAATTTGGAGCAGTAGATTTCTTTGGCAAGAGAGAAGATGATTCTGTTGCAGCCGAAAATTGGTTGAGCAAAACTAGTAGAGTTTTAAAACAACTCCACTGCACTCCTGAACAAAATCTAGAAGCTGCTGTATCTCTATTGCAAGATGATGCCTACCAATGGTAGGATACAATGTCTAGTGAAGTATAGCCAGAAGTAATAACTTGAGATTTCTTCCTCTCAGAATTCAAAAAGAAATATGTGGGTAGTGTATACCTGGAAGAGAGAAGAAGAGAATTCATTAACCTGAGGCAGAGACAGCTGACAGTGGCAGAGTGTCACACCCTACTCCTCGTAAGATGTAACATGCTCTCGTAGTACACCTAATGAATTACCGTACTTCTCCTACCGGTAACCCATTAAATATACTACAAGGGATTTTAAAATAATTTTCGTTCATTTTTAAATTAGTGGGTAATTTCTTTTTTAGATTTAAAAAACCTTTATTTAAAGTCTAAACATAAATTAAATTTTTAGATATTTAAAATCTCCGTAATTTTTACAAAAATTTTGGAAGAGTGTCATCTGTATTTTGAGAAAACAGTTCTTCAAAACCTGAAAATAAAGACACTCCCAATATTTTTCTCAATCACAACTCCATTATTCAATCTCATTTCACAAATCAACACAAGTAACTCAATACACGATTTAAATTAAATCAAATATTGAAACCTCTCATTAAGGTAACAAAATTAATATTTACATTCATGGGATCATAAAAAATTTAGTAGTGCAAAACTTTATAAATACATAAAATCTCAAGATAACCTTATAATAATTTGTATTTCATTACAATCCAAAGCTATATTACAAAAGAGTTGGTACAACTGCTCAAAGTAAATTTCATACATACAATTACAAAATTATATCAAAATCTAAAGTACAAGGGTATACCTATGATATATCCGAAGATAGTCTCACTATGCCTTTTAGTAATCTTACTCAGCTGCTTTATATTTTCTTTCACCTGCAACAGCATACAAAGTTATCGCTGAGTAGTGAACTCAGAGGTGCACAAACTAATAATTTAAAACTTAATACAAGTTATGCTTGATAATTCATAACAAATAAAAATTTAAAATTTTTAAATTCTTCAAAATTCATAACATTCAGAAATCAATATTTTCATTCATGTAAATTATTCATTTGAATAACATTTTGATCAAATAGTAACTATTTATCTACATTTCTTTTAAATCCCGAAACAATACAAAAATATTTTGAATCACTGACAAATTATTTATTTCAATCACAATTTATCAAACTATGCATAATTTAATGGCGTTTCCAACAATTCACACAGTTGAACCAATGACCCAAAATTCAAATAGATGTCGTGTTGTACACCACGAGATTTCACACTCTCCCAATAACCAAGGCTAAAAGGGAGGAACAAAGACTAGCTAGTATATATGAGTACTCATTCAAACTCTTCCCAAACTGGCAAGCCAGAGAGGAAGGAACTTGCCCCATCTAGTGGAGGAGATATCTCACTAGACAAGCTAATGAGAATTCACAACATATATTGCCATGTCAACTGTGGTTTCAAATCGTATTCAAAACAATTTCTATTTACAAAGTATTTACAAATAATCAACATATTTAATCATTATAAATTCATGCTCAAGGTTGGCAACACATCAAACTTAAAATTTATAATCCTTAAAACCATGCAATAAATCCTTAAATGCATAAGAAAATTTACATTTAATTTATACAATTTCATTCAACAAATTAAAATCCCCAACACAACAAAATTATAAATCATAAAATAAACTTGTTCAAATCAATTTAGAAGTGAAAAGTAACAAAATAGTTAGTTGTGCACAAACCTTATACGAGTCACCTCTTGGCCTTGATTCGATGTCTCGGGTTCTTTCCCGGTATTCTTTTCTACTGAAACACACAGTTTCACAGTGTTTCAGTATCATAACTTATCATAAATCCAAAATAAATTCAAATTCACTTTATTTAGCTTATATATGCTAAACTTGATGTTCTTCAAAATTTGTGTTTTGGGATTACTATTCACTGCACTATTCAAGTCAATTTGTTGACTTTCTAAGGCTTAATAGGTATGGAAATTCCAACTTCACTCACAAACCACATTTTGGTTACTAAATTTGTTGGTTTTGGTTGTTTACTCAAATTCTAAGTCTTTTAGGCAAATTTGCAAATTTTCAGTTTTGGGTGTCTTATGTTGCACTGTTCCATCGGTCATTTTACAGTTAGAATTTGGCTAAGCTTTATTCATAGAAAATATTCCCTATTGTCTTAACTTTATTCTAATTTTTGAATCACTCTAATTGGAGTTTTGTAGCTCAAGTTATAGCCATTTGAATCATGGCTGCCGGATTGGACTTAACCAAGATTTCTGGGCACCAAACTGGTTCTGGCAGTTTTAAGTCACCAAATTTGGGTAGCCAAATGATGCGGTTAAGGGCATAATTTGAGTTTGTGTTTCTCATGAAAGTTTTAGGTCTATATCTCAGCTTTTCACAGGTAAAATTTCAGGTCATTTAGACCTACCTAGCCCAAGTTATGGCCAAATGAACAAACACTGTTCATTTAGTCATTTTTGTACAAGTCAGACTGCCTAATTCCGGGTTTAGCCAATTTGTTCACTATGCTATGGTCACTTTCTAGGCATGATTCCTAAATGAAAAATGTTCCATTTTGTGTCTATTTTCATTCCCAGCTGGCCTCATACCAATTGGACTTGTAAATTTTTAGTTTTGGTCCCTAAAAGGGACCTTGGTCCTGTTGCTCCTGGTTAAACACATTCTCACATTTTTATCTTCCAAAACCCTAGGTGCCAAACCCTAATTTTCATGCTTAGCTCAATTCATGCAATTTAAACATGCAAATCACCTATACAACATTAATTCACCAATATTTCATGTTTAGCCTAACTAAATACCATCAAACTCTAGGGTACCATGGCTACTGAAATTTTCTACTCATCATGAATGCAAGATTATTTTCATTTTCTTCATAATTTCTATGTATCTCAACTAAATTTCAAGTAGTATTTAAAGATTTAAAACCAATTTATACATACCTTGATTTATGGATTCTCTAATTCTCCAAGTCTCCTTTTTTTCTTCTTTTTGTTACTAATCACTCCACCAAGGTCTAAAATCAAACTTTAATATTAGTGGTTAGGGTTTTTATGGTGAGGAAGGGAGGAGAAATCAAGCTTTTAAGGGTTAAAAATGGTGGAATTATGAGAGAATTAGAGAGAAAGAGAGAGTGGCGGAAATCCATGAGAAAAAAGACTAAAAAACTAAATTTCTTTATTTTGTTATTTTATGTGTATTTATCCCAAATTGACTTAGTCAAATTAAGTAAATAATTGATAATTATTTATTGAGTCATACATGATGTCATCCATGATGATGTCATTTTTCTTTATTTTGTTTTCTTTTCTTTTTCCTTTTTTTTCCTCACTTCTTTAATTTAATTCTATATTCTGAAATTTTCATTTCTCCGATTTTATTGGATAGTTAGGTCAGGAGTAAGCTCTAGGGGTGAACTAACCAAATTGCCCCTCGCCGGTTCGACCCGGTTTGCAAATAATTTAATATTTCTTTCGGATCTCTGACCTAATTATTTGACTTGCTTAACAATTCTTTCTGTGATTTTCTCTTTTCCACTGTGTTCGCCATAGTCCTACGGATCGCAGCGTCACATTTTCTGATTCAAAATTTGAGTTTAGACTGACCTCGCAGTCACTTCCTGGGAAGGTCACCCATCGCTGTGACTCCCGACTCATTTAACCTTTTATATTATATTTTTCATATTTTTACTTTTCTATCTGGTAATCACTATTTATTTTTTATCAGGGCTTTTCTAGGTGTTTTAAACATAGTTCTAATCCTCTTAATTGTCCGGACCGATACCAGTCACCGGAATAGTAACATATACCAAGCTATGCAAATAGGGGTGTTACATAGCGTATGAAAAGGAATTTGTCCGATTGAGTCGTTACGGAAGGGAGATAGTCCCTAATGAAGTTGAGAGGTGTAAAAGATTTGAAGAGGGATTAAATGACAACATAAAGATCATGATTACTGCCTTGGGAATCATAGACTTCACCAAGTTAGTGGAAGCTGCTATAAAAGTTGAAAAGGTTAGCATAAGTGAGCAGACCAGAAGAAAGAGACAGCAGAAGAGGAGCCCGAGTTAGTCTAGCTCATCTCCTGTACCAGGGAAAAAGTTCAAAGGTCCACCTGCACAGAGTTCAGGTCAACCACAAGGTCAAGGTCAGTCCTAGGGGCCCAAGCCATAGTTCACCCCTAGGAGAGGCCAGTCCACACTATTAGTGGGTAGCTCTCCAGGGACGGGGTTCAGGGGACTAGCCCCAGCATCTTCTGCATGTCCACATTGCCTGAAATGGCATAAGGGGGAGTGTTGGAGAGTGACTGGTGCCTGCTTAAGGTGTGGGTCAATAGAGCATCAGTTGAGGAACTGTCCACGCAGAACTGCTACTGTTGCTCCAACACAAGCAGAAAGACCTGCTCTTGCACCACAAAGGGATAGGAAATCTGGCAAATCTAAGGCAGTGGGACCATCATAGAGGCTTACATCTAAGCCAGCAGAGAGGCCTGAGGGTAGAGCTCCTGCCAGAGCTTATGCCATAAGAGCTCAGGATGAGCAAGATGCCCTGGACTTCATCAGGGGTACATTGTCCCTCTACAATACATCTGTGCATGCATTGGTGGATCTAGGATCTACTCATTCATACATCTGCATCAACCTACCCGTAGAAAGGGGAATATTAGTAGGGGAGAGTGACCAAGACATTCTGGTCACTAATCCATTGGGCCACAGTGTAGTGGTGAACAAAGTATATAAGGATTGCCTATTAAGGATTCAAGGGTATGAATTCTTGGCAGACCTGATTGAATTGCCTTTCCATGAGTTTGACGTGATTTTGGGAATGGACTGGTTGTCACGTCATCAGGCAATGGTTGATTGTAAGTTGAAGAGAATCTCATTGAAAACTCCTGAGGTTAATGAGATTACAATTGTGGGGGAAAGGACAGATTTCTTGTACAATATCATCTCAGCCACAGCTGTAAGAAAATTGATGAGAAAAGGCTGTAAAGCCTACCTAGCACATGTGGTGGATACTAGGTAGGCTAAGCCAGATCTATGTGACATACCCACAGTAAGAGACTTTCTAGATGTGTTCCCTGAAGAATTGCCTGGCTTGCCATTAGAAAGGAAAGTTGAATTTGCTATTGAGATACTGTCGGGTATAGCACCAATCTCTATTGCTCCTCATAGGATGGCACCCACAGAATAAAAGGAACTGAAAATCCAGTTACAGGAGTTACTGGATAAGGGTTCATATGCCCCAGTGTGTCACCATGGGGAGCTCCAGTGCTATTTGTGAAGAAGAAGAATGGGACTTTGAGGTTATGCATTGATTACCGATAGTTGAATAAAGTGACAGTGAAGAATAAGTATCCCTTGCCTAGAATTGATGATCTGTTTGATCAGTTGAAGGGAGCAGGAGTATTTTCCAAAATTGATCTCCAATCAAGGTATCATCAGTTGAGGGTGAAGGATGCAGATGTGCCAAAGACTGCATTCAGGACCCGGTATGGGCATTATGAGTTTCTGATGATGCCCTTTGGCCTAACAAATGCGCCAGTAGCATTCATAGACCTTATGAACCATATCTTTCATCCATACTTAGATCGGTTCGTAGTGGTCTTTATTGATGATATTTTGGTGTATTCCAAGACCAAGGAAGAACATGATGAGCATTTGAGGATTGTTCTGCAAACTCTGAGAGAAAAGAAGCTGTATGCTAAGTTGTCTAAGTGTGACTTCTAGTTGAATGAAATTGCATTCCTTGGACATATAGTGTCAGCTGATGGGATTAGAGTGGATCCTAAGAAAATAGAAGCAGTGATGGAATGGAAGCCTCCCAGAAATACAACTAAGGTCAAAAGTTTCTTGGGGCTAGCTGGGTATTACAAAAGATTTGTGAAGGGATTTTCATTAATAGTTGCTCCAATGACTAAGTTGTTACACAAGAATGTCAGATTTGACTGGAATGACAAGTGTCAGACCAGTTTTGAGAAGTTGAAGGCTATGTTGACTGAGGCACTAGTGTTAACACAGCCAGTGTCAGAAAAGGACTTTGTGGTCTAAAGTGATGCCTCTCATAATGGGTTAGGGTGTGTATTAATACAAGAGGGGAAGGTGATCGCCTATGCTTCCAGGCAGCTAAGGCCACATGAACAGAATTACCCTACCCATGATCTAGAACTTGCAGCTATTATCTTCGCACTGAAGATATGGAGGCACTACTTGTATGGTGAAAAATGCTACATTTACACAGACCACAAAAGTCTGAAATATTTACCAACCCAGAAGGAGCTCAACCTTAAACAGAGGCGATGGATTAAGTTCCTGAAGGACTATGATTGTGTGATTGATTACCATCTTGGGAAGGCAAATGTAGTTGCTGATGCTTTAAGAAGAAAATCCATCACAGCTTTGAGATCATTGAATTCCCGTTTATCCTTGGCTCGAGATGGAGCTATTTTGGCTAAGTTGTAAGTGAGGCCAAACCTACTATAGTAGATTTTAGAAGGGCAAAAGGTAGATGAGAAATTAATGACTACTGTGAGTAAAATCTCAAAGGGGAAAGCAGTTGACTATGAGGTGAAAGCAGATGGGTGTCTGTACTATAAAGGAAGAGTATGTGTACCAGATGATTGGGAATTAAAAGCCAGTATCCTGAAAGAGGCACACACCAGTGTTTATGCTATGCACCCAGGAAGTACAAAAATGTACCATGATCTAAAGCTTCATTATTGGTGGCCTAGTATGAAGAAGGACATAGCTGACTATGTGACTAAATGCTTGACATGTCAGGAAGTTAAGGCAGAACATCAAGTTCCATCGGGTTTGCTACAGCCTATATGCATACCTGAATGGAAATGGGATCAGGTCACCATGGATTTTGTAAGTGGTCTACCTCTTACCCAGAAGAAGCACGATGCACTATGGGTGATAGTAGATAGATTGACGAAGTCAACACACTTTCTGCCAGTTAGGACTAACTACTCACTGGGGAAGTTAGCAGAATTGTATATCAATGAGATAGTTAGACTACATGGAATTCCACTTTCCATCATATCTGATCGAGATTCAAGGTTTACATCGAGATTTTGGAAGAAGTTACATGAATCCTTGGGTACACAACTCCACTTCAGCACAGCTTTCCATCCTCAGACGGATGGGCAATCAGAAAGAGTAATCTAAGTAAACAATTGAAACCAACTGAACTAATACAAATATTGAACTGAAATGATAATAATAGCATGAAATATATGTCAAGTCCTTGAGGATATGCTGAGGAGTTGTGTCATTGAGTTTGAGGGAAGTTAGGATAGATACTTCCCACTAGCAGAATTTGCATACAACAATAGCTACCAAGCTAGCATCCAAATGGGCCCCGTATGAAGCACTGTATGGGAGAAAATGTAGAACTCTAGTGTGCTGGACTGAATTGGGCAAAGACAAACTGATAGGGCTAGACCTGGTGAAACAGATTGAGGAGAAGGTAAAGCTAATCAAAGCCAATCTGAAGGTTGCCTTAGACAGACAAAAATCCTATGTTGACCTGAAGAGAAAAGAAATGGAATATGCGGTTGGTGACAAAGTGTTCCTCAAGGTGTCACCATGAAAGAAGATATTGAGGTTTGGAAGAAAAGGTAAGTTAAGCCCTAGGTTCATTGGCCCATATGAAGTCATTGAATGTGTAGGTCCAGTGGCCTACAGGCTAGCTTTACCACCAGAGTTGGACAAGATCCACAATGTGTTCCACGTGTCTATGCTAAGAAGATACCGCTTAGATCCTTCACATGTCATCTCTGTCGACACCATATTTTGGCCGATCCCCAAAATCAATAAAACTTTGAAACCGATCCCCGGTACTAAGTCTCCTTTGGACAGCTAATCACATTTCCGATCCCTCTTCGATAGGCAGTCACAATTCCGATCTCTCCTCACAAAGAATTAAATCAAATTGTTAAGTTCTCGATCACCAAAGCTTTACCAGTCTATCGCTCACCGATCTCTCAAACCCATTGTCGAAACTCAGGACCCGTCAAGTATATTCCTGATAAACGAAATGAACTGGCACTAGATCTTTTCTTACCAGTTTTATTGCCGATCTCCCTTTCGAAAGTTTAAGAGCTAAGGATTTGGTTCGGTTTAATGAGGATTCTGATCTTAAGTGTTCGAGTTAAATTTTCAGTTTTAATCAAGTCCCATTCAGCATTTCTTCCCCACCGATCTCATGCTTATTGTGCTTTCCGATCTCTTATACTTAAATTAATAATTGCGTTTAGTTCTTGTTTCACTATGCTCATACAATCAAATGCTTAGGCAATTCAGAGATTTTCCAATCACATCCATTCATTGAACAAAAGAGACATTCCATTTCATTTCATTTTTTGTACAAGTTATTCAGCTGGAGGATCACCCCCAGCCCGAGTTACATTTTGCTCACTCTCTCTCTCACCCTCGGCTTCCTCCTCACTGTCCTCATCGTCGCCCCCAGGAGCCAGGTCGGCCATCCAAGAGAAGTCCTCCTCTGGGTAACGCTTCTGGAGTTCGACCAAAAGGTCCTTGTGAGCATTCACATAGGCTCCGGCTATTCCCATCACCATCTCTTCGTCTTTCTCCTTAAGCTCCTCGTCTTTCTCCTTAAGCTCCTCGATGAGTTGAGCGACCTGAGCAGCTTCGTTGGCCTGTAGCGCCTGGACTTCTCCGAGAACCCGATTCCTTTCAGCCAGAACAAGATTCAGTTCGGCCAGCCTGTCCTCATAAAACTTCGCCCGCCCCTCAACTTGAGATATATAATCTTGAGCGGATGAGAGTTGGGATCGGAGGAAGCCACTTCTGATTTTTCTTCCCGATCTCCTTACCTGCACGAACCTTTTCTCGAACCATGGTCCGATTCACGGGCACTCCACGTTCGTGCTCATGGATTGAGTCAAGATATCATCAAGGCTGTTCGGGATAGCTCGCCCGATCCTCTGAAGGAAGATAGAAGACCCCAAGACTTTGGCAAAACCGGGGTTCTCCCGAACAGTCCGGTTATTCTTCAGGGAATCGATCAGTATCTGAGCGCCACGAGAAGAGGCCCTCGCAGAAGATTGGGAAGGACCCCCTTCCGCACTAGAAACAACTGGAGGAGGTGGAGGCTGCTCTTCCGATCTAGGAGGAGATCAGACAGCTTCTGCGGTCGGCGGCCCCGAGGGTTGAGGCAGGTCCCCTTGTACTTCCCCAGGTTCATGACCAGGCGTTCGAAGCATTTCCGAACGCTTCATCTCCTTTATTTTCCGGGAGATCTCTTTGTCCTTCTTCCGCTTCCTAGAACCCTCACCGCTCGCCATACCTGCACAAAGAAAAGGTCAGTGAGATCGTTGAGGTCCTGAGATCTGAGATATAGAAAATACCAATGCCGAGGTCAGAGAGCGGAAGTTCGCGGTCTTGGCCGGTGAGCAGTTGAATATTCCAATGGTGCAGCTCGGCAGTCACCGCATCCAAACAAGAATACTTTTGAGTGGCAGCCTGACTCTTCAGATCCATCACTATTAAGCCATCCTCCTGGTTTAGGGTAAGGCGCTTCGGAAGCAAGGGTCCCTGGTGCCACCAGCCACGGGGAAGTCCTCAGCGGCTCGGATCTTTGCTCCTCGGAATGAAGAAACGTTCTTCCAATTCTTAAGGGACGAGGCGATCCAAAAGAGCTCGCAATGAGGCTTCGCTGAAAGAACCGATGTTCGTCATCCTTTCTGAGTTAGCACTGCAGTTCGGCGAACACCTTAGCCGTAGGTCTGATTCCCTTAGCTCGGCATAGGCCTCGGAAGGCTACTAAGATCCTCCACGAGTTAGGGTGAACTTGAGCAATGCACACTCGGTGAAGTTTTAGGACCTCCTTGTAGAAGTCATCTAGAGGGAACCGAAGACCGGCCTTTAACTGTTCCTCGTACACCATAACTCTGTCATTCTCCTCAAAAAAGTAATCGGCTCGGTGATAGCCGTGACATCGGATAAGTTCATACGAATCAGGACGAATACTGTACTCCTGGCCAAACGATTGCAGATCGAATTCTCGAAGAACCGACGATAGCTCGTCTATAGGGAGAGTCTCCCTCCCTGAAGGAGGTGCACGCCTTGATGGTATGACCCGCCCCCGACCTGGAACGGAGACCCTAGGAGGTTCTGTTTGCGCGCTCGGCCCGACCACTTCTTCTTCGTCAGACGACCACGAGAACTGAATCGAGGGAGGACTTGCCGCTCTTTGACCTTCGGCGCCGCTCATTTTCAAAAGAAATAAAGAACTTAAACTAAAAAGAAGATCAGAGCCCTTACCGGAGTCTGATCGGCGTCGGAAGAAACTTGAGAAAATGAGAGAACTTCGGAGTTGCGAGCAAGAGACTGAAAATGGAATGAAAGAACAACTGGCTAACCCTTCACCTCTATTTATACTAGTCCGAGCATTTAATGCTCACGAGGTTCCAGGCAGTGCATCGGTTAACGGGATTCACCAGCTGTTCTGACACGTCTCTCGAACATTCCGAGATCGGTTAATTGGAGATCGGCATAATAAGTTGAATATTTTGAATAAAGGATCAGTTAAGAGTCGTTTTGTTAGGAACCAGATCGGACAAATATATCAGAGATCGGAAAATAATCAATAAGATAATAATTGGAGAAACAAGATTTTTATTTCCAAAAGATCGGATTACATCATTAGGGCGATCTCTAGGGATCGGATTACAATAAAGGTCTAACTACATCATTTGGGCGATCTCTAGAGATCTGGTTACATTGACAGACTACATCATTTGGGCGATCTCTAAGGATCGGAATACACTAGAGATCTGATTATATCAAAAGGCTGATCTAAGGATCAGTTTATAACTGATCCCAAGGATATTGCCGACCGGATGCTTCATCCGCTGTCGGAACACCCAATGTGGGAACAAACCGCTGTCGGAACACCCAATGTGATGAGAAGCCGAATGAACTCAGTTGAGCGACTCGAGATCGGTACAACCGAGGTCCGCAATACAGATCGGTCAAATCCAGTTCTCTCACCATCGTCAGTTAAGGTCATTCGATCACCGGGATCGTAAATTTTCAGTCGGTGAGTAAAGAAGTCCATCGGAAAAAGATCAAAGCCACAGTTGTAGCGAACTTCACGAGCAGAACGAGGAAAGTGAGAAGGAATAGAGGAAAATAAGATTAAGGAAATCTCTCTCACAGGGGTATATATAGGGAAAATGAGCATTTATTGTTGAGCGAAACGGCAACGCCGGGAATCGAGGGCAATTAATGCTTTGACCGCACGGACTGAGGAAGGGAAAGATCGGAATAATAGATCGAAAGATAGGAGACCAGCATGAAAGAACGGAATAGAGCTTGTGAATGAGTTCATAAAGAGGAGGGATCGGAAGGCAAAAGAATAAGACAAATCCCAATAACCGCTGTCGTGAATCAGAGCTGAGGTAGTTAAAGCGTGGCAGACGAGATCTCCACCACACGCCTAAGAATCGCCCACAATGCTGACAGGTGCCAGGGTATGTCATGACAGTCCTGTACACCCCAATCTCCACCGTTGATCTCACTTGTAAGGATAAACCCGGAACCCTTGGATCAAGAGAGAAGATGACAATACCAGCGCCTTTCGCTCTTAGCCCTCAGATCATTCCGGACAAGAAGATTTGGGACCGTGAGATCGAAAGAAGAAAAGGACAAATATTCTGAAGAGAGATCTCAGCCATTCATTTTGATTCTCTTTAGTTCCTGAACATCCGATCATGTCCTTCAAAATCCAGACCCTCCATCTCCCTCAAAATGAATCCTGACCCTTCATGGGGGGCACCCGATTCCTATAAATACCTGCATGAAAAACTGTTCAAAAAATGGAAAAATATAGGCAAAAGGCAGTGACTATAGTGGAATAACTCTGAAACTTAATTCAGTTTGTTACTCTGCTATTTTGAGTTTTCGTAGAAAAAACTTTTGGAACTAGTTTTCTGAAGTGTTTTCTTGCAAAAGGGATTCTGGAATACTGAAACTTTTCATTTTCAGTTCGTTCATTATCCTGTGGCACTCCCACTTTCTGTCTCTGTTATCCTCTATTTCCATTCATATTATCTAAGCTCGACTCCACTCAAGCTTGGTTATTTTGGCCTGTTTACATTTTAACAAAGAATACTTCATCTCGAGGCAAACCACAGTCCTCCGGCTGCCAACCTGCAATCTCGCTATTTTTTACGATTCTGTAGTTAGTTCAATAGACTCGACTCCCTACAGGTCAGTGTTAATATCGCCATTTTATTAAGTCTAGCTCTCGTTTCACGTATTTCCTTTGTTCTCTTTCTTATGCCTGTTGTTTTCTTTAAGTTTATGTCACGCTAAAAAAAAAGGGCAAAAATATGTTCTAGTTTACTCCCGTGCTGGTTAACCCACACTTCCATTAATCTTTATTATTTCTGAACGTAAGTCATCTAGTCCCGAGTTACGCAGAAACAGCTAGACAAAATGTAGGTAACTGTGTTTGAATCGTTAGGCTAACGTAGAAGGCGATCCGACATAATGCCATAAGGCGGAATAAAAATCAAAACTCAGGTAAGTAAAAGGGTACAGATAGGATACTGATAAAGTGACCTTAGGGGAGATCAGCAAAATCCCGCATAACGTTCCTTATTTAGTCTAAAAATGCCAACGAGTTAAAAGAAGTCTTATTTCGACCTTTGGCACCTTTAAATACCAGAACCCTTAAACTTAGGCTTTTAAGATATACAGCTGCGATCAAATTTCGAAGAGATCGGAGGAGAGTTCTTATCCGATCTCCCCTCAAAATTTTAATAAACGTTAAAAAGAGATCGGAGGAGAGTTCTTATCCGGTCTCAACTCAAAAATTTTGATAAACGTGTAGAGGAGATCGGAGGAGGGTTCTTATCAATCTCCCCTCAAAATTTTAATAAACATTAAAAAGAGATTAGAGGAGAGTTCTTATCCGGTCTCAACTCAAAAATTTTAATAAACGTCTAGAGGAGATCGGAGGAGGGTTCTTATCCGATCTCCCTCCAAAATTTTAATAAATAACTTAAAAGAGATCGGAGGAGAGTTCTTATCCGATTCTCACATCAAATCTTAACCTGTACGTAAAATAATCCCCAAAACCAAGATGATTCGCGACACCAACTCACTAAGGTTGTCTCATTTACTTATGTATCTGGGTAATCCGAATTTAGTGAAAGATCAAATATTCCTTTTACTAAAAGGACTAACATTCCTATTCAAGCCCTCCCAACCAATTTATAAAGAACGCCAAAATTAAATCTACTTACCCTTATTAAGGGACGAGGTGGGGTGCCTAACACCTTCCCCACCCGTTTACGGACCCCGAACCTAGAATCTCTGTCTTGAAGTGGTTTCATTTTTCCACCAAATGGTTTTCTTTAGTTTCCCTCAAAACTAAGGTGGCGACTCCTCACTCCTTACCCACTTCGGTGAGTGATCGTCCAGGCGACCGCAAAATCCCTTGCAACAGCTTGGCGACTCCTCTGGGGACGGCTTCTGATAGAAGACTGACTTAACCCCGGCCTAGTGGTCCAAAAGTAGATTTAATTTTGTCAGATCAAATTATAGTTAGATGGGCTCATTCGGCGATGTTTTATACGTCAATAATTATTACTACTAACTATTTTGTTTATTTTGCCTGTTCTATTTCCCTACAGTGCTCTTCATTTCAAAAAAAAAGAGGAAGAAAAAGGAAAAATGGAAAAATAAATCCCCCTGAATTGGGAAGAGGTAAAGGTGTGCCTTCACACACCGAGCACTCACACATTGTCCTCACACACTTTGGTCCTAACTCGGGCTTTCTTACCCTTTTAGGAAAATAGGAGGGGGTCATGTAGCGGTACCCGTGGGTTTTACCCCGTTAGTATCCGTGAAGGCTTCTGCTCAAATTGAAACTCGTTCTATTCACCGTGACACCCGTGGAATTTTCCCGACAATATCATGGGGGTAGAATGGGGCTCTACTGTTTACAGTAGGGGCAATTTGGGAACCTGTGGCTTTTAGAAAAATTAGATCCTGAGCTAAACTATCACAATAGTTGAAAGCCGTAGTAAACTACCTTATAAGATAGAACTATCCAGATAGGTAGCGCTCATCCGGTATTAGGAGTCTCCCTACTATAGGACAAAAAGGGGCATACTTACTCTTATCCTATTCTGCTTTAATCTCCTTTTGTTCATTTTTTTTTTTTTAGGGTAATCTCGAATCCTACTAAAACACCTACACATTTTCCTACTTTGATAAATGTGTACGTGTCACCCTGTCAACAGTAGGATTCAAAATTACCCTAATTTATCTTAACTATGAATTTTCCCACAGGCATTACCAAACCAAGAGTGCAGAAAGGATAGGCATCATTTTTATCATGGCATCCTCGAGTCAGTCGGCAGAAAAGGTTCAGAATGCTAAACTTTGGTCCAAATCAGCTCATAGTCCGGTACCCTCACAAAATGATGTTTCCAAGGCACATGCTAGCTTACTACCTTCATTAGATCTGAATAAAATAGAGGTCAGAATGAACGACCTCGAAGTCTGTCTAATGGATGGAGGTCGCTTCCCGATCAGGTCAAGGCACGATTTGAAGAGAAGTACGGGAGGATTGCAACCTTAATGCAAGTCAAGGTCCAAATCCCGGCATTAAAAGCCATGTTGTCGGTTTGGAATTCTAAGTACGGGGTATTCTCTTTCAATGACATTGATACGGTTCCCACTATGGAAGAATATCGGGCATTGCTAGGGATTCCTTACTCATTGCAGAACCGGATCTACCTACACCTCGAACATAGGCAGACCTGGAAACGACTGGCACATATGTTGGGTACTCCCCCAGAAGAATTGAAGTCAAAAGAAACCGCCAAAGGAGACACGCATGGTTGGTATTGGACATATCTCCAGAAATGGTTAGATCAATGCCTCTGAGAAAGCAGTGGGATCAAGCTTGGTAGCACTCGCCTTGGGAATCTATGGTCGATTTTGTTCCGGGACCATTGGGAATCATAACTTGCAACGTGGAAGTGTTCTGGGCGGTAGAAAGCGGCAGATCAATCCAATACGGCGATCCTTGCGGAGACTATATTAACCCTTACCTCTGCGGACAACGGGGCAAAGGGTCCCTTAAGTGTTGTTCTCAAGCTGTTATACCTGGATTATCGGTCACATGTGTCCGTGGAGACGAAGGGATTGACTTGGTACCTTGACCAGCCTCCCATCGAGAGACTGACCGGTTAATGTCGATGCGAAAAATGAGCAGCGATGGTGGGAGCGGATTTTGAGTTTCAATAGCCATGATTCTTGTTGGAGAAGCGTGGGCGTCGAGCCAACCCGTTACGATCGATGCAGGGTAATCAGTCGGTATCCCTAATCGGAGTAACCGGATACACAAGTTACACTCCGGCATTGGTAATGAGGCAGTTTGGCTCAACACAGTCCGTGATCAACATTGAAGAATACCACCAAGGTCACTTCTACCATGAGCTCAAGGAAGAGGAAGGGTTGAAAATGGCTCGCAAGTCTTGGGAAAACATTACTCTGATGGAGAGATCGCCAAAAGGCCCGAGTGCCTTGGGTGATTATCTTAAATGGAGAGCTGACAGGGACCGAGAACACTCTACTGTAGAATTCAAGGACAGTGACCCTCGCCAAAGCGTCCTATTAGAAGAAGCTGATGATTGCCTGGATGACTCGCTACAGAAGGCAAATACCGAGAACTTACAACTGCAGAGCAGGCAAGCAGTTGGAGGACCAACAGCAAAAGCTTAAAAGAAGAGTGAGAAGACTCAAGGAAGAGGCAAGAGCCGAAAGGATGGGGTTCGAAAAGCAAGAGGTACAGTGGGAAAAGGAAAAAGACTCTCTTCAAGCTGAGGTCAAAGAGATGAAAGGGCAGAATAGTAAGCTTCAGGAAAGGATGAAATACTAAGAGGTACTCGTTGAAGAATATAAGTAAGAAAACAAAAAGAAGAAGCTCGAAATAAAAGAACAGGCACTACTCATCAACGATATTTTGAAAGAGTGTGCTAAGGAAAGGAAAGAGAAAGAAAAACAAGCTGCCCTCTATCAAGAACTGAAAGAGAATGTTGACCAGCTGGAGAGAACAATAGCGCAGGGAAAACAAGAACTATTACCTGAATCCGAGTATGCTTTGAAAGCATTCGATCCTACCAAGCAAGAAGAAAGGTTGTATGAGTATCTCAGAAAATGTCATCTCATTATAAAGAACCTCCCAGAGCCTAGGCCGATGTAAAGAATATGGTGTACAAATTATTCAGTTAATGAAATGATTTTTGGACCATTGTTTAGTAAATTTGTGAATGAATAATATGACTCCCGTAGGAACTCCCTCACTAGGGTTATGTGAAAAATTGAATGCGCTATATGGACAGGTATCATAAATGCGCATTCAATCCCGTCATTCACGGTCAGACCATCGAACGATGCCATGATAAAGTGGGTGCGATTATCCTTTTACAGATGACAACCTGGCTCTCAAATGCCACTGTATCCTTCGTCCAGATCAGGACTTTTAGTTTCTTTGAAAAATTCGAAGTTTATTTAAAATTTCCCTTTTTCTACTCCCTACAGGAAATCAATATTGCTTCAAACAAAGCAAGTCTGACCAAGCACACGGTTCAGCCCAAGCGAGTGTACTTAACAAGATCTCGGACAAAGAAGATAATGGAAGATAAGGAACAAGTCTGAGAACCTCTGGGGCAAGTCTCGAATTGAAAGATCAGTCTCGGAACTTATGAGACTAATGAGGAAATGTCCTAGAATAAACCCACAGCAGAGCCTAGCCTGCCATTACCTCCTCCACCACCTCCAACAAATGATCCTCACCAAGCTTCAACTTCTTTTACCTTTCAGTCTCCCATCCCGGACCCGACAATCACTGTCAATCCGGTTACTACAAATAATGACCTACCTTACTCTCATTACCCAACCGTTCAAAACACCGACCCATACCCTTCAAATGTGATCCCTCCCATTCACTTCACCCCTCATCTCCCAACTGGGGGAGTATTCCACGCAGTAGGGGGAGAAAATAAGTCAAAAGAAAGTGAGAAACTGTCTACTCTAGAGGAGAGATTGAGAGCAATTGAAGAATTTGAATATGTATGGTTCGGTCGGACGTGGCATCACTAAGGCGGTGCGGATGTGGTGGTACCACCCAAATTCAAGGTTCCGGATTTTGACAAGTACACCGGGAACTCAGATCCCCACATCCACCTGGCAACCTACATTGCCAAAATGTCTGCCCTAACAGAAGATGACAGACTTCTCATTCACTTCTTTCACGAGCCTCTCGGGCGGCTCTAAGATGGTGCATACAATTGGACAGGAGCAAGCTGCACTCCTGGAAGGATTTAGCTGATACCTTCTTGAAGCAATACAAATTCAATTGTGATGCGGCACCCACAAGGAGAGACCTCCAGAACTTGGCACAGAAAGACCGGGAAGGTTTTAAGCAGTATGCCCAGAGATGGAGGGAAAAGGCGGCAGAAGTATATCCCCCGGTGACTGACAATGAGCTATGCTCTTTGTTCATCGAAACTTTGAAGACCCCTTACTTCAACTTGATGATTGGGAACACCTCCAACAGCTTCTCTGACATCATACAGGCTGGCGAGAGGATAGAGGCCAACCTAAGAATGGGACGACTGCAGGAGTCAACAGAGAACCCTATAAAGAAGACTGCCAGCTTTGGCAAGAAGAAGGAGGGTGAGGTGCATTCCGTCACCCGTCAGAATAATTACTCCCCATTTCCCCAAAACAACTACCGACCATATCCTTCCTCTCAGGGCCAAACCATCGCGAATATCCCACCTCCCTTCCCAAATTATCCACACCCGCGCCCACAATATCCCCCACCTACAAATTACCAACCAAGACCGCTTCCTCCTCCTGCTCAACCAAGACCACCACAAAATAATCCAAGGCCCCCAAGAAACCCTGATCCACCTCTTCCCCTCCCACTCAGTGAAATATACCGATACCTTGTCGGTATAAACCAAATTGTACCAGTTCCCTTAGACCCAATCCAGCCACCATACCCCAGATGGTATGATGCCACTGCCCGTTGTGAGTACCATGGAGGGGCACAAGGGCATTCAACTGATAACTGCGGGGCACTCAGAGGGAGAGTGCACGCTTTAATCCGAAATGGGTGGTTGAAGATCGAGGGAAATGGTTCCCTCCCTAACGTTACCTCAAACCCACTGCCTAACCATAATACGGGCAGTGGTGTAAATATGATAGAGTCTGAGGAAGAAGGATCAACACCAGAAGTAGACAAGCTGGTTCCTCACTTTGAGGAGATTTTTGCCGTAGCAATGAGGGAAGGCTACCTTTGCCCTCAGGTAGCGAGATTCGAAGAAAGTACGGGGTGTCCTTACCATGGAGGGGCAGCTGACCATGAGCTGCGGGATTGTGAGGGGTTCAAACGGGAGGTCCAGAACTTACTATCCCTCAAAGTTCTGAGATATCAGACAAGGTCGAAGACGGAAGAGGAAGTGAACACCACCAGATTCAGCCAAACGGCTTCTACCTCCAAACCCAGAATCACCTTCTCACCCCCGGTAGCCTCACCGCCAGTAACGGTTATCCGAACTCCGCCTCAGCTCCCCGTCACCAATACTCACGCTGTCCCATGGAATTATAATTTCCAAGTTTTTACTCAGGAAGCGTCAAGCAGTACATCGGCTCCTAGTCTTGTCTCACCTCCGGCACCACCAAAACCATGTTTCGCTCCTCACGAGCATTTCAAAATGACTTATGCTGGACCTACTAGCGACATTACTCCCCAGACCAGTTCTCAGCCCGTTATCACAACAAAGCCCTCTCCACCTGAGCAAGAAGTTGAGTTTATAACTCGAAGTGGGAGGTGTTACGGGAACGAAGAAAGAGAGAGGAGGAAAGGGAAAGTAAAAATGGGAGAGTCATCAAGAAATACAGAAGACGAGGTTGAGAAAGCAGGGGAAGTAGAGCCTGTTGAGCACAAAGAAGAAGAGGAACTGCTGCTCCAAATCATGAAACAGAGCAAGTATGATGTGGTGGAGCAATTGAGAAAAACACCCGCCCGAATTTCACTGTTATCACTAATCCTGAGCTCGGAAGTCCACCGACAAGCCTTACAAAGAATCCTGGATCAAGCCTTTGTAAACCCCGACATTACTCCGGGGCAGTTTGAGAAGATAGTAGAACAAATCCAGGCATCCAGCTTTGTAGCCTTTTCTGAAGAGGAGGTAGACCGCGCAGGCTTAGGGCACAATAAAGCTCTACATGTAACTGTGAAGTGTAAGGGTTGTATAGTGGCCAAGGTTCTCATCGATAACGGATCAGCCCTCAATGTGCTGCCTAGCGCTACCTTAGCCAGGCTGCCGGTCGACCAATCGTATATACGTCAGAGTGCTATGGTAGTAAGAGCCTTCGACGGTACAAGAAGAGAAGTGTTGGGAGACATTGACCTACCAATCCAAGTCGGGGCCTGTACTTTCAACGTCACGTTTCAGGTGATGAACATTGAGCCGGCTTACACTATGCTGTTGGGAAGGCCATGGATCCATTCTGCGAATGTTGTTCCTTCAACCTTGCACCAGAAAATAAAATACATTAAGGACGGCAAAATCGTCACTGTAAGGGGTGAAGAGGCCATATTAGTCACCAAGCCGCAATCACTTCCTTATGTGGAAGCGGCCGAGGAGTCGTTGGAGAGTTCTTTCCAGGCCCTTGAATTGCAAGATACCGGAAAGGAGGGGGTTATGGCTGTGGTGGCCAAAGTGATGTCGAGGAATGGGTATCAAGAGGGGAAAGGCTTGGGCACCACACTGCAAGGAATCGTGGAACCCATACCGGCTATTCAGAAAATAGGCCGTTGTGGTTTGGGATATGAGGAGGATGCCCTCGTGGATGGGCGATTCTGGATGAGGAAAATACTTCGGGATCAGAGGTTTGACCAGAAGATGGGAAAGATGAAAGTAGTCCCGAGAATCACGGAGATCTTCACTAAGCCGGTCATTCAACATCCGGCAAATCTGGAAGAATCACCGATGATCCATCCATAGATGTCATCCAAGCTGGACTCCTTGTATGAGGCCCTAGTCTCGCCAATGGCTGAGGGGCAGGAGCTTGACAACTGGACAATAGAGGATATCCCTGTACTCAATTTCGAGTAAAGTACCTCTGGTTATCTACACTTGATCATTTTGTCCATGATGACAAGTGTAATACTGTAAATGGACCTTTTCTTATGGCATTAATATTAATGAATTGATAGCGCATTTTAAATCCAATACTCTCTTTCTTTCCTTTTTAATTCCATCCTTATAACACGTTCTATTCTTTATTCATTCAGGACTATTCATCAATTAACACCTAATAATCCAATAGACTCAGAAATTCCTCTGGTTAATTTTGAAATCCCCATAACTGCCATTACTTCAAGTGATTCTGAGGAAGACCTTACACAAGAAGAGGCAGTGAAAAGGGCGAGCCCTCCCTCGTACCTTGTGGAGGCAAGCAGCCTGCAGTAAACTTAGGCACGGAAGAAGTAAAGAGGGAACTTAAGGTAGTGGAGAGTGAAGAATTGGGAGATATGATCGATGCAGCTTAAGAATTCCTCGATGTATTTTCTGGAGCTATGATGATATGGTGGGTTTGGACCCTCGGATAATGCGCACAAAATTCCCTTAATTCGAGAGCGATTACGGTGAAGCAGAAACTAAGGAGAATGAATCCCGACACACTGCTCAAGGTTCGAGATGAAGTTAAGAAACAGTATGACGTCGGGTTCTTGGAAGTAGTCAAATATCCCCAATGGGTGGCTAACGTCATCCCGGTAATGAAGAAGGACGGGAGAGTCAGGGTGTGCGTTGATTACAGGGACCTTAATAAAGCTAGCTTGAAAGACGATTTCCCTCTCCCCCACATTGATGTGTTAGTTGACAATGCTGCGGGATTGGGAAGGTGTTCGTGTATTGATGGGGCATCAGGGTACAATCAGATCCCAATGGATGAGGAAGACAAGGATAAAACTGCTTTCATCACTCAATGGGGAGTATTTTGCTATCGGGTCATGCCCTTCGGGTTGAAGAATGCCGGGGCTACTTACCAGCGCGCAATGGTCACATTATTCCACGATATGATGCATAAAGAAGTGGAGGTTTACGTGGATGATATGATCATTAAATCCAGGGGAATAGAGAGCCACGTTCAGGTGATGAGGAGGGTATTCGAAAGGCTCAGGAAATACCAGTTGAAACTGAACCCTGCTAAATGCATATTCGGAGCTAGATCGGGAAAGTTGTTAGGATTCATAGTAAGCGAGAAAGGAATAGAAGTAGATCCAGACAAAGTTCGAGCTATTCAAGAAATGCCATCCCCAAAAACAGAAAGGGAGGTGCGCAGTTTTCTGGGAAAGTTGAACTACATTTCGAGATTTATTTCTAATCTCATCGCCAAAGCTGAGCCTATTTTCAGACTACTCCGGAAGAACAACCCTACCCAATGGGATTCAGTTTGTCAAGTGGCTTTCGAGACAATCAAGCAGTATCTGTCAAATCCACCAGTATTGGTCCCACCTGTGGCGGACAGGCCTTTGATCCTGTACATGGCAGTCCAGCAGAACTCGATGGGATGTGTTTTGGGACAACATGATGATACCGGCCGAAAAGAGAGGGCCATTTATTACCTGAGCAAGAAGTTCAATGATTGTGAATCAAGGTACTCTTTCTTAGAAAAGACTTGCTGCGCGTTAGCCTGGACAGCAAATCGCCTCAAGCACTACATGTTGAATCACAAGACATGGCTCATCTCCAGGATGGATCCTTTCAGATATGTATTCGAGAGCCCATTCGTGCCAGGAAGGATAGCCAAGTGGCAGGTTATACTCTCCCAATATGATATAGTCTACATGACCCGGAAAGCGGTGAAAGGTAGCGTGATTGCTGACCTCCTAGCGGAAAACCCTATCCAGGATTATGAAGCTCTGGATTTTGAGTTCCCTGATGAGCATATTAATGAAGTAGACTGCGAAGAAAAGGGGCCAACCGATGTATGGGAAATGTATTTTGATGGAGCAGTCAATTTATCCGGGAATGGAATCGGAGCTGTACTAGTATCCCCGGACGGAAAACATTTCCCGATAGCTGTCAAGTTGAGATTTGGTATTACTAACAATGTCGCAGAATATGAAGCTTGTGTAATGGGTCTACAAGCTGCTATCGAGATGAAAATCAGAAAGTTGGAGGTGTACGGAGACTCGGCTCTGATAATTTATCAAGTCAAGGGAGAATGGCAAACCAAAGACCTCAAGCTGATCCCATATCAGAAGTACCTACTGGAGCTAATCAAGGAATTCGAAGAAATCTCTTTCACCCATCTTAGCAGAGACAAGAATCAATTTGCTGATGCCTTAGCTACTCTAGCTGTTATGGCTCAAATTGAAGAAGGGCAGACGACTCAAGCATTGAGGATTAAAGCAAGGGATGAGCCAGCTTACTGCTTCATGGTTGAAGAGGAGCCTGATGGAAAGCCTTGGTATCATGATATTCTGGTCTACTGCAGAACCAGAGAATTCCCCTCAGGGGCAAGCAAAAATGAAAAGAAGATGATTCGGAGATTAGCATTGGGATGCTTCCCCAGTGGAGAAACCCTATACAAGAAGAGCTCCAACGGCGAATTATTGAGATGTGTAGATGCAAAAGAGGCAAAGAAAATCCTTTTTGAGACTCATCAGGGAAGCTGTGCAACCCACGCCAATGGACACATGATGGCCAAGCAAATCATGCGACGGGGATATTTTTGGACCACAATGGAAAAGGACTGCATCGAGTATTTCCGAAAGTGCCATAAGTGTCAGATTTATGCGGATCCAATAAATGTGCCACCTCACAAGTTATTCAACCTCGTCTCACCATGGCCTTTTGCAATCTGGGGCATCGATGTAATTGGTCCCATCAATCCCAAGGCATCCAATGGACACAGATTTATCCTAGTGGCCATCGATTATTTCTCCAAGTGGGTCGAGGCGACATCCTATGCTCACATTACACAGAACACGTTTCTTAAATTCCTCAAGAATAACATCATCTGCAGGTATGGTCTCCCGAATGAAATTGTCACCGATAATGCCAAGAACTTGAATGGTCCAAAGATTCAAAAATTATGTGACCAATACAAAATCGGGCACCTTAATTCCTCCCCATACAGTCCCCAGATGAATGGAGCAGTGGAAGCTGCAAACAAAGATCTAAAGAGAATAATCCGAAAAATGACGGTCACATATAGGGATTGGCATGATATGCTTCCCTACGCTCTTCATGCATACCGGACTTCCGTAAGAACCTCAACTGGGGCAACTCCATACTCACTGGTCTACGGGATGGAAGCAATTTTACCTATTGAGGTTGAAATTCCTTCCCTAAGAATTCTGAGGGAATCAGGGATCGATGAGTCAGAATGGATCCAGTCAAGATTGGATCAGTTAAACTTGCTGGACGAGAAAAGATTAACAGCAGCATGTCATGGGCAATTATACCAGAGGAGAATGGCTAGGGCATTTGATAAAGGTGTCTGCCCACGCGAATTCCAACCCGAGGACCTAGTTTTGAAGAAAGTGCTGTCGAACCAAAATGATCCCCAGGGCAAATGGTCACCAACCTACAAGGGACCCTATGTGGTTAAAAAGGCATTTTCTGGAGGAGTCTTGATCTTAACCCACATGGATGGTGAAGAATTCTCGAGACCTGTGAATGCCGACACTGTCAAGAGATACTATGCATAAAATGGGAAAAGGATGAAAACCCGAAAGGGCATCCCAAAAAAAAAAAAAAACTTGGGGTGAAAACCCGAAAGGGCACCCCAAGAACCAAAATGGAGAAATAAGGAAGGGGGTATGAAACCGAGGATGGAGAAGAGACCGTTACGGCATGAGGCTTCAGAGAACTTGAAATAATGGCAGTTAAAAGACTTCAAAACCAACTAAAAGGAATATGTGAGATCTATCCTTGTACCCTTCCTTTTCCTTTGAAAGTCTATTTTTCCTAAAGCCATAATAAAGTTATACTTTATTCCTTTTTGCTTTTGTTGTCCTGTTTACTCACTTTTTGATACTATCCTTTCTCTTTGTTTAATGTGCTATTGATTAGTTAAAATTTTTGCCATAAGATTTGAATTCGAAAATTGATAACCTCACGTACTTTATTATGAGATTTGCAGGGAATGGCCTTCAAAAAAAAAAAAAAAAAAAAAAACTAGGGGTGAAAACCCGAAAGGGCGCTTCTGGTCGAATGGACGAAAAGAAAGTGAAAACCCGCAAGGGCGCTTTCCGTAAAATAGGAAGAAAGTCGGGAACAGAAAAGGGGCATCCGAAGGAATGGGATCATATGTCAAGTCTTGCAACTCCTCCTCCATTAATCATCGGCCTTCGGTATCTTGTTAAGTACACTTCGTCAGGAAAGTACTTCATGTGTCAGGGTTAGACTTGCTTTGTAAGTTGATTTTAATTTCCTGCATTTACGTTTCTGTCATCAACCTCTGGTTCCTTGATCTAAGTTGATTTTAAATTCCAGCAATTTACGTTTCTACTATCAACCTCTGGTTCCTTGATCTAAGTTGATTTTAAATTCCTGTAATTACATTTCTGCTATCAACCTCTGGTTCCTTGATCTAAGTTGATTTTAATTTCCTGCATTTAAATTTCTGTCATCAACCTCTGGTTCCTTGATCTAAGTTGATTTTAATTTTCCTGTTATCAACCTCTGGTTCCTTGATCTAAGTTGATTTTAAATTCCTGCAATCAACCTCTGGTTCCTTGATCTAAGTTGATTTTAACTTCCTGCATTTAAATTTCTGTCATCAACCTCTAGTTCCTTGATATAAGTTGATTTTAATTTTCCTGCTATCAACCTCTGGTTCCTTGATCTAAGTTGATTTTAAATTCCTGCAATCAACCTCTGGTTCCTTGATCTAAGTTGATTTTAAATTCCTGCAATCAACCTCTGGTTCCTTGATCTAAGTTGATTTTAACTTCCTGCATTTAAATTTCTGTCATCAACCTCTGGTTCCTTGATCTAAGTTGATTTTAAATTCCTGCAATCAACCTCTGGTTCCTTGATCTAAGTTGATTTTAATTTCCTGCATTTAAATTTTTGCAATCAACCTTTGGTTCCTTGATCTAAGTTGATTTTAATTTCATGCAATTTAAATTTATGTCATCAACCTCTGGTTCCTTGATCTAAGTTGATTTTAATTTCCTGCATTTAAATTTCTGCAATCTACCTCTGGTTCCTTGATCTAAGTTGATTTTAATTTCATGCAATTTAAATTTATGTCATCAACCTCTGGTTCCTTGATCTAAGTTGATTTTAATTTCCTGCATTTAAATTTCTGTCATCAACCTCTGGTTCCTTGATCTAAGTTGATTTTAAATTCCTGCAATCAACCTCTGGTTCCTTGATCTAAGTTGATTTTAAATTTCTGCAATCAACCTCTGGTTCCTTGATCTAAGTTGATTTTAATTTCATGCAATTTAAATTTATGTCATCAACCTCTGGTTCCTTGATCTAAGTTGATTTTAATTTCCTGCATTTAAATTTTTGCAATCAACCTCTGGTTCCTTGATCTAAGTTGATTTTAATTTCATGCAATTTAAATTTATGTCATCAACCTCTGGTTCCTTGATCTAAATTGATTTTAATTTCCTGCCTTTAAATTTCTGCAATCAACCTCTGGTTCCTTGATCTAAGTTGATTTTAAATTCCTGCAATTTTAATTTCTGCCATCAACCTCTGGTTCCTTGATCTAAGTTGATTTTAATTTTCCTGTTATCAACCTCTGGTTCCTTGATCTAAGTTGATTTTAAATTTTCCTGTTATCAACCTCTGGTTCCTTGATCCAAGTTGGTTTTAATTTTCTAGTATTCTAACTTCCGTTGCCAAATCCTAGGTCATTAACTTAGGTACACCTAATCGTCCAAAATATGAGTCTGAATCTTTACATAATTCCTTCATGGAAATTTTTTCCTTTAATAGAAATTATGTAAAGAGGGGCAGCTGTCGACACCATATTTTGGCCGATCCCCAAAATCAATAAAACTTTGAAACCGATCCCCGGTACTAAGTCTCCTTTGGACAGCTAATCACATTTCCGATCCCTCTTCGATAGGCAGTCACAATTCCGATCTCTCCTCACAAAGAATTAAATCAAATTGTTAAGTTCTCGCATCAGTCAAAGCTTTACCAGTCTATCGCTCACCAATCTCTCAAACCCATTGTCGAAACTCAGGACCCGTCAAGTATATTCCTAATAAACGAAATGAACTGGCACTAGATCTTTTCTTACCAGTTTTATTGCCGATCTCCCTTTCGAAAGTTTAAGAGCTAAGGTTTTGGTTCGGTTTAATGAGGATTCCGATCTTAAGTGTTCGAGTTAAATTTTCAGTTTTAATCAAGTCCCATTCAGCATTTCTTCCCCACCGATCTCATGCTTATTGTGCTTTCCGATCTCTTATACTTAGATTAATAATTGCATTTAGTTCTTGTTTCACTATGCTCATACAATCAAAGACTTAGGCATTTCATTGATTTTCCATTCACATCCATTGATTGTACAAAAGAGACATTCCATTTCATTTCATTTTTTGTACAAGTTATTCACCTGGAGGATCACCCCCAGCCCGAGTTACATTTTGCTCACTCTCTCTCTCACCCTCGGCTTCCTCCTCACTGTCCTCATCGTCGCCCCCAGGAGCCAGGTCGGCCATCCAAGAGAAGTCCTCCTCTAGGTAGCAGCAGGTTCGACCAAAAGGTCCTTGTGAGCATTCACATAGGCTCCGGCTATTCCCGTCACCATCTCTTCGTCTTTCTCCTTAAGATCCTCGATGAGTTGAGCGACACAGCGGCTCGTTGGCACATGGCGCTGGACTTCTCCGAGAACTGATTCCTTTCGGCGGAACAAGATTCGATTCGGCGGCTGTCCTCATAAAACTTCGCCCGCCCCTCAACTTGAGATATATAATCTTGAGCGGATGAGAGTTGGGATCGGAGGGAAGCCACTTCCTGATTTTTCTTCCCGATCTCCTTACCCAGATGCTGAACCTTTTCCCGAACCATGGTCTGATTCACCAGGCACTCCACGTTCAGGCTCATGGATTGAGTCAAGATATCATTAAGGCTGTTCGGGGATAGCCTGTCCCGATCCTCCTGAAGGAAGATAGAAGACCCCAAGACTTTGGCAAAACCGGGGTTCTCCCGAACAGTCTGGTTATTCTTGAGAATCGATCGATGTCGAGCGCCACGAGAAGAGGCCCTCGCAGAAGATTGGGAAGGACCCCCTTCCGCACTAGAAACAACTGGAGGAGGTGGAGGCTGCTCTTCCGATCTAGGAGGAGATCGGATAGCTTCTACGGTCGGTGGGCCCGAGGGTTGAGGCAGGTCCCCTTGTACTTCCCCAGGTTCATGACTAGGCGTTCGAAGCATTTCCGAACGCTTCATCTCCTTTATTTTCCGGGAGATATCTTTGTCCTTCTTCCGCTTCCTAGAACCCTCACCGCCCGCCATACCTGCACAAAGAAAAGGTCAGTGAGATCGCTAAGGTCCTGAGATCTGAGATATAGAAAATACCAATGCCGAGGTCAGAGAGCGGAAGTTCGCGGTCTTGGCCGGTGAGCAGTTGAATATTCCAATGGTGCAGCTCGGCAGTCACCACATCCAAACAAGAATACTTTTGAGTGGCGGCGACTCTTGGATCCATCACTATTAAGCTATCCTCTGGTTTAGGGTAAGGCGCTTGAAGCAAGGGCCCTGGTGCCACACCGGCTACGGGGAAGTCCTCAAAGCGGCTCGGATCTTTGCTCCTCGGAATGAAGAAAGCGGTTCTTCCAATTCTTAAGGGGCGAGGCGGATCTGAAAAGAGCTGCAATGAGGCTTCGCTGAAAGAACCGATGTTCGTCATCCTTTGGCGAGTTAGCACATGCGATTGGCGAACACCTTAGCCGTAGGTCTGATTCCCTTAGCTCGGCATAGGCCTCGGAAGGCTACTAAGATCCTCCACGAGTTAGGGTGAACTTGAGCAATGCACACTTGGTGAAGTTTTAGGACCTCCTTGTAGAAGTCATCTAGAGGGAACCGAAGACCGGCCTTTAACTGTTCCTCGTACACCATAACTCTGTCATTCTCCTCAAAAAAGTAATCGGCTCGGTGATAGCCGTGACATCGGATAAGTTCATACGAATCAGGACGAATACTGTACTCCTGGCCAAACGATTGCAAATCGGATTCTCGAAGAACTGACGGTAGCTCGTCTATAGGGAGAGTCTCCCTCCCTGAAGGAGGTGCACGCCTTGATGGTATGACCCGCCCCCGACCTGGAACGGAGACCCTAGGAGGTTCTGTTTGCGCGCTCGGCCCGACCACTTCTTCTTCGTCAGACGACCACGAATCGAATCGAGGAGGACTTGCCGCTCTTTGACCTTCTACGCGCTCATTTTCAAAAGAAATAAAGAACTTAAACTAAAAAGAAGATCAGAGCCCTTACCGGAGTCTGATCGGCGTCGGAAGAAACTTGAGAAAATGAGAGAACTTCGGAGTTGCGAGCAAGAGACTGAAAATGGAATGAAAGAACAACTAGCTAACCCTTCACCTCTATTTATACTAGTCCGAGCATTTAATGCTCACGAGGTTCCAGGCAGTGCATCGGTTAACGGGATTCGCTAGCTGTTCTGACACGTCTCTCGAACATTCCGAGATCGGTTAATTGGAGATCGGCATAATAAGTTGAATATTTTGAATAAAGGATCAGTTAAGAGTCGTTTTGTTAGGAACCAGATCGGACAAATATATCAGAGATCGGAAAATAATCAATAAGATAATAATTGGAGAAACAAGATTTTTATTTCTAAAAGATCGGATTACATCATTAGGGCGATCTCAAGGGATCGGATTACAATAAAGGTCTAACTACATCATTTGGGCGATCTCTAGAGATCTGGTTACATTGACAGACTACATCATTTGGGCGATCTCTAAGGATCGGAATACACTAGAGATCTGATTATATCAAAAGGCTGATCTAAGGATCAGTTTATAACTGATCCCAAGGATATCGCCGACCGGATGCTTCATCCGCTGTCGGAACACCCAATGTGGGAAAAAACCGCTGTCGGAACACCCAATGTGATGAGAAGCCGAATGAACTCAGTTGAGCGACTCGAGATCGGTACAACCGAGGTCCGCATAATCTGATCGGTCAAATCCAGTTCTCTCACCATCGTCAGTTAAGGTCATTCGATCACCGGGATCGTAAATTTTCAGTCGGTGAGTAAAGAAGTCCATCGGAAAAAGATCAAAGCCACAGTTGTAGCCAGAACTTCCGCCGGAGCAGCTAGAACAGGAAAGTAAGAAGGAAGAGAGGAAAATCAGATGAAGGAAATGTCTCTGTCGACAGGGGTATATATAGGGGAAAATGAGCATTTATTCTTTGAAGCGAAAGCAAGCGAGCGCCGGGAATCGAGGGCAATTAATGCTTTGACAGACCGGACTGAGGAAGGGAAAGATCGGAATAATAGATCGAAAGATAGGAGACCAGCATGAAAGATCGGAAAAGAGCATGTGAAAGATATCAGAAAGAGGAGGGATCGGAAGGCAAAAAGAATAAGACAAATCCCAATAACCGTCGTCAGAATCAGAGCCGAGGTAGTTAAAGCGTGGCAGACGAGATCTCCACCGCACGCCTAAGAATCGCCCACAATGCTGACAGGTGCCAGGGTATGTCATGACAGTCCTGTACACCCCAATCTCCACCGTTGATCTCACTTGTAAGGACAAACCCGGAACCCTTGGATCAAGAGAGAAGATGACAATACCAGCTCCTTTCGCTCTTAGCCCTCAGATCGTTCCGGACAAGAAGATTTGGGACCGTGAGATCGAAAGAAGAAAAGGACAAATATTCTGAAGAGAGATCTCAGCCATTCATTTTGATTCTCTTTAGTTCCTGAACATCCGATCATGTCCTTCAAAATCCAGACCCTCCATCTCCCTCAAAATGAATCCTGACCCTTCATGGGGAGCACCCGATTCCTATAAATACCTGCATGAAAAACTGTTCAAAAAACGGAAAAATATAGGCAAAAGGCAGTGACTATAGTGGAATAACTCTGAAACTTAATTCAGTTTGTTACTCTGCTATTTTGAGTTTTCGTAGAAAAAACTTTTGGAACTAGTTTTCTGAAGTGTTTTCTTGCAAAAGGGATTCTGGAATACTGAAACTTTTCATTTTCAGTTCGTTCATTATCCTGTGGCACTCCCACTTTCTGTCTCTGTTATCCTCTATTTCCATTCATATTATCTAAGCTCGACTCCACTCAAGCTTGGTTATTTTGGCCTGTTTACATTTTAACAAAGAATACTTCATTTCGAGGCAAACCACAGTCCTCCGGCTGCCAACCTGCAATCTCGCTATTTTTTACGATTCTGTAGTTAGTTCAATAGACTCGACTCCCTACAGGTCAGTGTTAATATCGCCATTTTATTAAGTCTAGCTCTCGTTTCACGTATTTCCTTTGTTCTCTTTCTTATGCCTGTTGTTTTCTTTAAGTTTATGTCACGCTAAAAAAAAAGGCAAAAATATGTTCTAGTTTACTCCCGTGCTGGTTAACCCACACTTCCGTTAATCTTTATTATTTCTGAACGTAAGTCATCTAGTCCCGAGTTACGCAGAAACAGCTATAAAAATGTAGGTAACTGTGTTTGAATCGTTAGGCTGACGTAGAAGGCGATCCGGCATAATGCCATAAGGCGGAATAAAAATCAAAACTCAGGTAAGTAAAAGGGTACAGATAGGATACTGATAAAGTGACCTTAGGGGAGATCAGCAAAATCCCGCATGACGTTCCTTATTTAGTCTAAAAATGCCAACGAGTTAAAAGAAGTCTTATTTTGACCTTTGGCACCTTTAAATACCAGAACCCTTAAACTTAAGCTTTTAAGATATACAGCTGCGATCAAATTTCGAAGAGATCGGAGGAGAGTTCTTATTCGATCCCCCCTCAAAATTTTAATAAACGTTAAAAAGAGATCGGAGGAGAGTTCTTATCTGGTCTCAACTCAAAAATTTTGATAAACGTGTAGAGGAGATCGGAGGAGGGTTCTTATCCGATCTCCCCTCAAAATTTTAATAAACATTAAAAAGAGATCGGAGGAGAGTTCTTATCCGGTCTCAACTCAAAAATTTTAATAAACGTCTAGAGGAGATCGGAGGAGGGTTCTTATCCGATCTCCCTCCAAAATTTTAATAAATAACTTAAAAGAGATCGGAGGAGAGTTCTTATCCGATTCTCACATCAAATCTTAACCTGTACGTAAAATAATCCCCAAAACCAAGATGATTCGCGACACCAACTCACTAAGGTTGTCTCATTTACTTATGTATCTGGGTAATCCGAATTTAGTGAAAGATCAAATATTCCTTTTACTAAAAGGACTAACATTCCTATTTAAGCCCTCCTAACCAATTTATAAAGAACGCCAAAATTAAATCTACTTACCCTTATTAAGGGACGAGGTGGGGTGCCTAACACCTTCCCCACCCGTTTACGGACCCCGAACCTAGAATCTCTGTCTTGAAGTGGTTTCATTTTTCCACCAAATGGTTTTCTTTAGTTTCCCTCAAAACTAAGGTGGCGACTCCTCACTCCTTACCCACTTCGGTGAGTGATCGTCCAGGCGACCGCAAAATCCCTTGCGACAATCTCCATGGAAGAAATTAAAGTACAACCAGATTTGACATATGAAGAAGAACCCATACGGATCCTGGCTCAGGAAGTGAAAGAGTTGAGGAATAAGCAGGTTCCATTGGTGAAAGTGCTTTAGAGGCACCACAACACCGAGGAGGCAACTTAGAAAGGTGAAGAGACGATAAGGCAATAGTTCCCTCAACTGTTTGCATCAGGTAAATTTCGAGGACGAAATCTAAATTAGAGGGGAAGAGTTATAACACCCTCCCTGTAGCTACTCTGTCCATTCTACTGTTCCGGTGATCAGTGTCGGTTCGGACAGCTAGAACGCCCGGAAAAATATTTAAACTAAAGTGAGGAACCATAATTAACTCAAATATTAATAAGAAAAATTTAGGAAAAATTTTAGAAATAAAGTACAATCAAGTTAAATGAATAGGGCCCTAGCAATGGGTAACCTAGTGGGAAGTTGCGGTTCTCGCAACTAGGAGCCCTAGACCCGGGGGAAAATTCATAAAATAATTTTTAGAACTCCAAAGAAGGGTCATTGAGGTTTCTATGGCATTAGAATGCCAAGAAAATACTTAGAAAAATTTTTCAATCGGTACAGAAAATTTTGGTCTGTTAAGCCAATTGGAGGGCATTTTGGTCATTTCGCCTTCAGAGGTGATTTTTTGCCAACTTGTCCAGTTAAGTAAATAATTATTATGACATAGAATATAAATAAATATTGCTAATTGAATTGAAAATGAGTAGAAAAGAAAAAGGAAAGAAAATGGAATAAATGAGAATTTTGACATGATTATGATGTCATTAAAACCCCAATGACCAATCACATTGTGACACATGTCCTTAACCCATTTAAAATGAATAAAATGGGTAGAAAATGAAAGAAAAAACATATTTCTTCTTCTTTCCCATTTCCACCCAAGCCTATCTCTCTCTTTCCCTCCATGGATGCTTTTCTTCTCACTAAATTCTCCTTGTAAATTCACCATAAACCTTCTACTATCCTTCATTA
Organism: Hevea brasiliensis; assembly: GCF_030052815.1. NCBI lineage: Eukaryota > Viridiplantae > Streptophyta > Magnoliopsida > Malpighiales > Euphorbiaceae > Hevea > Hevea brasiliensis. The sequence goes on from NC_079496.1 coordinate 34,676,181, forward strand.
AAAATTCATATTACATCTTGAGCAAGTGTTTGGCTACTAAGAAAGCCAAAGAAAGTGAAGGAATTTTGAGTGGAAAAATTCTGCTCATAAGGTTAGTGACCAATCTCTCTTCCTTTCTTTCAATATATGTTTAAGGACTTGATTGAGCTTATAAATTGCAAGGAATTGGAAAGAAAACTATAAGTATGCACTCTTCAAAATTTTGGCAGCCTTAGAGTATGTTAGGATTTCATTGATTAGATTAATTTATAGTGGTCCATGGCTGCCATTGAACATGAATTAGATGTCTCAATTCATTGATTGCATGCATAAGAAGAATTGAAGTTGATGGAGTTAGGGTTTGGGCAAAACCTAGTGTTTTGCTCATGTGTTGGTGAATGAAAGTTTAAATGGTCAACTAGTGACCATTTGGCTATGTATGATGAGAAAATGAAGTGAGTTGAGGCTTGGCAATTGAGTGTGGGTGAGCTACTTTGGCTGACTTGCAGGACTGAGCATGAGTCCAGCAGGTTTGGGTAGTTATAAATGGAGTTGTAGAGTTTCAATTGGTGCAAGGCTAATTAGACATGAAACTAGACACATAATGGCATAACTTTGGTATGAAACCCTGCCCAGAAAACTAAACCAAGTTGACCTAAAAATTGCCCTAATCTGGGTGAGTTGCATTCTACCTAGGCAAAATGACCAAATAAATAGTGTTTATTCATTTTGTCATAACTCAATGTAGAAAGGTCTAATTGACCTGAAATTTTGCCAACAGAAATCTGAGATATAGACCTACAACTTTCGTGAAGAAACCAAATCCAAATTTTGAGCATAACATATTCAAAAAGTGACCTGCAGTCACTATACAAAACACTGTAGATTTGGTCAGTCCAGAAAATCTGGAAAGTTTGTAATCTGGCCAGTTATGGTGTTTAGGCCATAAGTTGAGCAAAAAAACTCCAAATGGAGTGATACAAAAAAAAAAATATAACTAGACACAATAAGGAACAACTTTCATGAAGACAACTTTGCCAAATTCCTGCTGGAAAAATGACTAATGGAACAGTAAACACAATGCTTGAAATCTGAAAATTTTGAATAACTAACACTAAGCTTAGAAATGGTATTGGCAACCAATACCAACAACTTTAGAATGCAAAATGTGGTATGTTAGGAGTATTAGAACCAATGTACCTATTGTCTATGCAAAAGTCAACATTTTAGTTGACTAATGAAATGAATAGTAATACCTAAACTTAAATTTCAAGAATTGTACAATTTAAAAGTGTAACATGCCCTAGTACACCTAGCAAGATTGGTTTGGATAGGTTGGCATGCCATCAGTTAGCAGTACTGCACATGGCATTATGCCATTCTGTGATTTCATGGCTTTTAGCCATTCTGACATTGTGTTGATACTTGGCCTTGTGCCTAATATTATTACAACTTATTAGCTGTTCTGTTATACAACGGGAGATACATATGTGACCGATGGTATGACGGCCCGAGGTACTTGATACCCAGTGCTAGTTTACCCATTTATCCAGTCTAGTCATCCAGCATAAATTACTTGGGCAACTAAAAATGAAAGAGGATAAATTTAATGAAATTATAAATATAACAAATATAAAATAAATAAGATTACCAATAATGATCGAAAAATTGTTTGCATAAGACATCAGAATATGCACTGCATATTTATTTTCTGTTATTTCTTTTTATTTTATTATTGGCACCACTAAGCATTATTGCTTAGCGCATTGCTTTTTGCCATGCGTAGGTTCTGGAGAGACCGACCGAGAGCCCAGTAGACTATAGACTGGGTGAGACCTTTTGCAGATCAGCATAGTGTCCATGTCACCTCACCGACATCAATACATTGGTAGGACACTAGGTTTCATTTTGGGTATTTTGTAATTAACTTTTATTTTCTCATATGAAATTGAGACTCATGTAATGTATTTTGTTGTCAATGTAAATAGTGAAAATTATGTTTATGAATGAAAAAGTGAATATTTATTTATGATTTGTACATGAATATTCTATGAAACGAATGAATGAGAATTGGGAGTATATTTGAGAAATATTGAGATTTTGTTGATGAAATGGAGTTTGGGATTGATTGAGAATTTTGGAAGTGTTTTTCTCAGGTTCCGAAGAACTATTTTCTCCATTTTTAGCTAGTACTCTGCCGGATTTTCTACAAAATTTGCAGAGCCTAAAATAAATTTCTGATTTCAATAAATGACTTCAATGAATGATATTTCACGAATTATACTTCGTAACTATAAAAGAAATAAATTAGGAAAGATAAAAATGATTGAAATAAAATAAGGTATTTCAGTACACTGTGTGACATATCTTACTCGGTTATACTGTAGACGGGTAAGGAGTGTCACAACTTTCCAGTAGAAGAAGATGCAATCAAAGCTACCTCTTTTCCTTTATTGCCTGGCATATTCTTTTGGGCAATAACCAGCATGTTGAGTAAACCAGCCAAGGTGCATTCCTGTTTAATCACATGGAAATTTGTGACAAAATTCCCAAAAAGACTCAGGAAGGGACTGAAGGATCAAATCCATTTGTAGTTGGAAATCCATTTTAAAGTCAAGATGTTCCAACTGCTCAATCAGCCGAATCATCTTGTGGACATTATCCCCAACATTATGTCCCTCAGACATCCTCATGCGGAACAGCTGCCTAGATATCTCATACCTAGCATTCCTGCTGTGCTCACCATACAACTCTTGTAGGTGAAGGAGGATCTCACTCGTACTCTGCACGTTCTCATGTTGCTTCTATAACTCATTACTCATAAAAGCAAGCATGTAACACTTGGCTCTCATGTCATGCTCCTTCCACTTGTCCAAAGTTTCATGTTCCTCTTGTGTGGCCTCTAAAGTTAAGGGACTAGGAACCTGTGAGTCTAGAACATATCTAATATGTTCAAGGTTTAGGACAAGTTTCAAATTTCTTAGCCAATCAGATAGATTAGGTCTTGTCAACCTATTGCGATCAAATATGCTTGCAAGGATATTGGATGGTGGTAGTTGTTATGTGCTCATTATTATTAGAAAATTTAACTGTAGAAAATAACCAGATTAATTAGTAAATATATCATGTAATTACCCAAAATGATTATGGTCTTTTAATCAAATTGGTCCTCCCACTAACTTAGCGAATCCTACACTTCCAAAGTAGAAAACGAAAATCCTAGTTAGATGGATTTCTAGTGGGTGATTGAATTCTTATAATTCTATTGATCATCCTCAGGTACTTCCATTATTGGAATTACAATAAACTATAAGTGAGCAACTCCTTGCCCATCACATCTCATGTGAGGTTCAATCCTTTACCTAGCTCTTAATGCTCAAAATTTCAGGTATATCTATGATTGACTTTGTTAGTAGTATGCCCTAAAGCATATCATTTACTATGTATCTTGTACATGTTTTTATTAATAAAAGACATTTCCACTTTTCTATTTACATAAAATATTTATGTGTGATAGAAAAGGTCCATTGATATTTTGTTAGAAATTCTATTATTAAGTTATTAAAAATATGAGTGACAGTATTTCTAGTACAAAGTATCATAAATAGGTTCACAATCGAGGATACTTCATAATAAGGACATGACTTATCCAGAAAGATTGTATTCATGTTTGTTCCCAAGTTATTTATATGAGATATAAATAAGATGGAATGGTGAGTCTCATGCCATATGACAAACATGATAGGCACTTATAAATGATAAGTAGGCCGAACCAGTGACACTTATGACAAGCACATGGAGTTTACTCTTGTCAATGCGTTGTCATAAATCATATCAGTTCATATAATCTTTAGACCTGAGATAGCACAGTTATCTTGTATATAGGTGGTTTAAGTTTGATACTGCTTTCATACTTGTACTATGTATGGGTATATGGGCATTTGCTGGCTCCTACTAGTTATATATGGAGGTAGGTGTTAATCAAGATGGAATCTGTTCCTATAAGTAAATAGAGATAAAATTCTATATTCATTTAATTGTTCTTGATGTTTAAAGTTCCTGGCCAGGACAGATAGATTTAATCAGAAAAGAGTTTCTGATGAGAAAATCTTTTTAATCAAGAACTGGAATTAAAAGAGAGCATAATATTCATAGCAATTAGAGTTTGACATAAACCATGACTCTAGCTTGAGTTGGGATTTTATAACAGAGAGATTCTAGTGTATGGTAACATATGATTATAGGTTTATTTAAGGTAAACTTTATTAATAATTGGGTAGCCATGGCATGCTATGCTAGGTGTTAACCATGGTCTATGAGGTGCATAAAATGATTTAGAGAAATCATTTATGGTAAGAAAGAGTTCTGATGATATAAAGAGTTGATATCATGTCTCATTGCCAATTAGTGATGAGCCTAGTAAGTCACACACATATACAAGTTATCACCTAATTAAATATGATTTAATTAATTAATTAAAGAGTTTAATTGATTAATTAAATAGGTTTGGTTTGCAATTAGATTGCAAAGTCCCTAGCATGACTTGAAACCAAATCTAGATTATTGGATGTATAGTATAAGTTAAATTTATATTTAAAGTGTTTAAATATGAATTTAATTAATGAGAAATTAATTAATAAAGATTAATTAATTAATTTATATTTGATATAAATTGATTAGAAGAAGAGAAATAATTATTTTGGGTTGAGAACTCAAAATTAAGACACAGGGGCATTTTGGTCATTTCGTAGGATGACATGTGGCACCATGAGATGGTGACACATGGCATTACACATAAGCTTGCAAAATGTCTTTTAATCATGTAAGATGATTAAAATTAAGATTAAATATAGGTTTAACACTTGGCATAATGTGATTGGGTCAATTAAACCTAGAACTAATCAAAGGGTGACATGTGGTAAGGGTTTAATGTGTTAACCTAACTATATTAGTGTTGTTATGAAGAGAAAAAATATAACCAGCAGCCACTCCTCCTTTGTCATGCCATTTTGAAGCTCTCCCTCTCTTCTTCTTCATCTCTCATCAATTCAAAGAGATTAGCCATCAATCTCTTGAATTAAAAATACTAGAAATCGTTTCTAGTGTCCTGTTTACATCTTTAATCTCTTAAAAGGCAGAACTTCATTTTCTAAATAATAGAAAAAGCTTTAGAAGCTGTTCAAGGGCTGCCATAGGTTTTGTTGGTGTGGATAAGTTAGAGGGACAACATCTGGTGTCCTAAAGACGAATCTCAAAGGCGCAAATACACTGCAGTGCATTAAGAGGTTAGTGTGTTTGTTCATGATTTAATCTAGGGTTCTAAAATTAATCAGATTAATTTTAAAATCTTAAATGGCAAATACAGATCCAAAAACATATTAAAAGAGTTTTAATATGTTGTTTATCATTGAAATCAAATAGATTAAAATAAATCTTGCATGATGCATGTAACCCTAGGTGAAAATTTTTGAATTCAATGGTATAAACTTGTGTTTTTCACGCTTCCGCTCCTTCAATTGGTATCAGAGCCACTATATTTGTCATTTAGATCGTTGATTATATAATTTAATTGTGTGTTTTGATCATGAGATGATTTATCCATTGCTTGTTGCAAGGGATGTATGGCGGCATGCAAGAGATCACCATCAATGGTGCGCATGGTATGGCTTCATGGGTGGTGCAAAGGTTTGGCTTTTTAATTTGCAATTGTTGTATGATCTAAAAGCTCATCCTATGTCTAATTAAATTGTTTAATTAGAATTTTTATTCACACAATTAAATTTTGATTCAAATCAGAATTTTAAAAATTATTTGAATGTGATTCAAATCTGAATTTTAAAAGTTGTTTGAATGTGATTCAAATATGAATTTTTAAAGTTGTTTGAATCATATTCAAATCTGAATTTTTAAAGTTGATTGAATAATATTTAGATCTACTTTTTTAAAAAATGTTTGAATGTGATTCAAATATGATTTTTTAAGAAATGTTTGAATGTGATTCAAATCTGAATTTTTAAGTTTGTTTGAATGTGATTCAAATCTGAATTTTTAAATTTGTTTGAATGAGATTCAAATATGAATTTTTAAATTTATTTGAATCATATTTAAATCTGGATTTTTAAGTTGAATATGAGATATTCAATTTAATTTAAGTATGTATGTTTTATTTAATTGTTAAATAGTGATATGCATGATGGATGATCATGGACTATAAAAGACCAATGTGATTGGATTTATTTCTTTTATGTTTCTTTGGGATTGTAAATTAATTAATTTATTTTAATTTTTTTTGGGCATGTATTATTAAGTTTGTAATAATTTTTGGGTTGTAATTTCATTTATTTAAGTTCTTGTAAATTCGCCTTAGTATGCCAAGGATTACTATGTAATATTGGATTGCAAGAAGTTCAAGGAGGTCAAGAGCATTGGTGGGACCAGTGGGAGGAATTCAAGATCAAGTGTTGATTATGTACTCCTTCAGCAACTCTTGTAAAATGAATGAATGAAATACACCTAGAAATGCCCTGATTCAATTCTTGGTGGCTCAGAATTGAATCCCTTAGAAAGTCCATGATCATACCATATTTACTGCTTATCCATGAATGCATGATATGTATGGGAATGTATGCAATTATATGATATATGTATGCTAAATGGATAATGTACAAAGTGAGACCTTAATAGTAATTAGGATAACCATAAAATTTTCCAAACAAATGATTAAGTTGGAAATGCTATAATTAAAATAATTATAACATGGGCCTTCCATTGGGGTAATTATTTTAAGAAATTTTAAATAGTTGCATAAGATGTAATTAATTTAAGAGATTTTCTTAAGAATAATTGTGAAGCATGAGATGTTGTAAATATGTAAATGGTTTGGTGGCCAATACTGGATGTACGTGAGGATATTAAAATTATTTGCATAATTACTGGCTCAATGGGATCAACTTAACTAATGCAAGATAAGTCAATAATGGATGTACCTGAGATTTTGAGCATTAGGGGCTAGGTAAAGGATTGAACCTCACATGAGATGTGATGGGTAAGGAGTTGTTCACTTATAGTTTATTGTAATTCCAATAATGGATGTACCTGAGGATGATCAATAGAATTATAAGAATTCAATCACCCACTAGAGATCCATCCAACTAGGATTTCTGTTTTCTACTATGGAAGTGTAGGATTCGCTAAGTTAGTGGGAGGACCAATTTGATTAAAAGACCATAATCATTTTGGTTAATTACTTGATATATTTACTAATTAATCTGGTTATTTTCTGCAGTTAATTTTCTGATAATAATGAATACAAAACAACCACCACCATCCAATATCCTTGCAAGCATACTTGATCGCAATAGGTTGACAGGACCTAATCTCTCTAATTGGCTAAGAAATTTGAAACTTGTCCTGAACCTTGAACATATAGGATATGTTCTAAATTTAGATGTTCCTGGTCTCTTACCTCCAGAGGCCACTCAAGAGGAGCATGAAACTTTGGGCAAGTGGAAGGAGCATGATTTGAGAGCTAAGTGTTACATGCTTGCTTCCATGAGTAATGAGTTACAGAAGCAGCATGAGAACATGCAGAGTGCGAGTGAGATCCTCCTTCACCTACAAGAGTTGTATGGTGAGCACAGTAGGAATGCTAGGTATGAGATATCTAGGCAGCTGTTCCGCATGAGGATGTTTGAGGGACAGAATGTTGGGGATCATGTCCACAAGATGATTCGGCTGATTGAGCAGTTGGAACATTTTGACTTCAACATAGATTTCCAACTGCAGACGGATTTGATCTTTCAGTCCATTCCTGAGTCTTTTGAGAATTTTGTAACAAATTTCCATATGACTAAATAGGAATACACCTTAGCTAGTTTACTTAACATGCTAGTTATTGCCCAAAAGAATATGCCGGGCAATAAAGGAAAAGAGGTAGCTTCGATTGCATCTTCTTCTACTGGAAAGTCCAACAAGAAGAAGGGCAATAAGAAAAAGAAACCTCAGATTCCTGGTCCTTCCAAGAAAATAGCTAAACAGAAAAGGAAGACCAAAGCTGACAAAGGCACAGGAAAGTGTTTCCATTGCCAATAGGAAAGCGTTTCCATTGCCAGTAAGAAAGTGTTTCCACTGCCCAGAGTATAGCAATCTAAAAGAATGCAACGCCATGGTGAAAAACCAACTCAAGTTCAAAATATTTTTGGCACTTAAGGTTATGTCATGTTACAGAAGATAGGATTGCAAAATTGGAGAAAATGGGAATTTTATCCTCATTGGGCTCTGAGCCTACTCTAACTTGTAAATCTTGCCTTCAGGGTAAAATGACTAGATCACCCTTTGTTGGACAAGGGCTAAGGGCTGAAAATATTTTGGAGTTAATACATAGTGATGTATGTGGACCATTTAAGGAAATGGCTAGAGGCGGTTTTCATTATTTTATTACCTTTACTGATGATAAATCAAGGTTTGGGTATTTGTATTTGATGAAATATAAACATGAATCCTTTGAAAAGTTCAAAGAATTTAAATATGAAGTAGAAAATCAAACAGGAAAGAGTATTAAAGCTCTTCGATCAGATCGTGGAGGTGAATATTTGAGTACTAAATTTGATGAATACTTAAGAGAGTATGGCATTGTTTCCCAGCTGACTCCTCCAGGAACACCACAGTTGAATGGTGTATCTGAAAGGAGAAATCATACCCTATTGGATATGGTACGTAGTATGATGAGCTATACTAATATGCCAATCTCCTTTTGGGGATTTGCATTAGAATCAGCTTTGTATATCCTGGATAGGATTCCATCAAAATCAGTTTCTTCCACACCGTATGAGATATGGCATGGAAGAAAACCAAGTCTTAAGCATGTTAAGATTTGGGGTTGTCCAGCTTATGTAAAAAAGTTGAACACTGATAAATTGGAAACCAGATCAGAAAAGGGTTGATTTGTTGGATATCCAAAAGATAGTTTTAGATATTATTTTTATTTGCCTACTTCACAAAACGTTATGATAAGTAGAGATGTCACATTTCTTGAACAACAGTTTGTTCAAGAAGGAGGTAAAAGAAGGCAAATAGAGTTAGAATTGGAGAATTCTGATCAACCAACAAATCAGATGGATATAGATCCATCTAGTCAACCTACACCCGTTGATGAAACATCTACAGCTGTTCCTTGTAGAACAACCAGGGTATCTCACCCACCAGTGAGATATGGTTTCCTTTATGAAAAAGAATAAGAGTTGTCTACTCATAAAGAAGTAGATCATGGAGATGATCCACTTACCTATGAAGAAACTATATCAGATATAGACTCTTCAAAATGGATTGATGCTATGAAATCTGAAATTGATTCCATGTATAAGAATCAAGTTTGGGATCTTGTTGACCCACCTGAAGGTATTGTACCTATAGGGAACAAATGGGTTTTCAAGAAGAAAATTAGTTCTGATGGAAAGGTAGAGACCTATAAGGCAAGGCTAGTAGCGAAAGGGTTTCGCCAAAGGCAAGGAATCGGCTATGAGGAGACTTTCTCGCCTATTGCCATTTTTAAATCAATTAGGATTCTATTAGCAATAACTGCATACTATGATTATGAGATTTGGCAGATGGATGTCAAAATAGCTTTTCTCAATGGATACATTGAAGAAAACATTTTCATGGAACAACCTAGAGGTTTTGAATCCCAAGATGGTTCCAAGGTATGCAAGCTAAAGCGATCCATTTATGGGTTGAAACAAGCTTTGAAGAGTTGGAACATCCGTTTTGATGAAGCCATTAAATCCTTTGGTTTTATCAAAAATGAGGATGAGCCATGTGTATGTAAGAAGGTAAGTGACTTATATGTGGATGACATATTGTTGATGGGTAATGACACAAGTATGTTGACAACTATAAAGGTATGGTTGTCAAATACATTCTCCATGAAAGACTTAGGGGAGGCAACCTATATTCTTGGGATTCGCATCTATAGAGATAGAGCGAAAAGAATAATTGGTTTATCCCAAAGTCTATACTTAGAAAAGGTGTTAAAGAGGTTTAACATGCTTGATTCCAAGAGAGGATTGTTACCAGTGAGACATGGTATCCATCTTTCTAAAGAGATGTCTTCAAAGACAACTGAAGAAAGAGATAAGATGGCCAGGATTCCGTATGCTTTGGCTATTGGAAGTTTAATGTATGCAATGTTATGTATGAGGCCGGATATAGCATATGTTGTTAGTTTGACTAGCAAGTATCAATCCAATCCAAGTTTAAAACACTGGATAGCTATCAAGAATATCCTTAAGTACTTGAGAAGAACTAAGGATTTATTCTTGATCTATGGAGGCGGAGACTTGCAATTGGATGGTTATACTGATTCTGATTTCCAATCAGATATCGATGATAGAAAGTCTACCTCTGGATATGTGTTCATTTGTAATGGAGATGCAGTCTGTTGGAATAGTTCCAAACAGAGCACGACTGCAAATTCCACTACCAAGGCTGAGTATATTGCTGTATCAGATACTGCAAAAGAAGCTGTTTGGATAAATAAGTTCGTGATAGAACTTACAGTAGTTCCTTCCATTGAGTCAGCAATTCCACTACACTGTGACAACAATGGAGTAGTCACACAGGCTAAGGAACCCCGGTGTCACCAGAAATCCAAACACATAGAAAGGCACTACCACATTATCAGAGAAATAATTGGGTAAGGCGATATAGCCATGTAAAAAATAGCATCGGCAGAAAATCCACCTAATCCATTCACTAAGCCTTTGTCACAAGCACAGTTAGATCGACATCTTGAGAAGATGGGTCTAAGCTATTGTAATAAATGGCTCTAGTGCTAGTGGGAGATTGTTAGTAGTATGCCCTAAAGCATATCATTTAGTATGTATCTTGTACATGTTTTTATTAATAAAAGGCATTTCCACTTTTCCGTTTACATAAGATATTTATGTGTAATAGAAAAGGTCCATTGATATTTTGTTAGAAATTTTATTCTTAAGTTGTTAAGAATATGAGTGATAGTATTTCTAGTACAAAGTATCATAAATAGGTTCACAATCGAGGATACTTCATAATAAGGACATGACTTATCCAGAAAGATTGTATTCATGTTTGTTCCCAAGTTATTTATATGAGATATAAAGAAGATAGAATGGTGAGTCTCATGCCATATGACAAACATGATAGGCACTTATAAATGATAAGTAGGCCGAACTAGTGATACTTATGACAAGCACATGGAGTTTACTCTTGTCAATGCGTTGTCATAAATCATATCAGTTCATATAATCTTTAGACCTGAGATAGCACAGTTATCTTATATATAGGTGGTTTGAGTTTGATACTGCTTTCATACTTGTACTATGTATGGGTATATGGGCATGTGTTAGCTCCTACTAGTTATATATGGAGGTAGGTGTTGATCAAGATGGAATCTGTTCCTCTAAGTAAATAGAGATAAAATCCTATGTTCATTTAATTGTTCTTGATGTTTCAAGTTCCTGGCCAGGACAGATAGATTTAATCAGAAAAGAGTTTCTGATGAGAAAATCTTTTTAATCAAGAACTGGAATTAAAAGAGAACATAATATTCATAGCAAATGGAGTTTGACATAAATTATGACTCCAGCTCAAGTTGGGATTTTGTAACAGAGAGATTCTAGTGCATGGTAACGTATGATTATAGGTTCATTTAAGGTAAACCTTATTACTAATTGGGTAGCCATGGCATGCTATGCTAGGTGTTAACCATGGTTTATGAGGTGCATAAAATGATTTAGAGAAATCATTTATGGTAAGAAAGAGTTCTGATGATATTAAGAGTTGATATCATGTCTCATTGCCAATTAGTGATGAGCCTAGTAAATCACACACATACACAAGTTATCACCTAATTAAATATGATTTAATTAATTAATTAAAGAGTTTAATTGATTTATTAAATAGGTTTGGTTTGCAATTAGATTGCAAAGTCTCTAGCATGACATGAAACCAAATCTATATTATTGGATGTATAGTATAAGTTAAATTTATATTTAAAGTGTTTAAATATGAATTTAATTAATGAGAAATTAATTAATAAAGATTAATTAATTGATTTATATTTGATATAAATTGATTAGAAGAAGAGAAATAATTATTTTGGGTTGAGAACTCAAAATTAAGACACAGGGGCATTTTGGTCATTTCACAGGATGACATGTGGCACCATGAGATGGTGGTGACACATAGCATTACACATAAACTTGCCAAATGTCTTTTAGTTATGTAAGATTATTAACATTAAGATTAAATATAGGTTTGGCACTTGGCATAATGTGATTGGGTCAATTAAATCTAGAACCAATCAAAGGGTGACATGTGGCAAGGGTTTATTGTGTTAACCTAGCTATATAAGTGTTGTTATGAAGAGAAAAAATATAACCAGCAGCCACTCCTCGTTTGTCACGCCATTTTGAAGCTCTCCCTCTCTTCTTCTTCATCTCTCATCAATTCAAAGAGATTAGCCATCAATCTCTTGAATTAAAAATACTAGAATTCGTTTCTAGTGTCCTGTTTACATCTTTAATCTCTTAAATGGCAGAACTTAATTTTCTAAATAATAGAAAAAGCTTTAGAAGTAGTTCAAGGGCTTCCATAGATGTTCTTGGTGTGGGCAAGCTAGAGGGACAACATTTGGTGTCCTAAAGATGAATCTCAAAGGCGCAAATACACTGCAGTGCATCAAGAGGTTAGTGTTTTTGTTCTTGATTTAATCTAGGGTTCTAAAATTAATCAGATTAATTTTAAAATCTTAAATGGCAAATACAGATCCAAAAACATATTAAAAGAGTTTTAATATGTTGTTTATCATTGAAATCAAATAGATAAAAATAAATCTTGCATGATGGATGTGACCCTAGGTGAAAATTTTTAAATTCAATAGTATAAACTTGTGTTTTTCACGCTTCCGCTTCTTCAGACTTATCTTGCATTAGTTAAGTTGATCCCATTGAGCCAATAATTATGCAAATAATTTTAATGTCCTCAGGTACATCCAATATTGGCCACCAAACTATTTACATATTTACAACATCTCATGCTTAACAATTATTCTTAAGAAAACTCTTAAAGTAATTGCATCTTATACAAGTATTTAAAATTTCTTAAAATAATTGCCTCAATGGAAGGCCCATGTTATAATTACTTTAATTATAGCATTTTCAACTTAATTATTTGTTTGGAAGATTTTATGGTCATCCTAATTACTATTACGGTCTCACTTTGCACATTATCCAATTAGCATGCATATATCATATACTTGCATACATTCCCATACATCTTATGCATTCATGGACAATAAATAAATATGGCATGATCATGGACTTTTCTAAAGGATTCAATTCTGAGCCACCAAGAATTGAATTAGGGCATTCCTAGGTGCATTTCATTCATTCATATTACAAGAGTTGCTGAAAGAGTACATAATCAACACTTGATATTGAATTCCTCCCACTGGTCCCACCAATGCTTTTGACCTTCTTGTTCTTCTTGCAATCCAATTACATAGTAATCCTTGGCATACCAAGGCGAATATACAAGAACTAAATAAATGAAATTACAACCCAAAAAATTATTACAACCTTAATAATACATGCCCAAAATAAATTAAAATAAATTAATTAATTTACAACCCAAAGAAACATAAAAGAAATAAATCCAATCACATTGGTCTTTTATAGTCCATGATCATCCATCATGCATATCACTATTTAACTATTAAATAAAACATACATACTTAAATAAAATTGAATATCTCATATTCAACTTAAAAATCCATATTTGAATATGATTCAAACAAATTTAAAAATTCAGATTTGAATCACATTCAAACAAATTCAAAATTCAGGTTTGAATCACATTAAAACAACTTTAAAAATTTAGATTTGAATCACATTCAAACAACTTTTAAAATTCAGATTTGAATCGCATTCAAACAACTTATAAAATTCAGATTTGAATCAAATTCAAACAACTTTAAAAATTCATATTTGAATCACATTCAAACGACTTTTAAAATTCAGATTTGAAGCAAAATTTAAGTGTGTGATTTAAAACTCTAATTAAACAATTTAATTAGACATAGGATGAGCTTTTATATTTACAACAATTGTAAATTAAAAACCCAAACCTTGCGCACACCATTGGTGACCACAAAGTGTGCGCACCAATGGTGTTCATCACTAAATTGCCACCTTTCTTTGCAACCAGTAATGGATCTATCATCTCATGATCATACCACATAATTAAATCATATAAACAACAATCTAAATGGAAAATATAGTGTCTCTGATACCAATTGAAGGAGCGGAAGCATGAAAAAACACAAGTTTATATCATTGAAATTCAAAATCTTTTATCTAGAGTCACATGCATCATGCAAGATTTACTTTCATCTATTTGATTTCAATGATAAACAGCATATTAAAACTCTTTTAATATATTTTTGAAACTACATTTGCCATTTAAGACTTTAGAATTAACAGATTAATCCATTAGAACCCTAAATTAGATCAAGAATAAGTACACTAACCTTTTGATGCATTGCAGTGTGTTTGGCACCTTTGGGATGCGTCTTTAGGACACCAAATGTTGTCCTCTAGCATGTCCACACCAAGATCACCTATGGCAGCCCTTGAACAGCTTCTAAAGCTTTTTCTATGAATTAGAAAATCAAGTTTTTCCTTTTGAGAGATTACAAATGTAAATAGGACACTAGAAACAATTTCTAGTATTTTTAATTCAAGAGATTGTTTGCTAATCTCTTTGAATTGATGAGAGATGAAGAGGAGGAGGGGAGAGGGTAGCCAAGGGTGGCGGCACAAAGAGAGAATAGTAGCCCACATATTTTACTATTTCATAACAACACTTATATAGCTAGGTCATCACTTAAAACCCTTGCCACATGTCACCTTCTGATTGGCTCTAGGTTTAATTGATCCAATCACATTGTGCCAAGTGTCAAACCTATAATTAATCTTGATTCGTAACTCCCTGAACCTCCGAGTTATGAATAGTACCATTTTTGGTCCGTGATTAGTACTATTCAAAGACACCTGGAGGACCAAAAATAAATAGAAAATTAATTGAGATAGACACAATAAAAATTTAAATGACCCAAAAATATAAGGACTCACCGGGTATATTGTAAAAGAGATGACCCGATAAGGGACATTTTGGTCAATTCACTTTAAGAGTTGATTTTTGACCAAAATGTCAATTTAATTAATTGAAAATTAAATATTGAATTATGAAGAAATATTGAGGGAAAAATTAGAGTAAAAATGGAAATAAAAGAAAAGAGGCAAAAATCTAGAATTTAAATTCCATTTTTGACCTAATTAAAATTAATGACTTATGGGCTTTTGATAATTAAACTTAATTATTTAATTAAAAAGGAATAAATAAGTATAAAAGAAGACAAGTCTCCTTCTTTCCCTTCTTCCATGCCACCACCCATCTTCCCTCTCCCTCTCTTTTCTTTTCTCTTTTTCTCCAATCTTCTTCCACCATTGTTTTCCCTTCCAAGTCTTGATTCACTTCAATTCCCTTCATAAATTCCATAACCCACTAAAAGAAAACATCAAAGAGATCTTTCATTAAGAGATTTAAAAACAAGAAGAGCAAGATTTGGAAGAGATTGGAAGTGGGAAAAATCATCAAGTGAGGTAAGCTCTCTCTTTCATGCTTGATTAACCAAATATGCTTTGAATCGAGTTTGGGTGTGATGAATTTACATGAGAAAGCATGAAATTTTATAATAAAATGAAAGAAAATATGTATGGAATCTAAACTAGAGTTTTGGCTAAATTGGAGAAAAGTTAGGGTCTGATGTCTTTGAATAAAAATTATGATGAGATTAAGCTTAATTGAAGTAGTATACAAGATTGGGGTAAAGAAATTGCATGAAATGTGTATAAATTTAATTATGGGAGATTAGGGCTCATGGGAAAATTTGAGTTTTGGTGCTAGAGAGTGAAATTGGTGTGTGTAGTGTTAAATTATAGTCATTTAAGGTTTATTTAGTTTGAATTGGCATTGGGTTGATGAATGGAGGTAATGAAATTGTAGGATTAGGGAAAATTGCAAACATTGGTGTTTGAAAATTATGGGGTTTGTGCTAAGAAGTGCCATTGATGTGTCAATGCTAAATTATAGTCATTTTGGGTGAATTAAATGCGAATTTAGGTTGGTAAGTGAGAATAATTGAAAAAATGAAAAATTTGAACCTAGGGCAGAATTTGCAAACTGAGTTCAGTGTGTTTGACAGCCCATAAATTGAGCTACACAACTCCAATTGGTGTGAAACCAATTGGAAATGAAACTTAAGACATAGGGCTAGAATTTTTGTGGAGATATCCTACCCCGAAAATGACCTTAAACTATCCAAAATGAGCCTTCAACTTAGAGACAAAATTATGGAACCTGTAAAATTTGACCATATGAACAGTAAATTTTGCATGGCCATAGCTCTCACTAGAAAACTCCGATTTAGGCGATTCTTGAACCAATGGAAACCTAAGATATAGTAGAACATTTCATATGAAGAACTTGAGGCCAAATTATGGACTTAACCCAATCAAATTATTGAGCAAATTTGGATCACCGAATCTTCAGAATTGCAAATTTACCATATGAACAGTAATTTTGCATGGCCATAACTCTCTCTAGAAAACTCTGATTTAGGCGATTCTTGAACCGATGGAAACCTAAGACATAGTAGAACATTTCACATGAAGAATATTAGACCAAATTATGGATTTAAATTGATTAAATTGCTAAACAAATTCGGATTGATACATATACTAGAACTTAATCTGCAGCATGAATAGTGACGTGAACAGTAACCGTATTTTGGTCATAACTTGAGCTACACAGCTCCGAATTAGGTGATTCAAAAAGAAAAATAAATTTAAAACCTAAATGAACAATTTTCATGAAGAACACCTCACCAAATTATGATCGAAACTAGGTACAAATTGGGTTCAAAAATTGAGGCACCAAGTTGTCCCAAAACCAAAATATTCTAAAATTTTCAAAGCTAATTTGGGATGCATTAGACATGCATGTAATGAGTTCTTAGCAGCAATTGAGATTGGTGTTGAGGTATTCTATTTGTGTATTTTCAGTAGAAAAAGAAGTTGAAATGGACAAAGAGAAGTAGGTAACAAGGAAGGAGAATTATTGAAGGTTTGTGCACAACTAACCTTTTTTTTTGTTTTTAAACTTGTAAATTGCTTGGAATGTGTTAAATTGAATGAGTTTGCTTTGAGAAAGTTTAATTTGACTGAAATATGGTTTTTCTCTTGCGTTTAAGAAATTTGAGTGTTGCCACCTTTATATGGATATTATGATGAATTTAAATGTGTTTATTGGTTTATAAATGTGATTATTGAGTGGAAAATTTTTGGAAACTGTTTTGAAACCATAGTTAGCATGACAGTCTCTTTCGGAACTCCCCAGTAGTAACTACTACTTGGGGTTGATAATTGATATTAATTATGTCTCCCAATAATAACAGTTAGTAGTATAAGACTACAAGAGTACTCATTAGCTAGCTAGCCCTTCCCTCATTAATAACGGTTAGTGAGGTTGAGATTGCTTTGTCGTGGTGTAAAACACAGCACTGATCGTGAAATTTTGTGTCATGGCCTAAACTGTCTGTTGATGTTGGCAACACTAATGCTTTGTGAATTGTGATTTATGAAGTGTGATTTCTCATTTGAAATGTTATTCCAATAAATGGCCTTTATGGACTTAGAACTATTGTGAAGTTTCACGCTTAAGAAAAATGTGATTTATTATGCTTTGACAAATTGTGTTTTACCTTAAGTTTTAAAGTTATTAGTTGTGCACCACTGAGTGATATACTCAGCGATAGCTTCTTTATGCTGTCGCAGGTAAGGGAAAGGAGAAGGCTGCCGAGTGAGAGACTTGAAAGCAGCATTTTGGTATTGTTTGTGGGTATTTACATTAGGTATACCCTTGTGATTCCTTTGGATGTATTTTGTACCTATATGTATGGATATACGGACATTGAGCAGTTTATATTTAAAAGCATTGCATTGCTATCACATTTTGAGTTTATAACTATTTTGTATTTTACTTTGAGAATTATGAAAATGTAACTTTTGCAATATTTAGTCTACCATTATTTCCAATGAATGTTTACATGGAATTTTAACTATTCTCATTCAGTTTTCCGAAAAAGAATTGATAAGATAAAAAGCTATGATTTGTTTTAAAATCCTTTGTAGCATAATTAATGGGTTATCGGTAGGTGAAGTTCGGTGATTCATTAGGTATGCTACGGGAACATGTTGTGCCTTACAAGGGATAAGGTGTGACATGTTTTAGTGGTATCAGAGCTTTGATTTATATACAAGTTTTGAAATTGCATATTTGAAAAATTTTGATAAGTATAACTGCTCAATTGTCATTATTGATACATATAGTTCATTACATCATAAATATGGACTAATGGAGGGAAATCTCCTTGTGTTTGTTGCTCAGGGAGTAGAATTCCATGTGTGAAATTGGATTATGATGTCCTAGTGACTAGTCCTTTAGGAGAAGAGGTTAGGGTGAACAAATTGTATAAGGATTGTCCTTTGGTGATCCAAGGACATACATTCCTGTAAGACTTAATTGACATGCCCTTCCAAGATTATGATATCATCTTGGGCATGGATTGGTTAGTCAGGCATCACACTATGATCGACTATAGACTGAAGACAATCACTTTTGGTCTTCCCGAGTATGCAGACATAGTGATACACGGGGAGAGGCAGTTATTGCCATCCAACATCATTTCAGCTTCACTTGCTAGAAAGATGATTAGAAAGGGATGTGAAGCTTATCTAGCTCATGTGATAGATACCCAGGTGGGGAGTCCAGATCTTAAAGATATTCCTACTGTATGGGATTTTCCTAATGTCTTTCTAGAAGAATTGCCTAGATTGCCTCCGGAAAGAGAGGTGTAGTTTGAAATTGAGACTATGCCTAGTATGTAGCCAATCTCGATCACTCCTTATAGGATAGCACCTGCTGAGTTGAAAGACTTGAAGGTGCAATTGCAGGAATTGTTAGATAAGAGTTTCATCCACCCTAGCGTGTCACCTTGGGGAGTACCAGTATTATTTATGAAGAAGAAGGATGACACGACAAGCACTTGAGGATAGTATTGCAGACTTTGAGGGAGAAGCAGTTGTATGCCAAACTATCAAAATATGAGTTTTGGCTAAAGGAGATTACATTTTTGGGGCATATTGTATCTACAGAGGGTGTCCAGGTGGATCCTAGCAAAGTAGACGCCATTCTTAATTGGAAGCCACCTAGAAATGTCACGGAAGTTCGGAGTTTCCTTGGTTTATCCGGGTATTACCGAAGGTTTGTGAAGGGATTCTCCATGCTAGCATCTCCATTGACTAAGCTACTTAGGAAGAATGTAAAATTTCAGTGAACTGATCGGTGCCAAGAAAGTTTTAATGAGTTAAAGAGGCATTTAACTGAAGCTCCAGTCTTAACCTTGCCCATTTTAGGTAAGGAGTATAACATATACAGTGATGCTTCTCATAATGGATTGGGCTTTGTGTTGATGTAAGATAGAAACGTCATTGCCTATGCTTCACGCCATCTTAAACCGCATGAGAGGAATTATCCTACGCATGACTTGGAGCTGGCAGCCATTGTCTTTGCCTTGAAGATCTGGAGACATTACTTATATGGGGAGAGATGTTATATATACACAGATCATAAAAGTTTGAAGTACTTGGGCACACATAAGGAGTTAAATTTGAGGCAGAGGAGATGGTTAGAACTGATAAAAGATTATGATTGCTTGATAGACTATTAGCTTGGAAAGGAAAATATTGTAGCTGATGCTTTAAGTCGCAAGACTATGGATGGTTTGAGGGTTTATCCTTTGTCCATGGTGCATGAATTAAGGGCATTGCATGCTAATTTGGAGATTAATGAAGATGGGCAGATGGTAGCTACTTGGCAAGTAAAGCCAATATTAGCAGAACAAATTAAAGCAGTTGCACAGAAGGATGATAAGTATGTGAAGTTGATGGAAGAGGCTCGGGATGGCAAGAAACCATAATTATCAGTAAATGATGAGGGCTTGTTGTTATATAAGGGCAGAATGTGCATTCTTGAGAATGTTGAACTGAGGCAGACCATTTTAAAGGAAGCACATGATTCACCATTTGCAATGCACCCTAGTCGAACCAAAATGTATAGAAGTATGAAAGAGCACTATTGGTGGAGAGAAATGAAGAAAGACATTGCAGAAAATGTTGCCAAATGCCTAACTTGTCAGTAAGTAAAGGCAGAACACCAAGTGCCTATAGGGTTGCTACAGCCGTTGTCAATTCCCGAGTGGAAATGGAAAAGAATCATTATGGATTTCGTGATAAGACTTCCATGTACACAAAAGAATCATGATGCAGTTTGGGTTATTGTTGATAGATTGACCAAGTCTACACACTTTTTACCAGTGAGGATGGATTACAGTCTGGAAAGATTGGCCAAAATGTACATTGATGATGTGGTGAGGTTACATGGAGTGCTAGTGTCTATTGTGTCGGACAGAGACCTAAGGTTCACTTCTAGATTCTAGGGTAGTCTCCAAAAAGCCCTAGGAACTAGATTAAACTTCAGTACAATATTTCATCCACAGAAAGACGGCCAATTTGAAAGGATCATTCAGATTTTGGAGGATATGCTTCGGGCTTATGTGATTAAGTTTGAAGGGAGTTGGGACACATACTTGCCTTTAATTGAATTTGCCTACAACAATAATTATCAGTCAAGCATCGGGATGCCTCCATACGAAGCACTTTATGGCAGAAAGTGTAGAACTCCCTTATGTTGGGAAGAAGGGGGCGAGAGGAAGTTGATTGGCCCAGAATTAGTGCAGCAGATGGAAGAAAAGGTTAAGCTCATTAGAGACGGACTCAAAGTTGAAACGGGTAGACAGAAGTCCTACATTGGCCTAAAGAGAAGAGATATTTGGTACAGTGTGGGTGACAAGGTGTTCTTGAAAGTTTCCCCATGGAAGAGGATCATAAGGTTTGGTAGAAAGGGGAAACTAAGTCCTCGCTTCATTAGGCTGTATAAGGTTCTGGAAAGAGTGGGTCCATTGGCATATAGACCTGCATTGCCTTCGGAGTTGGAAAAGATTCACAATGTCTTCCATGTTTCCATGTTGAGGAGGTACAGATAAGACCCCTCTCACATTTTGCCAGTAGAGAAGATTGAGGTGATTCCAGACCTGACATATGACGAAGAGCCCATAAAGATTTTGGCATATGAGGTGAAGCAGCTGAGGAACAAGCAAATACCTCTGGTGAAAGTGCTGTGGAACCATCATTCAGGCTAGGAGGCTACATGAGAGCATGAGGAGGACATGAGAAGGCAGCACCCACAGCTATTCAGAGAATAAGACCAAGTAAATTTCGAGGACGAAATTTCATTGTTAAGGAGGGGAGAATTGTAACACCCTGAACCTCCGAGTTATGAATAGTAACATTTTGGTCCGTACCTAATACTATTTAAAGACACCTTAAGGACCAAAAATAAATAGAAAATTAATTGAGATAGACACAATAAAAATTCAAGTGACCAAAAAATATAAGGACTCACCGGGTATATTGTAAAAGAGGGATTATGACCCGATAAGGGACATTTTGGTCAATTCACTTTAAGAGTTGATTTTTGACTAAAATGTCAATTTAATTAAATGAAAAAAAATATTGAATTATGAAGAAATATTGAGGGAAAAATTAGAGTAAAAGTGGAAAGAAAATAAAAGAGGTAAAAATCTAGAATTTAAATTTCATTTTTGACCTAATTAAAATTAACGACTTATGGGCTTTTGACAATTAAACTTAATTATTTAATTAAAAAGGAATAAATAAGTATAAAAGAAGACAAGTCTCCTTCTTTCCCTTCTTCCATGCCACCACCCATCTTCCCTCTCCCTCTATTTTCTTTTCTCTTCTTCTCTAATCTTCTTCCACCATTGTTTTCCCTTCCAAGTCTTGATTCACTTCAATTCCCTTCATAAATTCCATAGCCCACTAAAAGAAAACATCAAAGAGATCTTTCATTGAGAGATTAAAAAACAAAAAGAGCAAGATTTGGAAGAGATTGGAAGTGGGAAAAATCATCAAGTGAGGTAAGCTCTCTCTTTCATACTTGATTAACCAAATATGCTTTGAATCAAGTTTGGGTGTGATGAATTTACATGAGAAAGCATGAAATTTCATAATAAAATGAAAGAAATCATGTATGGAATCTAAACTAGGGTTTTGGCCAAATTGGAGAAAAGTTAGGATTTGATGTCTTTGAATGAAATTTATGATGAGATTAAGCTTAGTTGAAGTAGTATACATGATTAGGGCAAAGAAATTGCATGAAATGTGTATAAATTTAATTATGGGAGATTAAGGCTCATGGGAAAATTAGGGTTTTTGTGCTAGAGAGTGAAATTGGTGTGTGTAGTGTTAAATTATAGTTATTTGAGGTTTATTTAGTTTGAATTGACATTGGGTTGATGAATGGAGGTAATGAAATGGTAGGATCAGGGAAAATTGCAAACTTTGGTGTTTTAAAATTGTAGGGTTTGTGCTGGGAAGTGCCATTGATGTGTCAATGCTAAATTATAGTCATTTTGGGTGAATTAAATATGAATTTAGGTTGGTTAGTGGGAATAATTAAAGAAATGAAAAATTTGAACCTAGGGCAGAATTTGCATACTGAGTTCAGTGTGTTTGACAGCCCATAAATTGAGCTACATAACTCCAATTGGTGTGAAACGAATTGGAAATGAAACTTAAGACATAGGGCTAGAACTTTTGTGTAGATACCCTACCTCGAAAATGACCTTAAACTATCTGAAATGAGCCTTGAACTTAGAGACAAAATTTTGGAACCTGCAAAATTTGATCATATGAACAGTAAACTTTGCATGGCCATAGCTCTCTCTCTAGAAAACTCCGATTTAGGCAATTCTTGAATCGATGGAAACCTAAGACATAGTAGAACATTTCATATGAAGAACTTAATGCCAAATTATGGACTTAACCCAATCAAATTACTGAGCAAATTTGAATCACCGAATCTTTAGAATTGCATATTTACCATATGAACAATAAAATTTACATACCCATAACTCTCTCTAGAAAACTCCAATTTAGACGATTCTTGAACCGATGGAAACCTAAAACATAATAGAACATTTCGTATGAAGAACATTAGACCAAATTATGGACTTAACTTGATCAAATTGCTGAACGCATTTGGATTGATAAATTTAACAGAACTGAATCTGCAGCATAAATAGTGACGTGAACAGTAACCGTATTTTGGTAATAACTTGAGCTACACAGCTCCGAATTAGGTGATTCAAAAAGAAAAATAAAGTTAAGACCTAAATGAACAATTTTCGTGAAGAACACCTCACCAAATTATGATCAAAACTAGGTATAAATTGGGTTCAAAATTGAGGCACCAAGCTGTCCCAAAACCAAAATATTCTAAAATTTTCAAAGCTAACTTGGGATGCATTAGACATGCATGTAATGAGTTCTTGGTAGCAATTGAGATTGGTATTGAGGTATTCTATTTGTGTATTTTCAGTAGAAAAAGAAGTTGAAATGGACAAAGAGAAGTAGGTAACAAGGAAGAAGAATTATTGAAGGTTTATGTACAACTAACCTGTTCTTCATTTTTAAACTTGTAAATTGCTTGGAATGTGTTAAATTGAATGAGTTTGCTTTGAACAAGTTTACTTTGACTGAAATATGGTTTTTCTCTTGCATTTAAGAAATTTAAGTGTTGCCACCTTTATATGGATATCATGATGAATTTAAATGTGTTTATTGGTTTATAAATGTGATTGTTGAGTGGGAAATTTTTGGAAACTGTTTTGAAACCACAGTTAGCATGACAGTCTCTTTCGGAACTCCCCAGTAGTAACTGCTAATTGGGATTGATAATTGAAATTGATTATGTCTCCCATTAATAATGGTTAGTGGGGTAAGACTACATGAGTACTCATTAGCTAGCTAGCCCTTCCCTCATTAATAACGGTTAGTGAGGTTGAGATTGCTTTGTCATGGTATACAACACAGCACTGATTATGAAATTTTGTGTCATGGCCTAAACTATGTGTTGGTGTTGGCAACACTAATGCTTTGTGAATTGTGATTTATCAAGTGTGATTTCTTATTTGAAATGTTATTCCAATAAATGGCCTTTATGGACTTAGAACTATTATGAAGTTTTCATGCTTAAGAAAAATGTGATTTATTATGCTTTGACAAATTGTGTTTTACCTTAAGTTTTAAAGTTATTAGTTGTGCACCACTGAGTGATATACTCAGCGATAGCTTCTTTATGCTGTCGCAGGTAAGGGAAAGGAGAAGGTCACCGAGTGAGAGACTTGAAAGCAGCATTTTGGTATTGTTTATGGGTATTTACGTTAGGTATACCCTTGTGATTCCTTTGGATGTATTTTGTACCTATATGTATGGATGTAAGGACATTGAGCAGTTTATATTTAAAAGCATTGCATTGCTATCACATTTTGAGTTTATAACTATTTTGTATTTTACTTTGAGACTTATGAAAATGTAACTTTTACAATATTTAGTCAATCATTATTTTCAATGAATGTTTAAGTGGAATTTTAACTATTCTCATTCAGTTTTCCACAAAAAGAATTGATAAGATAAAAAGCTATGGTTTGTTTTAAAATCTTTTACAGCATAACTAATGGGTTATCGGTATGTGGAGTTCGATGATTCATTAGGTATGCTACGGGAACATGTCATGCCTTACAAGGGATAAGGTGTGACATGATTTTAATCATCTTACATGATTAAAAGACATATGACAAGCTTATGTATAGTGCCATGTGTCACCATCTCATGGTGCTACATGTCACCCTGTGAAATGACCAAAATACCCCTATGTCTTAATTTTGAGTTCTTAACCCAAAATAATTATTTCTCTTCCTCTAATCAATTTATATAAAATGTAAATTAATTAATTAATCTCTATTAATTAATTTGTCATTAATTAAATTCATATTTAAATACTTTAAATATAAATTTAACTTATACTATACATCCAATAACCTAGATTTGGTTTCAAGCCATGCTAGGGACTTTGCAATCTAATTGCAAACCAAACCTATTTAACTAATCAATTAAACTCTTTAATTAATTAATTAAATCATATTTAATTTGGTGATTACTTATGTATGTGTGTGACTTACTAGGCTCATCACTAATTGGCAATGAGATATGATATCAACTCTTAATATCATCAGAACTCTTTCTTACCATAAATGATTTCTCTAAATCATTTAATGCACCTCATAGACCATGGTTAACACCTAGCATAGCATGCCATGCCACCCAATCGGTAATAAGGTTTACCTTAAATGAACCTATAATCATATGTTACTATGCACTAGAATCTCTTTGTTACAAAATTTCAATTCGAGCTGGAGTCATGGTTTATGTCAAACCACATTTGCTATGAATATTATGTTTTCTTTTAATTCCATTTTTTTATTAAAAAGATTTTCTCATCAGAAACTCTTTTCTGATTAAATCTATCTGTCCTGGCCAGGAACTTGAAACATCAAGAACAATTAAATGAACATAGGATTTTATTCCTATTTACTTAGGGGAACAGATTCCATCTTGATCAACACCTACCTCCATATATAACTAATAGGAGCCAATACATGCCCATACACCCATACACAGTACAAGTATGAAAGCAGTATCAAACTCAAACCACCTATATATAAGATAACTGTGCTATCTCAAGTCTAAAGATTATATGCACTGATATGATTTATAACAATACATTGACAAGACTAAACTCCATGTCCATGCCACAAATGTCACTGGTTCGACCTACTTATCATGTATAAGTGCCTATCATGTTTGTTATATGGCATGAGACTCACCATTCCATCTTATTTACATCTCATATAAATAACTTGGGAACAAACATGATTACAATCTTTCTGGATAAGTCATGTCCTTATTGTGAAGTATCCTCGATTGTGAACCTATTTATGATACTTTGTGCTAGAAATACTGTCACTCATATTCTTAACAACTTAAGAATAGAATTTCTAACAAAATATTAATAGAACTTTTCTATTACACATAAATATATTATGTAAATGGAAAAGTGAAAATGCCTTTTATTAAAAAAACATGTACAAGATGCATACTAAATGATATGCTCTAAGGCATACCACTAACAGAGGCTACTTGGAAGCGAGAGGAGGACATGAGGAGACAGCGCCCATAGCTTTTCAGAGATTGATATCAGTTAAAATTTTGAAATGAAATTTATTTTAAGGGGGGGGGGGGGGAAGAATTGTAACACCCCTATTGGCATAGCCTGGTATATTTCACTATTCCAGTGATCAGTGTTGGTCCTGACAATTAAGAGAATTAGAACTACATCTAAGACATCTAGAGAAGCCCTAAACACAAATAATTAGTAATTGCCAAATAGTTAAGTATAAATAAGAAAAACAGAACACAAGAAGTTAAATGAGTCGGGAGTCACAGCAATGGGTGACCTTCTTGGGAATGACTACGAGGTTAGTCTAAACTCAAATTTCGAACCATAAAATGTGACGCTGCGGTCCTTAAAACTATTTCGAACACAGTGAAAAAGAGAAAATCATGAAAAAGAATTGTTAAGTAGGTCAAATAATTAGGTCAGGGATCCAGAAGAAATATCGAATAACTTGCAAATCAGATTGAACCAGCGAGGGCCAATTTGGTCAATTCACCCCTAGAGCTGACTCCTGACCTAACTTTCCAATAAAATTGAAGAAACGAAAATTTTAGAATCGGGAATTAAATTAAAGAACTAATGGAAAAATAAATGAAAAAGAAAAAGAAAGAAAAGAAAAAGTTTATTACATCATGCATGACATAAGCATGATGCAATAAACCTAATATTTAAAAAATTGAAATTGTGGACAATTATGTATTAACAAGTTAAAAATTCAAAAGAAAAAAAAAAAGAATTCTTCTTCTTCTCCAAAAAAAAATGTCCTCTCTCTCTCTCTCTTGCTTTCTCCCTCAACCACCATTAATAGCCAAAGCCTCAAGCTTCCAAATACTTGATTTCCACCATAAATCTTAGTAAAAAGCCTAGAAACCTTCTAAGTGCCATTGGAAGAGAAGATTTGAAGTGCAAGAAACAGGAAAGAAGTGGAGTTTAAGAAGTTAGAAAAGCTCTAATTAAGGTAAGTGGTTGAATTTGAAAATTTTAGTTTAATTGTTGTGTATGTAGCTCACTTAACTTAGAAATTGTGTAAAATCAAACAAAAATAATTATTGAGCGACCAAACATGACATTCGTCCAGCTAGGGTTAGGGTTTGATATGAATGAGTTTGATGGTTTTGAATGGTTATTTGAGGTGAATTAGTTGTGTAAAACATGAATACACACTTTAAATTGCATTAGATTGAACTTTATGTGTAGCTAGGCTTTTGAGCATGTGAAAAATTAAAAAAAAATTTGAGAATTCACCAAATGATGTAGTTGACCTTATTTGAGTTGAGAAATGATCAATTGTGACCATTTGTTGTCACACCTTACCCCTCTGTAAGGCAAAACATGATCCCGTAGAATACCTAATGAATTATCGAACTTCACCTACCGATAACTCATTAAGTACCCTACAAGGGATTTTAGAAACCTTTTTCTTACTTTTTGGAAGTTGTGAGCATTTTCTTACATTTAATATAAGTTTAAAAGCTAGCTAAAATTGTTGTCTATTTTTATTTTTACACAAATTTTGGAAAAATTTCGGCAGCGTGCCATCTGTATTTTAAGAAAATAGTTCTTCAAAAACCTGTAAAAACACTTCTAATAATTCTTTTTCATCAAACTCACTACTACCTCAACACAACTCAACATCATTTCACAAATTTCAAAAATTCAAATCAATAATTCACAACTCAATTGTCATCAAAATAGTACTCAATATTTCCATTCATTTTTTATTAAAGTAAAAATAAATTACATTTATCAACCACTTTACATTAGCAAATCCAAAATAATATTATTACAAACTCTATATAATTGCTCATGACCATTTTATAAATGTACATATAGTTACATACATCAAAATAAATATTACAATCATGATATAAAATATACCTGACAGAACTTCAAGAGTGGAGCTCCAATATCCTCAGCAGCTCACTCTGCTACTCCTTTAGTCTTTATATCTGCGACAGCAATAATAGCCATCGCTGAGTACTATGACTCAGTGGTGCACAATATACTAAAATAACATTTACGCATAATTCAAATCACATTTATTCAAATATTGAACTGAATATGAAAAACAGATACAAAACATGATTTATAAATTTTTAATCCAAGCAATTTCATTTAGGAAGTCTCAAAATGAATTTCATAAAAACACACAGTTATATCATGCCATTCAAAACATATTCATCTCAATAGCCGGAGGCTTATGAGTAATCACAGGGCTAGCTAGCTCAAATATATGGATATCCATTCAAATTTCTTCTTCTACTAGCACACACCTCAACACTTCAGCCAGAGAAGGAATCAAAATTAAAACTAATTTCCCCCACTAGTCATGCTAATGAGGCATTCAAATATATGGTCATGACACTATGGTTTCAAAACTGGCTTAGCAATTTACTAAACATTTATTGCTATTTCAAACACATACAAGTAAACTTTCAACAATTTAAGTCAAAAGCATAATAAACTGTGACCACCCTTACCCGTCTACAGTGTAGCCAAGCAAGTTATGCCACTCAGTGTGCCGGAGCACCAATTCATATTTTAATTACAATTTATCCCTTTTAATTCATTTATTTATAATTTTTGATAAATTTGAATTTTTCTGAAATTTTTATAGAAAATCCAGCAGTGTGCCGGCTGTAAATTGGAAAAACAGTTCTTCTGAACCTATTTAAAAGACACTTCCAATATAATTTCCAAATCCAGAACTCCATTACACACATTTTAAATCAATCTCAAAATCTCAATACTATTCTCAGGACTTTTCTGTTCACTTCATCACTTGAAGCACATTTATACATATTTCTCAACATTTCATTTTTCCACATATATTATACAGAAAATTTCAATAACATGAAATTTCATATATTTACATCATCAAATAATTTCAAGAGTTTATAGTTACAATCCAAAACTAATACAAAATACAAAATACAAAATGCTACCCCAAGTCCTAATGTCCTACCATGTGCACTGTAGATATGAGGTGACTTTGGACTCCGGATGCAGGTCTGAAAGTTCACTCGGTCTGATGTCTGCTGGGCTCCCCAGCTAGGTCTCCAGTACCTGCGCGTGGCAAAAGCAACACGCTAAGCAATTCTACTTAGTGGTGATAATATAAAATAAAATAAAATAAGTATATAGAATGTATGATTACATTTTTGGGTAGACTTAATTTTTGATATTTATTGCAGTATTATTCAATTAAAATTTGATAAGGTTTATTATCATTGCCCGAGTAACCCATACTAGTTGACTGGACTGGATAAACGGGTAAACTGGCACTAGGTACTAAGTACCTTGGACCATCACACCATCGGTCACATTGTGTCTCCCTGTGTGCAACAGAATAGCTAATAAGCTATAATAATTATCATGGATAAAACCTGAGTATAACAACTCAAATAACATAGCCAAAGGCTATTATGTCACAGAATGGCATGGGAGGCCATGAAATACAGAATGGCATAAAGCATATGCAGTACTGCTAACAGAACCCTATTGGCATGCCAACCTATCCAAACCAATCTTGCTAGGTATACTAGGGCATATTACACTTTTAAGTTTCACAATTCTTGAATTTCAAGTTTTGGTGTTACTATTCAATTCATTAGTCAACAAAATGTTGACTTTTACATGGACAATAGGGACATTGGTTTTAATACTCCCAACATACCACATTTTGCATTCTAAACTTGTTGGTATTGGTTGCTAATACCATTTCTAAGCTTAATGTTAATTGGATAGAATTTTCAGTTTTCAAGCTTTGTGTTTACTGTTCTATTAGTCATTTTTGAAGTGGGAATTTGGCAAAATGATCAACATGAAAGTTGTTCCTTATTTTATCTAGTTGCATTTCCTTTTTTGAATAACTCTATTTGGAGTTTTTTAGCTTAAGTTATGGCCTAAAAACCACAACTGGCCGGATTATGATTTTTCTAGAATTTCTGGACTGACTAAATCTACAGTATTAGGAGCAGTAACTTCAGGTCACTTTTTGAATATGTTATGGTCATAATTTGGGTTAGGTTTCTTCATGAAAGTTGTTGGTATATATCTCAGCTTGTTTTTTTATAAAATTTCAAGTCAATTGGACCTTTCTGCACTGAGTTATGCCCAAATGACTAAGCACTGTTCATTTGGTCATTTTGCCCAGGCAGAATGTAGGTCACCCAGATTAGGGCAATCTTTGGGTCAACTTGGTTTGGTTTTCTGGGCATGGTTTCTTCACCAAAGTTATGCCATTATGTGTCTAGTTTCATGTCAAATTGGTCTTGCAACAATTGAACCTCTACAATTTTAGTTATTGCTGCCCAAACCTGCTGGAGTCATGCCCAGTCCTGCAGGTCACCAACGACAACCACACCAAACTCAAATCCCACTACACAATTCACTTTATTTTTTATTCAAACAAAACAAAATGGTCACTAATTGACCATTAAAACCTACTTTCATCATCATATGATCAAAGTCTCATTTTCATCCAAAACCTAACTCAAACATCATCAACCATGCATTATCATTTGCATTTCATTACTTCACTCAAGAGATGCATATGGAGGGCAGCCATACTACCATTTTAACTCCATAAAACTCATCACAATCATACCCCAACCAAGGCTACTGAAATTAAGGGATGGCATACAAATGGTATTTAATAATTTTCTTTGTAATTTGCACTCATTCATAGTCCTTAAACTTGAATTTAAAGTGAAAACCAAGGTTAGGTCACATACCTTTAATAGAGTGAGATTTCCCACTTGCTAGGGTTCTATTTCCTTTTCTTTTTGCTCCCAAAAGACTCTCCAAGATGTAAGAACACTTTTTTGTGTTGGGAATATAGGGTTTAGTTGGGTAAAAGCTAGGGAAATCAAGCTTGAAAAAGCTTGCTCATGGTGGCCATGGAGGGATGGGTGACGGCAAGGAGAAGAGTGGAGAGATTTCTGATTTTTTTTCTTCATTTTTCTGCCCATTTAGTCTCTTTAAAATAAACTTATGCCATGTGTCAACATTGTATTGGTTGGGAGAATTTTAATGACATCATTATGATGTCATAATTCCATTTTCTTTCATTTTCTTTCCTTTTCTTATTTATTTAATTTTAATTAAATTTTTAACAATATTTATTCATATTTTATGTTATATAAATTATTTATTTAACTGGACAAGTTGGGCAAAAATCATCTCTAAAGACGAAATGACCAAAATGCCCTCCGTTTGGCTTAGCGAGCTAAAATTGTGTGTACAGATAGAAAAATTTTTCTAAGCATTTTCTAGGCATTCTAATGCCATAGGAACCTCAATGACCCTTCTCTGGAGTCCCAAAAATTATTTTATAATTTTTCCCCCAGGTCTAGGGTTGCTAACAGCCTTCACCGTCACTTTCCCTTCGGGTTACTCATCCCTGGTGTTTCGGCTCGTTTAACCTTAGTGTATTTCGTTTCTAAAAATTTTTCCTTGATTGTTATGAGTATTATTTAATTTCTTTATAACTCCTCACTCTAGTCTATTTAAAATTTCAAACATTCTAGCTACCCGGACCAACATTGGTCACCGGAACAGTAGACTGTGCGAACTAGCTAAAGTGAGGATATTATAACTCTTCCCCTCTAATAAAAATTTTGTCCTCGAAATTTACCTGATGCAAACAGTTGAGGAAACTGTTGCCTCATGGTCTTTTCACTTTCCCAAGTTACCTCTTCAGTGTTGTGGTGACTCCAAAGCTCTTTCACCAGTGGAATTTGTTTATTTCTCAGTTCCTTCACTTCCCGAGCTAGGATCTGTATAGGTTCTTCTGTATATGTCAAGTCCGGTTGGATTTCAATCTCTTCCATAGAAATGACATGTGAAGGGTCTGAGCGATATCTTCTCAACATAGAAACATGGAATACATTATGAATTTTATCTAGTTCTGATGGTAAAGCTAGCCGATAGGCCACTGGTCCCACACGTTCAATGACTTTATATGAGCCAAAGAACCTAGCGCTTAACTTACCCTTTCTTCCAAATCTTAGTACTTTCTTCCACGGGACTTTGAGAAACACTTTATCGCCAACTGCATACTTTATCTCTTTTCTCTTCAAGTCAGCATAAGATTTCTGTCTATCTGAGGCAACCTTCAGGTTAGCTTTGATTATCTTCACTTTCTCCTCAGTCTGTTTTACCAAGTCTGGTCCTACCAGCTTATCTTCGCCCAATTCAGTCCAACATACTGGGGTTCTACATTTCCTCCCATACAGTGCTTCATACAGAGCCATTTGAATGCTAGCTTGATAGCTATTATTGTATGCAAATTCTGCCAGTAGGAGATATCTATCCCAACTCCCCTCAAACTCAACGACACAACTCCTCAGCATATCCTCCAGGATCTATCACATAATTCACATTATTACTATCATTTTAATTTATTAATTGTGAAAATTCAATTAGTTCTTAGGTTTACCTGGATTACTCGTTCTGACTGTCCATCCGTCTGAGGATGAAAAGCCATGCTAAAATGTAGTTGTGTGCCCAAGGCTTCTTGTAACTTTTTCCAGAATCCTGATGAAAACCTTGGGTCTTGGTTAGATATGATGGAAAGTGGGATTCCATGTAGTCTAACTATCTCACTGATATACAATTCTGCTAACTTCTCCAGTGAGTAGTCAGTCCTAACTGGCAGAAAATGTGCTGACTTCGTCAATTTATCCACTATCACCCACATTGCATCATGCTTCTTTTGGGTGAGAGGTAGACCACTAACAAAATCCATAGTGACCCGGTCCCATTTCCATTCAGGTATGCTTATAGGCTATAGCAATCTTGATGGAACTTGATGTTCTGCTTTAACTTGCTGACATGTCAAGCACTTAGTCACATAGTCAGCTATATCCCTCTTCATACCAGGCCACTAATAATGAGGCTTCAAATCATTATACATTTTCGTGCTTCCCGGATGCATAGCATAAACACTAGTGTGTGCTTCTTTCAGAATACTAGTCTTCAGTTCCCCATCATCTGGTACACACACTCTTCCTCTATAGTACAGACACCCATCTACTTTCACCTCATATTCAGTTTCCTTTCCCTTTGAAATTTTACCTATAATGGCTATTAATTTTTCATCTGCCTTCTGCCCACCTTATATCTGCTGTAGCAGGTTTGGCCTCACTTGTAACTCAGCCAAAATAGCTCCATCATGAGCTAAGGACAGACAGGCATTTAGTGATCTTAAAGCTGTGATGGACTTCCTGCTTAAAGCATCAGTAACTATATTTGCCTTCCCAGGATAATAATCTATCACACAATCATAGTCCTTTAGGAACTCAATCCATCGCCTCTGTCTAAGATTGAGTTCCTTCTAGGTTGGCAAATATTTTAAACTCTTGTGGTCTATATAGATGTAACATTTGTCACCATATAAATAATGCCTCCATATCTTCAGTGCGAAGATAATTGCTGCTAACTCCAGGTTATGAGTAGGGTAGTTCTGTTCATGTGGTCTTAACTGCCTGGAAGCATAGGCGACCACTTTCCCCTCTTGCATCAATACACACCCTAGCCCATTATGCGAGGCATCACTGTAGACCATGTCGACACCATATTTTGGCCGATCCCCGAAATCAATAGACCTTGAAATCGACCCCTAGCACCGAGCCTCCTTGTCATTCAATTTATTTCCGATCTCTCTTCCTTGGGATCAAACTAAAGTCAAGTCTCTTTGCCAACTAATCACATTTCCAATCTCTCTTTATAAGAAATCAAACCAGTACCAGATCTCCATCCTTACCGATCTCTCAAATCAATTACCAAGTTTCCTGGCTAGTCAATCACACATCCGATCCCTTGTCAAACGAAATTGAACCAACATTAGGTCTTCATGCCATTTGATATCCCTTTCATAAATATTATAGATAGTTGTTCAATAAAGTTAAGGTTTTAACTCGGCTTAATGGTGCTTCCGATCTTAGTTTTCAGATCAGGTTTCCAATTTTAATAATCTAAAGTTCCGTTCAGTGTTTGTTCTCAGTTTAGGCCGATCTCATGTTTACAATGTTTTACCGATCTCTCATACATAGATTAATAATCGCATTCAAGTTATTCTAATATGTTCAGACAATCAGGCGCTTATGCAACTTAGATACTTTCCGATCTCATCCAGTCATGGAACAAAAATAGAACTTCATTTCATTTCAAATTAAAATATATACAAGTCATTCGGCTGGAGGATTACCCCCAGCCTATTCTACATTTTTTTTACCCCCTCTATCACCTTCAGCCTTCTCCTCACTATCCTCTTCGTCTTGGGGAGCTAGGTCCACCATCTAGGAAAAGTCCTCCTAGGGATAACGCTTCCTGAGCTTGGCCAAGAGATCCCTATGGGCGTTCACATAAGCGCTGGCCTCCCTTGTCACTGCCTCTTCTTCTTTTGCTTTGAGTTCCTCAGTGAGGCAAGCGACATCAGCGACTCGGAGCGCCCGAACCACTTTAAGAACATGAGCTTGCTCGGCCAGTTTATCCTCATAGAATTTCATCCGCCCCTCAATTTCAGCTATGTAATTTTGGGCGGATGAAAGTTGGGATCGGAGGGAAGCGGCTTCCTGACCCACCTTCTGGATCTCCTACTTTAAATGATGAGCTTTTTCCTAGACGATATGTTGGTTCACCAAACTCTCCACACTCAGGCTCATAGTCTGGGTCAGGATATCATCGAGACTGTTTGGGGTTAGCCTATCCCTATCCTCTCGAAGGCAGATGGAGGCCCCAAAAACCTTATCCAAACCCGGATTCTCCTGAACAGTTCGGTTCTTCTCCAGGGAATGGATCAGTACTTGAGTGCCGCGGGAGAGGGTCCTCGAGGTAGGTTGGGAAGGACCCCCTTCCGCACTCAAAGCAACTGGAGGGGGTGGCGACAGCTGTTCTTGATGAGGAGGAGACCAGATCACTTCTACTTCAGGGATCAGCGGTCCTGAGGGTCAGGATGAGCCTCCCTGCATCTCTACTGAGTCATGCCTAGGCGTCTGATAAGCCTCAGCGTGTTTCATCTCCCGCACCTTTCTGGAGACCTCTCTCTTTTGGCTCTCTTTGGAAGCCTCGTTGCCCGCTATGCCTACACAAAGAATAAGTCAGTGAGTTCGCTAAGGCCCAAAGGTCAGAGATATAGAAAGTACCGAGGCCGAGGTCAGAGAGCTGAAGCCCGCGTTCTTCGCTGGTAATCAGCTGAATTGTCCAATGATGCAGTTCGACCGTCACCGCATCTAAACAGGAGAATTTCTGAGTGGCCGCCTGATCTTTCAACTCCATCACCATTATACCCTCTTCCCTATTTAAGGTGATGCGCTTCGGAAGTAATGGGCCCTGATGTAGCCAGCTACGCGAGAAACCCTCAAAACCGCTCGGAACCTTGCTCCTCAGAATAAAAATGTGATTCTTCCAATTCTTTAGGGAGGAGGGTAGGTCGGTAAAAAGCCCACAATGTGGTTTCGCTTGAAAGAACCAATATTCATCGTCCTTTCAACGAGTCAGCCTATGTAGCTCGGCGAACACCTTCGCTGTAGGACTGAGTCCCTTAGCTCGGCAGAGACCTCTGAAGGCTACCAGGATCCACCATGAGTTTGGGTGAACTTGAGCTATGCAGACTTGGTGGAATTTCAGAACTTCCTTGAAGAAGTCATCAAGACGAAACCGCAGCCCTGCTTTTAATTGCTCTTCGTATACCATGATCATATCATTTTCCTCGAAGAAGTGATCAGCTCGAAGATCGCTATGACACTTGATAAGTTCGTATGAATCGGGCCGAAGGTTATATTCTTGGCTAAACGACTGCAGATCGGTTTCTTGAAGGATTGGCGGTAGCTCGTCCACAGGAAGGCTTTCTCTCCCTAAACAATGTGTTTGCCTCGAGGGTCCCACTTGACCACGGGATGGAACGGAGGATGTTGGAGGTTCAGATCGCCCACTTGGTCCGACCACCTCAACTTCATCAGACGACCATGAAACATGAACAAAAGAGGGGCTCGTAGCTCTCTGACCCTTGGCACCGCTCATTTTTAAAGAAAAGAGAGAAACTTAACAAAAGAAAAGATCAAAACCCTTACCGGAGTGTGATCGGTGTCGAAAGAACTTGAAAAATCGAGAGAATTTTGGAATCACTCGCGAGATGCTGAAAATGACATAAGGGGGCAACTGGCTGACCCATCCCTTATTTATACCCGTCTGGGTATTTAATGCTCACAGTGTCCCAAGCGGCGTATCGGTTAGCGGGATTCGCCAGCTTTTTCTGACATGTCTCATGAATATTCCGAAAACTCCATAATTAAATGAGGGAGGGATCAGCTAATTAAAGATCGGCAGATTAAGGTAGATGTTTTACAGATCAGTTAAGGGCATTTCAGTTGGGAATCAGATCGGATAAACATATCAGAGATCGGAAAATAACCAATGCAATAATAATAAAATGATAATTGTCAAAATAAAATTTCATTTCCAAAAAGGTCAAATTACATCATTTGGACGATCTCTATAGATCGGATTACATTAGAGGTCAGATTACATCATTTGGGCGATCTCTATAGATCGGATTACATCAGAGGTCAGATTACATCATTTGGGCGATCTCTAGAGATCGGCAGTACATCCTATCTAGTAAAGGCCTATGTCAAAGCCTAGTCTCATGGCTGAATCAAAAGATGTGTTTGAGCAGGAGATCGGCCATTGACATCGGATAGATGTACAGCTCAGATGGGAGGACTATGGCTCGCACGAGGATAAGAGAGGTCATCGTCAATGTTATCGCTCCGAACCGAGCCGTTGTCGGGACACCCAATGTGGTGAGAAGCCAAATGAACTTCGGAGGGCAGTCACCAATAATAGGAGGGAAATTAGCAGTCTTCTTGCCCGAAATCAGTTCGCCGATTATATCAGTCGACCGACTCGAGATTGACACGATCGATATTCTCGATCTGGATAGGTAAATTAGTCCGGTTCTCTCACTGTCATTAAATATGGCCATAGTGATTTCTGATCACCGGGGTCGAAAATTTTCAGTCGGTGAACAAGGTGAACAACCGAAAAAAGATCAAAAGCAGCTATCATGGCCGGGATTGTTGCCGGAGCAGCTAGAATAGGAAAAGTGAGAAAGAAAGAGAAGAAAATGAAATGCAGAAGGATTTCCCATTAAAGGTATATATAGAGAAGGTCTGAGCATTTATTGCTAGCAGAAAACGAAGCGGACGCCTCAGAAACTGAAGGAATAAATGCCTTGACTGAATAAGCCCGGATAAAGGAGAAGAATCTGGAGCGGGAAAGATCGGAGAGGGGCCCGACAAGAGAGATCGAAAAAGGATCATATTAGAAAGATCGGAAGGGAGGGGAGATCGGAAAGCAAAGAGAATAAGACAAATTCCAATAACTGTCGTCATAATCAGAGCCGAGGTAGTTAATGAAGGAATGGAAGCGTGAAAAACACAAGTTTATACCATTGAATTCAAAAATTTTCACCTAGGGTCACATGCATCATGCAAGATATATTTTTATCTATTTGATTTCAATGATAAACAATATATTAAAACTCTTTTAATATGTTTTTGGATCTGTATTTGCCATTTAAGATTTTAAAATTAATTAGATTAATTTTAGAACCCTAGATTAAATCAAGAACGATTACACTAACCTCTTGATGCACTGCAGCGTGTCTGCGCCTTTGAGATTCGTCTTCAGGACACCAGATGTTGTCCCTCTAGCTTGTCCACACCAAGAACACCTATGGCAGCCCTTGAACAGCTTCTAAAGCTTTTTCTATTAATTAGAAATTCAAGTTCTACCTTTTAAGAGATTAGAGATGTAAACAGAATACTAGAAACAATTTCTAGTGTTCTTAATTCAAGAGATTGATGGCTAATCTCTTTGAATTGATGAGAGATGAAGAAGAATAGATGAAAAGCCTCAAATTGGCGTGACAAAGGAGAGGAGTG
This sequence comes from Hevea brasiliensis, assembly GCF_030052815.1. Taxonomy (NCBI): domain Eukaryota; kingdom Viridiplantae; phylum Streptophyta; class Magnoliopsida; order Malpighiales; family Euphorbiaceae; genus Hevea; species Hevea brasiliensis. The sequence goes on from NC_079496.1 coordinate 34,714,484, forward strand.
GCTGCTGGTTGCTTTTCTTTTTCATAACAACACTAAATAGCTAGGTTAACACATTAAACCCTTGCCACATGTCACCCTTTGATTAGCTCTAGGTTTAAGTGACCCAATCACATTGTGCCAAGTGTCAAACCTATATTTATCTTGATTTTAATCATCTTATATGATTAAAAAAACATTTGGCAAGCTTATGTGTAATCCCATGTGTCACCATCTCATGGTGCCATGTGTCATACTGTGAAATGACCAAAATGCCCCTGTGTCTTAATTTTGAGTTCTCAACCCAAAATAATTATTTTTCTTCTTCTAATTAATTTATATCAAATATGAATTAATTAATTAATCTCTATTAATTAATTTTTCATTAATTAAATTCATATTTAAATACTTTAAATATAAATTTAATTTATACTACACATCCAATAATCTAGATTCAGTTTCAAGTCATGCTAGGGACTTTGCAATTTAATTGCAAACCAAACCTATTTAATTAATCAATTAAACTTTTTAATTAATTAATTAAATCATATTTAAATAGGTGATAACTTGTGTATGTGTGTGACTTACTAGGCTCATCACTAATTGGCAATGAGACATGATATCAACTCTTAATATCATCAGAACTCTTTCTTACCATAAATGATTTCTCTAAATCATTTTATGCACCTCATAGGCCATGGTTAACACCTAGCATAGCATGCCATGGCCACCCAATTAGTAATAAGGTTTACCTTAAATGAACCTATAATCATATGTTACCATGCACTAGAATCTCTCTGTTACAAAATCCCAACTCAAGCTGGAGTCATGGTTTATGTCAAACTCCATTTGCTATGAATATTATGTTCTCTTTTAATTCCAGTTCTTGATTAAAAAGATTTTCTCATAAGAAACTCTTTTCTGAATAAATCTATCATCTGGCAGAACTTGAAAAATCAAGAACAATTGAATGAACATAGGATTTTATCTCTATTTACTTAGAGGAACAGATTCCATCTTGATCAACACCTACCTCCATATATAACTAGTAGGAGCCAACAGATGCCCATATACCCATACACAGTACAAGTATGAAAGCAGTATCAAACTCAAACTACCTATATACAAGATAACTGTGCTATATCAGGTCTAAAGATTATATGCACTGATATGATTTATGACAAAACATTGACAAGAGTAAACTCCATGTGCTTGTCATAAGTGTCACTGGTTCGGCCTACTTATCATTTATAAGTGCCTATCATGTTTGTTTTATGGCATGAGACTCACCATTCCATCTTATTTATATCTCATATAAATAACTTGGGAACAAACATGAATACAATCTTTCTGGATAAGTCATGTCCTTATTATGAAGTATCCTCGATTGTGAACCTATTTATGATACTTTGTGCTAGAAATATTGTCACTCATATTCTTAACAACTTAAGAATAATATTTCTAACAAAATATCAATGGACCTTTTCTATTACACATAAATATATTATGTAAACAGAAAAGTGAAAATGCCTTTTATTAATAAAAATATGTACAAGATACATACTAAATGATATGCTTTAGGGCATACTACTAACAATCTCCCACTAGCACTAGAGCCATTCATTACAATACCTTAGACCCATCTTCTCAACATGTCGGTCTAACTGAACTTGTGACAAAAGCTTAGTGAATGGATCAGCTGGATTTTTCAGCTGATGTTATTTTTCTGCATGGCTATATCGCCTTGCCCAACTATATCTCTGATAATGTGGTAGTGCCTTTCTATGTGTTTGGATTTTGGGTGAGACCTTAGTTCCTTAGCCTGTATGACTGCTCCATTATTGTCACAGTGTAGTGGAACTGCTGACTCAATGGAAGGAACTACTGTAAGTTCTGTCATGAACTTCTTTATCCAAACAGCTTCCTTTGCAGCATCAGCAATATACTCAGCCTTTGTAGTGGAATCTGCAGTTGTGCTCTGTTTGGAACTCTTCTAACTGACTACACCTCCATTACAAATGAACACATATCTAGAGGTAGACTTTCTATCATCAATATCTGATTGGAAATCAGAATCAGTATAACCATCCAATTGCAAGTCTCCACCTCCATAAATTAAGAATAAATCCTTAGTTCTTCTCAAGTACTTAAGGATATTCTTGACAGCTATCCAGTATTCCAAACCTGGATTGGATTGATACCTGCTAGTTAAACTAATAGCATATGCGATGTCCAGCCTAGTACACAACATTGCATACATTAAACTTCCAATAGTCGAAGCATATGGAATCCTGGCCATCTTATCTCTTTATTCAGGTGTCTTTGGAGACATCTCTTTAGAAAGATGGATACCATGTCTCACTGGTAACAATCCTCTCTTGGAATCAAGCATGTCAAACCTCTTTAACACCTTCTCCAAGTATAGACTTTGGGATGAACCAATTATTCTTTTCGCTCTATCTCTATAGATGCGAATCCCAAGAATATAGGTTGCCTCCCCTAAGTCTTTCATGGAGAATGTATTTGATAACCATACCTTTATAGTCGTCAACATACCTGTGTCATTACCCATCAATAGTATGTCATCCACATATAAGACAAGGAAAGTGATAGCACTGTCACTAACCTTTTTATATACATATGGCTCATCCTCATTTTTGATAAAACCAAAGGATTTAATGGCTTCATCAAAACAGATGTTCCAACTCCTCGAAGCTTGTTTCAACCCATAAATGGATTGCTTTAGCTTGCATACCTTGGAACCATCTTGGGACTCAAAACCCCTAGGTTGTTCCATAAAAATGTTTTCTTCAATGTATCCATTGAGAAAAGCTGTTTTGACATCCATTTGCCAAATCTCATAATCATTGTACGCAGCTATTGCTAATAAAATCCTAATTGATTTAAGCATGGCAATTGGCGAGAAAGTCTCCTCATAGTCGATTGCTTGCCTTTGGCGAAACCCTTTCGCTACTAGCTTTGCCTTATAGGTCTCTACCTTTCCATCAGAACCAATTTTCTTTTTGAAAACCCATTTGTTCCCTATAGGTACAATACCTTCAGGTGGGTCAACAAGATCCCAAACTTGATTCTTATACATAGAATCAATCTCGAATTTCATAGCATCAATCCATTTTGAAGAGTCTATATCTGATATAGCTTCTTCATAAGTAAGTGGATCATCTCCATGATCTACTTCTTCATGAGTAGACAACTCTTGTTCTTCTTCATGAAGAAAACCATATCTCACTGGTGGGTGAGATACCCTGGTTGTTCTATGAGGAACAACTGTAGATGTTTCATTAACGGGTATAGGTTGACTAGATGGATCTATATCCATCTGATCTGTTGGTTGGTTAGAATTCTCCAATTCTAACTCTATTTGCCTTCCTTTGCCTCCTTCTTGAACAAACTATTGTTGAAGAAATGTGGCATCTCTACTTATCACAACCTTTTGTAAAGTAGGCAAATAAAAATAATATCCAAAACTATCTTTTGGATATCCAACAAATCGACCTTTTTCTGATCTGGTCTCCAATTTATCAATGTTCAACTTTTTGATATAAGCTGGACAACCCCAAATCTTAACATGCTTAAGATTTGGTTTTCTTCCATGCCATATCTCATAAGGTGTGGAAGAAACTGATTTTAATGGAATCCTATTCAGACTATACAAAGCTGATTCTAATGCAAATCCCCAAAAGAATATTGGCATATCAGTATAGCTCATCATACTACATACCATATCCAATAGGGTACGATTTCTACTTTCAGATACACCATTCAGTTGTGGCGTTCCTGGAGGAGTCAGTTGAGAAACAATGCCATGCTCTCTCAAGTATTCATCAAATTCAGTACTCAAATATTCACCTCCACGATCTGATCGAAGAGCTTTAATACTCATTCCTGTTTGATTTTCTACTTCAGATTTAAATTCTTTGAACTTTTCAAAAGATTCATGTTTGTATTTCATCAAATACAAATACCCAAACCTTGATTTATCATCAGTAAAGGTAATAAAATAATAAAAACCCCCTCTAGCCATTTCTTTAAATGGACCACATACATCACTATGTATTAGCTCCAAAATATTTTCAGCTCTTAGCCCTTGTCCAACAAAGGGTGATCTAGTCATTTTGCCCTGAAAGCAAGATTCACAAGTTGGAGTAGGCTCAGAGCCCAATGAGGATAGAATCCCCATTTTCTCCAGTTTTGCAATCCTATCTTCTGCAACATGACATAACCTTAAGTGCCAAATATATTTTGAACTTGAGTTGGTTTTCACCATGGCTTTTCATTCTTTTAGATCACTTGCATTCAATTTTTGTTTGTCATTATTATCCAAATAATAAAAACCATCATTCATATAACCCGAACCAACATATTTATTTCCAAAATAAATATTACAAACATCATCTGTGAACTGAAATTCATAGCTATTTCTAGTCAAACTAGATATAGAAATGATGTTCTTAAAAGCATCAGGTACATATAAAATATTATCCAAACACAAAACATGTCCAAACATGTAAAAAGATTTGGATCCTATGGCTAAAGCTTCAACAGTTGAGCCATTGCCAATCCGGACTCTAATATCTTGAGAACGCAAGCTGCTACTGTTTGCTAGTTCCTGCATATCATTAGAAATGTGAGAACTGGTACCAGTATCTAAAACCCAAGCTGTAGATGAACTATGAGTATCATTAGAATCTAAATAACAAGATATAGACATACCTTCCGAAGGTGTATCCTTCTTGTCCTTCAGATAAGCAAGACACTCTGGGCAGTTCCTTTTCCAGTGCCCATCCTTTTGGCAGTGGAAACACTTTCCTTTGCCTCCATCAGCTTTAGTCTTCCTTTTCTATTTAGCTATTTTCTTGGAAGGACCAGGAATCTGAGGTTTCTTTTTCTTATTGCCCTTCTTCTTGTTGGACTTTCCAGCATAAGAAGATACAACCAAAGCTACCTCTTTTCCTTTATTGCCTGGCATATTCTTTTGGGCAATAACCAGCATGTTGAGTAAACCAGCTAAGGTGCATTCCTGTTTAGTCATATGGAAATTTGTCACAAAATTCCCAAAAGACTCAGGAAGGGACTGAAGGATCAAATCCGTTTGTAGTTGGAAATCCATGTTGAAGTTAAGATGTTCCAACTGCTCAATCAGCCGAATCATCTTGTGGACATGATCCCCAACATTCTGTCCCTCAGACATCCTCATACGGAATAGCTGTCTAGATATCTCATACCTAGCATTCCTGCTGTGCTCACCATACAACTTTTATAGGTGAAGGAGGATCTCACTCGCACTCTGCATGTTCTCATGTTGCTTCTGTAACTCATTACTCATGGAAGCAAGCATGTAACACTTAGCTCTCATATCATGCTCCTTCCACTTGTCCAAAGTTTCATGTTCCTCTTGTGTGGCCTCTGGAGGTAAGGGACTAGGAACATTTGAATCTAGAACATATCCTATATGTTCAAGATTCAGGACAAGTTTCAAATTTCTTAGCAAATCAGACAGATTAGGTCCTGTCAATCTATTGTGATCAAGTATGCTTGCAAGGATATTGGATGGTGGTGGTTGTTTTGTGCTCATTTTTATCAGAAAATTAACTGCAGAAAATAACCAGATTAATTAGTAAATGTATCATGTAATTAACCAAAATGATTATGGTCTTTTAATCAAATTGGTCCTCCCATTAACTTTGCGAATCCTACACTTCCAAAGTAGAAAACGGAAATCCTAGTTGGATGGATTTCTAGTGGGTGATTGAATTCTTATAATTCTATTGATCATCCTCAGGTACATCCATTAATGGAATTACAATAAACTATAAGTGAGCAACTCCTTGCCCATCACATCTCATGTGAGGTTCAATCCTTTACCTAGGCCCTAATGCTCAAAATCTCAGGTACATCCATTATTGACTTATCTTGCATTAGTTAAGTTGATCCCATTGAGCCAGTAATTATGCAAATAATTTTAATGTCCTCAGGTATATCTAATATTGGCCACTAAACCATTTACATATTTACAACATCTCATGCTTAACAATTATTCTTAAGAAAATCTCTTAAATTAATTGCATCTTATGTAACTATTTAAAATTTCTTAAAATAATTGCCCCAATGGAGGGCCTATGTTATAATTACTTTAATTATAGCATTTCCAACTTAATCATTTGTTTGGAAGATTTTATGATCATTCTAATTACTATTAAGGTCTCACTTTGCACATTATCTATTTAGCATGCATATATCATATAATTGCATACATTCCCATATATCTCATGCATTCATGGATAAGCAGTAAATATGGTATGATCATGGACTTTCTAAGGGATTAAATTCTGAGCCACCAAGAATTGAATCAGGGCATTCCTAGGTGCATTTCATTCATTCATTCATTTTACAAGAGTTGCTGAAGGAGTACATAATCAACACTTGATCTTGAATTCCCCCCACTGGTCCCACCAATGCTCTTGACCTCCTTGAACTTCTTGCAATCTAATATTACATAGTAATCCTTGGCATACCAAGACGAATTTACAAGAACTTAAATAAATGAAATTACAACCCAAAAATTATTACAAACTTAATAATACATGCCCAAAATAAATTAATTAATTTACAATCCCAAATAAACATAAAAGAAATAAATCCAATCACATTGGTCTTTTATAGTCCATGATCATCCATCATGCATATCACTATTTAACAATTAAATAAAACATACATACTTAAATTAAATTGAATATCTCATATTCAACTTAAAAATTCAGATTTGAATCTCATTCAAACAAATTTAAAAATTCAGATTTGAATCACATTCAAACAACTTTAAAAATTCAGATTTGAATCACATTCAAACATTTTTTAAAAAATCAGATTTGAATCACATTCAAACATTTTTTAAAAAATCAGATATGAATTTTATTCAATCAATTTTGAAAAATCAGATTTAAATGTGATTCAAACAACTTTAAAAATTCAGATTTGAATCACATTCAAACAACTTTTAAAATTCATATTTGAATCGCATTCAAACAATTTTTAAAATTCTGATTTGAATCATAATTTAATTGTGTGATAAAAATTATAATTAAACAATTTAATTAGAAATAAAATGGATCTTAGATCATACAACAATTGCACATTCACCATCCATTTACCTTTGCACACCATTGTGGTGCATCAACCATGCTCACCATGGTGTTCATCATTTGTGCCGCCACCTTGGCTTGCAACCAGCAATGAACTTTTGATCTCATGATCAAACACACAATTAAATCATATAAACATCAATCTAAATGGAAAATATAGTGGCTCTAATACCAATTGAAGGAACGGAAGCGTGAAAAACACAAGTTTATACCATTGAATTCAAAAATTTTCACCTAGGGTCACATGCATCATGCAAGATTTATTTTTATCTATTTGATTTCAATGATAAACAACATATTAAAACTCTTTTAATATGTCTTTGGATCTGTATTTGCCATTTAAGATTTTAAAATTAATCAGATTAATTTTAGAACCCTAGATTAAATCAAGAACGATTACACTAACCTCTTGATGCACTGCAGCGTATCTGCGCCTTTGAGATTCGTCTTCAGGACACCAGATGTTGTCCCTCTAGCTTGTCCACACCAAGAACACCTATGGTAGCCCTTGAACAGCTTCTAAAGCTTTTTCTATTAATTAGAAATTCAAATTCTACATTTTAAGAGATTAGAGATGTAAACAGAACACTAGAAACAATTTCTAGTGTTCTTAATTTAAGAGATTGATGGCTAATCTCTTTGAATTGATGAGAGATGAAGAAGAATAGATGAAAAGCCTCAAAGTAGCGTGACAAAGGAGAGGAGTGGCTGCTGGTTGCTTTTCTTTTTCATAACAACACTTAAATAGCTAGGTTAACACATTAAACCCTTGCCACATGTCACCCTTTGATTAGCTCTAGGTTTAAGTGACCCAATCACATTGTGCCAAGTGTCAAACCTATATTTAATCTTGATTTTAATCATCTTATATGATTAAAAAAACATTTGGCAAGCTTATGTGTAATCCCATGTGTCACCATCTCATGGTGCCACGTGTCATACTGTGAAATGACCAAAATGCCCCTGTGTCTTAATTTTGAGTTCTCAACCCAAAATAATTATTTTTCTTATTCTAATTAATTTATATCAAATATAAATTAATTAATTAATCTCTATTAATTAATTTCTCATTAATTAAATTCATATTTAAACACTTTAAATATAAATTTAATTTATACTACACATCTAATAATCTAGATTCGGTTTCAAGTCATGCTAGGGACTTTACAATTTAATTGCAAACCAAACCTATTTAATTAATCAATTAAACTCTTTAATTAATTAATTAAATCATATTTAAATAGGTGATAACTTGTGTATGTGTGTGACTTACTAGGCTCATCACTAATTGGCAATGAGACATGATATCAACTCTTAATATCATCAGAACTCTTTCTTACCATAAATGATTTCTCTAAATCATTTTATGCACCTCATAGGCCATGGTTAACACCTAGCATAGCATGCCATGGCCACCCAATTAGTAATAAGGTTTACCTTAAATGAACCTATAATCATATGTTACCATGCACTAGAATCTCTCTGTTACAAAATCCCAACTCAAGCTGGAGTCATGGTTTATGTCTAACTCCATTTGCTATGAATATTATGTTCTCTTTTAATTCCAGTTCTTGATTAAAAAGATTTTCTCATAAGAAACTCTTTTCTAAATAAATCTATCTGTCCTGGCCAGGAACTTGAAACATCAAGAACAATTGAATGAACATAGGATTTTATCTCTATTTACTTAGAGGAACAGATTCCATCTTGATCAACACCTACCTCCATATATAACTAGTAGGAGCCAACACATGCCCATATACCCATACATAGTACAAGTATGAAAGCAGTTTCAAACTCAAACTACCTATATACAAGATAATTGTGCTATCTCAGGTCTAAAGATTATATGCACTGATATGATTTATGACAAAACATTGACAAGAGTAAACTCCATGTGCTTGTCATAAGTGTCATTGGTTCGGCCTACTTATCATTTATAAGTGCCTATCATGTTTGTTATATGGCATGAGACTCACCATTCCATCTTATTTATATCTCATATAAATAACTTGGGAACAAACATGAATACAATCTTTCTGGATAAGTCATGTCCTTATTATGAAGTATCCTCGATTGTGAACCTATTTATGATACTTTGTGCTAGAAATATTATCACTCATATTCTTAACAACTTAAGAATAATATTTCTAACAATATATCAATGGACCTTTTCTATTACACATAAATATATTATGTAAACAGAAAAGTGGAAATGCCTTTTATTAATAAAAATATGTACAAGATACATACTAAATGATATGCTCTAGGGCATTCTACTAACAGTTAAAGCGTTGCAGACGAGATCAAATGGCAGGTCATGCTCTCTCAATATGACATTGTCTACATGACCCGAAAGGTAGTAAAGGGTAGCGTAATCGCTGATCTTTTAGCAGAAAACCCAATCCATGATTATGAAGCCTTGGATTTTGAATTCCCTAATAAGCATGTTAATGAAGTCGACAGCGAAGAAAAAGAGCCAGCTGATGTGTGGGAAATGTATTTTGACGAAGCTGTTAATTTTTCTGGTAATGGAATTGGGGCAGTACTGTTATCACCCGATGGGAAACACTTCCCAATAGCCATCAAGTTAAGGTTTAAATGTACCAATAATGTCACAAAATACAAAGTTTGTGTAATGGGTTTATAGGCCGCCATCGAAATGAAAGTCAGGAAGTTGGAGGTATATGGAGATTCAGCCTTGATCATTTATCAAGTCAAGGGTGAATCGCAAACCAAGGATCCGAAGTTAATCCCATACCAGAAGTACCTACTGGAATTGATCAAGAAATTTGAAGAAATTTCTTTCACTCACCTCAGTCGGGATAAAAACCAATTCGCGGATGCCTTAGCCACCCTGGCTGTCATGGCCCAAATAGAAGAAGGGCAGACGACTCAAGAACTACATATCGAAACAAGGAGTGAGCCAGCATACTATTTTATGATCGAAGAAGAAACTGATGGTAAACCTTGGTATCATGATATCCAGGTCTACATCAAAACTAGAGAATTCCCTCCAGGGGCAAGTAGAAATGAAAGAAGAATGATTCGGAGATTAGCTTTGGGGTACTTCCCCAGTGGAGAAATTCTATACAAAAGGAGCTCCAACGGCAAATTGTTGAGATGCATGGATGCAAAAGAAGCAAAGAGAATCCTTTTCAAAACTCATGAGGGGAACTGTGCTACCCATGCTAATGGGCATATGATGGCTAAGCAAATCTTGCGACGGGGATACTTCTGGACTACTATGGAGAAGGATTGCATTGAATACTTTCGAAAGTGTCACAAATGTCAGATCTACGTGGATCTGATAAATGTCTCGCCTTACCAACTGTTCAACCTTGTCTCACCATGGCCTTTCGTAATGTGGGGCATAGATGTGATTGGCCCCATCAACCCCAAGGCATCCAATGGGCATAGATTTATCTTGGTAGCTATTGACCATTTTTCTAAATGGGTCGAAGCGACATCATATGCCCACATCACACAGAACACATTTCTCAAGTTCCTCCGAAATAATATTATCTGCCGATACGGCCTCCCCAGTGAGATCATCACTGACAATGCCAAGAATTTGAATGGTCCAAAGTTCCAAAGATTATGTGAGCAATACAAGATCCGACATCTCAATTCCTCACCATACCGTCCCCAGATGAATGGAGCAGTGGAAGCTGCAAACAAAAATCTCAAGAGAATAATTCGGAAAATGACAGTCACCTATAGAGATTAGCATGACATGCTTCCTTATGCCCTTGCGTATACTGGACTTCCGTAGGGACGTCAACTGGGGCAACCCCATACTCACTAGTTTATGGGATGGAAGTTGTATTACCTATTGAAGTGGAAATTCCTTCCTTAAGAATTTTAAAGGAATCAGGGATTGATGAGTCGGAGTGGATCCAGTCAAGGTTCAACCAATTAATTTGCTATACGAGAAAAGGCTAGCGGCAGCATGTCATGGGCAGTTATACTAGAGAAGAATGGCTCGGGCATTTAACAAAGGCGCTCACCCACGTGAATTTCAACCTGGGGATCTAGTCCTGAAAAAGGTGCTTCCGAATCAAAATGATGCCCGGGGTAAATGGGCACCAACATATGAAGGACCTTATGTGGTCAAAAGGGTGTTTTCTGGTGGGACCCTAATCTTGTCCCATATGGATGGTGAAGAATTCCCATGACCCGTGAATGCCGACACTGTCCTGAGATATTATGCCTAAAAAAAAAAGGAGGGGGGGGGGTAGGGGTGAAAACCCGAAAGGGCACTTTCTGTAAAGTGAGTGAGGGGTGAAAACCTGAAAGAGCGAGTAAAAAAAAAAAATCTAAGGGTGAAAACCCCAAAGGGCGCCCTTAGAACAAGAAAATGGAGAAATAAGGAAGAAGATATGGGACCAGGGAAGGAAAATAAATCATTGAGACATGAATCCTCGTCAGTAGAATACTTGAAATAATTGCACTTAAGAGACTTCAAAGTTAACTACAAGAAATTTCTGAGATTTATCCTTGTATCCTATTTTTCTTTGAAACTGTGCCTTTTATTCCTTAGCCATAACAAAGCCATAATAAAGTCATCCTTTCACTTCGATCTATCTTCTTCGCATTTTAATGTTGTTTTCTATGCGCTATTAATTTGTTAAAATTTTGTTATAAGATTAGGGTTTGGATATTGATAACCTCGTGTACTTTGCTAAGAAACTTGCAGGGGATGATCGATAGCACAAAAAAAAAAAAAAGGGGTGAAAACCCGAAAGGGCGCTTCTAGCTGGATGGACAGAAGGGAAAGTGAAAACCCGCAACGGTGCTTTCCGCAAAACAAAAAGAAAGTCGAGAACAGAAAATGGGCATCCGGGGAAGTAAGGAAAGGAAAGTTGTAGGACAAGTCTTGTAACTCGTCCTCCATTAATCGTTGACCTTCGGGATCCTGTTAAGTACACTTTGTCACGGGATCCTGTTAAATTCCTGTTATCAACCTCTGGATCCTTGATCTAAGTTGATTTTAATTTTCCAGCATTTAAGTTCCTGTTATCAACCTCTAGTTCCTTGATCTAAGTTGATTTTTAATTTCCAGCATTTAAATTTCTGTTATCAACCTCTGGCTCCTTTATCGAAGTTGATTTTTTAATTTCCAGCATTTAAATTTCTGTTATCAACCTCTAGTTCCTTAATCTAAGTTGATTTTTTATTTCTCGCATTTAAATATCTGTTATCAACCTCTGGTTCCTTGATCCAAGTTGATTTTTTAATTCTCGCATTTAAATTTCTATTATCAACCTCTAGTTCCTTGATCTAAGTTGATTTTTAATTTCTAGCATTTAAATTTCTGTTACCAATCTCTGGTTCCTTGATCTAAGTTGATTTTAATTTTCCCGCATTTAAATTTCTATTATCAACCTCTGGTTCCTTGATCAAAGTTGATTTTAATTTTTCAGCATTTAAATTTCTGTTATCAACCTCTGGTTCCTTGATCTAAGTTAATTTTTAATTTCTCGCATTTAAATTTCTGTTATCAACCTCTAGTTCCTTGATCTAAGTTGATTTTAATTTTCCAGCATTTAAATTTCTGTTATCAACCTCTGGTTCCTTAATCTAAGTTGATTTTAATTTTCCCGCATTTAAGTTTCTATTATCAACCTCTGGTTCCTTGATCTAAGTTGATTTTAATTTTCCTGCATTTAAATTTTTGTTATCAACCTCTGGTTCCTTGATCTAAGTTGATTTTAATTTTCCAGCATTTAAATTTCTGTCATCAACCTCTAGTTCCTTGATCCAAGTTGATTTTAATTTTTAACGTTTAAATTTATGGTTCTTTGATCTGGGTTAATTTTAGTTTTTCAGCATTTGAATTCCTGTTACCAACCCTGGGGTCGCTGACCTAAGTCGGTTTTAGTTTCCTAACCTTGATTTTGAGTCTTAACATTTTAATACCCAATCGCCCAAAATATGGGTCTGAATCTTTACATAATTCCTACACAGGAAATTTTTCCCTTCAATAGAAATTATGTAAAGAGGGGCAGCTATCGACACCATATTTTGGCCGATCCCTGAAATCAATAGACCTTGAAATCGACCCCCAGCACCGAGCCTCCTTGTCATTCAATTTATTTCCGATCTCTCTTCCTTGGGAGCAAACCAAAGTCAAGTCTCTTTGCCAACTAATCACATTTCCGATCTCTCTTTATAAGAAATCAAACCAGTACCAGATCTCCATCCTTACCGATCTCTCAAATCAATTACCAAGTTTCCTGGCCAGTCAATCACACATCCGATCCCTTGTCAAACGAAATTGAACCAACATTAGGTCTTCATGCCATCTGATCCCCTTTTCATAAATATTATAGATAGTTGTTCAATAAAGTTAAGGTTTTAACCCGGCTTAATGGTGCTTCCGATCTTAAGTGTTCAGATCAGGTTTCCAATTTTAATAATCTAAAGTTCCGTTCAGTGTTTGTTCTCGGTTTAAGCCGATCTCATGTTTACAATGTTTTACCGATCTCTCATACATAGATTAATAATCGCATTCAAGTTATTTTAATATGTTCAGACAATCAGGCGCTTATGCAACTTAGATACTTTCCGATCTCATCCAGTCATGGAACAAAAAAGGAACTTCATTTTATTTCAAATTAAAATATATACAAGTCATTCGGCTGGAGGATCACCCCCAGCCTGTTCTACATTTTGTTCACCCCCTCTATCACCTTCAGCATCCTCCTCGCTATCCTCTTCGTCTTGGGGAGCCAGGTCCAACATCCAGGAAAAGTCCTCCTCGGGATAATGCTTCCTGAGCTCGGCCAAGAGATCCCCATGGGCGTTCACATAAGCGCCGGCCTTCCTTGTCACTGCCTCTTCTTCTTTTGCTTTCAGTTCCTCAGTGAGGCGAGCGATATCAACGGCTCGAAGTGCCCAAACCTCTTCAAGAACATGAGCTTGCTCGGCCAGTTTATCCTCGTAGAATTTCATCCGCCCCTCAATTTTAGCTATGTAGTTTTGGGCGGATGAAAGTTGGGATCGGAGGGAAGCGGCTTCCTGACCCACCTTCTGGATCTCCTGCTTTAAATGATGAGCCTTTTCCCTGATGATATGTTGGTTCACCAAACTCTCCACACTCAGGCTCATAGTCTGGGTCAGTATATCATCGAGACTGTTCGGGGTTAGCCTATCCCGATCCTCCCGAAGGCAGATCGGAGGAGAGTTCTTATTCGATCTTCAATCAAAACTTTTAATAATCATTTAAAGAGATCGGAGGAGAGTTCTTATCCGATTCTCAACCAAAATTTTAATAAATATGTGGAGATCGGAGGAGAGTTCTTATCCGAGATCCATCATCCAAACTTTAAATAGAGTATCCCTAGAGATCGGAAAAGCTTTTACCTGGATTTTCTCAAAAATCAAACTAAGACAGTACAATACGCGAAGTAACCCCCTAAATAAGACTGATACGCAACACCAACTCACTAAGGGTCGTCTCATTTATTTATGTATCTGGGTAACCCGAATTAGTGAAAAATCAAATATTCCCTTTTATCAAAGGGATTAACATCTTCATCCTAACCCCCCCCCCCTTAACTATCAATTTTAATAAAGAGCGTAAGGTTAAATATGCTCACCCTCATTGAGGGACGAGGTGGGGTGCCTAACACCTTCCCCACTCGTTTACAGACCTCGAACCTAGAATCTCTATTTTTGAAGTGGTTTCATTTTAATTTATTTTCACAAATGGTTTTCTTTAATTTCCCTCAAAATTAAAGTGGTGACTCCTCACTCTTTTCCACTTCGGTGAGTGTTCGTCCAGGCGACTGCAAAATACCTTGCGACAGACCACAAAGTCTTTTCCCGCCACTGGCTATGTTAACACTAGTGCTTCTATCAACATAGCCTTCAGCCTCTCAAAACTGGCTTGGCACTTGTCATTCCAGCCAAATTTCACATTCTTGTGCAACAACTTGGTCATTGGAGTAGCTATAAGAGAGAACCCCATCACAAATCTTTTGTAGTACCCAGCTAGCCCCAAGAAACTTCTAATCTCAGTTGTATTTTTAGGAGGCTTCCATTCCATCACTGCTTCTATCTTTTTGGGATCCACTCTAATCCCCTCAGCTGATACTATGTGTCCAAGAAAGGAGATTTCACTCATCCAGAAGTCACACTTGGACAGCTTAGCATACAGCTTCTTTTCTCACAGGGTTTGCAGAATAATCCTCAATTGTTCATCATGTTCTTCCTTGGTCTTGGAGTACACCAAAATATCATCAATAAAGACCACTATAAACCGATCTAAGTATGGATGGAAGATACGGTTCATAAGGTTCATAAATGCTGCTGGTGCATTTTTTAACCCAAATGGCATCACTAAAAATTCATAATGCCCATACCGGGTTCTGAATGCAGTTTTTGATACATCTGCATCCTTTACCCTCAACTGATGATACCGTGATTTGAGATCAATTTTTGAAAATACACCGGCTCCCTTCAACTGATCAAACAGATCATCAATTCTGGGCAATGGATATTTATTCTTCATAGTTACCTTGTTCAACTGTCGGTAATCAATACACAATCTCAAAGTTCCATCCTTCTTCTTCATAAACAGCACTGGAGCTCCCCATGGTGACACACTGGGGCGTATGAACCCCTTATCGAGCAACTCCTACAACTGAATTTTCAACTCCTTCAATTCAGTGGGTGCCATCCTATAAGGAGCAATAGAAATGGGTGCTGTACCCGGCATTACCTCAATAGCAAACTCGACTTCTCTTTCTGGTGGTAAACCAGGCAACTCTTCAGGAAATACATTTGGGAAGTCTCTTACTGTGGGTATATCACACAGGTTTGGCTTAGCTTGCCTAGTATCAACCACGTGTGCTAGGTAAGCTTCACAGCCTTTTCTCATCAATCTTCTTGCAACTGTGGCTGAGATAACATTGCACAGGAAATCTGTCCTTTGTGGTGCAGGAGCAGGAAATCAATCTCCTCCTGAGCTCTGATGGCATAGGCCCTGGTAGGTATTCTAGTCTCTGGCCTCTCAGCTGACTCGGATGTAGGCCTCAGTGATGGACTAGCTGCCTCATATTTACCGGGCTTCCTACCCCTTTGTGGTGCAGGAGCAGGTCTGTCAGCTTATGTTGGAGCAACTGTAGTAGTCCTCTTCGGACAATTCTTGATCTGATGTTCAATAGATCCACACTGTAAGCATGCACCAGTCATGTCACACCCTACTCCTCATAAGATGTAACATGCTCCCGTAGTACACCTAATGAATTACCGTACTTTGCCTACCTGTAACCCATTAAATATACTCAGTTGTTCATTCTGATTCTCTTTAATTCCCAAGCATCAGATCATGTCCTTTAAAATCCAAACCTTCCATCTCCCTCAAAGAAAATCCTGACCCTTCATTGGGAGCACCCGGTCCCTATAAATACCTGCATGAAAACTGTTGAGAAAAGGGGGAAAAAAACGAAGAAAAGGGTGGTAACTATAGTGGAAAGGCTCTGAAACTTAATTCAGTTTTGCTACTCTGCTATTTTTAAGCTTTCAAAAACAGGAAAAACATCAGAAACCAGTTTTCTAAAGTATTTTCTTTGAAGAAGTATTGAATACTGAAACTCTCCATTTTCAGTTCATTCATTACTTTGTGATATCCTCTCTTAGTTTCAGTTCTGCCTTCATTTCCACTTTCATTTTCCAAGCTCAACCTCATTCAAACTCTGTTGTTGTCATCTTGGTTTGACTGCATTTTAACTTGGTACTCTTCATTCTAAGGCGAACATTAGTCCCTAGACTATTAGCACGCAACTCTGCAACATTCGTGACTCCATAGTTAGTTTAATAGGTTCAACTTCCTATAGGTGAGTGTCTAAACTGTTGCCCTATTCAATGTTTGTCTCTATTTTCTTTTTTTTTTTATGCTCATAATTTTCGTTAAAGTTTGTCTTATGTTAAAAGGTCCCACGTAGGTGGTTATTCTCTTGAGTTTATCTTTTGATACATCAGTTCATGTTATTTATTTGTTCTTGGTCTTTTATTATCTCTTAATGTAGGTGTTCTGGTTACAGGTAGCGTATAGGTAGTTTGATAAAATGTTAGTAACTGTATCTTAACACAAGAGTTTCTTTAAATAAAAGTTCGGATAATAAATCAGAGAAAATTATAAAGATGAGCCACTAGACTAGCTCAAGAAGGTGACTAGGTAAGGTGGGGAGTCAGAGTAAAATCGAATTTCAGACTAGCAAATGAAATGGAGCAAATATGGCTTGTCGAAAGGTACTGGTAAGGCTACCACATAGGAGATCGGTAAAAATTAAGTTTGCTTTCCCCTATCTAGTCACAAGATACCAATGAGTTAAAAGAAGCTTAATCTGGGTTCCCAGTGTCTCCGGATGCCAAAACCCTTAGCCTAAGGTCCTTGCGCGATATGAACATAATTAAAGTTTAAGAGGTCGGGGGAGAGTTCTTACCTGATCCTCATCCAAACCAAATAGGAGATCGGAGGAGAGTTCTTATCCGAGATCCTTTATCAAAACTCTAAAATTGCATATTAAAAGAGATCGGAGGAGAGTTCTTATCCGATTCTCAACCAAAATTTAATAAATATTTAAAGAGATCGAAGGAGAGTTCTTATCCGATTCTCAATTAAAAGTTTTAATAAATATTAAAGAGATCGGAGGAGAGTTCTTATCCGATTCTCAATTAAAAGTTTTAATAAATATTTAAAAAAGACCGGAGGAGATTTCTTATCCAATCTTTAATCAAAAGTTTTAATAATCATTTAAAGAGATCAGGGGAGAGTTCTTATCCGATTCTCAATTAAGAGTTTTAATAAATATTAAAAAAAGATCGGAGGAGAGTTCTTATCCAATCTTCAATCAAAACTTTTAATAATCATTTAAAGAGATCGGAGGAGAGTTCTTATCCGATTCTCAACCAAAATTTTAATAAATATGTGGAGATCAGAGGAGAGTTCTTATCCGAGATCCATCATCCAAACTTTAAATAGAGTATCCCCAGAGATCAGAAAAGCTTTTACCCAGATTTTCTCAAATTCAAACTAAGACAGCACAATACACGAAGTAACCCCCTAAATAAGTCTGATACGCAACACTAACTCACTAAGGGTCGTCTCATTTGTTTGTGTATCTGGGTAACCCGAATTAGTGAAAAATTAAATATTCCCTTTTATCAAAGGGATTAACATCTTCATCCTAACCCCCCCCCCCCCAAACTATTGATTTTAATAAAGAGCGTAAGGTTAAATTTGCTCACCTTCATTGAGGGACGAGGTGGGGTGCCTAACACCTTCCCCACTCGTTTACGGACCCCAAACCTAGAATCTCTGTTTTTGAAGTGGTTTTATTTTAATTTATTTTCACAAATGGTTTTCTTTAATTTCCCTCAAAATTAAAGTGGCGACTCCTCACTCTTTTCCACTTCGGTGAGTGTTCATCCAGGCGACCACAAAATACCTTGCGACAGCTTGGCGACTCCGCTGGGGATATTAAACCTTCACCTTAACCCCGGTTCAGAGGTCCAAAAGTAGATTTAATTTTAAGCTCAAACCATAGTTAGCTGGGCTTAATTTACAAAATTCCATATGTTAATTATTATTATTTTTGCTAACAGTTTTGCTTGTCTTGATTGCCTTATCTCCTACAGCACTCTTCGTCTAAAAAAAGAAAAAAAGTCCCCGTATTGGGAAGAGGTAAAGGTGTCCCTTCACACACTGAACACTCACACAAAGTCCTCACACACTTCAGCCCTATACCCGGGCTTTCTCATCCTCTAGGAAAATAGGAGGGAGTCATGTAGCGGTACCCGTGGGTTTTACCCTGTTAGTATCCGTGAAGGCTTCTGCTCAGATTGAAACTCGTTCTATTTACTGTGATACCCATGGAACTCTCCCGTTAGTATCATGGTGGTAGAATGGGGCTCTACTGTTTACAGCAAGGGCAATTCGGGAACCAGTGGCTTTTAGAAATTTAGACCTTGAGCTAAACTATCACAATAGTTGAAAGCCGTAGCAAACTACCTCATAAGATAGAACTATCCAGTTAGGTAGCACCTACCCGGTATCAGGACTCTCCTTATTTTAGGACAAAAGGGACATGCTTGCTCTCACCCTATTTTGTTTGTGTTTTCTTATGTTCTTATTTTTAAGGGTAATCTTGGATCATACTGTTAGGAGGACCTACACACTTTCCTACTTTGATAAATGTGTAGGTGTTACCCTGCCAACAGTATAATTCAAAAATTACCCAAATTTGTCCTGCTAACAAATTTTCCCTACAGGCATCACCGAATTAAGGTCTGTAAAAGAATAAGCATCATTTTTAACATGGCATCCTCGAGTCAGTCGGCAGAAGAAATTCCTAGACCGAAACAGCATGCTAAACCGTGGTCTGAATCGCCTCAGGGTTCAGTACCTCCACGAAGTGATGTCATTAGGGCAGATGCCAACTTGTTACCCCTTTGGATCTGAGCAAAGTCGAAGTCAAAAGCACCTGCCTCAAAGGTTTATCCAGTAGTTGGAGGTCGTTTCTTGTTCAGGTCAAAGCACAATTTGAGGAAAAATATCGAAGGATTGCGCCCTTGATGCGAGTCAAAGTCTAAGTCCTAGTATTGAAGGCCATGCTGTCAGTTTGGAATCCCAAGTATGGGGTGTTTTCCTTCAATGATATCGACACTACCCCCACTATGGAAGAATATCAGGCATTGCTTTAAATTCCTTATGTGGTGCAGAATCGGATCTACCTACACCTTGATCATAGGCAGACCTGGAAACGGTTCACACACATGTTGGGGATTCCCCCGGAAGAAGCAAAGGCGAGGGAAACTGTCAAAGGAACATGCATGGATTGTATTGGACTTACCTCAAGAAGTGGTTAGATCAATACATCCATAATGAATAATGGGAGCAAGCTTCATTGGCACTTGCTTTGGGGATCTATGGCTTGATATTGTTCCCTAGGCCTCCGAGAATTATAACCTGCAGCATTGTGGAGATATTCTGAGCAGTAGAAAAGCAGAAGGTCAATCCAATACCGGCAATTCTTGCAGAGACTTTATTAACCCTTACTTACTGTCGACAATAAGGCAAGGGGTCCATCAAGTGTTGTTCTCAATTGTTGCACCTCTGGATCATCAGTCACATGTGCTCTGTAGAGACAAAGGGGTTAACTTGGTATCTTGACCAACCTCTTATCAAAAAGATGACCAGATTAGTAATCAGCCCAAAGGATGAGCTGCAGTGGCGAGAACAGATTCTGAGTTTCAACAGCCATGACTACTGTTGGAAGAAATTGTGGACGTCGGGTCAACCCATTTTGTTCAGCACAGGGAGTAATTGTTCAGTGTCTCTAATTGGAGTGACCGAACACACAAATTACATCCCAGCATTAGTAATGAGATAGTTCGGTTCAACCTAGTCCGCAATCAGTATTGAAGAATACCACCGAGGCCATTTCTATCATGAGCTCGAAAATGAAGAAGAATTGAAAGTAGCACGTAAATCCTGGGAAAACATCACTATGATGGAAAGGTCGCCTAAAGGTCCGAGTGTCACGTGCGATTATCTTAAATGGAGGGCTGGCAGGGATCAAGGACACTTAACTGCAGATCCAACCGAATTCGAAGACAGCGACCCCCGTCAAAACATCCTTTTAGAAGAAGCTAGCGCTCGGTTGGCCGACTCTCTACAAAAGGCGAATACCGAAAACTCGCAATTATAAGAACAAATAAAACAGTTAGAGGACCAATAGCAGATACTCAAAAGAAAAGTAAAAAGGCTCAGGGAAGACATAAAGACCAAAAAGATAGGGTTTGAAGAGCAAGAAACACAATGGGAAAGGGAAAAGAGCTCTCTCCAAGCTGCAATAAAAGAAGCAGAAGTACAGAATGGCAAGCTCTAAGAGAAAATGAAATACCAGGGGATACTCATAGAAGAGTATAAACAAGAAAGCAAAAAGAAGAAGCTTGAACTAAAGGAGCAAGCATAGCTTATCAATGATATCCTGAGAGAATGTGCTAAAGAAAGGAAGGAAAAAGAAAGACAAGCCACTCTCTATCAAGAGCTAAAAGAAAATGTTGACCAGCTGGAGAGAATGATAGCACAAGGGAAACAAGAACTATTACCTGAATCCGAGTATGCCCTGAGGGTATTTAACCCCGCCAGACAAGAAGAGAGGCTATATGAATATCTCAGGAAATGTTATTACATTATAAAGAACCTCCCTGAGCCTAGACCAATGTAAAGAATGCCATGTATGAATTATTCAATTAATGGAACAACTTTTGGGCCATTGTTTAGCAAAATTGTGAATGAATAGTATGACTCCCATAGGAAAAATTGGATGCACCATATGGACAGGTATCATGGATGTGCATTCAATCCAGTCATTCACTATCAGACTATCGAACGATGCCATGATAAAATTGATGCAATTATTCTTCTGCAGATTTCATTCTTGGCTCTCAGATGCCACCATATCCTTTTTCCAAACCAGGACCCTTTTAATTTTTAACAAAATTCAAAATTCACTAAAAGTTTTTTACTTCCTATAGAAATTAACATTGCTTCAAACAAAGCAAGCCTGACCAGACACGCAGTTCAACCTAGACGAGTGTACTTAATGAGGTCACGAACAAGAAGGTTAATGGAAGACCAGGAACAAGTCCAGAACCTACAAGGACAAGTATCCGAATTGAAAAACCAGGTCTCAGAGCTCATGAGACTAATGAGAAAGATGTCTCATAATAAGCCTGCTTCAGAGCCTAACTTACCACTACCTCCCCCACCTCCTACAACGGTTGATTCTCATCATGCTTCAACCTCTTTCACCTTTCAGCCACCTATCCCGGATCTAACAATCACCGTCAATCCGACTCCCCTGAATAATGATCCACCTTTCTCCCATTACCCGACTGTCCCAAATGCAGAGCCATACCCTTTAATCCTGATCCCTCCTGTTCATTCTGCCTCTCATTTCCCAACTGGGGGATTATTTCATGCAGTAGGAGGGGAGAATAAGACGAGAGAAAATGAGAAGCTGTCTGCTCTAGAAGAGAGATTAAGAGCAATAGAGGGACTGAACAAGTATGGTTCAGTTGATGTGGCATCACTGAGATTGGTGCCTGATGTGGTGGTGCCGCCTAAGTTTAAGGTCCCAGACTTCGACAAATACACCGGGAATTCAGACCCTCACATTCACTTGGCCACTTATATCGCTAAAATATCTGCCCTGACGGAAGACGATAGACTATTGGTTCACTTCTTTCACGAGAGTCTCTCCGGGGCAGCCTTGAGATGGTGTATTCAGTTGGACAAGAGCAAATTATGCTCCTGGAAAGATCTGGCTGACGCTTTCTTCAAACAATACAAGTTCAACTATGACGTGGCCCCCACAAGGAGAGACCTCCAAAACCTGATACAGAAGGAAAGAGAAAGCTTCAAAGAATATGCCCAAAGGTGGAGAGAGAAAGCGGCAGAAGTATATCCTCCGGTGACTGACAATGAACTATGCTCTCTGTTCATTGAGACATTGAAGGCTCCATACTTCAATCTAATGATTGGAAACACTTCCAATAGCTTCTCAGACATCATCCAAGCTGGTGAGAGGATAGAAGCTAACTTAAGAATGGGATGACTGCAGGAGTTGACTGAGAATCCTGTAAAGAAAACTGCCAGTTTTGGCAAGAAGAAAGAGGGTGATGTGCATTCCATCACCCGACAGAACACCCAATCTTCATTACCTCCAAATAACTACCGGCCATATCCTCCCCCTCATGGCCAAACCATTGCAAACATTCCACCCCCTTTCCCAAATTATCCTCACCTACGCCCACAGTATCCACCACCGACAAACTACCAGCCTAGACCACCTCCTCAACCTACTCAACTAAGACCACCTCAAAATAACCCGAGACCACCAAGAAATTCTGATCCACCTCTTCCCCTGCCACTTAGCAAAATATACTGATACCTCGTCAGTATAAATCAAATAGTGCTGATTCCCCTTGACCCAATTCAGCCACCATACCCCAGGTGGTATGATGCCAGTACCCGGTGTGAGTATTATAGAGGGGCACAAGGGCACTCTACTGATAATTGTGGGGTACTCAGAGGGAGAGTACACGCCCTAATCAGAAAACGGATAGTTAAAAATCGAAGGGAATGGCTCCCTTCCCAATGTCACCTCAAACCCATTGCCCAATCACGGCACGGGCAGTGGCGTGAATATGATAGATTCAGAAGGAGAAGGGTCAACTTTGGAAATAGATCAACTGATTCCTCACTTTGAGGAAATCTTTACAATGGCAGTGAGGGAAGGTTATCTCTACCCTCAAACACCAGAGCCTAAAAATAATGCAGAATGCCCCTATTATGG
Organism: Hevea brasiliensis; assembly: GCF_030052815.1. Taxonomy (NCBI): domain Eukaryota; kingdom Viridiplantae; phylum Streptophyta; class Magnoliopsida; order Malpighiales; family Euphorbiaceae; genus Hevea; species Hevea brasiliensis. The sequence goes on from NC_079496.1 coordinate 34,737,999, forward strand.
AGGAGCAGCTGACCACGAGCTGCAAAATTGTGAGGAGTTCAAACAAGAGGTCTAGAACCTACTGTCCCTCAAGGTCTTAAGATGCCAAGCAAGGTCGAAAATGGAGGGTGGAGTAAATGCAGCCTGATTCAGCTAAAATGCCTCTAATCACAAAAAGACCTTCTCTATCCCAACATCATCACCACCAGTAACAATCATCCGAACCCCGTCCCAGCTCCCAGTTACAAACACTCGTGCTGTACCCTGAAACTATGATTTCCAAGTCTTCACCTAAGGAGCATCGAGCAGTACACTGGCTCCTAGCCTTGCCTCACCTTCAGTACCCCCTAAACCGTGCTTCGCTCCTCACGAGCACTTCAAGATGACTTACGCTAGACCTTCTGGTATTGCTACTCACCAATCAAACCCCCAGCCCATCACTACCACAAAATCCTCCCCACTTGAGCAACAGGTTGAATTTATAACCCGAAATGGGAGATGTTACGGGGGTGAAGAGAAAGAAAAGAAGAGAAGGAAAGTAAAAATGGGAGAGCACCAAGAGAATACAGAAGATGAGGTTGAGAAAGTGGAGAAAGGAGGACCTGCCAGATCAAATGAAGAGGAGGAGCTGTTGCTTCAAATAATGAAGCAAAGTGAGTATGACATTGTTGAACAGTTAAGAAAGACATCTGCTCGAATTTCACTATTATTGCTGATTCTGAGCTCAGAGGTGCACCATCAAGCCTTGCAGAAGATCCTGGGAAAGGCCTTCATTAACTCTGACATCACACTGGGGCAATTTGAGAAAATAGTGGGACAAATTCAGGCATCCAGCTTTGTCACTTTTTCAAAAGAACAGATAGACCCGGCAGGCCTAAAGCACACTAAGGCTCTGCATGTGACAGTAAAGTGTAAAGGTTGCATAGTTGCCAAGGTCCTCATTGACAATGGATCCGCATTCAACGTCTTGCCTAATGCCACTTTGGCTAGGCTACCGATCGACCGGTCAAACATACGTCAAAGTGCTATGGTGGTAAGACCTTTTGACGGCACAAGGAGGGAGGTACTGGGAGACATTGACTTGCCACTCCAAATCGGTGCATGCACCTTCAACGTCACGTTCCAAGTGATGAACATTGAACCTGCATACACTATGTTGCTGGGGAGGCCTTGGATCCATTCAGCAAATGCCATTCCTTTGACTTTACACCAGAAGATCAAATACATTATGGACGGCAAAATCATCACTATGAAAGGTGAGGAAGCCATGCTGGTCACCAAGCCGCAATCACTTCCTTATGTGGAAGCAGCTGAGGAATCATTGGAAAGCTCTTTTCAAGCTCTAGAGTTGCAAGAAACTATCCTGAGGGATAAAGGGGCTACGGCTATGGTAGCGAAGGTGATGCTGAAGAATGGGTATGAGATGGGCAAGGGGTTAAGCGCTACATTACAGGGGATTTTCGAACCTATACCAGCTATCCAAAAGGTTGGTCGTTGCGGTTTGGGTTATGAGGAAGACGCCCTCATGGATGGACAATTCTGGATGAGAAGTATGCTTCAGGTTCAGAGATTTGATCAGAAGATCGAGAAAATGAAGGTAGTCCCAAAAATCACAGAGGTCTTCACCAAACCGGTTATTGAAAATCCGGCGGAAACTGAAGAATCACCCAATGAACCATCCATTAATGTCATCCATCTCGATTCCTTGTATGAGGCTCTAGTCTCGCCAATAGCTGAAGGGCAAGAACTGGACAATTGGACGGCAGAGGACATTCCTGTACTCAATTTCGAGTAAAGTACTTTTGGTTATCAACACTTGATCATTTTGTCCATGGTGACAAGTGTAGTACTGTAAATGGACCCTTTTCTTATGATGCAAATATTAATGGATTAATAGCACATTTTTACATCCAATTCTCTTTTCCTTGTTTTGCCATTTTCGTAATATATTCCACTTTCATTTTTTCAGGACCATTCATCAATTAACGCCTAATAATCCAATAGACTCAGAAATTCCTCTGGTTAATTTTGAAATCCCCATAACTACCATTACTTCAAGTGATTCTGAGAAGGAACTCATAGAAGAAACGGATGAAAGAGATGAACCTTCCCTGGTACCTTACAGGGACGAAACGCACACTGTGAATTTTGGCACAGAAGAAATAAAAAGAGAACTTAAAGTTGTGGAGAGTGCAGAATTAGAAGATATGGTCAGTCTGCTCAAAGAATTCCTGGATGTATTTTCATGGAGCTATGACGATATGACCAGCTTAGACCCCCAGATTGTGACACACAAGATTCCCCTAATTCCCGGAACAATCCTGATAAAGTAGAAGCTGAGAAGAATGAACCCTTACACGCTGCTCAAAGTCAGGGATGAAGTCAAAAAGCAGTATGATGCTGGGTTTCTAGAAGTAGTCAAATGTCCTCAATGGATAGCTAACATTGTCCCGGTAATGAAGAAAGAAGGAAGAGTCAGAGTGTGCGTTGATTACAAGGATCTTAATAAAGCAAGCCTAAAGGATGATTTCTCTCTCTCGCATATAGACGTGCTAGTAGATAATGCCGCAGGATTGGGCAGATGTTCATGTATCAATGGAGCATCCGGGTACAATCAAATCCTCATGGATGAACAGGATAAGGAGAAAACCGCTTTTGTCACTCAGTAAGGGGTATTCTGTTATCGGGTCATGCCATTTGGCTTAAAGAATGCAGGCGCTACCTACCAACATGCTATGGTCACATTATTCCACGATATGATGCGCAAAGAAGTATAGGTGTACGTGGATGATATGATCATCAAATCTAGGGAAGGAGAAAGCCATGTGCAGGTGCTAAGAAAAGTATTCGAGAGACTCAGGAAGTATCAGCTAAAATTGAACCCTGCCAAATGTGTGTTCAGAGCTAAATCTAGGAAGTTGTTGGGATTCATAGTGAGTGAGAAGGGAATAGAAGTAGATTTAGACAAAGTTCGAGCTATTCAAGAGATGCCATCCCCAAAGACAGAAAGGGAGGTGCGCAGTTTCCTGGGATAGCTGAACTACATTTTGAGATTTATTTCCAACCTCACTGCTAAGGCTGAGCCTATCTTTAGACTACTCCGAAAGAACAACACCGCTCAATGGGATTTAGTTTGCCAAGAGGCTTTCGAGAAAATTAAGCAGTATCTGTTAAACTCGCCGATATTGGTTCCTCCAGTGGCGGGAAGACCATTGATTTTATACATGGCTGTCCAACAGAATTCAATGGGATGTGTTTTGGGGCAGCATGATGACACTGGTCGAAAGGAAAGAGCCATCTACTATTTGAGTAAGAAGTTCAATGATTGTGAGTCAAGGTACTCTTTCCTAGAGAAAACTTGTTGCGCATTAGCCTGAGCGGCAAATCAATTTAAACACTACATGTTGAATCATAAGACATGGCTCATCTCTAGGATGGATCCTATTAAGTATGTATTCGAAATCCCATTCGTGCCGAGAAGGATAGCTAAATGGCAGGTCATACTCTCTCAATATGACATTGTCTACATGACCCGAAAGGTAGTAAAGGGTTGCGTAATCGCTGATCTTTTAGCAGAAAACCCAATCCATGATTATGAAGCCTTGGATTTTGAATTCCCTAATAAGCATGTTAATGAAGTCGACAGCGAAGAAAAAGAGCCAGCTGATGTGTGGGAAATGTATTTTGACGAAGCTGTTAATTTGTCTGGTAATGGAATTGGGGCAGTACTGTTATCACCCGATGGGAAACACTTCCCAATAGCCATCAAGTTAAGGTTTGAATGTACCAATAATGTCACAAAATACAAAGTTTGTGTAATGGGTTTATAGGCCGCCATCGAAATGAAAGTCAGGAAGTTGGAGGTATATGGAGATTCAGCCTTGATCATTTATCAAGTCAAGGGTGAATCGCAAACCAAGGATCCGAAGTTAATCCCATACCAGAAGTACCTACTGGAATTGATCAAGAAATTTGAAGAAATTTCTTTCACTCACCTCAGTCGGGACAAAAACCAATTCGCGGATGCCTTAGCCACCCTGGCTGTCATGGCCCAAATAGAAGAAGGGCAGACGACTCAAGAACTACAGATCGAAACAAGGAGTGAGCCAGCATACTATTTTATGATCGAAGAAGAAACTGATGGTAAACCTTGGTATCATGATATCCAGGTCTACATCAAAACTAGAGAATTCCCTCCAGGGGCAAGTAGAAATGAAAGAAGAATGATTCGGAGATTAGCTTTGGGGTACTTCCCCAGTGGAGAAATTCTATACAAAAGGAGCTCCAACGGCGAATTGTTGAGATGTGTGGATGCAAAAGAAGCAAAGAGAATCCTTTTCAAAACTCATGAGGGGAACTGTGCTACCCATGCTAATGGGCATATGATGGCTAAGCAAATCTTGCGACGGGGATACTTCTAGACTACTATGGAGAAGGATTGCACTGAATACTTTCGAAAGTGTCACAAATGTCAGATCTACGTGGATCTGATAAATGTCTCGCCTTACCAATTGTTCAACCTTGTCTCACCATGGCCTTTCGTAATGTGGGGCATAGATGTGATTGGCCCCATCAACCCCAAGGCATCCAATGGGCATAGATTTATCTTGGTAGCTATTGACCATTTTTCTAAATGGGTCAAAGTGACATCATATGCCCACATCACACAGAACACATTTCTCAAGTTCCTCCGAAATAATATTATCTGCCGATACGGCCTCCCCAGTGAGATCATCACTGACAATGCCAAGAATTCGAATGGTCCAAAGATCCAAAGATTATGTGAGCAATACAAGATCCGACATCTCAATTCCTCACCATACCGTCCCCAGATGAATGGAGCAGTGGAAGCTGCAAACAAAAATCTCAAGAGAATAATTCGGAAAATGACAGTCACCTATAGAGATTAGCATGACATGCTTCCTTATGCCCTTGCGTATACTGGACTTCTGTAGGGACGTCAACTGGGGCAACCCCATACTCACTAGTTTATGGGATGGAAGCTGTATTACCTATTGAAGTGGAAATTCCTTCCTTAAGAATTTTGAAGGAATCAGGGATTGATGAGTCGGAGTGGATCCAGTAAAGGTTCAACCAATTAATTTGCTATACGAGAAAAGGCTAGCGGCAGCATGTCATGGGCAGTTATACTAGAGAAGAATGGCTCGGGCATTTAACAAAGGCGCTCACCCACGTGAATTTCAACTCGGGGATCTAGTCCTGAAAATGGTGCTTCCGAATCAAAATGATGCCCGGGGTAAATGGGCACCAACATATGAAGGACCTTATGTGGTCAAAAGGGTGTTTTCTGGTGGGACCCTAATCTTGTCCCATATGGATGGTGAAGAATTCCTAAGACCCGTGAATGCCGACACTGTCCTGAGATATTATGCCTAAAAAAAAAAGGGGGGGGGGGGTAGGGGTGAAAACCCGAAAGGGCACTTTCTGTAAAGTGAGTGAGGGGTGAAAACCTGAAAGAGCGAGTAAAAAAAAAAAAATCTAAGGGTGAAAACCCCAAAGGGCGCCCTTAGAACAAGAAAATGGAGAAATAAGGAAGAAGATATGGGACCAGGGAAGGAAAATAAATCATTGCGACATGAATCCTCGTCAGTAGAATACTTGAAATAATTGCAGTTAAGAGACTTCAAAGTTAACTACAAGAAATTTGTGAGATTTATCCTTGTATCCTATTTTTCTTTGAAACTGTGCCTTTTATTCCTTAGCCATAACAAAGCCATAATAAAGTCATCCTTTCACTTCGATCTATCTTCTTCGCATTTTAATGTTGTTTTCTATGCGCTATTAATTTGTTAAAATTTTGTTATAAGATTAGGGTTTGGATATTGATAACCTCGTGTACTTTGCTAAGAAACTTGCAGGGGATGATCGATAGCACAAAAAAAAAAAAAGGGGTGAAAACCCGAAAGGGCGCTTCTAGCTGGATGGACGGAAGGGAAAGTGAAAACCCGCAACGGTACTTTCCGCAAAACAAAAAGAAAGTCGAGAACAGAAAATGGGCATCCGGGGAAGTAAGGAAAGGGAAGTTGTAGGACAAGTCTTGTAACTCGTCCTCCATTAATCGTTGACCTTCGGGATCCTGTTAAGTACACTTTGTCACGGAAGAACTTCTTGTATCAGGTTAGGCTTACTTTATGAGTATTGTAATTTCTCGCATTTAAATTTCTGTTATCAACCTCTGGTTCCTTGATCCAAGTTGATTTTAATTTCTCGCATTTAAATTTCTGTTATCAACCTCTGGTTCCTTGATCTAAGTTGATTTTTAATTTTTAGCATTTAAATTCCTGTTATCAACCTCTGGTTCCTTGATCCAAGTTGATTTTAATTTTCCAGCATTTAAATTCCTGTTATAAACCTCTGGATCCTTGATCTAAGTTGATTTTAATTTTCCAGCATTTAAATTCCTGTTATCAACCTCTGGATCCTTGATCTAAGTTGATTTTAATTTTCCAGCATTTAAGTTCCTGTTATCAACCTCTAGTTCCTTGATCTAAGTTGATTTTTAATTTCCAGCATTTAAATTTCTGTTATCAACCTCTGGCTCCTTTATTGAAGTTGATTTTTTAATTTCCAGCATTTAAATTTCTGTTATCAACCTCTGGTTCCTTAATCTAAGTTGATTTTTTATTTCTCGCATTTAAATTTCTGTTATCAACCTCTGGTTCCTTGATCCAAGTTGATTTTTTAATTCTCGCATTTAAATTTCTGTTATCAACCTCTAGTTCCTTGATCTAAGTTGATTTTTAATTTCTAGCATTTAAATTTCTGTTATCAATCTCTGGTTCCTTGATCTAAGTTGATTTTAATTTTCCCGCATTTAAATTTCTGTTATCAACCTCTGGTTCCTTGATCTAAGTTGATTTTAATTTTCCAGCATTTAAATTTCTGTTATCAACCTCTGGTTCCTTGATCTAAGTTAATTTTTAATTTCTCGCATTTAAATTTCTGTTATCAACCTCTAGTTCCTTGATCTAAGTTGATTTTAATTTTCCAACATTTAAATTTCTGTTATCAACCTCTGGTTCCTTAATCTAAGTTGATTTTAATTTTCCCGCATTTAAGTTTCTATTATCAACCTCTGGTTCCTTGATCTAAGTTGATTTTAATTTTCCTGCATTTAAATTTTTGTTATCAACCTTTGGTTCCTTGATCTAAGTTGATTTTAATTTTCCAGCATTTAAATTTCTGTCATCAACCTCTAGTTCCTTGATCCAAGTTGATTTTAATTTTTAACGTTTAAATTTATGGTTCTTTGATCTGGGTTAATTTTAGTTTTTCAGCATTTGAATTCTTGTTACCAACCCTGGGGTCGCTGACCTAAGTCGGTTTTAGTTTCCTAACCTTGATTTTGAGTCTTAACATTTTAATACCCAATCGCCCAAAATATGGGTCTGAATCTTTACATAATTCCTACACAGGAAATTTTTCCCTTCAATAGAAATTATGTAAAGAGGGGCAGCTATCGACACCATATTTTGGCCGATCCCTGAAATCAATAGACCTTGAAATCGACCCCCAGCACCGAGCCTCCTTGTCATTCAATTTATTTCCGATCTCTCTTCCTTGGGAGCAAACCAAAGTCAAGTCTCTTTGCCAACTAATCACATTTCCGATCTCTCTTTATAAGAAATCAAACCAGTACCAAATCTCCATCCTTACCGATCTCTCAAATCAATTACCAAGTTTCCTGGCCAGTCAATCACACATCCGATCCCTTGTCAAACGAAATTGAACCAACATTAGGTCTTCATGCCATCTGATCCCCTTTTCATAAATATTATAGATAGTTGTTCAATAAAGTTAAGGTTTTAACCCGGCTTAATGGTGCTTCCGATCTTAAGTGTTCAGATCAGGTTTCCAATTTTAATAATCTAAAGTTCCGTTCAGTGTTTGTTCTCGGTTTTAGCCGATCTCATGTTTACAATGTTTTACCGATCTCTCATACATAGATTAATAATCGCATTCAAGTTATTTTAATATGTTCAGACAATCAGGCGCTTATGCAACTTAGATACTTTTCGATCTCATCCAGTCATGGAACAAAAAAGGAACTTCATTTTATTTCAAATTAAAATATATACAAGTCATTCGGCTGGAGGATCACCCCCAGCCTGTTCTACATTTTGTTCACCCCCTCTATCACCTTCAGCATCCTCCTCGCTATCCTCTTCGTCTTGGGGAGCCAGGTCCACCATCCAGGAAAAGTCCTCCTCCGGATAATGCTTCCTGAGCTCGGCCAAGAGATCCCCATGGGCGTTCACATAAGCGCCGGCCTCCCTTGTCACTGCCTCTTCTTCTTTTGCTTTCAGTTCCTCAGTGAGGCGAGCGATATCAACGGCTCGGAGTGCCCAAACCTCTTCAAGAACATGAGCTTGCTCGGCCAGTTTATCCTCGTAGAATTTCATCCGCCCCTCAATTTTAGCTATGTAGTTTTGGGCGGATGAAAGTTGGGATCGGAGGGAAGCGGCTTCCTGACCCACCTTCTGGATCTCCTGCTTTAAATGATGAGCCTTTTCCCTGATGATATGTTGGTTCACCAAACTCTCCACACTCAGGCTCATAGTTTGGGTCAGTATATCATCGAGACTGTTCGGGGTTAGCCTATCCCGATCCTCCCGAAGGCAGATCGGAGGAGAGTTCTTATCCGATCTTCAATCAAAACTTTTAATAATCATTTAAAGAGATCGGAGGAGAGTTCTTATCCGATTCTCAACCAAAATTTTAATAAATATGTGGAGATCGGAGGAGAGTTCTTATCCGAGATCCATCATCCAAACTTTAAATAGAGTATCCCTAGAGATCGGAAAAGCTTTTACCTGGATTTTCTCAAAAATCAAACTAAGACAGTACAATACGCGAAGTAACCCCCTAAATAAGACTGATACGCAACACCAACTCACTAAGGGTCGTCTCATTTATTTATGTATCTGGGTAACCCGAATTAGTGAAAAATTGAATATTCCCTTTTATCAAAGGGATTAACATCTTCATCCTAACCCCCCCCCCCCTTAACTATCAATTTTAATAAAGAGCGTAAGGTTAAATATGCTCACCCTCATTGAGGGACGAGGTGGGGTGCCTAACACCTTCCCCACTCGTTTACAGACCTCGAACCTAGAATCTCTATTTTTGAAGTGGTTTCATTTTAATTTATTTTCACAAATGGTTTTCTTTAATTTCCCTCAAAATTAAAGTGGTGACTCCTCACTCTTTTCCACTTCGGTGAGTGTTCGTCCAGGCGACTGCAAAATACCTTGCGACAGACCACAAAGTCTTTTCCCGCCACTGGCTATGTTAACACTAGTGCTTCTATCAACATAGCCTTCAGCCTCTCAAAACTGGCTTGGCACTTGTCATTCCAGCCAAATTTCACATTCTTGTGCAACAACTTGGTCATTGGAGTAGCTATAAGAGAGAACCCCATCACAAATCTTTTGTAGTACCCAGCTAGCCCCAAGAAACTTCTAATCTCAGTTGTATTTTTAGGAGGCTTCCATTCCATCACTGCTTCTATCTTTTTGGGATCCACTCTAATCCCCTCAGCTGATACTATGTGTCCAAGAAAGGAGATTTCACTCATCCAGAAGTCACACTTGGATAGCTTAGCATACAGCTTCTTTTCTCGCAGGGTTTGCAGAATAATCCTCAATTGTTCATCATGTTCTTCCTTGGTCTTGGAGTACACCAAAATATCATCAATAAAGACCACTATAAACCGATCTAAGTATGGATGGAAGATACGGTTCATAAGGTTCATAAATGCTGCTGGTGCATTTTTTAACCCAAATGGCATCACTAAAAATTCATAATGCCCATACCGGGTTCTGAATGCAGTTTTTGATACATCTGCATCCTTTACCCTCAACTGATGATACCCTGATTTGAGATCAATTTTTGAAAATACACCAGCTCCCTTCAACTGATCAAACAGATCATCAATTCTGGGCAATGGATATTTATTCTTCATAGTTACCTTGTTCAACTGTCGGTAATCAATACACAATCTCAAAGTTCCATCCTTCTTCTTCATAAACAGCACTGGAGCTCCCCATGGTGACACACTGGGGCGTATGAACCCCTTATCGAGCAACTCCTACAACTGAATTTTCAACTCCTTCAATTCAGTGGGTGCCATCCTATAAGGAGCAATAGAAATGGGTGCTGTACCCGGCATTACCTCAATAGCAAACTCGACTTCTCTTTCTGGTGGTAAACTAGGCAACTCTTCAGGAAATACATTTGGGAAGTCTCTTACTGTGGGTATATCACACAGGTTTGGCTTAGCCTGCCTAGTATCAACCACGTGTACTAGGTAAGCTTCACAGCCTTTTCTCATCAATCTTCTTGCAACTGTGGCTGAGATAACATTGCACAGGAAATCTGTCCTTTGTGGTGCAGGAGCAGGAAATCAATCTCCTCCTGAGCTCTGATGGCATAGGCCCTGGTAGGTATTCTAGTCTCTGGCCTCTCAGCTGACTCGGATGTAGGCCTCAGTGATGGACCAGCTGCCTCAGATTTACCGGGCTTCCTACCCCTTTGTGGTGCAGGAGCAGGTCTGTCAGCTTATGTTGGAGCAACTGTAGTAGTCCTCTTCGGACAATTCTTGATCTGATGTTCAGTAGATCCACACTGTAAGCATGCACCAGTCATGTCACACCCTACTCCTCATAAGAAGTAACATGCTCCCGTAGTACACCTAATGAATTACCGTACTTTGCCTACCTGTAACCCATTAAATATACTACAAAGGATTTTAAAATAAATTTCGTTCATTTTTAAATTGGTGGGTAAAATTTTCTCAGATATTAAAAACCTTTATTTAAAGTCCAAACATAAATTAAATTTTTAGATAATTAAAATCTCCACAATTTTTACAAAAATTTCGGCAGAGTGCTGTCTGTATTTTGAGAAAACAGTTCTTCACAACCTGAAAATAAAAACACTCCCAATATTTTTATCAATCACAACTCCATTATTCAATCTCATTTCACAAATCAACATAAGCAACTCAATACACATTTTAAATTAAATCAAACATTGAAATATCTCATTAAGATAACAAAATTAATATTTACATTCATGGGATCATTAAAAATTTAGTAGTGCAAAACTTTATAAATACATAAAATCTCAAGATAACCTTATAATAATTTGTATTTCATTACAATCCAAAAATATATTACAAAAGAGTTGGTACAATTGCTCAAAGTAAATTTCATACATATAATTACATCAAAAGCTAATGTATAAGGGTATACCTATGATATATTCGAAGATAGTCTCACTATGCCTTTTAGTAATCTTGCTCAGCTGCTTTATATTTTCTTTCACCTGCGATAGCATATAAAGCTATCGCTGAGTGGTGAACTCAGTGGTGCACAATCTAATAATTTAAAACTTAATACAAGTTATGCTTGACAATTCATAACAAATAAAAATTTAAAATTTCTAAATTCTTCAAAATTCATAACATTCATGCAAATTATTCATGTGAATAACATTTTGATCAAATAGTAACTATTTATCTACATTTCTTTTAAATTCCGAAACAATACAAAAATATTTTGAATTACTGACAAATTATTTATTTCAACCACATTTTATCAAATTATGCATAATTTAAAGGGCGTTGCCAACAATTCACACAGTTGAACCCATGACCCAAAATTCAAATAGATGTCGTGTTGTACGCCACGATATTTCACACTCTCCTAATAACCGTGGCTAAAAGGGAGGAACAAAGACTAGCTAGTATATATGAGTATTCATTCAAACTCTTTCCCAACTGGCAAGCCAGAGAGGAAGGAACTCGCCCTATCTAGTGGGGGAGATATCTCACTAAACAAGCTAATGAGAATTCACAGCAAATTTTGCCATGTCAATTGTGGTTTCAAATCATATTCAAAATAATTTCTATTTACAAAGTGTTTACAAATCATCAACATATTTAATCATCACAAATTCATGCTCAAGGTTGGCAACACATCAAACTTAAAATTTACAATCCTCAAAACCATGCAATAAATCCTTAAATGCATAAAAAAATTTACATTTCATTTATACAATTTCATTCAATAAATTAAAATCCTCAATACAAAAAAAATTATAAATCATAAAATAAACTTTTTCAAATCAATTTAGAAGTGAAAAGTAACAAAATAGTTAGTTGTGCACAAACCTTATACGAGTCGCCTCTTGGCCTTGACTCGATGTCTCGGGTTCCTTCCCAGTATTCTTTTCAACTGAAACACACAGTTTCATAGTGTTTCAGTATCATAACTCATTGTAAATCCAAAAATAAATTTAAATTCACTTTTACCTAGCTCTAATGTGCTAAACTTGATGTTCTTTAAATTTTGTGTTTCGGGATTACTATTCACTACACTATTTAAGTCAATTTGTTGACTTTCTAAGGCTTAACAGGTATGGAAATTCCAACTTCACCCACATACCACATTTTGGCCACTAAATTTGTTGGTTTTGGTTGTTTACTCAAATTTTAAGTCTTTTAAGCAAATTTGCAAATTTTCAGTTTTGGTGTCTTATGTTGCACTGTTCCATTAGTCATTTTTCTATTAGAATTTGGCAAAACTTTATTCATAGAAAATGTTCCCTATTGTCTTAACTTTATTCTCCTTTTTGAATCACTCCATTTGGAGTTTTGTAACTCAAGTTATAGCCATTTGAATCATGGCTGCCGGATTGGACTTAACCCAGATTTTTGGGCACCAAACTGGTTCTGGCAGTTTTAGGTCACCAATTTTGGGTGGCCAAATGACTTGGTTAATGGCATAATTTGGGTTTGTGTTCTTCATGAAAGTTTTAGGTCTATATCTCAGCTGTCCACTGATAAAATTTCAGGTAATTTAGACCTGCCTAGCTCAAGTTATGGCTAAATGAACAAACACTGTTCATTTGGTCATTTTTGTAAAGGTCAAACTGAGAAAATCCGGATTCGGTCAATTTGTTCACTAGGTTTTGGTCACTTTTTGGGCATGATTCCTAAATGAAAATTGTGTCATTTTGTGTCTATTTTCATTCTCACTTGGTCTCATATCAATTGGATTTGTAAATTTTCAGTTTTGGTCCCTCAAAGGGACCTTGGTCCTGCTGCCAGCAGCATGACCACATTGAATCCGAATTTAAACTCAACTCCAACACTTCCAACACACTTCATTTGGTCACAAATGACCATTTCTTACCTCAAACTAGGTCAAACACATCATTTCACCATTTCTCCAAATTTTGTCTCCCAAACCCTAGATCCAAAAACCTAACTTCCATGTTTAGCTCATTTGTTGAATTCTAATTGCATATTTAGTATTTATACACTCATTCACACTTAACTAATTCATAATTTGTGTCAAAATTATCAATCCTCGAACCTAAACCCTAGCTGCCCACATTTCCATTTGGTCCAACATGCTTGATTTTACTCACTTATTTGTTAATTACAAGTGTAACTTAGCTACTTAAACATAAATTGAAAGAGAGAATGAAGGAAGAATACCAACCTTAAGTGAGCAAAATTTTTATCTCCAATTCTTCAAACTTTGCTTGATTTATTTACTCCCAATCTTCTTATCAAAGCTCAAACACAAGTTTTAGTTAAGGGATGTAAGGATTTCATGGCAAAATTTAGGGTTTAAGGGAGCTTTAGGTGGGTTTCAATGGAGGTTTTGGTGAGGGAGAGTTGAGAGAGTGAGTGAGGGCGGCAAGGGAAGAAGAAATCCTCTTTTTTTTTTCTTTTCTTTTATGAGTTAGGAAGACCATAAATTTAAATTAAATAAATTTTAATTATAATAATTATGGCATCATGCATGATGTCATGCATGATGTCATCTCTTTTCACCTTTTTCATTTTTTTTTTATTTTTTTTTTATTTTTCTATTAGTTCTTTAATTTAATTTTCGATCCTGAAATTTTCTTTTCTCCGATTTTATTTGACAGTTAAGTCAGGAGTCAGCTCTCGGGGTCAATTGACCAAATTGCCCCTCACCGGTTCAACCCGGTTTGCAAATAATTCAATATTTCTTTTGGCTCTCTGTCCTAATTATTCGACTAACTTAACAATTCTTTTTTGTGATTTTCTCTTTTTCACTATATTCGTAATAGTCCTAAAAACCGCAGCGTCATATTTTACGGTTCAAAATTTGAGTTTAAATCGACTTCGCAGTCCTTCCTGAGAAGGTCACCCATCGCTGTGACTCTCAGCTCGTTTAACTTCTTATGTTATGGTTTTCTTATTTATACTTAACTAATTGACAATTTCTAATTATTTGTGCTTATGGCTTATCTTGTTGTCTTAGATGTGGTTCTAATCTCCTTAATTTTCCAGACCGACATTGGTCACCGGAACAGTGAAATTTACTAGGCTATGCAAATAGGGGTGTTACAGGTCACTTGCCAACAGTCCCCCTTATGCCACTTATGGCAGTACGGACAGGCAGAAGATGCTGGGGCTGGTCCCCTGAACACTATCCCTGGAGAGCTGCCCACTGATGGTGTGGATTGTCCTCTCCTAGGTGTGAGCGTGGTGCAGGCGGCGAGGTGACCACGACCTTGTGGTTGTCACGAACCCGGCAGGGGACCTTTACTCTTCTTACTGGGAGCAGAAAATGTACTGGACTGACCTGGACCCCTCTTCTGCTATCTTTCCCTTCTATTTTGTTCATTTATTCGGACTCTTTCTACTTTCGTTGCAGCATCAACTAGCTTAGCAAAATTCGTAATCTCCAATGCTATTATCATGACTTTGATATTGTCATTGAGCCCTTCTTCGAACCATCTGCACCTCTCTGCCTCTGTAGGGACTTTCTCCCTCCCATACCGGCTCAGTCTGATGAATTCTCACTCATACTCTACCACTGATAGTTGCCTCTGTCTCAGAAGGATAAATTCTCTTATTCTCTCTTCTAAATTTACTTTACTGACATATTTCTTTCTGAACTCTATTAGTAAGTAATCCCAGGTAATCTGTTCCAGTTGCACCTCACTGGTTACTGTGTCCCACCACTGATATGCATCATCCTGAAGTAGGGACACAGTACTCTCCAGGTTCTGCTCGAGGGTACAATTAAGCTGTTTCAACACTCTGATTGTTCTATCCAACCAGTTTTCCGCTGTCATGGGATCATCCTCCTTCTTCCCAAAGAAATCCACAGCCCCATGTTTTCGTAGTTTCTTCAGATGGGACTTTTGTGGTGCTGGTGGAGGTTTTGGCTGTGGTTGTGGTGGTGGAATTGCCCCCATCATTTGTCGGTAGAATTCGGTCATTTGCTAAAATAGCGCAAACTGAGGTTGGGTAGGTGCCTCAGCTGCTGGTGGAGCAGATTCTCCCCTCCCCGCAGGCTCAGCCCTTGGTGGAGCACGACTCTCCACCTCTTCATCAACTGCTCTTTGAGAAGCAGGATCCATATCCTATTCAAAATAAGAAAACAAACAAATCTGCATCAGTGTCACCTTAACACTTACAAATGCAATGCAATGGTATGCACTCTATCTAGGCCCAGAAATGCCTAAACTGATACTCTGATACCACTAAATGTGACACCCCTTACCCGTCTATAGTGTAGCCGAGCAAGTTATGCCACTCAGTGTGCCGGAGCACCAATTCATATTTTAATTACAATTTATCCCTTTTAATTCATTTATGTACAATTTTTGATAAATTTGAATTTTTTCAAAATTTTTATAGAAAATCCGTGATCTTGCATTGTAAGTGGAAAAACAATTCTTCTGAACCTGTTTAAAAGACACTTCCAATATAATTTCCAAATCCAGAACTCCATTACACACATTTCAAATCAATCTAAATAATATTCTCAGAACTTTTCTGTTCACTTCATCACTTGAAGCACATTTATATATATTTCTCAACATTTCATTTTTCCACATACATTATACAGAAAATTTCAATAACATGAAATTTCATATATTTACATCATCGAATAATTTTAAGAGTTTATAGTTACAATCCAAAACTAATACAAAATACAAAATGCTACCCCAAGTCCTAATGTCCTCCCTTGTGCACTGCATATGTGAGGTGACTCTGGACTCTGGATGCAGGTCTGAAGGTTCACCCGGTCTGATGTCTGCTGGGCTCCCCAGCTAGGTCTCCAGTACCTGCGCATGGCAAAAGCGACGCGCTAAGCAATTCTGCTTAGTGGTGACAATATAAAATAAAATAAAATAAGAATGCAGAATGTATGATTACATTTTTGGGTAGACTTAATTTCTGATATTTATTGTAGTGTTATTTGATTAAAATTTGATAAGGTTTCTTATCATTGCCCGAGTAACCCATACTAGTTGACTGGACTGGATAAACGGGTAAACTGGCACTGGGTACTAAGTACCTTGGACCATCACACCATCGATCACATTGTGTCTCTCGGTGTGCAATAGAATAGTTAATAAGCTGTAATAATTATCAGGGATAAAACCTGAGTATAACAACTCAAATAACATAGCCAAAGGCTATTATGTCATAGAATGGCATGGGAGGCCATGAAACACAGAATGGCATGAAGCCATAAGTAGTACTGCTAACAGAACCCTATTGGCATGCCAACCTATCCAAACCAATCTTGCTAGGTATACTAGGGCATATTACACTTTTAAGTTTCATAATTCTTGAATTTCAAGTTTTGGTGTTACTATTCAATTCATTACTCAACAAAATGTTGACTTTTACATGGAAAATAGGTACATTGGTTTTAATACTCCCAACATACCACATTTTGCATTCTAAACTTGTTGGTATTGGTTGCCAATACCATTTCTAAGCTTAATATTAATTGGACAGAATTTTCAGTTTTCAAGCTTTGTGTTTACTGTTCCATTAGTCATTTTTGAAGTGGGAATTTCGCAAAATGATCAACATGAAAGTTGTTCCTTATTTTGTCTAGTTGCATTTCCTTTTTTGAATTACTCCATTTGGAGTTTTATATCTCAAGTTATGGCCCAAAAACCAAAACTGGCTAGATTATGATTTTTTCAGAATTTCTGGACTGACCAAATCTACAGTATTAGGAGTAGTAACTTCAAGTCACTTTTTGAATATGTTATAGTCATAATTTGGGTTACATTTCTTCATGAAAGTTTTTGGTCTATATCTCAGCTTGTTACTGGTAAAAGTTCAGGTCAATTAGACCTTTCTAAACTGAGTTATGGGCAAATGATTAAACACTGTTTATTTGGTTATTTTGCCCAGGCAGAATGCAGGTCACCCGGATTAGGGCAATCTTTTGGTCAACTTGATTTGGTTTTCTGGGCATTGTTTCTTCACCAAAGTTGTGCCATTATGTGTCTAGTTTCATGTCTAATTGCCCTTGCACCAATTGAACCTGTACAATTCTAGTTAATGTTGCCCAAACCTGCTGTACTCATGCCTAGTCCTGCAGGTCACTAAGGGCAGCCACACCAAACTCAAATCCCACTACACAATTCACTTCATTTTTTATTCAAACAAAACCAAATGGTCACCAATTGACCATTAAAACCTACTTTTATCATCACATGATCAAAGTCTCATTTTCATCCCAAACCCTAACTCAAACATCATCAACCATGCATTATCATTTGCATTTCATCACTTCACTCAAGAGATGTATATGGAGGGCCGCCATACTACCATTTTAACTCCATAAAACTCATCACAATCATACCCCAACCAAGGCTGTAGAAATTAAGGGATGGCATACAAATGGTATTTAATATTTTTCTTTATAATTTGCACTCATTCATGGTCCTTAAACTTGAATTTAAAGTGAAAATCAAGGTTAGGTCACATACCTCTAATGGAGTGAGATTTCCCACTTGCCAGGGTTCTTCTTTTCCTTTTCTTTTTGCTCCCAAAAGAATCTCCAATATGTAAGAACACTTTTTTGTGTTGGGAATATAGGGTTTAGTTGGGTAAAAGCTAGGGAAATCAAGCTTGAAAAAGCTTGCTCATGGTGGCCATAGAGGGATCGGTGATGGCAAGGAGAAGAGTGGAGAGAGTTATGATTTTTTTTTCTTCATTTTTCGGCCCATTTAGTCTCTTTAAAATAAACTTATGCCATGTGTCAACATTGGATTGGTTGGGAGAATTTTAATGACATCATTATGATGTCATAATTCCATTTTCTTTCATTTTCTCTCCTTTTCGTGTCTATTTAATTTCAATTAAATTTTTAACAATATTTATTCATATTTTATGTTATATAAATTATTTAATTAACTGGACAAGTTGGCTAAAAATCATCTCTGAAGACGAAATGACTAAAATGCCCTCCATTTGGTTTAGTGATCCAAAATTATGTGTACTGATAGAAAAATTTTTCTAAGCATTTCCTTGGCATTCTAATGCCATAGGAACCTCAATGACCCTTCTCTAAAGTCCCAAAAATTATTTTATAATTTTTCCCCCGGGTCTAGGGTTGCTAACGGCCTTCACCGTCACTTCCCCTTTGGGTTACTCATCCCTGGTGTTTCGGCTCATTTAACCTTAGTGTATTTCATTTTCTAAAAATTTTTCCTTGATTGTTATGAGCATCATTTAATTTCTTTATAACTCCTCACTCTGGTCTATTTAAAATTTCAAACATTCCAGCTGCCTGGACCGACATTGGTCACCGGAACAGTAGACTGTACGGACTAGCTAAAGTGAGAATGTTACATAAACATTTCAATACAATTGAGTCACAATTTAATATCTCAATTCATTCAAAACAATTTGCAGAAAAAAATTTACAGAAATTCTATGTTGTGCACAAACCTTATCTCGCCTCTTGGCCATTACTCAATTCTTCGGGTTCTTTCCCGGTATTCTTTTCCACTAAAATACACAATTTCACAGTGTTTCAGTATTATAACTTATAATAAATTTCATAATAATTTCACATCTAATTATTTCTAACTCTAATGTACTTAAATTAACATTCTTTGAATTTTACATTTTGGGGTTATTATTCACGATAGTATTCAAGTCAATTTGTTGACTTTCTAATGCTTAATAGGTATGGGAATTTCAATTTCACTCACATACCACATTTTGGTTACCTAATTTGTTGGTTTTGGTTGTCTTCTCAAACTTTAAGTCTCTTAGGCACAAATTTCAAATTTTCAGTTTTGGTGTTCAGTTTTGCACTATTCCATTGGTCATGTTGCTGTGATAATTTGGCTAAGTTTTCTTCATAGAAGTTGTTTCTTATTGTCTTAAATTTATTTCTCTTTTTTAATCACTCCATTTGGAGTTTTTTAGCTCAAGTTATAGCCATTTGAACATGGCTAGCCGGATTTGGTATTACCCAGAATTCTGGGTAAATTCTAGATTATGGCAGTTTTTATACATTGACTGCAGGTGGTTTTTCAAATAGGTTATGGTCAAAATTTGGGTTTATTTTCTTCATGAAAGTTGTAGGACTATGTCTCAGCTTTCTACTGGTAAATATTCAGGTCATTTGGACTTCCTAGACCAAGTTATGCTCATTTATGTAACTACTATTCATTTGGTCATTTTTGTACAGGTCAGTGTACCCAATTCCAGATTTAACCTAATTGTTCACTAAGTTATGGTTACTTCTAGGCATGATTCCTAAATGAAAAATGTGTCATTTTGTGTCTAGTTTCATTCCCAATTGGCCTCACACCAATTGGGTTGATAAATTTTCAGTTTTGTTCCCTAAAAGGGACCTAGGTCAAGCTGCCTACAGATTGACCCTTACCAATCGAAATTGGAAATTGGTTCCAACAATTAATACACACCACAAATGGTCACAATTGACCATTTCTTAACTAAAATAAGGTCAATAACATCATTTGGCCAATTCTCAAAATTTTCTTTAATTTTTCACATATTCAAAACCCTAGCTACACACAAAGTTCAACCTAATGCAATTTAAAGTGTGTATTCATGTTCTACACACCTAATTCACCTCAAATAACCATTCAAAACCATCAAACTCATTCATATCAAACCCTAACCCTAGCTGGACGAATTTCTATTTGGTCCCTCAATAATTGTTTTTGTTTGGATTTAAGTTAAAATCTAAGTTAACTTAACTAAGAACATAGAAGTTTAACAAAAGAATTCAAATTTACATACTAACCTTTGTTTGATTTTCCGATCACTAATTTTCTTCCTTTTTTCTTCCTTCTTGCTTCTTCAATCTCCTCTTCTAGTTGGTCTAACAAGTTCTTATGGTTTATTTTGGGGTCAAAGTGGGTTGAAATCAAGCTTGGATGCAAGCTTTCAATGGAGTGACTATGGTGGTTTAAGAGAGTGGGGCAGCAACTAGGGAAGAAGAAAACTAAAAATTTTTTTTTTTTTTGGTTATTTTATGTCTCATTTAACAAGAATTGACTTGGTCAATTATGTAGGGAAATTAAAATGGATTTTGACATTTAAGATGATGTCATCCAATGATGTAATAAACTTTTTCTTTTTTTTTTTTCCTTTTGCATTTATTTTTTCATTAGTTCTTTAATTTAATTCTTGATCCTGAAATTTTCTTTTCTCCAATTTTATTAGACAGTTAGGTCAGGAGTCAGCTCTGGGGGTGAATTGACTAAATTGCCCCTCGCTGGTTCAATCCAGTTTGCTAGTTATTTGATATTTCTTCTAATTCTCTGACCTAATTATTTGACCTGCTTAACAATTCTTTTTTGTGATTTTCTCTTTTCTACTGTGTTTGCAATAGTTCTAAGGATCACGGCTTAACATTTTACGGTTCGAAATTTGAGTTTAGATTGACCTTGTAGTCATTCTCGAGAAGGTCACCCATCGCTGTGACTCCCGACTCATTTAACTTTTTGTGTTCTATTTTTCTTATTTATTCTTAGCTACTTGGCAATTACTAATTATTTGTGTTCAGGGCTTATCTAGGTGTCTTAAATGTGGTTCTAATTCTCTTAATTGTCCGGACCGACATTGGTCACCGGAACAATGAAATATACCAGGCTATGCCAATAGGGGTGTTACATTTGTGGTGTGTATGAATTGTTGGAAACAAGTTTAAATTCGGATTGGTGAGGGCCAATCTGAGGACAGCTTGACCTAGGTCCCTTTCAGGGACCAAAACTAAAAATTTACCAACCCAATTGGGGTGAGGCTAATTGGGAATGAAACTAGACACAAAATGACACATTTTTCATTTAGGAATCATGCCCAGAAAGTGACCATAACTTAGTGAACAATTAGGCCAAATCCGGAATTGGGCACACTGCCCTGTACAAAAATGACCAAATGAACAGTAGTTACGCAAAGTCAACAAATTGACTTGAATAGTGTCATGAATAGTAACACCAAAATACAAATTTTAAAGAACATCAAGTTTAGCATATTAAAGCTAGGTATAAATAGATTTGAAATTATTTTTGAATTTATGATAAATTATGGTGCTGAAACACTGTAAAATTGAGTGTTTCAGTTGAAAAGAATACCAAGAAAGAACCCGAAGAATCGAGTCAAGACCAAGAGGTGACTCGTATAAGGTTTGTGCACAACGTAGAAATTTCTATAAATTTTCTTCTGTAAATTGTTTTGAATAAATTGTGATATTAAGTTGTGACTTAATTATATTGAAATGTTTATTATGCTTTTGACTTAAATTATTGAAAGTTTACTTATATGTGTTTGAAATGGCAATAAATGTTTGATAAATTATTAAGATAGTTTTGAAACTACAAGTGTCATGACCATATATTTGAATGCCTCACTAGCATGACTAGTGAGGGAAATTAGTTTTGAATTTTAATTCCTTCTCTGGCTGAAGTGTTGAGGTGTGTGCTAGTAGAAGAAGAAATTTGAATGGATATCCATATATTTGAGCTAGCTAGCCTTGTGATTTCTCATAAGCTTTTGGCTATTGAAATGAGAATTGTTTTGAATGGCATGATATAATTATGTGTTTTTATGAAATTCATTTTGAGACTTCCTAAATGAAATTGTTTGGACTAAAAGTTTATCAATCATGTTTTGTATTTGTCTTTTAATTTCAGTACTATATTGAATAAATATGATTTGAATTATGCATAAATGTTACTTTAGTATGTTGTGCACCACTGAGTCATAGTACTCAGCGATGGCTGTTATTGCTATCGCAGATATGGAGACTAGAGGAGCAACAGAGTAAGCTGCTAAGGATCTTAGCCACATCCCTAAAGTTCTATCGGGTATATTTTATATCCTGATTGTAATATTTATTTTGATGTATGTAAATGTATGTACATGTATAAAATAGTCATGAGTAATTTTATAGAGTTTGTAATAATATTATTCTAATGTGAATTGTGGATTGATGTATGTAAATTGATTTTACTTTAATGAGAAATGAATGGAATTATTGAGTACTATTTTTTTATGACAATTGAATTGAGAAATGGTGTTGTGGTAGTGTTGGATTTGATAAAATGAGATATAGAAAGTGTTTTTACAGATTTTTGAAGAGCTATTTTCTTAAAATACAGACGGCACTCTGCCGAAATTTTTCCAAAATTTGCAGACAAATAAAAATGGACAAAAATTTTAACTAGCTTTTAAACTTCTATTAAAAGTAAGAAAATACTCACCACTTTCAAAAAGTAAGAAAATGGTTTTTAAAATCCCTTGTAGGGTACTTAATAAGTTATCAGTAGGTGAAGTTCAGTAGTTCATTAGGCATTCTACGGGATCATGTTATGCCTTACAGAGGGGTAAGGTGTGACACCTTCTCTTCTTCTTCATCTCTCATCAATTCAAAGAGATTAGACAGCAATCTCTTGAATTAAAAATACTAGAAATCGTTTTTAGTGTCTTGTTTACATCTGTAATCTCTCAAAAGGAAAAACTTGATTTTCTAATTGATTAGAAAAGCTTTAGAAGCTGTTCAAGGGGCTGCCATTAGTGATCTTGGTGCGGACAAGCTAGAGGGACAACATCTGGTGTCCTAGGCGCATCCCAAAGGTGCCAAACACACTGCAGTACATCAAAAAGGTTAGTGCACTTGTTCTTGATCTAATCTAGGGTTCTAATGAATTAATCTATTAATTCTAAAATCTTAAATGGCAAATGTAGATCCAAAAATATATTAAAAGAGTTTTAATATGCTGTTTATCATTGAAATCTAATAGATAAAAATGAATCTTGCATGATGCATATGACCCAAGATGAAAAATTTTTGAATTCAATGATCTAAACTTATGTTTTTCATGCTTTCGCTCCTTCAATTGGTATTAGAGCCACTATATTTGCCATTTAGATTAATGATTATATGATTTTATTGTGTGATTTGATCATGAGATGATTGTTTCATTTCCAGTTGCAAAAGAAAAAGTGGTACGCATGGTTTGGCCTTGGAATCTATAATTATTACATGATCTAAGGTTCATCCTATGACTAATTAAAATGTTTAATTAGTTGTTTTAATCAAACAATTAAATTTTGATTTAGATCTGAATTTTTAAAGTTGTTTGAATGTGATTCAAATCTGAATTTTAAAAGTTATTTGAATATGATTGAAATCTGAATTTTTAAATTTGTTTGAATGTGATTCAAATCTGAATTTTTAAATTTGTTTGAATCATATTCAAATCTGGATTTTTAAGTTGAATATGAGATATTCAATTTAATTTAAGTGTGTATATTTTATTTAATTGTTAAATAGTGATATACATGATGAATGATCATATATTATAAAAGACTAATGTGATTGGATTTATTTCTTTTATGTTTCTTTGGGTTGTAAATTAATTAATTTATTTTAATTTATTTTGGGCATGTATTATAAAGGTTGTAATATTTTTTGGATTGTAATTTCATTTATTTGGTTCTTGTAAATTTGCCTTGGTATGCTAAGGATTACTATGTAATTGGATTGCAAGAAGATCAAGGAGGTCAAGAGCATTGGTAGGACCAGTGGGAGGAATTCAAGATCAAGTGTTGATTATGTACTCCTTCAACAACTCTTGTAATATGAATGAATGAAATGCACCTAGGAATGCCCTGATTCAATTCTTGGTGGCTCAGAATTGAATCCCTTAGAAAGTCCATGGTCATACCACATTTACTGTTTATCCATGAATGCATGAGATGTATGAGAATATATGCAAGTATATGATACATGCATGCTAAATGGATAATGTGCAAAGTGAGACCATAATAGTAATTAGGACGACTACAAAATCTTCCAAATAAATGAATAAGTTGGATATGCTATAATTAAAGTAATTTTAACATGGGCCCTCCATTGGGGCAATTATTTTAAGAAATTTAAAATACTTGCATATGATGCAATTAATTTAAGATATTTTCTTAAGAATAATTGTTAAGCATAAGATGTTGTAAATATGTAAATGGTTTGGTGGCCAATAATGGATGTGCCTGAGGACATTAAAATTATTTGCATGTTTACTGGCTCAATGGGATCAACTTAACTAATGCAAGATAAGTCAATAATGGATGTGCCTGAGATTTTGAGCATTAGGGGCTAGGTAAAGGATTGAACCTCACATGAGATGTGGTTGGCAAGGAGTTGCTCACTTATGATTTATTATAATTCCAATAATGGATGTGCCTGAGGATGATCAATAGGATTATAAGAATTCAATCACCTACTAGAAATCCATCCAACTAGGATTTTCGTTTTTTACTTTGGAAATGTAGGATTCGCTAAGTTAGTAGGAGGACCAATTTGATTAAATGACCATAATCATTTTGGTTAAATACATGATACATTTACTAATTAGTTTGGTTATTTTCTGCAGTTAATTTTCTAATAATAATGGGCATAGAACAACCACCACCATCCAATATCCTTGCAAACATACTTGATCGTAATAGGTTGACAGGACCTAATCTATCTGCTTGGCTAAGAAATTTAAAACTTGTCCTGAACCTTGAACATATAGGATATGTTCTAAACTCAAATGTTCCTAGTCCCTTACCTCCAAAGGCCACTCAAGAGGAACATGAAACTTTGGACAAGTGGAAGGAGCATGATATGAGAGCTAAGTGTTACATGCTTGCTTCCATGAGTAATGAGTTACAGAAGTAACATGAGAACATGCAGAGTGCGAGTGATATCCTTCTTCACCTATAAGAGTTGTTTGGTGAGCACAGTAGGAATGCTAGGTATGAGATATCTAGACAGCTATTCCGCATGAGGATGTCTCAGGGACAGAATGTTGGGGATCATGTCCATAAGATGATTCGGCTGATTGAGCAGCTGGAACATCTTGACTTTAACATGGATTTCCAACTGCAGACGGATTTGATCCTTCAGTCCCTTCCTGAGTCATTTGGGAATTTGTGACAAATTTCAATATGACTAAACATGAATGCACCTTGGCTAGTTTACTCAACATGCTAGTTATTGCCCAAAAGAATATGCTGGGCAATAAAGGAAAAGAGGTAGCTTTGATTGCATCTTCTTCTGCTGGAAAGTCCAACAAGAAGAAAGGCAATAAGAAAAAGAAACCTCAGATTCCTGGTCCTTCCAAGAAAATAGCTAAACAGAAAGGGAATACTAAAGTTGATGGAGGTAAAGGAAAGTATTTCCACAACCAGAAGTGTGGGCACTGAAAAAGGAACTGCCCAGAGAATCTTGCTTCTTTGAAGGACAAAAAGGATACACCTTCCAAAGGTATGTCCATATCTTGTTATTTAGATTCTAATGATACTCATAGTTCATCTACAGCTTAGGTTTTAGATACTAGTTCCAGTTCTCACATTTCTTATGATATGCAGGAATTAGCAAATAGTAGTTACTTGCGTTCTCGAGATGTTAGACTCTGGATTGGTGATGGCTTAACTGTTGTAGCCTTTGCCATAGAATCTAAATCTTTTTACATGTCTGGACATGTTTTGTGTTTAGATAATATTTTATATGTACCTGATGCTTTTAAGAACATCATTTCTATATCTAGTTTGACTAGAAATGGCTATGAATTTCAGTTCACATATGATGTTTGCAGTATTTATTTTGGAAATAAATATGTTGGTTCAGGTTATATGAATGATGGTCTTTATTATTTGGATAAAAATGACGAACACAAAACAAATGCAAGTGATCTAAATGAATGCAATGCCATGGTGAAAATCAACTCAAGTTCAAAATATATTTCGCACTTACGGTTATGTCATATTGTAGAAGATAGGATTGCAAAACTAGAGAAAATGGGGATTTTATCCTCATTGGGCTCTGAGCCTACTCCAACTTGTGAATCCTGCCTTCAGGGCAAAATGACTAGATTACCCTTTATAGGACAAGAGCTAAGAGCTGAAAATATTTGGGAGCTAATACATAGTGAGGTATGTAGTCCATTTAAAAAAATGGCTAGAGGTGGTTTTCATTACTTTATTACCTTTACTGATGATAAATCAAGGTTTGGGCATTTGTATTTGATGAAATACAAACATGAATCCTTTGAAAAGTTCAAAGAATTTAAATCTGAAGTAGAAAATCAAACAGGAAAGAGGATTAAAGTACTTCGATCAGATCGTGGAGATGAATACTTGAGTACTGAATTTGATGAATACTTGAGAGAGCATAGCATTGTTTCCCAGCTGACTCCTCTAGGAACACTACAGCTGAATGGTGTATCTGAAAGGAGAAATCATACCCTATTGGATATGGTACGTAGTATGATGAGCTATATTGATATGCCAATCTCTTTTTGGGGATTTGCATTAGAATCAACTTTGCATATTCTGAATAGGATTCCATCAAAATCAGTGTCTTTCATACGTTATGAGATATGGCATGGAAGAAAACCAAGTTTTAAGCATGTTAAGATTTGGGGTTGTCCAGCTTATACCAAAAAGCTGAATACTGATAAATTGGAAACTAGATCAAAAAAGGATCAATTTGTTGGATATCCAAAAGATAGTTTTGGATATTATTTTTATTTGCCTACATCAGAAAAGGTTGTGGTAAGTAGAGATTGATGGAACGGAAGCGTGAAAAACACAAGATTATACCATTGAATTCAAAAATTTTCACCTAGGGTCACATGCACCATGCAAGATTTATTTTTATCTATTTGATTTCAATGATAAACAACATATTAAAACTCTTTTAATATGTTTTTGGATCTGTATTTGCCATTTAAGATTTTTAAAATTAATCAGATTAATTTTAGAACCCTATATTAAATCAAGAACGATTACACTAACCTCTTGATGTGCCGCAATGGTTCGCGCTTTGATATTCGTCTTGAGGACACCGGATGTTGTCCTCTAGCTTGTCCACACCAAGAACACCTATGGCAGCCCTTGAATAGCTTCTAAAGCCTTTTCTATTAATTAGAAATTCAAGTTCTGCCTTTTAAGAGATTAGAGATGTAAACAGGACACTAGAAACAATTTCTAGTGTTCTTAATTCAAGAGATTGATGGCTAATCTCTTTGAATTGATGAGAGATGAAGAGAAATAGCTGGAGAGGCTCAAAGTGGCGTGACAATTGAGAGGAGAGGCTGCTGGTTATGTTTTCTTTTCATAACCACACTTAAATAGCTAGGTTAACACATTAAACCCTAGCCACATGTCACCTTTTGATTAGCTCTAGGTTTAAGTGACCCAATCACATTGTGCCAAGTGTCAAACCTATATTTAATCTTGATTTTAATCATCTTACATGATTAAAAATATTTGGCAAGCTTATGTGTTATGCCATGTGTCACCATCTCATGGTGCCACGTGTCACACTGCAAAATGACCAAAATGCCCCTGTGTCTTAATTTTGAGTTCTTAACCCAAAATAATTATTTTCTTCTTCTAATTAATTTATATCAAATATAAATTAATTAATTAATCTCTATTAATTAATTTCTCATCAATTAAATTCATATTTAAACACTTTAAATATAAATTTAATTTATACTACACATCCAATAATCTAGATTTGGTTTCAAGTCATGCTAGGGACTTTGCAATTTTATTGCAAACCAAATCTATTTAATTAATCAATTAAACTCTTTAATTAATTAATTAAATCATATTTAAATAGGTGATAACTTGTGTATGTGTGTGACTTACTAGGCTCATCACTAATTGGCAATGAGACATGATATCAACTCTTAATATCATTCAGAACTCTTTCTTACCATAAATGATTTCTCTAAATCATTTTATGAACCTCATAGACCATGGTTAACACCTAGCATAGCATGCCATGGCCACCCAATTAGTAATAAGGTTTACCTTAAATGAACCTATAATCATATGTTACCATGCACTAGAATCTCTCTGGTACAAAATCCCAACTCAAGCTGGAGTCATGGTTTATGTCAAACTCCATTTGCTATGAATATTATGTTCTCTTTTAATTCCAGTTCTTGATTAAAAGATTTTTCTCATCAGAAACTCTTTTCTGAATAAATCTATCTGTCCTGGCCAGGAACTTGAAACATCAAGAACAATTAAATGAACATAGGATTTTATCTCTATTTACTTAGAGGAACAGATTCCATCTTGATCAACACCTACCTCCATATATAACTAGTAGGAGCCAACACATGCCCATATACCCATACATAGTACAAGTATGAAAGCAGTATCAAACTCAAACTACCTATATACAAGATAATCGTGCTATCTCGTGTCTAAAGATTATATGCATCGATATGATTTATGACAAAACATTGACAAGAGTAAACTCCATGTGCTTGTCATAAGTGTCACTGGTTCGGCCTACTTATCATTTATAAGTGCCTATCATATTTGTTATATGGCATGAGACTCACCATTCCATCTTATCTATATCTCATATAAATAACTTGGGAACAAATATGAATACAATCTTTCTGGATAAGTCATGTCCTTATTATGAAGTATCCTCGATTGTGAACCTATTTATGATACTCTGTGCTAGAAATATTGACACTCATATTCTTAACAACTTAAGAATAATATTTCTAACAAAATATCAAGGGACCTTTTCTATTACACATAAATATATTATGTAAACGGAAAAGTGGAAATGCCTTTTATTATTAAAAATATGTACAAGATACATACTAAATGATATGCTCTAGGGCATACTACTAACAGAGATGCCACATTTCATGAATAACAGTTTGTACAAGAAGGAGGCAAAGGAAGGCAAATAGAGTTAGAATTGGAGAATTCTGACCAACCAATAGATCAGATAGATATAGATCCATCTAGTCAACCTACACCTATTGATGAAACATCTACAGTTATTCCTCGTAGAACAACCACGGTATCTCACCCACTTGTGAGATATGGTTTCCTTCATGAAGAAGAACAAGAGTCATCTACTCATGAAGAAGTTGATCATGGAGATGATCCACTTACCTATGAAGAAGCTATATCAGATATAGACTCTTCAAAATGGATTGATGCTATGAAATCCAAGATTGATTCCATGTATAAGAATCAAGTTTGGGATCTTGTTGACCCACCTGAAGGTATTGTACCTATAGGGAACAAATGGGTTTTCAAGAAGAAAATTGGTTCTGATGGAAAGGTAGAGACCTATAAGGCAAGGCTAGTAGCGAAAGGGTTTAGCCAAAGGCAAGGAATCGACTATGAGGAGACTTTCTCACTTGTTGCCATGCTTAAATCAATTAGGATTCTATTAGTAATAGCTGCATACTATGATTATGAGATTTGGCAGATGGATGTCAAAACAGCCTTTCTCAATGGATACATTGAAGAAAACATTTTAATGGAACAACCTAGGGGTTTTGAATACCAAGATCGTTCCTATCACACCTTACCCATCTGTAAGGCATAACATGATCTCGTAGAATACCTAATGAACAACCAAATTTCACCTACCGATAACTTATTAAGTACCCTACAAGGGATTTTAAAATCATTTTCTTACTTTTTAGAGGTGATGAGCATTTTCTAATAGGTATTAAAACATTTAATTAGAGTTTGAAGACTAGTTAAAATTTTTGTCCCTTTTTAATTTTTCGTAAATTTTAAAAAAATTTCGGCAGAGTGCCATCTGTATTTTGATAAAATAGTTCTTCAAATACCTAAAAAAAACACTTCCAATGATTTATCTCATCAACTTAACAACTTCAACTTCCACCACAACAAATTTCAACATCATTTCTCAAATTCCAAAATTCAAATCAATAATTTCCAATTCAATATCATCCAAAATAATACTAAGTAATTTCATTCAAATTAAAACAAAATAATTTCATTCCCAATTTCATTAAAGTTAAAACAACTTGCATTCAACAATCCAGAATTTACATTAGAAAAATCCAAACTAATATTATTACAAACTTTATACAACTGCTCATGACCAGTTCTACGTATACATACATTTACATACATCAAAATAATTATTACAATCAGAGTATAAAATATACCCTATAGAACTTCAGGGAAGGTGGCTCCACAATCCTCAGCAGCTCACTCTGCTGCTCCTCTAGTCTCTATATTTGTGACAGTAGTAACAGCCATTGCTGAGTAATATGACTCAGTGGTGCACAACATACTAAAATAACCTTTATACAAAATTTAAATCATACTTATTCAAAAACTGAACTGAATATGAGAAATAAATACAAAACATGATTTATAAGCTTTTAATGCAAACAATTTCATTTTGAAAAGTCTCAAAACAAATTTCATAAAAATACACAGTTATATCATGCCATTCGAAACAATAATCATCTCAATAGCCAGAGGCTTATGAGAAGTCACATCACAAGGCTAGCTAGCTCAAATATATGGATATCCATTCAATTTCTTCTTCTACTGGCACACACCTCAACACTTCAGCCAGAAAAGGAATCAAAATTCAAAACTAATTTCTAGTGAGGTATTCAAATATATGGTCATAACACTGTGGTTTCAAAACTATCTTAACAATTTATCAAACATTTATTGCCATTTCAAACACATACAAGTAAACTTTCAACAAATTAAGTCAAAAGCATAATAAACATTTCAATATAATTAAGTCACAATTTAATATCACAATTCATTCAAAACAATTTACAAAAGAAAATTTATAGAAAATTCTATGTTGTGCACAAACCTTAAGCGAATCGCCTCTTAGCCTTGATTCGATGCCTCGAGTTCTTTCTCGGCATTCTTTTCAACTGAAACGCACAATTTCATAGTGTTTCAGTGTCATAATTTATCATAAGTCCAAAAATAAATTCAAATATACTTATACCTAGCTTAATATGCTAAACTTGACGTTTTTTAAAATTTGTATTTCGGGGTTACTATTCATGACACTATTCAAGTCAATTTATTGATTTTCTAAGGCTTAATAGGTATGGGAATTCTAATTTCACTCACATACCACATTTTGGTTACCTAATTTGTTGGTTTTGATTCTTTTTTCAAAACTTAAGTCTTTTATGCACAAATTTCAAATTGTCAGTTTTGGTGTCCTGTTTTATACTACTCTATTGGTCATGTTGCTGTTAGAATTTAGCTAAGTTTTCTTCATAGAAGTTGTTCCTTATTATCTTAACTTTATTTTCCTTTTTGAATCACTCCATTTGGAATTTTTTACCCTAAGTTATAGCCATTTGAACATGGCTGGCCAGATTGGTCTAACCCAGATTTTCTGGGCACCTAATTTGGTTATGACAGTTTTGGGTCACTAAATTTGGGTGGCTAAATGACTTGGTTAAGGGCATAATTTGAGTTTGTGTTTTGCATGAAAGTTGTAGTACTATGTCATACCTTTGTACTGGTAAACTTTCAGGTCATTTGGACCTTCCTAGACCAAGTTTTGGTCATTTGCGTAACTATTGTTCATTTGGTCATTTTTTTGTACAGGGCAGTATGCCCAATCCAGATTTAGCCAATTTGTTCACTATGCTATGGTCACTTTTTGGGCATAAATCCTAAATGAAAAATGTGCCATTTTGAGTCTAGTTTCATTCCCAATTGGCCTATACCAATTGGGCTGCTAAATTTTCAGTTTTGGTCCCTGAAAGGGACCTTGGTCATGCTGCCCACAGAATGGCCATATCCAATCCGAATTCAAACTTAATTCCAACACTTCCTACACATCACAATTGGTCATACATGACCATTTCTCAACTCCAGCAAGGTCAAACACATCATTTGGATAATTCTTACATTTTTCCTCCTAAAACCCTAGGTGCCAAAACCCTAATTTTCATGCTTAGCTTAATTGGTACAATCTAAATGCATAATTAGTACCTACACAGTCCATTGCACTTAACTAAAACTTTATTTGCATCAAAATCACTCAACCCTAGTTCACTACCTCTAGGCCAAAATTCATCTAGTTCTTTAACATATCATTTTTTTTTTGTTTCTTTTCTTTAATTTCTAAGTTAATTTAAGTAGCTAAGCATGCGTTTAAATAGAAGATTGAAAGTTAAAACACTAACCTTAGGTGAAGTCCTTAATCCTCACTTTTTCCTTCCAATTCTTCACTTTTTCTTTCCTCAATTCTTCCTTTCTAGGGTAATTTAGAAGTTTTCTAGGGTTCAAGGTTAGAAATTGTGGGAGAAATTCAAGTTATTCAAGCTTGAATAATTCATCAAAGGTGGAAAATCATGGAGCTTAGAAAGAAGGGAGATTCGGCCGGCTTGAGGAGAGGAAGGAAATGAATTTTGTCTCTTTTATTTTGTATATTTATCTTCTAATTGACTTAGTCAAATTATCAAATAAATGAAAATTATTTATGACCTCATGTATGATGTCACCATGATGATGTCATAATCCTTAATTAAATTTATTTTCTTTTCCTTTTGTTTTTCCATAACTTCTTCAATTTAATTATACATTTCAAAATTTTCATTTCATAGATTTTATTGGACAGTTAGATCATGAGTCACCTCTAGGGATGAATTGACCAAATTACCCCTCGCCGGTTCTATCCGGTTTGCAAATAATTCAATATTTCTTTCGGATCCCTGACCTAATTATTTGACCTGCTTAACAATTCTTTTTCGTGATTTTCTCTTTTCCACTGTGTTTGGAATAGTCCTAAGGACCGCGGCATCACATTTTACGATTCGAAATTCAAGTTTAAATTGACCTCGCAGTCCTTCCTGAGAAGGTCACCCATCGTTGTGACTCCTGGCTCATTTAACTTCTTGTGTTCTGTTTTTCTTATTTATACTTAACTATTTGAAAATTACTAATTATTTGTTTTCAGGGCTTATCTAGTTATCTTAGATGTGGTTCTAATCCCCTTAATTGTCCGAACCGATACCGGTCACCAGAACAGTGAAATATACCAGGCTATGCAAATAAGGGTGTTACAATTGTCCCCCCCCCCCCCCTAAAATAAATTTTGTCTTGAAATTTTACCTGGTATCAGTCTATGAACAGCTGTGGGTGCTGTCTCCTCATATCCTTCTCTTGTTCCTAAGTAGCTTCTTGGCCCGAAAAATGGTTCCACAGCACTTTCACTGTTAGTAGTATGCCCTAGAGCATATCATTTAGTATGTATCTTGTATATATTTTTATTAATAAAAGGCATTTCCACTTTTCCATTTACATAATATATTTATGTGTAATAGAAAAGGTCCATTGATATTTTGTTAGAAATATTATTCTTAAGTTGTTAAGAATATGAGTGACAATATTTCTAGCACAAAGTATCATAAATAGGTTCACAATCGAGGATACTTCATAATAAGGACATGACTTATCCAGAAAGATTGTATTCATGTTTGTTCCCAAGTTATTTATATGAGATATAAATAAGATGGAATGGTGAGTCTCATGCCATATGACAAACATGATAGGCACTTATAAATGATAAGTAGGTCAACCGGTGACACTTATCAAAAGCACAGGGAGTTTACTCTTCTCAAAATTTTGTCATAAATAATATCATAGCATATAATCTTTAGACTGAGATAGCACAATTATCTTGTATATAGGTAGTTTGAGTTTGATAACTGCTTTCATACTTGTACCGTATGGGTATATGGGCATGTGTTGGCTCCTACTAGTTATATATGGAGGTAGGTGTTGATCAAGATGGAATCTGCTCTCTAAGTAAATAGAGATAAAATCCTATGTTCATTTAATTATTCTTGATGTTTCAAGTTCCTGGCCAGAGAGATAGATTTATTCGTAAAAGAGTTTCGATGAGAAAATCTTTTAATCAAGAACTGGAATTAAAAGAGAACATAATATTCATAGCAAATGGAGTTTGACATAAACCATGACTCTAGCTTGAGTTGGGATTTTGTAACAGAGAGATTCTAGTGCATGGTAACATATGATTATAGGTTCATTTAAGGTAAACCTTATTACTAATTGGGTGGCCATGGCATGCTATGCTAGGTGTTAACCATGGTCTATGAGGTTCATAAAATGATTTAGAGAAATCATTTATGGTAAGAAAGAGTTCTGATGATATTAAGAGTTGATATCATGTCTCATTGCCAATTAGTGATGAGCCTAGTAAGTCACACACATACACAAGTTATCACCTATTTAAATATGATTTAATTAATTAATTAAAGAGTTTAATTGATTAATTAAATAGGTTTGGTTTGCAATTAAATTGCAAAGTCCCTAGCATGACTTGAAACCAAATCTAGATTATTGGATGTGTAGTATAAATTAAATTTATATTTAAAGTGTTTAAATATGAATTTAATTAATGAGAAATTAATTAATAGAGATTAATTAATTAATTTATATTTGATATAAATTAATTAGAAGAAGAAAAATAATTATTTTGGGTTGAGAACTCAAAATTAAGACACAGGGGCATTTTGGTCATTTTGCAGTGTGACACGTGGCACCATGAGATGGTGACACATGGGATTACACATAAGCTTGCCAAATGTTTTTAATCATGTAAGATGATTAAAATCAAGATTAAATATAGGTTTGACACTTGGCACAATGTGATTGGGTCACTTAAACCTAGAGCTAATCAAAGGGTGACATGTGGCAAGGGTTTAATGTGTTAACCTAGCTATTTAAGTGTTGTTATGAGAAAATAAAACACAACCAGCAGCCACACTCCTTTGTCACGCCACTTTGAGGGTTTTCATCTCTTCTTCTTCATCTCTTATCAATTCAAAGAGATTAGCCATCAATCTCTTGAATTAAGAACACTAGAAATTGTTTCTAGTGTCCTGTTTACATCTTTAATCTCTTAAAAGGCAGAACTTGATTTTCTAATTAATAGAAAAAGCTTTAGAAGCTATTCAAGGGCTGCCATAGGTGTTCTTGGTGTGGACAAGCTAGAGGGACAACATCTGGTGTCCTGAAGACGAATCTCAAAGGCGCAGACACGCTGCAGTGCATCAAGAGGTTAGTGTAATCGTTCTTTATTTAATCTAGGGTTCTAAAATTAATCTGATTAATTTTAAAATCTTAAATGGCAAATACAGATCCAAAAACATATTAAAAGAGTTTTAATATGTTGTTTATCATTGAAATCAAATAGATAAAAATAAATCTTGCATGATGCATGTGACCCTAGGTGAAAATTTTTGAATTCAATGGTATAAACTTGTGTTTTTCACGCTTCCGTTCCTTCATTCACTAACGGTATCTACTTGTTTCGTAGTTGCTTCACCTCATAAGCCAGAATCTCTATGGGTTCTTCCTCATATGTGAGGTCTGGATTCACTTCAATCTCTTCTACTGGTAGTACATGAGATGAGTCTGATCGATACCTCATCAACATGGACACATGGAAGACATTATGTATCTTCTCTAACTCTGGAGGTAGTGCCAAACGATATGCCAAAGGACCCATTCTTTCAAGAACCTCATATAGCCCAATGAAATGAGGACTTAGTTTCCCCTTTCTATCGAATCTCATAATTCTCTTCCAAGGGGAAACCTTGAGGAATACTTTCTCACCCACTGCGTATTTAATATCTCTTCTCTTTAAATCAATATAGGACTTCTGATGGTCTGATGCAGCTTTGAGTCGATCTCTGATCAACCTGATCTTCTCCTCGGTCTGCTGAACAATTTCAGGCCCAATCATCTTCCTTTCACCTAGTTCATCTCAACACAGGGGAGTTCTGCACTTTCTACCATACAAAGCTTTGTATGGAGGCATTCCAATGATTGATTGGTAGCTATTATTGTAAGCAAACTCAATCAAAGGCAAGTGTGTGTCCCAACTACCCTCAAATTCAATCACACAAGCCCGTAGCATGTCCTCCAAGATCTGAATACCCTCTTAGACTGGCCATCTATCTGTGGGTGGAATGCTGTACTAAAGTTCAACCTAATTCCTAAGGCTCTCTGAAGACTACCCCAGAATCTAGAAGTGAACCTAGGATCTCTGTCTGATGCAATGGATACTGGCACTCCATGCAGTCTTACTATCTCATCTATGTACAACTTGGCCAATCTTTCTAGGCTATAGTCCATCCAGACTGGCAGAAAATGAGCAAACTTGGTCAGTTTGTCAACAATTACCCATACTGCATCATGACTCTTTTGTGTCCTCGAAAGTCCCATCACAAAATCCATAGTTATTCTCTCCCATTTCTATTTCGATATTGGTAGTGGATGTAACAAATCAGCTAGCACTTGATGCTCTGCCTTTACTTGTTGACAAGTTAGGCATTTGGAAATAAATTCTGCTATATTTCTCTTCATACCCATCCACCAGTAGTGCTCTTTTAGCCCTCTATATATTTTTGTGTGTAACACCCCTATTTGTATAGCCTAGTATATTTTACTATTCCAGTGACCAGTGTCGATCTAGATAATTAAGGGGATTAGAACCACGCCTAAGACAACTAGATAAGCCCTGAACACAAATAATTAGTAATTGTCAATTAGTTAAATATAAATAAGAAGAACAGAACACAATAAGTTAAATGAGCCGAGAGTCACAGCGATGGGTGACCTTCTCAGGAAGGACTGCGAAGTCGATTTAAACTCGAATTTCGTATTAGTAGTATGCCCTAGAGCATATATCATTTAGTATGCATCTTGTACATGTTTTTATTAATAAAAGGCATTTCCACTTTTTCGTTTGCATAATATATTTATGTGTAATAGAAAAGGTCCATTGATATTTTATTAGAAATTTTATTCTTAAGTTGTTAAGAATATGAGTGACAGTATTTCTAGTACAAAGTATCATAAATAGGTTCACAATCGAGGATACTTCATAATAAGGACATGACTTATCTAGAAAGACTGTATTCATTTTTGTTCCCAAGTTATTTATATGAGATATAAATAATATAGAATGGTGAGTCTCATGCCATATGACAAATATAATAGGCACTTATAAATGATAAGTAGGCCGAACCAGTGACACTTATGACAAGCACATGGAGTTTACTCTTATCAATGCATTGTCATAAATCATATCAGTGTATATAATCTTTAGACCTGAGATAGCACAGTTATCTTATATATAGGTGGTTTGAGTTTGATACTGCTTTCATACTTATACTGTGTATGGGTATATGGGCATGTGTTGGCTCCTACTTGTTATATATGGAGGTAGGTGTTGATCAAGATGGAATCTATTCCTCTAAGTAAATAGAGATAAAATCCTATGTTCACTTAATTATTCTTGATGTTTCAAGTTCTTGGCCAGGACAGATAGATTTATTCAGAAAAGAGTTTCTGATGAGAAAATCTTTTAATCAAGAACTGGAATTAAAAGAGAACATGACATTCATAGTAAATGGGGTTTGACATAAACCATGAGTCCAGCTCGAATTTGGATTTTGTAACAGAGAGATTCTAGTGCATGGTAACATATGATTATAGGTTCATTTAAGGTAAACCTTATTACTAATTGGGTGGCCATGGCATGCTATGCTAGGTGTTAACCATGGTCTATGAGGTTCATAAAATGATTTAGAGAAATCATTTATTGTAAGAAAGAGTTCTGATGATAGTAAGAGTTGATATCATATCTCATTGCCAATTAGTGATGAGCCTAGTAAGTCACACACATACACAAGTTATCACCTAATTAAATATAATTTAATTAACTAATTAATTAAAGAGTTTAATTGATTAATTAAGTAGGTTTGGTTTGCAATTAGATTGCAAAGTCCCTAGCATGACTTAAAAACAAATCTAGATTATTGGATGTACAGTATAAGTTAAATTTATATTTAAAGTGTTTAAATATGAATTTAATTAATGAGAAATTAATTAATGAAGATTAATTAATTAATTTACATTTGATATAAATTGATTAGAAGAAGAGAAATAATTATTTTGGGTTGAGAACTCAAAATTAAGACACAGGAGCATTTTGGTCATTTCACAGGGTGACATGTGGCACTATGAGATGGTGACACATGGCATTATACATAAGCTTGCCAAATGTCTTTTAATCATGTAAGATGATTAAAATTAAGATTAAATATAGGTTTGACACTTGGCACAATGTGATTGGGTCAATTAAACCTAGAACCAATCAAAGGGTAGCAAGGGTTTAATGTGTTAACCTAGCTATATAAGTGTTGTTATGAAGAGAAAAAATACAACCAGTTGTTGCTCTCATTTGTGCTGCCACCTTGAGGCTCTCCCTTCTCTTCTTCTTCATCTCTCACCAATTCCAAGAGATTAGCAAACAATCGCTTGAATTAAAAATACTAGAAATCGTTTCTAGTGTCCTGTTTACATCTTTAATCTCTTAAAAGGCAGAACTTGATTTTCTAATTAATAGAAAAGCTTTAGAAGCTGTTCAAGGGATGCCATAGGTGTTGTTGGTGTGGATAAGCTAGAGGGACAACATCTGGTGTCCTAAAGACGAATCTCAAAGGCGCAAATATACTGCAGTGCATCAAGAGTTTAGTGTGTTTGTTCTTGATTTAATCTAGGGTTCTAAAATTAATCAGATTAATTTTAAAATCTTAAATGGAAAATACAGATCCAAAAACATATTAAAAGAGTTTTAATATGTTGTTTATCATTGAAATCAAATAGATTAAAATAAATCTTGCATGATGCATGTGACCCTAGGTGAAAATTTTTGAATTCAATGGTATAAACTTGTGTTTTTCGCGCTTCCGTTCCTTCAATTGGTATCAGAGCCACTATATTTTCCATTTAGATTATTGATTATATGATTTAATTGTGTGATTTGATCATGAGATGATTAATCCATTATTGGTTGCAATGGATGTGTGGCGGCATGCTTGAAGAACACCATCTTTGGTGTGCCAATTTTGGCTTCCATGGGTGGCTCAAGGTTTGGCTTTTTAATTTGCAATTGTTGTATGATCTAAAAGCTCATCCTATGTCTAATTAAATTGTTTAATTAGAATTTTAATCACACAATTAAATTTTGATTCAAATCAGAATTTTAAAAATTGTTTGAATGTGATTCAAATTTGAATTTTAAAAGTTGTTTGAATGTGATTCAATCTGAATTTTTAAAGTTGTTTAAATCATATTTAAAGCTGATTTTTTAAAGTTGTTTGAATAATATTCAGATCTGAATTTTTAAAAATTGTTTGAATGTGATTCAAATCTGATTTTTTAGGATTGTTTGAATGTGATTCAAATCTGAATTTTTAAATTTGTTTGAATGAGATTCAAATCTGAATTTTTAAATTTATTTGAATCATATTCAAATCTGGATTTTTAAGTAGAATATGAGATATTCAATTTAATTTAAGTATGAATGTTTGATTTAATTGTTAAATAGTGATATGCATGATGGATGATCATGGACTATAAAAGACCAATGTGATTGGATTTATTTCTTTTATATTTCTTTAGGATTGTAAATTAATTAATTTATTTTAATTTATTTTGGGCATGTATTATTAAGTTTGTAATAATTTTTGGGTTGTAATTTCATTTATTTAAGTTCTTATAAATTCGCCTTGGTATGCCAAGAATTACTATGTAATATTGGATTGTAAGAAGTTTAAGGAGGTCAAGAGCATTGGTGGGACCAGTGGGAGGAATTCAAGATCAAGTGTTGATTATGTACTCCTTTAGTAACTCTTGTAAAATGAATGAATGAAATGCACCTAGGAATGCCCTGATTCAATTCTTGGTGGCTCAGAATTGAATCCTTTAGAAAGTCCATGATCATACCATATTTACTGATTATCCATGAATGCATGAGATGTATGGGAATGTATGCAATTATCATGCAATTATATGATATATGCATGCTAAATGGATAAGTGCAAAGTGAGACCTTAATAGTAATTAGGATGGCCATAAAATCTTCCAAACAAATGATTAAGTTGGAAATGCTATAATTAAAGTAATTATAACATAGGCCCTCCATTGAGGCAATTATTTTAAGAAATTTTAAATACTTGCATAAGATGCAATTAATTTAAGAGATTTTCTTAAGAATAATTCTTAAACATGAGATGTTGTAAATATGTAAATGGTTTGGTGGCCAATATTGGATGTACCTGAGGACATTAAAATTATTTGCATAATTACTAGCTCAATGGGATCAACTTAACTAATTCAAGGTAAGTCAATAATGGATGTACCTGAGATTTTGAGCATTAGGGGCTAGGTAAAGGATTGAACCTCAGATGAGGTGTGATGGGCAAGGAGTTGCTCATTTATAGTTTATTGTAATTCTAATAGTGGATGTTCCTGAGGATGATCAATAGAATTATAAGAATTCAATCACCCACTAGAAATCCATGCAACTAGGATTTTCATTTTCTACTTTGGAAGTGTAAGATTCGCTAAGTTAGTGGGAGGACCAATTTGATTAAAAGACCATAATCATTTTGATTAATTACATGATACATTTAATAATTAATCTGGTTATTTTCTGCAGTTAATTTTATGATAATAATGAGCGCAGAACAACCACCACCATCCAATATCCTTGTAAGCATACTTGATCGCAATAGGTTGACAGGACCTAATATATCTGATTGGCTAAGAAATTTGAAACTTATCCTAAACCTTGAACATATAGGATATGTTCTAGATTTAAATATTCGTGGTCCTTTACCTCCAGAGGCCACTCAAGAGGAACATGAAATTTTGGACAAGTGGAAGAAGCATGATATGAGAGCTAAGTGTTACATGCTTGCTTTCATGAGTAATGAGTTATAGAAGCAGCATGAGAACATGCAGAGTGCGAGTGAGATCCTCCTTCACCTACAAGAGTTGTATGGTGAGCATAGCAGGAATGCTAGGTATGAGATATCTAGACAGCTGTTCTGCATGAGGATGTCTGAGGGGCAAAATGTTAGGGATCATGTCCATAAGATGATTCGGCTGATTGAGCAGTTGGAACATCTTGATTTCAACATGGATTTCCAACTACAGACGGATTTGATCCTTCAGTCCCTTCCTGAGTCTTTTGGAAATTTTGTGACAAATTTCCATATGACTAAACAGGAATGCACCTTAGTTGTTTTACTCAACATGCTGGTTATTGCCCAAAAGAATATGCTGGGCAATAAAGGAAAATAGGTAGCTTTGATTGCATCTTCTTGTGCTGGAAAGTCCAACAAGAAGAAAGGCAATAAGAAAAAGAAACCTCAGATTCCTAGTCCTTCCAAGAAAATAGCTAAACAGAAAGGGAATACTAAAGCTAATGGAGGCAAAGGAAAGT
Source organism: Hevea brasiliensis (assembly GCF_030052815.1). Lineage (NCBI taxonomy): Eukaryota > Viridiplantae > Streptophyta > Magnoliopsida > Malpighiales > Euphorbiaceae > Hevea > Hevea brasiliensis. Next base: position 34,779,473 of record NC_079496.1, read on the forward strand.
GTTTCCACAACCAGAAGGGTGGGCACTGGAAAAGGAACTTCCCAGAATATCTTACTTCTCTGAAGGACAAGAAGGATACACCTTCCAAAGGTATGTCCATATCTTGTTATTTAGATTCTAATGATACTCATAGTTCATCTACAGCTTAGGTTTTAGATACTGGTGCCAGTTCTCACATTTCTTATGATATGCAGGAATTAGCAAATAGTAGCAGCTTGCGTTCTCGAGATGTTAGACTCTGGATTGGTGATGGCTTAGCTGTTGAAGCTTTAGCCATAGGATTTAAATGTTTTTACATGTTTGGACATATTTTATGTTTGGATAATATTTTATATGTACCTGATGCTTTTAAGAACATCATTTCTATATCTACTTTGACTAGAAATGGCTATGAATTTCAGTTCATAGATGATGTTTGCAATATTTATTTTGAAAATAAATATGTTGGTTCGGGTTATATGAATGATGGTATTTATTATTTAGATAATAATGACAAACACAAAATGAATGCAAGTGATCTAAATGAATGCAATACCATGGTGAAAACCAACTCTAGTTCAAAATATGTTTGGCACTTAAGGTTATGTCATGTTGCAGAAGATAGGATTGCAAAATTGAAGAAAATGGGAATTCTATCCTCATTGGGCTCTGAGCCTACTCCAACTTGTGAATCTTGCCTTCAGGGCAAAATGACTAGATCACCCTTTATTGGATAAGGGCAAAGAGCTGAAAATATTTTGGAGCTAATACATAGTGATGTATGTGGTCCATTTAAGGAAATGGCTAGAGGTGGTTTTCATTATTTTATTACCTTTACTGATGATAAATCAAGGTTTGGGTATTTGTATTTGATGAAATACAAAAATGAATCCTTTGAAAAGCTCAAAGAATTTAAATCTGAAGTAGAAAATCAAACAGGAAAGAGTATTAAAGCTCTTCGATCAGATTGTGGAGGTGAATATTTGAGTACTGAATTTGATGAATACTTGAGAGAGCACAACATTGTTTCCTAGCTGACTCCTCTAAGAACACCACAGCTGAATGGTGTATCTGAAAGGAGAAATCATGCCCTATTGGATATGGTACGTAGTATGATGAGCTATACTGATAAGCCAATCTCCTTTTGGGGATTTGCATTAGAATCAGCTTTGTATATTCTGAATAGGATTCCATCAAAATCAGTTTCTTCCATACCTTATGAGATATGGCATGGAAGAAAACCAAGTCTTAAGCATGTTAAGATTTGGGGTTGTCCAGCTTATGTAAAAAAACTGAACACTGATAAATTGAAAACCAGATCAAAAAAAGGTCGATTTGTTGGATATCCAAAAGATAGTTTTGGATATTATTTTTATTTGCCTACTTCACAAAAGGTTGTGATAAGTAAAGATGCCACATTTCTTGAACAATAATTTATTGAAGAAGGAGGCAAATGAAGGCAAATAGAGTTGGAATTGGAGAATTCTGACCAACCAACAGATCAGATGGATATAGATCCATCTAGTCAACCTACACCCATTGATGAAACATCTACAGTTATTCCTCATAGAACAACCAGGGTATCTCACCCACCAGTGAGATATGGTTTCCTTCATGAAGAAGAACAAGAGTTGTCTACTCATAAAGAAGTAGATCATGGAGATGATCCACTTACCTATGAAAAAGCTATATTAGATATATACTATTTAAAATGGATTGATGCTATGAAATCTGAAATTGATTCCATGTATAAGAATCAAGTTTGGGATCTTGTTGACCCACCTGAAGGTATTGTACCTATAGGGAACAAATGAGTTTTCAAGAAGAAAATTAGTTCTGATGGAAAGGTAGAGACCTATAAGGCAAGGCTAGTAGCGAAAGGGTTTTGCCAAAGGCAAGGAATCGACTATGAGGAGACTTTTTCGCCTATTGTCATGCTTAAATCAATTAGGATTTTATTAGCAATAGCTGCATACTATGATTATGAGATTTGGCAGATGGATGTCAAAATAGCTTTTCTCAATGGATACATTGAAGAAAACATTTTCATGGAACAACTTAGGGGTTTTGAATCCCAAGATGGTTCCAAGGTATGCAAGCTAAAGCGATCCATTTATGGGTTGAAGCAAGCTTCGAAGAGTTGGAACATCCGTTTTGATGAAGCCATTAAATCATTTGGTTTTATCAAAAATAAGGATGAGCCATGTGTATATAAGAAGGTTAGTGATAGTGCTATCACTTTCCTTGTCTTATATGTGGATGATATATTGTTGATGGGTAATGACACAGGTATGTTAACAACTATAAAGGTATGGTTGTCAAATACATTCTCCATGAAAGACTTAGGGGAGGCAACCTATATTATTGAGAATCGCATCTATAGAGATAGAGCAAAAAGAATAATTGGTTTGTCCCAAAGTCTATACTTGGAAAAGGTGTTAAAGAGGTTTAACATGCTTGATTCCAATAGAGGATTGTTACCAGTGAGACATGGTATCCATCTTTCTAAAGAGATGTCTCCAAAGACACTTGAAGAAGAGATAAGATGGCCAACATTCCATATGCTTCGGCTACTGGAAGTTTAATGTATGCAATGTTGTGTACTAGGCTGGATATCGCATATGTTTTTAGTTTGACTAGCAGGTATCAATCTAATCTAGGTTTGGAACACTAGATAGCTATCAAGAATATCCTTAAGTACTTGAGAAGAACTAAGTATTTATTCTTGATATGTGGAGGTGGAGACTTGCAATTGGATGGTTATACTGATTCTGATTTCCAATCAGATATCGATGATAGAAAGTCTACCTCTAGGTATGTGTTCATTTGTAATAGAGGTGCAGTCAGTTGGAAGAGTTCCAAACAGAGCAGGACTACAGATTCCAGGACAGAGGCTAAGTATATTATTGCATCAGATGCTGCAAAAGAAGCTGTTTGGATAAAGAAGTTCGTGATAGAACTTGCAGTAGTTCCTTCCAATGAGTCAGCAGTTCCACTACACTGTGACAACAATGGAGCAGTCATACAGGCTAAGGAACCCAGGTCTCACCAGAAATCCAAACAAATAGAAAGGCGCTATCACATTATCAGAGAAATAGTTGGACGAGGCAATGTAGCCATGCAGAATATAGCATCAGCTGAAAATCTAGCTGATCCATTCGCTAAGCCTATGTCACAGACTCAGCTAGACCGACATCTCGAGAAGATGGGTCTAAGATATTGTAATGAATGGCTCTAGTGCTAGTGGGAGATTGTTAGTAGTATGCCCTAGAGCATATCATTTAGCATGTATCTTGTACATGTTTTTATTAATAAAAGGCATTTCCACTTTTTCGTTTACATAATATATTTATGTGTAATAGAAAAGGTCCATTGATATTTTGTTAGAAATTCTATTCTTAAGTTGTTAAGAATATGCATGACAGTATTTCTAGTATAAAGTATCATAAATAGGTTCACAATCGAGGATACTTCATAATAAGGACATGACTTATCCAAAAAGATTGTATATATGTTTGTTCCCAAGTTATTTATATGAGATATAAATAAGATGGAATGGTGAGTCTCATGCCATATGATAAACATGATAGGCACTTATAAATGATAAGTAGGCCGAACCAGTGACACTTATGACAAGCACATGGAGTTTACTCTTGTCAATGCAATGTCATAAATCATATCAGTGCATATAATCTTTAGACCCGAGATAGCACAGTTATCTTGTATATAGGTGCTTTGAGTTTGATACTGCTTTCATACTTGTACTGTGTATGGGTATATGGGCATGTGTTGGCTCCTACTAGTTATATATGGAGGTAGGTGTTGATCAAGATGGAATCTGTTCCTTTAAGTAAATAGAGATAAAATCCTATGTTCATTTAATTGTTCTTGATGTTTCAAGTTCCTGGCCAGGACAAATAGATTTATTCAGAAAAGAGTTTCTGATGAGAAAATCTTTTAATCAAGAACTGAAATTAAAAGAGAACCTGACATTCGTAGCAAATGGGGTTTGACATAAACCATGACTCTAGCTCGAATTGGGATTTTGTAACAGAGAGATTCTAGTGCATGGTAACATATGATTATAGGTTCATTTAAGGTAAATCTTATTACTAATTGGGTGGCTATGACATGTTATGCTAGGTGTTAACCATGGTCTATGAGGTGCATAAAATGATTTAGAGAAATCATTTATGGTAAGAAAGAGTTCTGATGATATTAAGAGTTGATATCATATCTCATTGCCAATTAGTGATGAGTCTAGTAAGTCACACACATACACAAGTTATCACGGAATTAAATATGATTTAATTAATTAATTAAAGAGTTTAATTGATTAATTAAATAGGTTTGGTTTGCAATTAGATTGCAAATTCCCTAGCATGACTTGAAATCAAATCTAGATTATTAGATGTACAGTATAAGTTAAATTTATATTTAAAGTGTTTAAATATGAATTTAATTAATGAGAAATTAATTAATAAAGATTAATTAATTAATTTATATTTGATATAAATTGATTAGAAGAAGAGAAATAATTATTTTTTATTGAGAACTCAAAATTAAGACACAGGGGCATTTTGGTCATTTCACAAGGTGACATGTGGCACCATGAGATGGTGACGCATGGAATTACACATAAGCTTGCCAAATGTCTTTTAATCATACAAGATGATTAAAATTAAGATTAAATATAGGTTTGACACTTCGCATAATGTGATTGGGTCAATTAAACCTAGAACCAATCAAAGGGTGACATGTGGCAAGGGTTTAATGTGTTAACCTAGCTATAAGTGTTGTTATGAAGAGAAAAAATGCAACCAGCTGCTGCTCTCTTTTGTGCCGCCACCTTGAGGCTCTCCTTTCTCTTCTTCTTCATCTCTCACCAATTTCAAGAGATTAGCAAACAATCTCTTGAATTAAAAATACTAGAAATCGTTTCTAGTGTCCTGTTTACATCTTTAATATCTTAAAAGGCAGAACTTGATTTTCTAATTAATAGAAAAGCTTTAGAAGCTGTTCAAGGGTTGCCATAGGTATTCTTGGTGTGGACAAGCTAGAGGGACAACATCTGGTGTCCTAAAGATGCATCTGAAAGGCACAAATACACTGCAGTACATCAATAGGTTAGTGTATTTGTTCTTGATTTAATCTAGGGTTCTAAAATTAATCTGATTAATTCAAAAATCTTAAATGGCAAATACAGATCCAAAACATATTAAAAGTGGTTTAATATGTTGTTTATCATTGAAATCAAATAGGTAAAAATAAATCTTACATGATGCATGTGACCCTAGGTGAAAATTTTTGAATTTAATGGTATAAACTTGTGTTTTTCGCGCTTCTGTTCCTTCATTTCGAATTGTAAAATGTGTTGCTGTTGTCCTTAGGACTATTATGAACACAGTGGAAAAGAGAAAATCACAAAAAAGAATTATTAAGCTAGTTAAATAATTAGGTCAGTGATTCGGAAGAAATATTGAATTATTTTCAAATCGGGTCGAACCGGCGAGGGGCAATTTAGTCAATTGACCCCGAGAACTGACTCCTGACCTAACTGTCAAATAAAATCAAAGAAAAGAAAATTTCAGAATCTGAAATTAAATTAAAGAACCAGGGAAAAATAAATAAAAAAAAGGAAGAAAAAGGAAAAGTAGAAATTGGTGACATCATGCATGACATTTTGCATGTTGTCATAAACACTAATTAAAAAAAGAAATAAATTTGGATAATTTTGGTCTTCAAAGTGGATAAAAATTAATAAAAAGAAAAAAAAAGAAAAGAAAAGAAAAAAAAAAGAGTGTTTTCCTCAAGTTTGCCGTCCCATGTCTCTCTCTCCCTCACCCTCACTTTCCTCCATTAAAGCTCATTTTGAGCTTGAAGAACTCCTTGATCTAGCCATAAATCCCATAGTCCCCTTAATTAAACCTTGTCTTTTACTCTTGAAAAGAAGCTTGAGCAAGAAAAAAAGAAGAAAAGAAGAAGGGAATTGAAGATTGAAAATCAAAGGTTGAGGTTAGTGAGCAAACTTCCATTTCTTAGTTTAATTTCTATGTTTTTGGTTCAAGTAGCTTATATTTTAACTTAAAAATAAAAGAAAATAATTGTTGGAGGACTAGAGGAAAATTCGGCCAGCTAGGGTTGGTGATGATAATGTATGAATTTGATTGAATTAGTAGTGTAGGTAAGCTTGTATGATTATAGAAGTAATGCTAGTATTCTTGAAATTAGTTAAATGCAACAAATAGGTGAATTAGGGTTTGGCACCTAGGGTTTTGGGAGGAAAAATGTGAGAAATTGTTAAATGATGTGTTTGACCTAATTTGAGCTGAGAAATGGTCATTTGTAACCAAGTGGAGTATGTTAGAAGTGTTGGAACCAAATTCAAATTCGGATTGATTAGGGACATGCTGCAGGCAGCATGACCAAGGTCCCTTTCAGGGACCAAAACTAAAAATTTACAAACTCAATTGGTATGATATCAATTAGGAATGAAACTAGACACAAAATGACACATTTTTCATTCGGGAATTATGCCTAAAAAGTGACTATAGCATAGTGAACAAATTGGCCAAATCCAGATTAGGCAATCTAACCTGTACCAAAAATGATCAAATGAACACTATTTGTTCATTTAGCCATAACTTGGTCTAGCCAGGTCTAAATGACTTGAAATTTTACTAGTAGAAAGCTGAGATATAGACCTAAAATTTTCATGAAGAACACAAACCCAAATTTTGCCCTTAACCAAGTCATTTAGCCACCCAAATTTGATGACCTAAAACTGCCAGAACTAGAATTTGCCCAGAAATCTAGGTTAAGTCCAATCCGGCAGCCATGATTCAAATGGCTATAACTTGATCTACAAACTTCAATTGGAGTGATTCAAAAAGGAGAATAAAGTTAAGACAATAGGGAACATTTTCTATGAAGAAAATTTTGCTAAATTCTAACAGTAAAATGACCAATAGAACAGTGCAACATAAGACACCCAAAACTGAAAATTTGCAAATTTGCCTAAAAGACTTAGAATTTGAAAAAACAACCAAAACTAACAAATTTAGTAACCAAAATGTGGTATGTGGGTGAAGTTGAAATTCTCATACCGATTAAGCCTTAGAAAGTCAACAAATTGACTTGAATAGTATCGTGAATAGTAACCCCAAAACACAAATTTTAAAGAACATCAAGTTTAGCACATTAGAGCTAGGTAAAAGTGAATTTAAATTTATTTTTAGATTTATGCTAAGTTATGATACTGAAACACTGTGAAACTGTGTGTTTCAGTGGAAAAGAATACCGGGAAGGAACCCAAGGTGTCGAGTCAAGGCTAAAAGGTGACTCATATCAGGTTTGTGCACAACATACAATTTCTATAAATTTTCTTCTGCACATCATTTTAAATGAATTGAGATATGAAATTGTGACACAATTGAATTGAAAAAGTTTATTATGCTTTCGATTTAAATTGTTGAAATATTAATTGTTTGTGTTTGAAATGTTAATAAAGGTTTAGTAAATTGTTAAGACAGTTTTGGAACCACAGTGTCATGACCATATATTTGAATACCTCACTGTCGCAAGGTGTTTTGCGGTTGCCTGAATGAACCCTCACCGAAGTGGGAAAGAGTGAGGAGTTGCCACTTTAATTTTGAGGGAAATTAAAGAAAACCATTTTTGAAAATAAATTAAAATGAAACCACTTCAAGAACAGAGATTCTAGGTTCGGGGTCAGTAAACGGGTAGGGAAGGTGTTAGGCACCCCACCTCGTCCCTCAATGAGAGTAAGCAAATTTAACTTCAAGCTCTTTATAAACTAGAATTGATAGTTAGGAGGTTCGAACGGAGATGTTTATCCTCTTGGTAAAAGGGAATATTTGATTTTTCACCAATTCGGGTTACCCAGATACATAAATAAATGAGTCGACCCTTAATGAGTTACTGTTGCGTATCAGTTTTGTTTAAGGGGTCAATTTGCATATCTGTTAGAATTCAATTTGAGAATCGGATAAGAACTCTCCTCCGATCTCTTTTTTATTAAATTTTCAATTGGAAATCGGATAAGAACTCTCCTCCGGTTTCTTTTAGATTAAGATTAGAATTTTTGGATTGAGAATCGGATAAGAACTCTCCTCCAATCTCTTTTAAGTATTCATCAAAATTTTAGGCTTGAGAATCAGATAAGAACTCTCCTCCGATCTCTTTTAAATATTCATTAAAATTTTTAGGTGAGAATCGGATAAGGATAAGAACTCTCCTCCGATCTCTTTTAAGTATTCATTAAAAATTTTTTAGGTGAGAATCGGATAAGAACTCTCATCCGATCTCTTTTAAGTATTCATTAAAATTTCTAGGTGAGAATCGGATAAGAACTCTCCTCCGATCTCTTTTAAGTATTTATTAAAATTTTTAGGTGAGAATCGGATAAGAACTCTCCTCCGATCTCTTTTAAGTATTCATTAAAATTTTTAGGTGACAATCGGATAAGAATTCTCCTCCGATCTCTTTTAAGTATTCATTAAAATTTCTAGGTGAGAATCGAATAAGAACTCTCCTCCGATCTTTTTTATTTTAATGGGGGGTCGGATAAGGACTTTTCCGACCTCTCGAAATTTGATTACAGCTACACATCATAAGAGCCTAGGACTAAGGGTTCTGGCATTCAAAGATGCCGGGGATCGGAATAAGGCTTCTATTAACTCCTTGGTACCTCGTGACTAGAAAGGGGATACCAGACTGAATTTTACCGACCTCCTATGTGGTTTTCTAGCCAGTACCTTTTGATACCCGATCTGTTCCATTTATTTATCTGAGATTTGATTTTATTCCGCCTTATGGCGTCTTACCCAATCGTCTTCCGTGTTAGCCTAGTGATTCAACTTTACTATTTTCCTGACTTATTATTCTGACCTTCCATTTTTAAAGAAACACTTAAGATACAGTTACCTACATTTTATCCAACTACTTATACGCTACTCGGGACTAGAACTCTTGCATTCAGAAGTAACGAAGATTAACAAAAAGAATGGACTGATTAACAAAGAAATAAACTCGAGAATAACCTTCTTCACGTTTTTTAACGCAATATAAACTTCGTGAAAATTACAAACATAAAAATAAAGGAAATACGTGAAATAAAGCGAACACTTGATAAAGCAGCGATATAAGCACTCACCTGTAGGGAGCCGAATCTATTGAACTAAGTATGGAATCACAAAACGTAATAGGACTGCGGGTTGATATCCGGAGGACTAAGGTTCGCCTTGAAATGAAGGATACTTTGCTAAAATGCAGTCAAGTCAAAAGAATAACCAAGTTTGAATGAAGTTGAGCTTGAACAACGGGAGTGGAAATAAAGATAACAAAGACAGAAAGTGAGAGTGTCACCGGATAATGAATCGAACTGAAAATGGAGAGTTTCAATATTCAAAAATCCCTTTGCAAGAAAATACTTCAGAAAACTGGTTTCAAAAGTTTTTCTTATGAAAGCTCAAAAGTAGCAGAGTAACGAACTGAATTAAGTTTCAGAGTCCTTCCGCTATATTCACTATCTTTTCATCCTCTCTGAACAGTTTTCTTGTAGGTATTTATAGGAACCGGGTGCTCCCCATGAAGGGTCAAGATTTGTTTTGAGGGAGATGGAGGGTTAAGATTTTAAAGGACATGATCTGAGGTTCGGGAATTAAAGAGAATCAAAACGGACGGCTGAGATCTCTTCCAGAATATTTTTCCTTTCTCTCTTCTAATCTGACGACCCAAAATTTTCCTGTCAAGGGCAATCCGAGGGCTAGGAGTGAAAGGCGCTGGTCTTGTCGTCTTCTTCTTTGATCCAAGGGCTTCGAGCTTGTCCTTACAAGTAAGATCAACGGTGGAGATTAGGATGTACAGCACTATCATGACATACTCTGGCACATGTCAATAATGCAGGCGATTCTAAGGCGTGCGGTGGAGATTTCGTCTGCAACGCTTTAACTACCTCGGCTCTGATTATGACGACAGTTAGCGGAAATTGTCTTATTCCCTTTGTTTTCCGACCTCCCCTCCTTTCCAGTCTTTCCAACATGATCCTTTCCCGATCTCTCATGCTGGCCTCCTCTCTTTCGATCTCTCCTGCTCCGGTCTTTTCCTCTTTCTGGTTCGATTTAATCAAAGCATTTACTCCTTCGATTTCCGAGGCATCCGCTTCGTTTTTTGCTTGCAATAAATGCTCGGATTTTTCCTATATATATACCTTCAACCGGGAAGCCCCCCGCATTTGATTTTCTCCTCTTCCTTTTCACAGTTCCTGTTCTAACTGCTCCGGTAGTAGTCCCGGCCATGATACTGGCTTTTGATCTTTTTCCGATTGTTCTTTTTATTCCCCGACTGAAAATTTACGATCCCGGTGATCGGAGAATTATGACAACCTCATTTGATGATAGCGAGAGAACCGGACTAACTTATCGATCTGGATCGAGGACTTCGATCGTGTTGATCTCGAATCGTTCGACCGATATAATCGGCGAACTGATTTCGGGCGAGAAGACTGCTAATATTCCCCTTAACATCGGTGACTGCCCCTTGAAGTTCATTTGGCTCCTCACCACATTGGGCGTCCCGACTAAAGCTCGGTTCTGGTCGATGACAGTGGAGAGGACTCTCCATCCTCATGAGAGTCATAATCACCTCATCTAAGCTGTACATCTATCCGATGTCAATGGCCGGTCTCCCGATGAAACACATCTTTTGATTCAGCCACGAGATTAGGCTTTGACATAGGTCTTTATTATAGATCCCCCCTACGATGTAATCAGACCTTCAATGTAATCTGATCTCTAGAGATAGCCCAAATGATGAAATTGAACTTTTATGTAATCCGATCTCTAGAGATCGCCCAAATGATGTAATCCGACCTTTTTGGAAATAAAATTTTATTTTGACAACTATCACTTTTATTATTATCGCATTAATTATTTTCCGATCTCTGATGTGTTTATCCGATCTGGTTCCTAACTAAACAACCCTTAACTGATCCGCCTTAATTCACTAATCTGTAACTAGCCGATACCTTTTATTATGGAATTTCTGGAATATTCATGAGACGTGTTAGAAAAGCTGGCGAATCCCGCTAACCGATGCACCGCCTGGAACGCTGTGAGCATTAAATTCTCAGATGGGTATAAATAGGGGATGGGTCATCCAGTTGCTCTCTTATGTCATTTTCAGCATCCCGCTAGTGATTCCAAAATTCTCTCGATTTTTCAAGTTCTTCCGACACCGATCAAGCTCCAGTAAGGGTTTTGATCCTCCTTTTAGTTTAAATTCTCTATTTCCTTTGAAAATGAGCGGCATCGAGGGTCAGAGAGAGGCAAACCCCCCTTCCGTTCAGATCTCGTGGTCGTCTGATGAAGTGGAGGTGGTCGGACCAAGCGTGCGACCTGAACCTCCTAGGGTCTCCGTTCCAGCTCAGGGGCAAGCAGCACCATCAAGGCATGTACCTTCTTCAGGGAGAGAAAATCTTCCCATGGATGAGCTGCCATCAATCCTGCAAGAAACCGACCTGCAGTCATTCAGCCAGGAGTATAACATCCGGCCTGATTCATACGAGCTGATTAAGTGTCACAGTAATCTTCATGCCGATCATTTCTTCGAGGAGAACGATATGATCATGGTATAGGAAGAACAATTAAAGGCCGGGCTGTGGTTCCCCCTTGATGACTTCTTCAAGGAAGTTTTAAAATTTCATCAAGTGTGCATCACCCAAGTTCACCCGAACTCGTGGCGGATCCTAGTAGCCTTCAGAGGCCTCTGTCGAGCTAAGGGACTCCATCCTACAGCTAAGGTATTCGCCGAACTACATAGATTAACTCGTCGAAAGGACGACGAGTATTGGTTCTTCAAGGCGAAACCACATTGCGGGCTTTTTACCGATCTGCCCTCCTCCCTGAAGAATTGGAAGAATCGCTTCTTCATTCTGAGGAGCAAAATTCTGAACGGCTTTGAGGGCTTCCCTAGCAGCTTGCTACACCAGGGCCCCTTACTTCTGTAACACCCCTATGTTCGGTAATGCGTTCTACTGTTCCGGTGACCAGTGTTATCCGGACAGCTAGGATGCCTAGAACTACACTTCGATATGGGTGAGTAGATATAAAATAATAAAATACAAGAAAAGAAAATACAAGAAAAACAAAGAAAAAATAATAGCAAAGAAATGCAACCAAGTTAAGCGAGCCGAGAACCCTAGCAATGGGTGACCACACGAGGAAGTCACGGCGTGGACCGTTGACTAGCCCTGGACCGCGGGGAACCCTGAAAAATATTTTTAGGACTTAAATAGACCCCTATTGAAGTATAAATATCATTAAAAATATTAAATAAAAATTAAATAATTAGTACAAAGAAAAGTGGAAAATCGAAAAACGGACAAAACCCGGTGTTACCGAAAAATTGGGAATGCAACCCGAACAGGGGCATTGTGGTCATTTGACATCCTGAATTGTCTTTTGACCTAAATGTCCATTAAAAATACATGGTATTACACTTGAAAAATATAATGAAAGATTAAATTTGGGGTACCTAATATAAATAGCCAAAAGTGGAGTGTAAATGGAGTAATTAACACATTTAACATATAATATTAATTAATAAAGTTAGTGGAGAGTTAGTGGGAATTATCTACACCTAAGTGGACCACTAACTCACCCTTTGGACAGCAGATTGAAGTTCATCTCCAAGCTCCCAATTTCAGCTGAAAATGGTGAAAAGAAGATCCACCATTGTTATCCACTTGAAAGCTTCATGCATGCTTGATTTAAGCTTCATTCTTGGCACCTTTCTTCACTAAAAGTAACCACCACACCTTGGGCAGCATTTAGGGAGTGAGAAAGGTAAGTTTTGATGAGTTTTTAAGAAGCTTCAAAAATAGGTAAGTTTGAGTTTTTTATTGTTGCTTTGTTAAAGTTTGTAAGGGTGTTATGGGTGTTTGATTTATGAAGAAAATTTTGAGGTTTGATGTTGAATGGGAATGTGTACTTTTGGCAGCCATGGAAACACCTTGAAGATAGTTTACTCTTGCTTGTAAATGGTGGATTAGAAGGTTGCTTAATTATTTATGTGTATGGGTAATCATTTGGGTGATGTATATTTAGAATATGTAAATGTGAAATGAAATTTAAAGCTTGGAAATTAATGGAATGTAAATGTACCATTGTGGCAGTTTGTGTAACACCCTCCCGATAACCACTCCGTACATCCTACTGTTCCGGTGACCGGTGTCAGTTCGGACAGCTAGAATGTCCGGAAAAATATTTAAACTAAAGTCAGGAACCATAATTAACTCAAATATTAATAAGAAAAATTTAGTAAAAATTTTAAAAATAAAATACAACCAAGTAAAACGAGCCGGTGCCCAAGCGATGGGTAACCGGAGGGAAGTTGCGGTTCTCGCAACGAGGAGCCCTAGACCCAGGGGAAAAATTATAAAATAATTTTTGGGACTCCAGAGAAGGGTAATTGAGGTTCCCATGGCATTAGAATGCCAAGAAAATACTTAGAAAAATTTTTCAATCGGTACAGACGATTTTGACCCATTAAGCCAAACGGAGGGCATTTTGGTCATTTCGCCTTCCGAGGTGATTTTTGGCCGACTTGTCCAGTTGAGTAAATAATTAATATAACGTAAAATATGAAGAAATATTACTAGAAATTAAATTGAAATTGAGTAGTGATGAAAAGAAAAAGAAAATACACTAAAATGCCAAATATGACATCATTATGATGTCATGTGAAAGTCTCCACCAATTATAATTTAACAACCATAGAGACTAAAGAAGACTAAATTCACCAGAAATTTCCAGCAGCCACCACTCCCACAAAAGCTACCCGTAGCTCTCAAAAATTCCATAGCCAAACCTCCATTTTCTTCATTTTCAAGCTCTCAAACCTCTCAAACCTCACCCCAAAACCCTAAGTCATCTTCACTAAAATTAATCTACACACCTTAAGCAAGCTCTAGGCAGCCACAAAGAGGAGAAAATCAAGAGTTTCACAAGCTCAATAAGTTGAGCAAAGAGGTTAGTGCTACACTTTGTTCTTACTCTTTTAATTTTAGTTAAAACACCATTTTGAGTTAAGAGATTTTTAGATAATTAAGGTAAATTACATGTGTTAAGGGCACTTTCAAATTTCAGCAGCCCTATGAGAGATTGAGTTTGATTGTTTAATAAACTTTGAGTGGTTGGAAATCATAATTAAGGTATTAATATGCATGGAGATTAAACTAAGTATGTTAATCAAGGTTTATGGATAAATTGATTTGAACCTTAGGGTTTGGAAAGGTGAAAGTGTGAATTGGCTTAGGAAATTGTTAGGGCATATTGTAATGGTCAATTAGTGACCATTTTAGATGTGTTGACCATAAATGGGACTGAAAAACACTATGGCAAGGTGAGATTGTAGACTGCCCTATGGACAGCAGCATAGGGACTGAAATTTCAGTCCCTTTGCACTGCCATAACTTGGGCAGTGGTAGTCCAATTGAAGTTTGGCCAATTGGACATGAAACTAGGCTTATAATGGCACATTTTTGCTGAAGAAACCATGCCCAAAAGACCAAAGCAAAAGGGTCAAAACTCAGCCACAATCCGGATGCCCTGCACTGAATTCTGCAGAATTTGCCAAATGAACAGTAACTGTTCATTTGGCCATAACTCACTGTAGATTTGGTCAATTGGCCTGAAATTTTTACAGCAACAAGTTAAGACATAGACAAACAAATTTCATGAAGGAACCTACCCCAAATTATGGCCAGAACCCATTCAACCAAGTGACTCAAGTTACTGTTCATGCACTGTAGATATGGTAAAATTCTGCAGACTGCATATCCGGACAGCTTGGGTTTTTAAGCCATATCTGGAGTTACAAAACTACAAATGGAGTGATTCAAAAAAGGAAATTCAACTAGACAAGATAAGGAACAACTTTCATGTTTTACATTTCCTCAAATTCCAACAGTAACAGTGTCCAATGGAACAGTGAAGTTGACTCACCAAAAGTGAAAAATCTGTTTGTGTTGAGTTACACTTTGGAATGGCAAAAACACTTAATGCCAACAAGTTTTAAACACCAAATGTGGTATGTTGGGAGTGCCAAAGTTGATGTACACATTTTTATTCTAAAAGTCAACATTTTTGTTGACCAATGATGAATAGTGACACCAAAAAAGTTGAAATTCACAAATTGACAAATTTAAGAGTTTCAAATGCCCTAGTATACCTAACAAGATTGGTTTGGATAGTTTGGCATGCCAATAGGGTTCAGTTAGCAGTACTGCACATGGCAAAAATGTCATTCTGTGATTTCATGGCTTTTAGCCATTCTGACTTTTCATTGAGACTTGGCCTTGTGCCTGATATTATTCTGACTTGTTAGGCGTTATTATTTGCCTGGGAGATGCATATGTGACCGATGGTGTGACGGCCCGAGGTACTAGGTACCCAGTGCTAGTTTACCCGTTATCCAGTCCAGTCGTCTAGTGTAGGTTACTTGGGCACCCAAATGAATGAAAGTGAACAAGTTACTGAATTAATGTATACATAACCATGCTAAACAAATGAATCATACACATTCACTATATATTCGTTTCTTGCTATTTTCTTTTATTATATTATTGCACCACTAAGCATTATTGCTTAGCGCGTTGCTTTGCCACGCCGTAGGTACCGAGATCCCGATCGTGAGCCCGGTAGACCACGGTAGGTGAGTCCATCCGCGATTCTGCACCGTGTCCATGTCACCTCACTACCTGCAGTGCATTGGTAGGGCACTAGGTGTCATTTTGTCATTTTGATATTTTGTAGCAGATTTTTACTTTTTCATGTGTATTTAAACTCATGTAATATATTTTGATGTCCATGTAAATAATGAAAGTTATGACTATGAATGCAAAATTTGAGCATGTATTTATCGCTTGTATATGAGAAATGGATGTTTGTGAAATGAAAAGATTATTGAGAATTTGCTATTGAGAAATATTGTTGAGATTTTGGATATTGGAGTTTGAGATGATGGAATAAAAATATTAGAAGTGTTTTTAACAGTTAGAAGAACAGTTTTCTCCATTTTTAGCGGTACTCATGGATTTTCTTTAAAATCTTCGGAACCTCAAATGAATAATAATTTTGATAAATGGCTTAAATAAATCATATTTCATAAATTGGCTTCAAAGGCATGACACAAATTAAGTAAGGTATATTAGAGTGTGCCAGTACACCGTGTGGCATTACTTACTCGGGTATACTGTTCACGGGTAAGGGGTGTCACATTTAGTGGTATCAGAGCACGGTTTAGGTGTTTCTGGGCCTAGATTGAGTCCATACCATGCATTGCATTTGTAAGAGTCGAGGTGACACTAACGCAAATCTGTTTATCTTTCTTATTTTGAATAGGATATGGATCCTTCCTCTCAGAGAGCCGTTGAGGAGGAAGTGGAGAGTCATGCTCCACCTGCAGCAGCTGAGACTGGGGGCATGAGAGAATCTGCTCCACCAGCTCAAGCAGAGCCTGCTCAGCCTCCACAGGCCATGTTCCAACAAATGGCCGACTTCTTTAGACAGATGGCTGGGGTAATGCCAGCACCACCACCACCACCACCACCAGCTCCACAGCAAAAATCACACCTGGAAAGGCTAAGAAAGTTTGGAGCTGTGGACTTCTATGGCAAGAGAGAAGATGACTGCATTGCGGTAGAATTGGTTGAGCAGAGCAGCGAGTCTTAAAACAACTCCACCGCACCCAGGCGAGAATTTAGAAGCTGCTATATCCTTGTTACAAGACGATGCCTACGGATGGTGGGACACTGTGTCCAGTGAAGTGCAGCCAGAAGCTGTAACTTGGGACTTCTTCCTCTCCGAATTCAAGAAGAAATATGTGGGTACTGTATACCTGGAAGAGAGAAGAAGAGAGTTCATTAATCTGAGACAGAGACAGCTGTCAGTGGCCGAGTATGAGAAGGAGTTTGTCCGATTGAGCCGTTATGGAAGGGAGATAGTCCCTAATGAAGCTGAAAGGTGCAAGAGATTTGAAGAGGGACTGAATGACAATATCAAGATACAGCTCACTGCCTTGGGAATCACAGAATTTAGCAAGTTAGTGGAAGCGGCAATAAAGGTTGAAAAAGTAAGAATTAGTGAGTGGACTAGAAGAGAGAGCGAGAAGAGGGGCCGGGTCGGTCGAGTTCGGCTCTGCATCGGGGAAGAAGTTCAAGGGTCCTCCTGCACAAAGTTCAGCTTAGCCACGTGGTCGAGTCGGTCTCGGGGCGAGCCACGATTCACCCCTAGGAGAGGTCGGTCCACACCATCGGTGGCGCTCTCGAGGATGGGGTTCAGGACCAGCCCGGCATCTCTGCATGTCCACACCGCCGAAATGGCATAAGGGGAATGTTGGAGAATGGCGGTGCTTGCTTTAGATGTGGGTCAACAGAGCATCGGTTGAGAAACGCCACGCAGAACTACTACGCCTACTCCAACACAAGCATGCACTGCTCCGCACCACCAAGGGTAGAAGGTCCGTAAATCCAGCGTGGGACCATCTCGAGAGGCATCTGAGCGGCGAGAAGGCCGGATAACGCACCACTGCCGAAATTATGCCTTGAGAGCTCGGGAGCGGCAAGATGCCGGGCGTCATCGAGTGCGTTCTCCCTCTACAATACTCCTGTGCATGCATTGGTGGATCCAGGATCCACTCACTCATACATCTGCATCAATCTACCCGTAGAAAGGGGGATACTGGTAGGGGAGAGTGACTAAGACATTCTGGTCACTAATCCATTAGGCCACAGTGTAGTGGTGAACAAAGTATATAAGGGTTGCCCATTAAGGATTCAGGGGTATGAATTCTTGGCCGACCTGATTGAGTTGCCTTTCCACGAGTTTGACGTGATATTGGGAATGGACTGGTTGTCACGTCATCAGGCAATAGTTGATTGCAAATTGAAGAGAATTTCTCTAAAAACTTCAGAGGGTAATGAGATCACAGTTGTGGGGGAAAGGACAGATTTCTTGTCCAATGTCATCTCAACCATCATTGCAAGAAGAATGATGAGAAAAGGCTGTGAAGCCTACCTAGCACATGTGGTGGATACTAGGCAGGCTAAGCCAAACTTGAGTGACATACCCACAGTGAGAGACTTCCCAGAAGTATTTCCTGAAGAGTTGCCTGGTTTGCCACCAGAAAGGGAAGTCGAATTTGCTATCGAGACACTGCCAGGTACAACACCCATTTCCATTGCTCCTTATAGGATGGCACCCACGGAATTGAGGAAGTTGAAAACTCAGTTGTAAGAGTTGCTGGATAAGGGGTTCATACACCCCAGTGTGTCACCATGGGGAGCTCCAGTGCTGTTTGTGAAAAAGAAGGATGGGACTTTGAGACTTTGTATTGACTACCGGCAGTTGAATAAAGTGACAGTGAAGAACAAATATCCGTTGCCTAGAATTGATGATCTATTTGATCAGTTGAAGGGAGCAGGAGTATTTTCTAAGATTGATCTCAGATCAGGGTATCATCAGTTGAGGGTGAAGGATGTAGATGTGCCCAAGACTGCATTCAGGACCCGGTATGGGCATTATGAGTTTCTGGTGATGCCCTTTGGCCTAACAAATGCACCAGCGGCGTTCATGGACCTTATGAACCGTATCTTCCATCCATACCTAGATCAGTTCGTAGTGGTTTTTATTGATGACATTCTGGTGTACTCCAAGACCAGGGAAGAACATGATGAACATTTGAGGATTGTTCTGCAAACCCTGCGGGAAAAGAAGCTGTATGCTAAGTTGTCCAAGTGTGACTTTTGGCTGAATGAGATTGCATTCCTTGGACACATAGTGTCAACTGATGGGATTAGTGTGGATCCCAAGAAAATAGAAGCAGTGATGGAATGGAAGCCTCCCAAGAATACAACTGAGGTCAGAAGCTTCTTGGGGCTAGCTGGGTATTACAGGAGATTTGTAAAGGGATTTTCCCTAATAGCTGCTCCAATGACCAAGTTGTTACACAAGAATGTCAGATTTGACTGGAATGACAAATGTCAGACCAGTTTTGAGAGGTTGAAGGCTATGTTGACAGAGGCACCAGTGTTAACACAGCCAGTGTCAGGAAAGGATTTTGTGGTCTACAGTGATGCCTCTTATAATGGGTTAGGGTGTGTATTGATGCAAGAGGGAAAGGTGGTCGCCTATGCCTCCAGACAGCTAAGGCCACATGAACAGAACTACCCTACCCATGATCTAGAGCTTGCAGCAATTATCTTCGCACTGAAGATATGGAGGCATTACTTGTATGGTGAAAAGTGCTACATTTACACAGACCACAATAGTCTAAAATATTTGCCAACTCAGAAGGAGCTGAACCTTAGACAGAGGCGATGGATTGAGTTCCTGAAGGACTATGACTGTGTAATTGATTACCATCCTGCGAAGGCAAATGTAGTTGCTGATGCTTTGAGTAGAAAATCCATGACAGCCTTGAGATCATTGAATGCCCGTCTATCCTTGGTTCGAGATGGAGCTATTTTGGCTGAGTTGCAAGTGAGGTCAAACCTGCTACAGCAGATATTAGATGGGCAAAAGGCAGATGAGAAGTTAATGGCTATTATGAGCAAGATCTCAGAGGGAAAAGCAACTGACTATGAGGCGAAGGCAGATGGGTGTCTGTATTTCAAAGGAAGACTGTGTGTACCAGATAATGGAGAATTGAAGGCCAGTATTCTGAAAGAGGCACACACGGTGTATATGCTATGCACCGGTGAAGTACAAAGATGTATCATGATCTGAAGCTTGATATTGGTGGCACAGTATGAAGAAGGACATAGCCGACTATGTGACTAAATGCTTGACATGTCGGCAAGTCAAAGCGAACATCAAGTTCCATCAGTTTGCTACAACCTATACGCATACCTAAATGGAAATGGGATCGGTCACCATGGATTTTGTAAGTGGTCTACCTCTCACGGAAGAAGCATGATGCGGCATGGGTGATAGTTGATAGATTGACAAAGTCGAGACACTTTTACGCCGATTAGGGTGACTACTCACCGGAGAAGTTAGCGATTGTATATCGGTGAGATAGTTAGGCGCATGGAATTCCACTTTCCATCATATCGATCGAGACCCAAGGTTTACATCGAGATTTTGGAAGAAGTTGCATGAATCCTTGGGTACACAACTCCATTTCAGCACAGCTTTCCATCCTCAGACGGATGGGCAATCTGAAAGAGTAATCCAGGTAAACAATTGAAACCCATGAAATTGATACAAATATTGAACTAAAATGATGACAATAACACGAAATATATGTCAGGTCCTTGAGGATATGCTGAGGAGTTGTGTCATTGAGTTTGAGGGAAGTTGGGATAGATATCTCCCATCGCGAATTTGCATACAACAATAGCTACCAAGCTAGTATCCAAATGGCCCCGTATGAAGCGCTGTATGGGAGAAAATGTAGAACTCAGGTGTCTTTGGACTGAATTGGCGAAGACAAGCGGTAGGGCTGACACTGTGAAACAGGCTGAGGAGAAGGTGAAACTAATTAAAGCCAACTTGAAGGTTGCCTCAGACAGACAGAAATCCTATGCCGACCTGAAGAGGAAAGAAATAGAATATGTGGTTGGCGACAAAGTGTTCCTCAAGGTGTCACCATGGAAGAAAGTGTTGAGGTTTGGAAGAAAAGGTAAGTTGAGCCCTAGGTTCATTGGCCCATATGAAGTCATTGAACGTGTGGGTCCAGTGGCCTATAGGCTAGCTTTACCACCAGAGCTAGACAAGATCCACAATGTGTTCCACGTGTCCATGCTCAGAAGATACCGCTCAGATCCTTCGCATGTCATCTCCAGAGAAGAAATTGAAATACAGCCGGATTTGACATATGAAGAAGAACCTCTACGGATCCTAGCTCGGGAAGTGAAAGAGTTGAGAAACAAGCAAATTCCATTGGTGAAAGTGCTATGGAGGCACCACAACACCGAGGAGGCAACTTGGGAAAGTGAAGAGACGATGAGGCAACAGTTCCCTCAACTATTTGCATCAGGTAAATTTCGAGGACGAAATTTAAATTAGAGGGGAAGAGTTGTAACACCCTCCCGATAACCACTCAGTACATCCTCTTTATTCCGGTGATCGTGTCAGTCCGGACAGCTAGAATGTCCGGAAAAATATTTAAACTAAAGTCAGGAACCATAATTAACTCAAATATTAATAAGAAAAATTTAGTAAAAATTTTAAAAATAAAATACAACCAAGTTAAACGAGCCGGTGCCCAAGCGATGGGTAACCGGAGGGAAGTTGCAGTTCTCACAACGAGGAGCCCTAGACCCAGGGGAAAAATTATAAAATAATTTTTAGGACTCCAGAGAAGGGTAATTGAGGTTCCCATGGCATTAGAATGCCAAGAAAATACTTAGAAAAATTTTTCAATCGGTACAGACGATTTTGACCCATTAAGCCAAAAGGAGGGCATTTTGGTCATTTCGCCTTCCGAGGTGATTTTTGGCCGACTTGTCCAGTTGAGTAAATAATTAATATAACGTAAAATATGAAGAAATATTACTAGAAATTAAATTGAAATTGAGTAGTGATGAACAGAAAAAGAAAATACACTAAAATGCCAAATATGACATCATTATGATGTCATGTGAAAGTCTCCACCAATTATAATTTAACAACTATTTAAATAAACAATAAAAGAGACTAAAGAAGACTAAATTCACCAGAAATTTCCAGCAGCCACCACTCCCACAAAAGCTACCCGTAGCTCTCAAAAATTCCATAGCCAAACCTCCATTTTCTTCATTTTCAAGCTCTCAAACCTCTCAAACCTCACCCCAAAACACTAAGTCATCTTCACTAAAATTAATCTACATACCTTAAGCAAGCTCTAGGCAGCCACAAAGAGGAGAAAATCAAGAGTTTCACAAGCTCAATAAGTTGAGCAAAGAGGTTAGTGCTACACTTTGTTCTTACTCTTTTAATTTTAGTTAAAACACCATTTTGAGTTAAGAGATTTTTAGATAATTAAGGTAAATTACATGTGTTAAGGGCACTTTCAAATTTCAGCAGCCCTATGAGAGATTGAGTTTGATTGTTTAATAAACTTTGAGTGGTTGGAAATCATAATTAAGGTATTAATATGCATGGAGATTAAACTAAGTATGTTAATCAAGGTTTATGGATAAATTGATTTGAACCTTAGGGTTTGGAAAGGTGAAAGTGTGAATTGGCTTAGGAAATTGTTAGGGCATATTGTAATGGTCAATTAGTGACCATTTTAGATGTGTTGACCATAAATGGGACTGAAAAACACTATGGCAAGGTGAGATTGTAGACTGCCCTATGGACAGCAGCATAGGGACTGAAATTTCAGTCCCTTTGCACTGCCATAACTTGGGCAGTGGTAGTCCAATTGAAGTTTGGCCAATTGGACATGAAACTAGGCTTATAATGGCACATTTTTGCTGAAGAAACCATGCCCAAAAGACCAAAGCAAAAGGGTCAAAACTCAGCCACAATCCGGATGCCCTGCACTGAATTCTGCAGAATTTGCCAAATGAACAGTAACTGTTCATTTGGCCATAACTCACTGTAGATTTGGTCAATTTGCCTGAAATTTTTACAGCAACAAATTAAGACATAGACAAACAACTTTCATGAAGGAACCTACCCCAAATTATGGCCAGAACCCATTCAACCAAGTGACTCAAGTTACTGTTCATGCACTGTAGATATGGTAAAATTCTGCAGACTGCATATCCGGACAGCTTGGGTTTTTGAGCCATATCTGGAGTTACAAAACTACAAATGGAGTGATTCAAAAAAGGAAATTCGACTAGACAAGATAAGGAACAACTTTCATGTTTTACATTTCCTCAAATTCCAACAGTAACAGTGTCCAATGGAACAGTGAAGTTGACTCACCAAAAGTGAAAAATCTGTTTGTGTTGAGTTACACTTTGGAATGGCAAAAACACTTAATGCCAACAAGTTTTAAACACCAAATGTGGTATGTTGGGAGTGCCAAAGTTGATGTACACATTTTTATTCTAAAAGTCAACATTTTTGTTGACCAATGATGAATAGTGACACCAAAAAAGTTGAAATTCACAAATTGACAAATTTAAGAGTTTCAAATGCCCTAGTATACCTAACAAGATTGGTTTGGATAGTTTGGCATGCCAATAGGGTTCGATTAGCGATCGCACATGGCAAAAATGTCATTCGTGATTTCATGGCTTTTAGCCATTCGACTTTCATTGAGACTTGGCCTTGTGCACGATATTATTCTGACTTGTTAGCTGCTTACATTTACTGGGAGATGCATATGTGACCGATGGTGTGACGGCGAGGTACTAGGTACCCAGTGCGGTTACCCGTTATCGATCCGATGCGTCTAGTGTAGGTTACTTGGGCACCCAAATGAATGAAAGTGAACAAGTTCTTGAATTAATGTATACATAACCATGCTAAACAAATGAATCATACACATTCACTATATATTCGTTTCTTGCTATTTTCTTTTATTATATTATTGCACCACTAAGCATTATTGCTTAGCGCGTTGCTTTTGCCACGCGTAAGTACTGGAGATCCTGATCGTGAGCCCAGTAGACCACAGGTAGGTGAGTCCATCCGCGATTCTGCACCGTGTCCGTGTCACCTCACTACTGCGATTGCATTGGTAGGGCACTAGGTGTCATTTTGTCATTTTGATATTTTGTAGCGATTTTTACTTTTTCATGTGTATTTAAACTCATGTAATATATTTTGATGTCCATGTAAATAATGAAAGTTATGACTATGAATGCAAAATTTGAGCATGTATTTATCGCTTGTATATGAGAAATGGATGTTTGTGAAATGAAAAGATTATTGAGAATTTGCTATTGAGAAATATTGTTGAGATTTTGGATATTGGAGTTTGAGATGATGGAATAAAAATATTAGAAGTGTTTTTAACAGGTTCCGAAGAACGGTTTTCTCCATTTTTAGCCGGTACTCATGGATTTTCTTTAAAATATTATGAACCTCAAATGAATAATAATATAGATAAAAGGCTTAAATAAATCATATTTAATAAATAGGCTTCAAAGGCATGACACAAATTAAGTAAGGTATATTAGAGTGTGCCAGTACACCGTGTGGCATTACTTACTCGGGTATACTGTTCACGGGTAAGGGGTGTCACAGTTAGTGGTATCAGAGCACGGTTTAGGCGTTTCTGGGCCTAGATTGAGTCCATACCATGCATTGCATTTGTAAGAGTCGAGGTGACACTAACGCAGATCTGTTTATCTTTCTTATTTTGAATAGGATATGGATCCTTCATCTCGAGAGCCGTTGAGGAGGAAGTGGAGAGTCATGCTCCACTGCAGCGGTGAGGCCCTGGGGCATGAGAGAATCTGCTCCACCGGCTCAAGCGAGCACGCTCGGCCTCCACGAGCCATGTTCCAACAAATGGCCGACTTCTTTGGAAGCGGATGGTGGGGTAATGCGGCACCACCACCACCACCACCACCACGGCTCCACGGCCAAAAATCACACTGGAAAGGCTAAGAAAGTTTGGGTGTGGACTTCTATGGCAAGAGAGAAGATGACTCTGTTGCGGTAGAATTGGTTGAGCAGAATAGGCGAGTCTTAAAACAACTCCACTTGCACCCAGGCGAATTTAGAAGCCGCTATATCCTTGTTACAAGGCGATGCCTACGGATGGTGGGACACTGTGTCGATGAAGTGCGACGGAAAGTGTAACTTGGGACTTCTTCCTCTCCGAATTCAATAAGAAATATGTGGGTACTGTATACCTGGAAGAGAGAAGAAGAAAGTTCATTAATCTGAGACAGAGACAGCTGTCAGTGGCCGAGTATGAGAAGGAGGTTGTCCGATTGAGCCGGTATGGAAGGGAGATAGTCCCTAAAGAAGCTGACAGATGCAAGAGATATGAAGAGGGACTGAATGAAAATATCAAGATACAGCTCACTGCCTTGGGAATCACAGAATTTAGCAAGTTAGTGGAAGCGGCAATAAAGGTTGAAAAAGTAAGAATTAGTGAGTGGACTAGAAGAGAGAGCGAGAAGAGGCCGGTCGGTCGAGTTCGGCTCTGCATCGGGGAAGAAGTTCAAGGGTCCTCCTGCACAAAGTTCAGTTCAGCTCGGCCACGAGTGGTCGGTCTCGGGGCCCAGCCACGATTCACCCCTAGGAGAGGTCAGTCCACACCATCAGTGGGCTGCTCTCCAGGGATGGGGTTCAGGGGACCAGCCCCATCTCTGCATGTCCACATCGAGAAATGGCATAAGGGAATGTTGGAGAAATGCGGTGCTTGCTTTAGATGTGGGTCAACAGAGCATCGGTTGAGAAACCGCCCACGAGAACTACTACATTTGCTCCAACACAAGCGATGCACTGCTCTGCACCACCAAGGGGTAGAAGGTCCGTAAATCCGGCGTGGGACCATCTCGAGAGGCACATCGAGCCGGCGAGAAGGCCGGATAACGGACCACCTGCCGAGAAATTATGCCTTGAGAGCTCGGGAGGAGCAAGATGCCGGGCGTCATCGAGTGCGTTCTCCTCTACAATACTCCTGTGCATGCATTGGTGGATCCAGGATCCACTCACTCATACATCTGCATCAATCTACCCGTAGAAAGGGGATCTTGGTAGGGAGAGTGACCAAGACATTCTGGTCACTAATCCATTAGGCCACAGTGTAGTGGTGCACAAAGTATACAAGGGTTGACCGTTAAGGATTAAGGGGTATGAATTCTTGGCCGACCTGTTTGAGTTGCTTTTCCACGAGTTTGACGTGATCTTGGGAATGGACTGGTTGTCACGTCATCGTGCAATAGTTGATTGCAAATTGAAGAGAATTTCTCTAAAAACTTGAGGGTAATGAGATCACGATTGTGGGGAAAGGATGATTTCTTGTCCAATGTCATCTCAACATCGTTGCAAGAAGAATGATGAGAAAAGGCTGTGAAGCCTACCTAGCACATGTGGTGGATACTAGGCAGGCTAAGCCAAACTTGAGTGACATACCCACAGTGAGAGACTTCCCAGAAGTATTTCCTGAAGAGTTGCCTGGTTTGCCACCAGAAAGGGAAGTCGAATTTGCTATCGAGACACTGCCAGGTACAGCACCCATTTCCATTGCTTCTTATAGGATGGCACCCACGGAATTGTGGGAGTTGAAAACTTCGGTTGCAAGAGTTCTTTGGATAAGGGGTTCATACGCCCCAGTGTGTCACCATGGGGAGCTCCAGTGCTGTTTGTGAAAAAGAAGGATGGGACTTTGAGACTTTGTATTGACTACCGGCAGTTGAATAAAGTGACAGTGAAGAACAAATATCCGTTGCCTAGAATTGATGATCTATTTGATCAGTTGAAGGGAGCAGGAGTATTTTCTCAGATTGATCTCAGATCAGGGTATCATCAGTTAAGGGTGAAGGATGTAGATGTGCCCAAGACTGCATTCAGGACCCGGTATGGGCATTATGAGTTTCTGGTGATGCCCTTTGGCCTAACAAATGCACCAGCGGCGTTCATGGACCTTATGAACCGTATCTTCCATCCATACCTAGATCAGTTCGTAGTGGTTTTTATTGATGACATTCTGGTGTACTCCAAGACCAGGGAAGAACATGATGAACATTTGAGGATTGTTCTGCAAACCCTGCGGGAAAAGAAGCTGTATGCTAAGTTGTCCAAGTGTGACTTTTGGCTGAATGAGATTGCATTCCTTGGACACATAGTGTCAACTGATGGGATTAGGGTGGATCCCAAGAAAATAGAAGCAGTGATGGAATGGAAGCCTCCCAAGAATACAACTGAGGTCAGAAGCTTCTTGGGGCTAGCTGGGTATTACAGGAGATTTGTAAAGGGATTTTCCCTAATAGCTGCTCCAATGACCAAGTTGTTACACAAGAATGTCAGATTTGACTGGAATGACAAATGTCAGACCAGTTTTGAGAGGTTGAAGGCTATGTTGACAGAGGCACCAGTGTTAACACAGCCAGTGTTAGGAAAGGATTTTGTGGTCTACAGTGATGCCTCTTATAATGGGTTAGGGTGTGTATTGATGCAAGAGGGAAAGGTGGTCGCCTATGCCTCCAGACAGCTAAGGTCACATGAACAGAACTACCCTACCCATGATCTAGAGCTTGCAGCAATTATCTTCGCACTGAAGATATGGAGGCATTACTTGTATGGTGAAAAGTGCTACATTTACACAGACCACAAGAGTCTAAAATATTTGCCAACTCAGAGGGAGCTGAACCTTAGACAGAGGCGATGGATTGAGTTCCTGAAGGACTATGACTGTGTAATTGATTACCATCCTGGGAAGGCAAATGTAGTTGCTGATGCTTTGAGCAGAAAATCCATGACAGCCTTGAGATCATTGAATGCCCGTTTATCCTTGGTTCGAGATGGAGCTATTTTGGCTGAGTTGCAAGTGAGGTCAAACCTGCTACAGCAGATATTAGATGGGCAAAAGGCAGATGAGAAGTTAATGGCTATTATGAGCCAGATCTCAGAGGGAAAAGCAACTAACTATGAGGCGAAGGCAAATGGGTGTCTGTATTTCAAAGGAAGACTGTGTGTACCAGATAATGGAGAATTGAAGGCCAGTATTCTGAAAGAGGCACACACCAGTGTATATGCTATGCACCCAGGAAGTACAAAGATGTATCATGATCTGAAGCTTCAGTATTGATGGCCTGGTATGAAGAAGGACATAGCTGACTATGTGACTAAATGCTTGACATGTCAGCAAGTCAAAGCAGAACATCAAGTTCCATCAGGTTTGCTACTGACCTATCGCATACGAATGGAAATGGGATCTGGTCACCATGGATTTTGTAAGTGGTCTACCTCTCACTCGGAAGAAACATGATGCAGCATGGGTGATAGTTGATAGATTGACAAAGTCAGCACACTTTCTCGCGATTAGGACCGACTACTCCGGAGAAGTTAGCGGTGTATATATCAGTGAGATAGTTAGACTTCATGGAATTCCACTTTCCATCATATCTGATCGAGACCCAAGGTTTACATCGAGATTTTGGAAGAAGTTGCATGAATCCTTGGGTACACAACTCCATTTCAGCACAGCTTTCCATCCTCAGACGGATGGGCAATCCGAAAGAGTAATCCAGGTAAACAATTGAAACCCATGAAATTGATACAAATATTGAACTAAAATGATGACAATAACACGAAATATATGTCGAGTCCTTGAGGATATCTTTGAGGAGTTGTGTCATTGAGTTTGAGGAAGTTGGGATAGATATCTCCCATCGCGAATTTGCATACAACAATAGCTACCAAGCTAGTATCCAAATGGCCCGTATGAAGCTGTATGGGAGAAAATGTAGAACTCCAGGTGTCTTTGGGTGAATTGGCGAAGACAAGTGGTAGGGCGGACACAGTGAAAGCAGTGAGAGAAGGTGAAACTAATTAAAGCCAACTTGAAGGTTGCCTCGAATGCATGTAAATCCTATGCCGACCTGAAGAGGAAAGAAATAAAATATGTGGTTGGCGACAAAGTGTTCCTCAAGGTGTCACCATGGAAGAAAGTGTTGAGGTTTGGAAGAAAAGGTAAGTTGAGCCCTAGGTTCATTGGCCCATATGAAGTCATTGAACGTGTGGGTCCAGTGGCCTATAGGCTAGCTTTACCACCAGAGCTAGACAAGATCCACAATGTGTTCCACGTGTCCATGCTCAGAAGATACCGCTCAGATCCTTCGCATGTCATCTCCAGAGAAGAAATTGAAATACAGCCGGATTTGACATATGAAGAAGAACCTCTACAGATCCTAGCTCGGGAAGTGAAAGAGTTGAGAAACAAGCAAATTCCATTGGTGAAAGTGCTATGGAGGCACCACAACACCGAGGAGGCAACTTGGGAAAGTGAAGAGACGATGAGGCAACAGTTCCCTCAACTGTTTGCATCAGGTAAATTTCGAGGACGAAATTTAAATTAGAGGGGAAGAGTTGTAACACCCTCCGATAACCACTCAGTACATCCTCTTTATTCCGGTGGCCTGTCGATCAGGAGAGCTAGAATGTCCGAAAAATATTTAAACTAAAGTCAGAACCATAATTAACTCAAATATTAATAAGAAAAATTTAGTAAAAATTTTAAAAATAAAATACAACCAAGTTAAGCAGTAGGTGCCCAGCGATGGGTAGCAGGAGGAAGTTGCAGTTCTCACAACGAGGAGCCCTAGACCCAGGGAAAAAATTATAAAATAATTTTTAGGACTCCAGAGAAGGGTAATTGAGGTTCCCATGGCATTAGAATGCCAAGAAAATACTTAGAAAAATTTTTCAATCGGTACAGACGATTTTGACCCATTAAGCCAAAAGGAGGGCATTTTGGTCATTTCGCCTTCCGAGGTGATTTTTGGCCGACTTGTCCAGTTGAGTAAATAATTAATATAACGTAAAATATGAAGAAATATTACTAGAAATTAAATTGAAATTGAGTAGTGATGAAAAGAAAAAGAAAATACACTAAAATGCCAAATATGACATCATTATGATGTCATGTGAAAGTCTCCACCAATTATAATTTAACAACCATTTAAATAAACAATAAAAGAGACTAAAGAAGACTAAATTCACCAGAAATTTCCAGCAGCCACCACTCCCACAAAAGCTACCCGTAGCTCTCAAAAATTCCATAGCCAAACCTCCATTTTCTTCATTTTCAAGCTCTCAAACCTCTCAAACCTCACCCCAAAACCCTAAGTCATCTTCACTAAAATTAATCTACACACCTTAAGCAAGCTCTAGGCAGCCACAAAGAGGAGAAAATCAAGAGTTTCACAAGCTCAATAAGTTGAGCAAAGAGGTTAGTGCTACACTTTGTTCTTACTCTTTTAATTTTAGTTAAAACACCATTTTGAGTTAAGAGATTTTTAGATAATTAAGGTAAATTACATGTGTTAAGGGCACTTTCAAATTTCAGCAGCCCTATGAGAGATTGAGTTTGATTGTTTAATAAACTTTGAGTGGTTGGAAATCATAATTAAGGTATTAATATGCATGGAGATTAAACTAAATATGTTAATCAAGGTTTATGGATAAATTGATTTGAACCTTAGGGTTTGGAAAGGTGAAAGTGTGAATTGGCTTAGGAAATTGTTAGGGCATATTGTAATGGTCAATTAGTGACCATTTTAGATGTGTTGACCATAAATGGGACTGAAAAACACTATGGCAAGGTGAGATTGTAGACTGCCCTATGGACAGCAGCATAGGGACTGAAATTTCAGTCCCTTTGCACTGCCATAACTTGGGCAGTGGTAGTCCAATTGAAGTTTGGCCAATTGGACATGAAACTAGGCTTATAATGGCACATTTTTGCTGAAGAAACCATGCCCAAAAGACTAAAGCAAAAGGGTCAAAACTCAGCCACAATCCGGATGCCCTGCACTGAATTCTGCAGAATTTGCCAAATGAATAGTAACTGTTCATTTGGCCATAACTCACTGTAGATTTGGTCAATTTGCCTGAAATTTTTACAGCAACAATTTAAGACATAGACAAACAAATTTCATGAAGGAACCTACCCCAAATTATGGCCAGAACCCATTCAACCAAGTGACTCAAGTTACTGTTCATGCACTGTAGATATGGTAAAATTCTGCAGACTGCATATCCGGACAGCTTGGGTTTTTGAGCCATATCTGGAGTTACAAAACTACAAATGGAGTGATTCAAAAAAGGAAATTCGACTAGACAAGATAAGGAACAACTTTCATGTTTTACATTTCCTCAAATTCCAACAGTAACAGTGTCCAATGGAACAGTGAAGTTGACTCACCAAAAGTGAAAAATCTGTTTGTGTTGAGTTACACTTTGGAATGGCAAAAACACTTAATGCCAACAAGTTTTAAACACCAAATGTGGTATGTTGGGAGTGCCAAAGTTGATGTACACATTTTTATTCTAAAAGTCAACATTTTTGTTGACCAATGATGAATAGTGACACCAAAAAAGTTGAAATTCACAAATTGACAAATTTAAGAGTTTCAAATGCCCTAGTATACCTAACAAGATTGGTTTGGATAGTTTGGCATGCCAATAGGGTTCGATTAGCGATCGCACATGGCAAAAATGTCATTCTGTGATTTCATGGCTTTTAGCCATTCGACTTTCATTGAGACTTGGCCTTGTGCACGATATTATTCTGACTTGTTAGCCGCTATTGCACACCGAGATGCATATGTGACCGATGGTGTGACGGCCCGAGGTACTAGGTACCCAAGTGCGATTTACCGTTATCCATCGATGCGTCTAGTGTAGGTTACTTGGGCACCCAAATGAATGAAAGTGAACAAGTTACTGAATTAATGTATACATAACCATGCTAAACAAATGAATCATACACATTCACTATATATTCGTTTCTTGCTATTTTCTTTATTATATTATTGCACCACTAAGCATTATTGCTTAGCGCGTTGCTTTTGCCACGCGTAGGTACTGGAGATCCTGATCGTGAGCCCAGTAGACCACAGACTGGGTGAGTCCATCCGGCAGTTCTGCACCGTGTCCGTGTCACCTCACTACCTGCAGTGCATTGGTAGGGCACTAGGTGTCATTTTGTCATTTTGATATTTTGTAGCAGATTTTTACTTTTTCATGTGTATTTAAACTCATGTAATATATTTTGATGTCCATGTAAATAATGAAAGTTATGACTATGAATGCAAAATTTGAGCATGTATTTATCGCTTGTATATGAGAAATGGATGTTTGTGAAATGAAAAGATTATTGAGAATTTGCTATTGAGAAATATTGTTGAGATTTTGGATATTGGAGTTTGAGATGATGGAATAAAAATATTAGAAGTGTTTTTAACAGGTTCCGAAGAACGGTTTTCTCCATTTTTAGCCGGTACTCCGCCGGATTTTCTTTAAAATCTTCGGAACCTCAAATGAATAATAATTTTGATAAATGGCTTAAATAAATCATATTTCATAAATTGGCTTCAAAGGCATGACACAAATTAAGTAAGGTATATTAGAGTGTGCCAGTACACCGTGTGGCATTACTTACTCGGGTATACTGTTCACGGGTAAGGGGTGTCACAGTTTGTTAGCTCTTGAAGAATGCTAGAATTCATGCTTGGTTTATGGAATAATGATGTTAAAATGTGTTGGTTGTTATGGCAGTTTGAGTGCATAAATGATGGTGTGAAGTTTGACATGTAAATGAGCATGAATTGGTGATTGAATTGTTGTAAATTGAGTTGGACAAATTCTGCACTTGTTGGTGCATATTGAATGTAATTGTAAGCTATCAAAATGATCTATAATATGTTGTAAATTATGTTTAGGTTGTGGTACAACCAGAATTGGTTTAAATGTTAAGTTTGGTGAGTGTTAAAAGTGATGCTTGATGTGTATGCAAGAATTTCAATAAGGCAGTTTGAGTTTTAGGCCTATAACTTTAATTGTGTGGCTCCAATTGGTATGAGACCAATTGGAGGTGAAACTAGGCACAAAATTTGCCAACTTTCATGAAGGAAGCTTGCCAAAATTCTGCTTGCAAGGTAGCTTGAAAAATGACCAAATCCGGATTAAGTGCAAGTAAGGCCTGAAAATTGACCATTTGGGCAGCAGTTAGTTTTTAGGCCATAACTCACTCAATACAGGTCCAATTGACCTGAAATTTTAACCATGAATAGTTACGACCCATATCTACAAGTCTTATGAAGACACCAAAGCCCAGAAATGACCATAAGCAAGTCAAATAGCTTGCACAAGTTCGGGTCCAAAAATTGGCCGAGCCTAAAATGACCTAAAGTGACCTAAAATGACCAATTTTGGTGCAATTTGACCAGCAATAGTAAAATGACCATAACTTGGCCTACATAACTCAGAATGACCTGAAATTTTGCCCTGCGTTCCATAAGACATAGATCTACAAGTTTGTAGTTTGGACCGAAACCCGAAAACTGAGAGAACTAGGTCGTCCGGCTAGGTCAAACTTGTATCCCGGAATCCAGCAAATTGCAAGAAAATGCAGTATACACGGAAATGAACTTGGTAACATGTACCAACCCTAAAAGACTATCGAATGTGACATATTAGTAGTGTTAAAACCTAAATTACCTAAACCGCATTGAGGGTCGATATATTAAGTTGATTAAGCAAATAATAGCATTCAGTGAATTATTTATCAAACATTATCGTTAGAGACAGTTTAATTAAGTATTGAAACACTTCAAATTGTGTTTCTCAGTTAGCAAAGACTCCGGGAAAGGGAAGGAAACACTGAGTCAAGACCAAGAGACAGTTATCAGAGGTTTGTGCACAACTAGTTTTTAACTGATTTTGTTTGAATATTTCATATGATTAAATGGCATACTTTTCTTATGTATTATGTTTAATAAGCATTGGATTTAATTCAATGATTATTGAAATTGTTATAGTATGTATGAATTTAGCTTTGTGAAATGGTATTTTCACAAGTATTAAGCATTGTTATGGATTGAATAAATTATGTTTTGGAAAATTGTGATAGAACATATTTTGAATTGTGATGGTAATTTTTATGGAAAAATGCAAATTTATGATTTGAATTGTGATGAGCATAAAAAAATTATTGGATATTGGAATTGACTTTGAATTGAATTATATTGTGATTTATGCTCACTAAAAGGATTGTGATATTGTTTTATATCTCACTATAGATGCTTGACTAGGTTATTACCCGTCTCTCTCATTTGTTGAGAAGACAATGGAGTTAGTTGTGTTTTGATTACCATGGTACGTGCACAGGCTTAGATTTTCCTCTGATTTGAGGTTAGATCTAAGTTTATTTTATCGTTATGGCCCTTGCGGAAGATTCATTATTGTGATGGTACTGTGCACGATGATTCGACCTCCCCGACCATAGGGAGTTAGAATCTGATTCGACCTCCCTGACCATAGGGAGTTAGAATCGCATCGAATATGGCCCTTTAGGATTAGTCTTGCATAGTTAGTGAGATAAAGAATGATTTTTGAGATACAACATGGCTTTTGAGACACATAATGTTTTTGAACAGTAAAGAATTGTGATTTCAGTTAACATTTATGTATAATTGATTTTGTTGGAACTACCTTAAATGGTTAGTCATGATTTGATAAATTGAATTTCGTGATCAAAGTCATTTTATACAAATGATTTACATTAATGGCAATGAATATTTTGAGTTTTGGAATTTGATGAGTATTCAGATTTCCAAATTATTTACTGTAAATTTTGTCAACGTATATTGTATTATGTTTTAAATTATAGTTGTGCACCGCTGAGTTCACCACTCAGCGATAGCTTTGTATGCTGTTGCAGGTAAGAAGAGCATAGAGCAGTGAGTAAGTTTTTTGAAGACACTTTCAGATCAGCTCCAGGTATATCATAGGTATACCCATGTACATAGGTTTTGATGTATGCATGTAATAATATGTATGTAAATTATTTGAGCAGTTGTATAAAAACTCTTGTAAAACATTTTGGTATGTAATTAACTGTAAATTATCGTAAATATAAAGTTGAGATTTCATTTACTTGAATAGTTTTGTATTATAAATTTTGAGTCTTGTAATCAATGAAATGTTTCTTTATGATGAAAGTAGTTTGAAAATGAATTGATTGTTTATTGAGAATTGAATTGTGAATTGAAATAAAGCTATTGAAGTTGTATTTGAGAAAACATATTGGGAGCATTTTCTTTTGCAGGATTGAAGAACTGTTTTCTCAAAATACAGCCGGCACTTTGTCGAAAATTAACAAAAAAAATTTATATAACACCAGATTTTAACCGATGATTTAAATTTCACGAAAATTGTTTTAAAATCCCTTATAGTATATCTAATGGGTTATCGGTAGGCAAAGTACGGTAATTCATTAGGTGTACTACGGGATCATGTTGCATCTTACAGGGCAGTAGGGTGTGACAACTTCCGAAACGCCTCACCCTAAATAGGGAAGAAGGCCTGATGGTGATGGAGCTGAAAGATCAGGCGGCCAGAGAGAAGTTCTCTTGTTTGGACGCAGTGACTGCCGAACTACATCACTGGACAATGGAGTTGATCACTGGCGAAGATCGCGGGCTTCAGCTCTCTGACCTCGGCATTGGTATTTTTCTATATCTCAGATCTTTGGACTTTAGCGATCTCACTGACGTCTTCTTTGTGCAGGTATGGCAAGCGGCGAAGCTTCCAAGGAGAGCTAAAAGCGGAAGAGGGAGGTCTCTCAGAAAGTGCGGGAGATGAAGCGTTTCGAGTTGCTTCAAATGCCCAGTCATGATCCCGGGGAGATGCAAGGAGGCTCGTCTCAACCCTCGGGACCACCGGTAATAGAAGTGGTCCGATCTCCTCCTTGCCAAGAAGAGCCGCCTCCACCTCCTCCAGTCGCTTCGAGTGTGGAAGGGGGTCCTTCCCAACCTCCTGTAAGGACCCTTTCCCGCAGTGCCCAAATCTTGATCCATTCATTGGAGAAGAACTGCACGGTTCGAGAGAACCCTGGTTTTGCTAAAGTCTTGGGGTCCTCCATCTGCCTTCGGGAGGATCGGGATAGGCTGTCTCCAGACAATCTTGATGACATCCTGACCCGATCTATGAGCCTGAATGTGGAGTGCTTGGTGAACTAGCACATTGTCCGGGAGAAGGCTCACCGCCTGGGTAAGGAGGTCGAGAAGATGGGTCATGAAGTGGCTTCCCTCCGATCCCAACTCTCATCCGCTCAGAACTACATATCTGAAATTAAAGGGCGGATGAAGTTCTATGAGGATAAGCTGGCCAAGCAAGCTCATGTTCTGGCCGAGTGAGATCATGTTCTTGAAGAAGTTCGAGTGCTCCGAGCCGATGAAGTTGCTCACCTCACTGAGGAGCTCAGAGTAAAAGAAGAAGAGGCGGTGACAAGGGAGGCCGGCGCTTATATGAATGCTCATAGGGATCTCTTGGCCGAGCTCAAGAAGCGTTATCCCGAGGAGGACTTCTCCTGGATGGTCGACCTGGCTCCCCAAGACAAAGAGGAATGCGAGGAGGAGGCTGAGGGTGAGAGAGGAAGCGAGCAAAATGTAGATCAGGCTGGGGGTGATCCTCCAGCCAAATGACTTGTACAAATTTTAAATGAAATGAAAGTTCCCCTTTTGTTTAATGAATGGATGTGATCGGAAAATCTCTAAATTGCCTAAGTAGTTGATTGTCTGGCCATATTAAAACAACAACTAAAAGTGATTATTGATCTAAGTGTAAGAGGTCGGAAAACACAATAAGCATGAGATCGGCGAGGAACCAACGCTAAACGGGACTTGATTAAAATTGGAAATTTGACTAGAACATTTAAGATCGGGATCATTATTAAACCGGATCGAAACCTTAACTTTATTATTCCCAAACTTTTAAATGAGAGATCGGCAATAAGACTAGTGGCACGAAGGCCTAATGTTGGTTCAATCTCATTTGACAGAGAGATCGGGAATGTAATTGACTGGTCAGGGGATTTGACAATTAGTTTGAGAGATCGATGAGGCTTTAGATGATATGGGAACTTAGTATTGATTAGATTCCTTTTGAAGAGAGATCGGAAATGTGGTTAGTTGGCAAAGGGAGACTATGTGTTGGGGATCGGCTTCAAAGTTTATTGATTTCAGAGATCGGCCAAAATATGGTGTCGACAGCTGCCCCTCTTTACATAATTCCTACTGGAAAAAATTTATGTGTAGGGATTATGTAAAGATTTAGACCCATATTTTGGACGATTAAAATTTGAAATTTGAAATTAAAGTCAGGAAACTAAAACCCACTTGGGTCGGCACCCTGAGATTGGTAACAGGAAATTAAAATACTAGAAAATTAAAATCAACTTAGATCAAGGAACCAGAGGTTGATTAACAGGAAATTTAAATGCAGGAAAATTAAAATCAACTTAGATCAAGGAACCAGAGGTTGATTAACAGGAAATTTAAAATGCAGGAAAATTAAAATCAACTTAGATCAAGGAACCAGAGGTTGATTAACAAGAAATTTAAAATGCAGGAAAATTAAAATCAACTTAGATCAAGGAACTAGAGGTTGATTAACAGGAAATTTAAATGCTGAAAAATTGAAATCAACTTAGATCAAGAAACCAGAGGTTGATTAACAGGAAATTTAAATGCAAGAAAATTAAAATCAACTTAGATCGAGGAACCAGAGGTTGATTAATAGGAAATTTAAAATGCTGAAAATTAAAATCAACTTAGATCAAGGAACCAGAGGTTGATTGACAGGAAATTTAAAATGCTAAAATTTAAAATCAACATAGATCAAGGAACCAGAGGTTGATTAACAGGAAATTTAAATGCAGGAAAATTAAAATCAACTTAGATCAAAGAACCAGAGATTGATTGATAAGAAATTAAAATGCTGGAAAATTAAAATCAACTTAGATCAAGGAACCAAAGGTTGATTGACAAGAAATTTAAATGCTGGAAAATTGAAATCAAATTAGATCAAGGAACCAGAGGTTGATTAATAGGAAATTTAAAATGCTGAAAGTTAAAATCAACTTAGATCAAGGAACTAGAGGTTGATTGATAGAAAATTTAAAATGCTGAAATTTAAAATCCACTTTGATCAAGGAACCAGAGGTTGATTAACAGGAAATTTAAATGCAGGAAAATTAAAATCAACTTAGATCAAGCAACTAGAGGTTGATTGACAAGAAATTAAATTGATGGAAAATTAAAATCAACTTAGATCAAGGAACCAGAGGTTGATTGACAAGAAATTTAAATGCTGGAAAATTAGAATCAACTTAGATCAAGGAACCAGAGGTTGATTAACAGGAAATTTAAATGCTGGAAAATTAAAATCAACTTACAAAGCAATTCTACTCCCGACATGAGAAGTTCTTCCTCGATGAAGTGTACTTAATAGGATCCCGAGGGCCAATGATTAATGGAGGACGAGTTACAAGACTTGACCTATGACCTCCTTTCTTCGGATGCCCCTTTTCTGTTCTTGACTTTCTTCTTATTTTGCAAAAAGCTCCCTTGCGGGTTTTCACTTTCCTTTCGTCCATTTGGCTAGAAGCGCCCTTCCAGGTTTTCACCTCCAGTTTTTTTTTTTTTTTTTTTTTTTTTTAGGCCATTCCCTGCAAATCTCATAGTAAAGTACGTGAGGTTACCTATTTTCAAATCCTAATCTTATGGAAAAATTTTAAATGATTAATAGCGCATTAGATAAAGAGGTTGAAGAAGGATAATATTAAAGAGTGAGTATAGGGAAAGATAAAAGCAAAGAGATAAACACAAAGAAAATATGACTTTATTATGGTTAAAAGAAACAAACGTACAATTTCAAAGAAAAAAGGGTACAATGATAGATCTCACATATTCCTTGTAGTTAGCTTTGAAGTCTCTTAACTGCCATTATTTCAAGTACTCTGAAGCCTCATGCCATGATGGTTTATTTCCATCTTCGGTTTCATGCCCCGTTCCTTATTTCTCCCTTTTAGTTCTTGGGATGCCCTTTTGGGTTTTCACCCCTAGATTATTATTTTATTTATTTATTTTTTTTAGCTCGCTCTTTCAGGACGCCCTTTCGGGTTTTCATCCTTCACTCATTTTACAGAAAGCGCCCTTTGAGGTTTTTCGCCTTCTTTCACACATTTTGCTAGGAGCGCCCTTTTGGGTTTTCACCCCTACTCTTTTTTTTTTAGGCGTAGTATCTTTTGACGATGTCGGCATTCACAGGTCTTGGAAATTCTTCGCCGTCCATGTGGGTCAAGATCAATGCCCCACCAAAAAATGCTTTTTTAACCATATAAGGTCCCTCGTAGGTTGGTGACCATTTACCCCGGGGATCGTTTTGATTCGGAAGCACTTTCTTCAGGACTAGGTCCCCTAGTTGAAATTCACGTGGGCGAACACCTTTGTTAAATGCCCTGGCCATTCTTCTTTGGTATAATTGCCTGTAACAAGCCGCTGCTAGCCTTTTCTCATCTAGCAAATTTAATTGGTCCAACCTTGACTGGATCCATTCCGACTCATCAATCCCTGATTCCTTCAGAATTCTTAGAGAAAGAATTTCTACTTCAATAGGTAGTACAGCTTCCATCCCGTAAAGCAGTGAGTATGGGGTTGCCCCAGTTGATGTCCTTACATAGGTCCGGTATGCATGAAGAGCGTAGGGAAGCATATCATGCCAATCTTTATAAGTGACTGTCATTTTCCGGATTATTCTCTTGAGATTTTTGTTTGCAGCTTCCACTGCTCCATTCATCTGGGGACGGTATGGTGAGAAATTGAGATGTCAAATTTTGTATTGATCACATAACTTCTGAATCTTCGGACCATTCAAATTCTTGGCGTTGTCAGTGACGATTTCATTGGGGAGGCCGTGCCAACAAATGATATTATTTCTGAGGAATTTGAGAAATGTGTTATGTGTAATGTGGGCATATGATGTCGCTTCGACCCATTTAGAAAAATAATCGATAGCTACCAAGATAAATCTATGCCCGTTGGATGCCTTAGGGTTGATGGGGCCAATCACATCGATGCCCCACATTGTGAAAGGCCATGGTGAAATGAGGTTGAACAATTGGTGAGGCGGAACATTTATCAGATCCGCGTAGTTTTGACACTTATGGCACTTTCGGAAATACTCGACGCAATCCTTTTCCATGGTAGTCCAAAAATATCCTCGTCTCATGATTTGCTTAGCCATCATATGCCCATTGGCATGGGTTGCACAGTTTCCCTCATGAGTCTCGAAAAGGATTCTCTTCGCCTCTTTTGCATCCACACATCTCAACAATTCGCCGTTGGAGCTCCTTTTGTATAGGGTTTCTCCACTGGGGAAGTATCCCAATGCTAATCTCTGAATCATCCTCTTTTCGTTTTTGCTTGCCCCTGGGGGGAATTCTCTGGTTCTGATGTAAAGCAAGATGTCATGGTACCAAGGTTTACCATCAGGTTCTTTTTCAATCATGAAGTAGTATGCCGGCTCACTCCTTGCTTTAATCTTTAATACCTGAGTCGTCTGCCCTTCTTCCATTTGAGCCATAACAGCCAGGGTGGCTAAGGCATCTGCAAATTGATTCTTGTCTTGATTAAGGTGAGTGAAAGAGATTTCTTCGAACTTCTTAATCAGCTCCAGTAAGTACTTCTGATATGGGATTAGCTTCGGATCCTTGGTTTGCCATTCTCCCTTGACTTGATAAATGATCAGGGCTGAGTCTCCATATACCTCCAACTTCCTGACTTTCATTTCGATGGCAGCCTGTAGACCCATCACACAAGCTTCGTATTCTGCGACATTATTGGTGCAATCAAATCTCAACTTGATAGCTATCGGAAAGTGTTTTCCATCCGGGGATACCAATACAGCTCCGATTCCATTACCGGACAAATTGATAGCTCCGTCGAAATACATTTCCCATACATTAGCTGGCTCTTCTTCTCCACAGTCTACTTCGTTAATATGCTCATCGGGAAACTCAAAATCCAGAGCTTCATAATCCTGGATAGGGTTTTCTGCTAGGACATCAGCGATCACGCTACCTTTCACTGCTTTCCGGGTCATATAGACAATGTCATATTGGGATAATATGACCTGCCATTTGGCTATCCTTCATGGCACGAATGGGCTTTCGAATACATACTTGATAGGATCCATCCGGGAAATGAGCCATGTCTTGTGATTCAACATGTAGTGCTTGAGACGATTTGCTGTCCAGGCTAACGCGCAGCAAATTTTCTCTAGGAAAGCGTACCTTGACTCACAATCATTGAACTTTTTGCTCAGGTAATAAATAGCCCTCTCCTTTCGGCTAGTATCATCATGTTGCCCCAAAACACATCCCATTGAGCTTTGTTGGACCGCCATATCTGAGAATCGAGGCCTTCCATGCGGAGGAACCAATCGATGGGTTTGGACAGTCTTGCTTGATTTTTTCAAAAGCCTCTTGACAAACTGAATCCCATTGAGTGGTGTTGTTCTTTCGGAGTAGTCTAAAAATAGGCTCAGCTTTAGCGGTGAGTTGAAATAAACCTTGATATGTAGTTTAACTTCCCCAAGAAACTGCGTACCTCCCTTTCTGTTTTTGGGGATGGCATCTCTTGAATGGCTCGAACTTTGTCTGGATCAACTTCTATTCCCTTCTCGCTCACCATGAATCCCAACAATTTCCCAGATCGAGCTCCAAATATGCACTTGGCAGGGTTCAGTTTCAGCTGATATTTCCTGAGTCTCTCGAATACTTTCCTCATTACCTGCACATGGCTCTCTTCTCCCCTGGATTTGATGATCATATCATCCACGTACACCTCAACTTCTTTATGCATCATATCATGGAATAATGTGACCATAGCGCGTTGGTAGGTGGCGCCAGCATTCTTTAACTCGAAAGACATGACTCGATAGCAAAATACCCCCCATTGAGTGATAAAAGCAGTTTTCTCCTTGTCTTCCTCATCCATTGGGATTTGATTGTACCCTAATGCCCCATCAATACACGAACACCTGCCAAATCTCACAGCATTGTCTACTAACACATCAATGTGAGGGAGAGGGAAATCATCTTTCAAGCTCACTTTATTAAGATCCTTGTAATCAACGCACACCCTGACTCTCCCGTCCTTCTTCATTACCGGGACAACGTTAGCTATCCATTGGGGATATTTGACTACTTTCAGGAATCCAGCATCATACTGTTTCTTGACCTCATCCCTAAATTTGAACAGTGTGTCAGGATTCATTCTTCTTAATTTCTGCTTTACCGGGATTGTCCCCGGAATTAAGGGAATTTTGTGCATCACTATATGAGGGTCCAAACCAACCATATCATCATAGCTCCAGGAAAACACGTCTAGGAATTCTTTGAGCAAACTGATCATATCTTCTAATTTTTCACTCTCCACAACCTTAAGTTCCCTTTTTGCTTCTTCCGTGCCTAAGTTTACGGTGCACGTTTCGTCCCCACAAGGCACTAGGGAAGGTTCATCTCTTTCATCTCTTTCTTCTGTGAGTTCCACCTCAAAATCATTTGATGTAATGGCAGTTATGGGGATTTCGAAATTAACCAGAGGAATTTCTGAGTCTATTGAATTATTAGGTGTTAATTGATGAATCGTCCTGAATGAACGAAAATGGAATATATTATAAGGATGGAATTCAAAAGGAAAGGAAAAAAGAATTGGATATAAAATGTGCTATTAATTCATTAACATTTATGACATAAGAAAAGAGTCAATTTACAATATTACACTTGCCATCATGGACAAAATGATCAAGTGTAGATAACCAAAAGTACTTTACTCAAAATTAAGTACAGGGATGTCCTCTGCTGTCCAGTTGTCCAGTTCTTGCCCTTCAGCTATTGGCGAGACCAGGGCCTCATACAAGGAATCCAAGTGGATGACATCGATGGATGGTTCATCGGGTGATTCTTCAACCTCTGCCGGATTTTCAATGACCGGTTTAGTGAATACCTCTGTGATTCTCGAGACTACTTTCATTCTCCCGAGTTTCTGGTCAAATCATTGATCCCGAAGTCTATTCCTCATCCAGAATCGCCCATCCATGAGGGCATCCTCCTCATAACCCAAACTGCAATGGCCTACCTTCTAGATAGCCGGTATAGGTTCGATAATCCCTTGCAATGCGGCGTCTAGGCCTTTGTCCTCTTCATACCCATTCCTCGACATCACCTGGGCTACCATAGCCATAGCCCCTTCATTTCTTGAGATGGTTTCTTGTAATTCGAGGGCTTGGAAGGAGCTTTCCAATGACTCCTCAGCAGCTTCCACATAAGGAAGTGATTGTGGCTTGGCGACCAATATGGCTTCTTCCCCTCTCACAGTGATGATTTTGCCATCTATAATATACTTTATCTTCTGGTGCAAAGTTGAAGGAATGGCATTCGTTGAATGGATCCAAGGCCTCACCAGCAACATAGTATAGGCAGGTTCAATGTTCATCACTTGGAATGTGACGTTGAAGGTGCATGCGCCAATTTGGAGGGGCAAGTCAATGTCTCCCAGCACTTCTCCCCTTGTACCGTCAAAGGCTCTTACCACTATAGCACTCTGACGTATATTCGATCGATCAACCGACAGCCTGGCCAAGGTGGCACTAGGCAGTACATTGAGCGCTGATCCATTATCAATAAGGACCTTAGCCACTATGCAACCTTTACATTTCATGGTCACATGCAGAGCTTTAGTGTGCGTTAAGCCTGCAGGGTCTATCTCTTCTTTTGAGAAAGTGACAAAACTAGATGCCCGGATTTATCCCACTATCTTTTCGAACTGCTCCGGTGTGATGTCGAGGTTCACAGAGGCCTGATCCAGGATTTTCTGCAAGGCTTGGCGGTGTAGCTCAGAGCTCAGAATCAGCAATAACAGTGAAATTCAAGCAGGTGTCTTTCTCAACTGTTCCACCACATCATACTCACTTTGCTTCATTATTTGAAGCAGCAGCTCCTCTTCTTCTCTTGGTCTGGCAGGTTCTACTTCTTCCGTTTTCTCAACCTCCTCTTTTGTATTCTTCTGTGACTCTCCCATTTTTACTTTTCCTTTCTTCTTTTCTTTTTCTTCATATCTGTAACATCTCCCACTTCGAGTTATAAACTCTACTTCTTGCTCAGGTGGGGAGGATTTTGTGGCAGTGACGGGCTGAGGATTAGCTTGGGGAGTAGTACTGCTGATAGGTCTGGCATAAGTCATCTTAAAATGCTCATGAGGAGTGAAGCATAGTTTTGGAGGTGCTGAAGGTGAAGCAAGATTAGGAGCCGATGTACTGCTTGACGCTCCTTGGGTGAAAACTTGAAAGTTATAATTCCAAGGTATGGCATGGGTATTTGTAACAGGGAGTTGAGGCGGGGTTCGTATGATTGTCGCTGGAGGTGAGGATACTGGGGGTGAGAAAGTGATTCTGTGATTAGGGGTGGAGGTGTTTTGGCCGAGTCGGGCTGTATTTAGTCCTTCCTTCGTTTTGGATCTTGCCTGGCATCTCAGAACTTTGAAAGACAATAAGTTCTGGACCTCTTGCTTAAATTCTTCACAATTTTGCAGCTCATGACCAACTGTTCCTCCATGATAGGGGCATCCTATTTCAGTCTCAGGTTCTGGGGCTTGAGGGTGGAGGTAACCTTCCCTTACTGCCATTCTAAAAATTTCCTCAAAGTGAGGAATCAGCTTGTCTACCTCTGGTGCCGACCCCTCTCTGTCTGACTCTATCATATTTACGCCATTGCTCATACTATGATTGGGCAACGGGTTTGAGGTAACATTGGGGAGGGAACCATTTCCCTCAATCTTCAACCACCCATTCCTGATTAAAGCGTGCACTCGCCCTCTGAGTGCCCCGTAATTGTTAGTCGAGTGCCCTTGTGCCCCTCCATGATACTCACAACGGGCAGTGGCATCATACCACCTGGGGTATGGTGGCTGAATTGGGTCAAGGGGAACCGGTACTATCTGGTTTATACCGACGAGGTATCGGTATATTTCGCTGAGTAGGAGGGGCAGAGGTGGATCAGGGTTTCTTGGTGGTCTCGGGTTGTTTTGAGGTGGTCTAGGTTAAGTAGGAGGAGGAGGTGGTCTGGGCTGGTAATTTGTAGGTGGTGGATACTGTGGGCGTGGTTGAGGATAATTTGGAAAAGGGGGTAGAACGTTTTCAATGGTTTGGCCATGAGGGGAAAG
Organism: Hevea brasiliensis; assembly: GCF_030052815.1. Classification (NCBI taxonomy): domain Eukaryota; kingdom Viridiplantae; phylum Streptophyta; class Magnoliopsida; order Malpighiales; family Euphorbiaceae; genus Hevea; species Hevea brasiliensis. The sequence continues at coordinate 34,824,168 of NC_079496.1, forward strand.
ATATGGCCGGTAGTTATTTTGAGGAAGTGGGGAGTAATTGTTCTGCAGGGTGATGGAATGCACATCACTCTCCTTTTTCTTGCCAAAACTGGCAGTCTTCTTCGTAGGGTTCTCAGCCAACTCCTGCAATCGCCCCATCCATAAGTTGGCCTCTATTCTCTCACCAGCTTGGATGATGTCTAAGAAGCTATTGGAGGTATTTCCAATCATCAGATTGAAATAAGGAGCCTTTAATGTCTCGATGAACAGGGAGCATAATTCATTGTCGGTCACCAAAGGATATACTTCTATAGCCTTTTCTCTCCATCTCTGGGTATATTCCTTGAAGCTTTCCCTGTCTCTCTGCACCAGGTTTTGGAGGTCTCTCCTCGTGGGGGCTACATCGCAGTTAAATTTATACTGCTTCAGGAAAGCATCAGCCAAATCCTTCCAGGAGCGCAATTTACTCCTGTCCAACTGTATGCACCATCTCAGGGCTGCCTCGGAGAGACTCTCGTGAAAGAAGTGGATGAGAAGTCTGTCATCTTCTATCAAGGCAGACATTTTGGCAATGTAGGTTGCCAGGTGAATACGAGGGTTTGAGTTCCCGGTGTACTTGTCGAAGTCCGGGATTTTGAACTTGGGCGGCACCACCACGTCTGGCACCAATCTCAGTGACGCCATGTCGACTGAACCATACATGTTCAGCCCCTCTATTGCTCTCAATCTCTCCTCTAGAGCAAATAGCTTTTCATTTTCACTGGTCTTATTTTCTCCTCCTACTGCATGAAATACTCCCCCAGTTGGGAGATGAGGGGTGGAGTGAATTAGAGGAATTAGTATTGAAGGGTGTGGGTCGGCATTTGAGACGGCTGGGCAATGGGGGAAAGGTAGGTCATTATTTATGGTAGCCGGATTGACAGTGATTGTCGGATCTAGGATAGGTGACTGAAAGGTGAAACAGGTTGAAGCCTGATGAGGATCAATTGTTGTAGGTGGTGGGGGAGGTAGTGGTAAGTTAGGTTCTGAAGCATGTTTATTTTGGGACATCTCCCTCATTAGTCTCATGAGCTCCGAGACTTGGTCTTTCAATTCGGAAACCTGTCCTTGTAGGTTCTAGACTTGTCCTGGTCTTCCATTATCTTTTTTGTTCGTGATCTCGTTAAGTACACTCATTTGGGTTGAACTGTGTGCTTGGTCAGACTTGCTTTGTTTGAAGCAATGTTGATTTTCTGTAGGGAAGTAAAAAAAGTTTTTAATGAATTTTGAATTTCGTAAAAAAAAAAACTAAAGGTCCTGGTTCGGACAAAGGATACAGTGGCATTTGGGAGCCAAAATGAAATCTGCAAAAGGATAATTGCATCAATTTTATCATGGCATCGTTCGATAGTCTGACTGTGAATGACTGGATTGAATGCGCATCTATGATACCTGTCCATATGGCACATCCAATTTTTTGCATAACCCTAGTGAGGGGGTTCCTACAGGAGTTATACTATTCATTCACAATTTTGCTAAACAATGGCCCAAAAATCATTCTATTAACTGAATAATTCATACACAGCATTCTTTACATCGGCCTAGGCTCAGGGAGGTTCTTTATAATGAGATGACATTTTCTAAGATACTCATATAACCTTGCTTTTTGTCTAGCAGGGTTGAACACTTTCAGAGCATATTCGGATTCAGGTAGGAGTTCTTGTTTTCCCTGTGCTATCATTCTCTCCAGCTGGTCAACATTCTCTTTTAGCTCCTGATAGAGAGCAGCTTGTCTTTCTTTTTCCTTCCTTTCTTTAGCACATTCTTTCAGAATATCGTTGATAAGCAATGCTTGTTCCTTCAGTTCAAGCTTCTTCTTTTTGCTTTCTTGTTTATATTCTTCCATGAGTATCTCCTGATATTTCATTTTCTCCTAAAGCTTGCTATTCTGTACTTCTGCTTCTTTTATTTCAGCTTTGAGAGAGCTTTTTCCTTTTCCCACCGTATCTCTTGCTCTTTGAAACCCATCTTTTCGGTCCTTGTCTCTTCCCTGAGCCTTCTTACTTTTCTCTTAAGGATCTGCTATTGGTCCTCCAACTGTTTTATTTGCTCTTGCAGTTGCGAGTTTTTGGTGTTCGCCCTTTGTAGGGAGTCGGCTAAACGATCACCATCTTCTTCTGAAAGGGCGTTTAGGCGAGGGTTGCTGTCTTCGAATTTTGTTGGATCTACAGTCAAGTGTTCTTGATCTCTGTCAGCCCTCCATTTAAGATAATCGCCCGTGGCACTCGGGCCTTTAGGCGACCTCTCCATCAGAGTGATGTTTTCCCAAGATCTGCGAGCTATTTTCAATCCTTCCTCTTCCTTGAGCTCATGGTAGAAATGACCTTGGTGGTATTCTTCAATGTTGATTCTGAACTATGTTAAGCCGAATTGTCTCATTACTAATGCCGAAGTGTAACTTGTGTATCCAGTCACTCCGATTAGGGATACTGATTGATTACTCCCCGTACCGACCAAAATGGATTGACCCGAAGTCCACAATTTCCTCCAGCAGTAGTCATGGCTGTTGAAGCTCAAAATCCGTTCTTGCCACTGCGGCTCATCCTTCGGGCTGATTACTAATCGGGTCATTTTCTCGATGAGAGGCTGGTCAAGGTACTAAGTTAATCCCTTCGTCTCCACAGGACACATATGACTAATGATCCAGAGGTGCAACAATTGAGAACAACATTTAATAGATCCCTTGCCTTGTTGTCTGTAGTAAGTAAGGGTTAAGAAAGTCTCGGTAAGAATTGCCGGTACTGGATTGACCTTCTGTTTCTCTACTGCCCAGAACATCTCCACAAACGTCGCAGGTTATGATTTCGGAAGGTCCAGGGAACAAGATCAGGCCGTAGATTGCTAAAGCGAGCATCAATGAAGCTTGATCCCACTGTTCATCTTGGATGCATTGATCCAACCACTTCTTGTGATAAGTCCAATACCATCCATGCGTGTTCCCCTTGACAGTTTCCCTCGCCTTTGCTTCTTCTGGTGGAATCCCCAGCATATGTGCAAACCGTTTCCAGGTCTGCCTATGCTCGAGGTATAGGTAAATCCGATTCTGTGCTGCATAAGGAATTTCTAGCAATGCTTGATATTCTTCCATAGTGGGAGCAGTATCGATATCGTTGAAAGAGAACACCCCATACTTAGGATTCCAAACTGGCAACATGGCCTTTAATGCCAAAACTTGAACTTTAACTCATATCAAGGTTGCAATCCTCCCATATCTCTTCTCAAATTGTGCTTTGACCTGAATGGGAAATGACTTCCAACCATTGGCCAGACCCTCGAGACTCTTCATTTTGACTTCAATTTTGCTCAGGTCCAATGGAGGTAATGAGCTAGTATCACTTTGTGGAGGCACTAGACTATGAGGCGGTTCGGGCCATGGTTTAGTATTTTGTTCTGATTTAATAACTTTTTCTGCTGACTGACTCGAGGATGCCATATTAAAATGATGCTTATCCTTTTACAGACCTTATTTTGGTGATGCCTATAAGGAAAATTTGTTAGCAGGATAAATTCAGGCAATCTTGAATTATATTGTTGGCAGAGTGACACCTACACATTTATCAAAGTAGGAAAGTGTGTAGGTTTTCTTAACAGTATGATTCAAGATTACCCTAAAAAATAAAAACTAAATAAAACACAAGCAGAATAGGGTAAGAGTAAGTATGCCCCTTTTGTCCTAAAACAAGGAGAGTCCTAGTACCGGCTAGGTGCTACCTAATTGGATAGTTCTATCTTATAAGGTAGCTTGCTACGGCTTCCAACTATCGTGACAGTTTAGCTCAAGGTCTAATCTTCTAAAAGTCACAGGTTCCTAAATTGCCCCTACTGTAAACAGTAGAGCCCCATTCTATCCCCCATGATACTGTCGGGAAAGTTCCACGGGTATCACGGTAGATAGAGCGAGTTTCAATCTGAGCAGAAGCCTTCACGGATACTAACGGGGTAAAACCCACGGGTACCGCTACATGACCCCCTCCTACTTTCCTAAAAGGGTAAGAAAGCCCGGGTATAGGGCTGAAGTGTGTGAGGACATTATGTGAGTGTTCATTGTGTGAAGGGACACCTTTACCTCTTCCCAATACAGGGGGATTTTTATTTTTCCTTTTTTAGACAGAGAATGTTGTAGGATATAAAACAAAAATAAACAAAGCGGTTAGAGGAAATAACAAACATTAATAGATTAAGGTTTTCGAATTTCGTAAATTGTACCTATCTAAATATAATTATAGTTTATAGGAACATAAAATTAAATCTGCTTTTGGACCTCTAGGCCGGGGTTGAAGATAAGTCCCATTTCCCAGTGGAGTCGCCAAGCTGTCGCAAGGTGTTTTGCGGTCACCTAAACGAACCCTCACCGAAGTGGGAAAGAGTGAGGAGTCGCCACTTTAATTTTGAGGGAAATTAAAGAAAACCATTTGTGAAAATAAATTAAAATGAAACCACTTCAAGAACAGAGATTCTAGGTTCGGGGTCCGTAAACGGGTAGGGAAGGTGTTAGGCACCCCACCTCGTCCCTCAATGAGGGTAAGCAGATTTAACTTCAAGCTCTTTATAAACTAGAATTGATAGTTAGGAGGTTCAAACGGAGATGTTAATCCTCTTGGTAAAGGGAATATTTGATTTTTCATCAATTCGGGTTACCCAGATACATAAATAAATGAGTCGACCCTTAGTGAGTTACTGTTGCGTATCAGTTTTGTTTAAGGGGTCATTTTGCATATTTGTTAGAATTCAATTTGAGAATTGGATAAGAACTCTCCTCCGATCTCTTTTTGATTAAAGTTTCAATTGGAAATCGGATAAGAACTCTCCTCCGGTTTCTTTTAGATTAAGATTAGAATTTTTGGATTGAGAATCGGATAAGAACTCTCCTCCGATCTCTTTTAAGTATTCATTAAAATTTTAGGCTTGAGAATCGGATAAGAACTCTCCTCCGATCTCTTTTGAATATTCATTAAAATTTTTAGGTGAGAATCGGATAAGAACTCTCATCCGATCTCTTTTAAGTATTCATTAAAAATTTTTTAGGTGAGAATCGGATAAGAACTCTCCTCCGATCTCTTTTAAGTATTCATTAAAATTTCTAGGTGAGAATCGGATAAGAACTCTCCTCCGATCTCTTTTAAGTATTCATTAAAATTTCTAGGTGAGAATCGGATAAGAATTCTCCTCCGATCTCTTTTAAGTATTCATTAAAATTTCTAGGTGAGAATCGGATAAGAACTCTCCTCCAATCTTTTTTATTTTAATGGGGGGTCGGATAAGGACTTTTCTGACCTCTCGAAATTTGATTACAGCTACATATCATAAGAGCCTAGGACTAAGGGTTCTAGCATTCAAAGATGCCGGGGATCGGAATAAGGCTTTTATTAACTCCTTGGTACCTCGTGACTAGAAAAGGGATACCAGACTGAATTTTACCGACCTCCTATGTGGTCGTCCAGCCAGTACCTTTTGATACCCGATCTGTTCCATTTATTTATCTGAGATTTGGTTTTATTCCTCCTTATGGCGTCTTACCCAATCGTCTTCCGTGTTAGCCTAGTGATTCAACTTTACTATTTTCCTGACTTATTATTCTGACCTTCCATTTTTAAAGAAACACTTAAGATATAGTTACCTACATTTTATCCAACTACTTATACGCTACTCGGGACTAGAACTCTTGCATTCAGAAGTAACGAAGATTAACAAAAAGAATGGACTGATTAACAAAGAAATAAACTCAGGAATAACCTTCTACGCGTTTTTTAACGCAATATAAACTTGGTGAAAATTACAAACATAAAAATAAAGGAAATACGTGAAATAAAGCAAACACTTGATAAAGCAGCGATATAAGCACTCACCTGTAGGGAGCCAAATCTATTGAACTAAGTACGGAATCACGAAACGTAATAGGACTGCGGGTTGATATCCGGAGGACTAAGGTTCACCTTGAAATGAAGGATACTTTGCTAAAATGCAGTCAAGTCAAAAGAATAACCAAGTTTGAATGAAGTTGAGCTTGAACAATGAGAGTGGAAATAAAGATAACAAAGACAGAAAGTGAGAGTGTCACCGGATAATGAATCGAACTGAAAATGGAGAGTTTCAGTATTCAAAAATCCCTTTGCAAGAAAACACTTCAGAAAATTGGTTTCAAAAGTTTTTCTTATGAAAGCTCAAAAATAGCAGAGTAACGAATTGAATTAACTTTCAGAGTCCTTCCGCTATATTCACTATTTTTTCGTCCTCTCTGAACAGTTTTCATGCAGGTATTTATAGGAACCGGGTTCTCCCCATGAAGGGTCAGGATTTGTTTTGAGGGAGATGGAGAGTTAAGATTTTAAAGGACATGATCTGAGGTTCGGTAATTAAAGAGAATCAAAACGGACGGCTGAGATCTCTTCCAGAATATTTGTCCTTTCTCTGTTCTAATCTAACGGCCCAAAATTTTCCTGTTAAGGGCAATCCGAGGGCTAGGAGTGAAAGGTGCTAGTCTTGTCGTCTTCTTCTTTGATCCAAGGGCTCCGAACTCGTCCTTACAAGTAAGATCAATGGTGGAGATTAGGATGTACAGCACTGTCATGACATACTCTGGCACATGTCAGTAATGCGGGCGATTCTGGGGCGTGCGGTGGAGATTTCGTCTGCAACGCTTTAACTACTTCGGCTCTGATTATGACGACAGTTAGCAGAAATTGTCTTATTCCCTTTGTTTTTCGACCTCCCCTCCTTTTCGATCTTTCCAACATGATCCTTTTCCGATATCTCATGCCGGGCTCCTCTCTTCCGATCTCTCCTACTCCGGTCTTTTCCTCTTTCTGGTTCGGTTCAGTCAAAGCATTTACTCCTTCAATTTCCGAGGCATCCGCTTCGTTTTCTGCTTGCAATAAATGCTCGGATTTTTCCTATATATATACCTTCAACCGGGAAGCCCCCTGCATTTGATTTTCTCCTCTTCCTTTTCATAGTTCCTATTCTAACTGCTCTGGCAGTAGTCCCGGCCATGATAGTGGCTTTTGATCTTTTTTCGATTCTTCTTTTTATTCCCCGACTGAAAATTTACGATCCCGATGATAGGAGAATTATGACAACCTCATTTGATGACAGCGAGAGAACCGGACTAACTTACCGATCTGGATCGAGGACGTCGATCGTGTCGATCTCGAATCATTCAACCGATATAATCGGCGAACTGATTTCGGGTGAGAAGACTGCTAATATTCCCCTTAACATCGGTGACTACCCCTTGAAGTTCATTTGGCTCCTCACCACATTGGGCGTCCTGACTATAGCTCAGTTTGGCTGATGACAGTGGAGATGACTCTCCATCCTCATGAGAGTCATAATCACCCCATCTAAGCTGTACATCTATCCGATGTCAATGGCTGGTCTCTCGATCAAACACATCTTTTGATTCAGCCACGAGACTAGGCCTTGACATAGGTCTTTATTAGAGATCCCCCCTACGATGTAATCAGTCCTTCAATGTAATATGATCTCTAGAGATCGCCCAAATGATGTAATTCAACTTTTATGTAATCGGATCTCTAGAGATCGCCCAAATGATGTAATTCAACTTTTTGGAAATAAAATTTTATTTTAACAACTATCACTTTTATTATTATCGCATTGATTATTTTTCGATCTCTGATGTGTTTATCTGATCTGGTTCCTAACTAAACAACCCTTAACTGATCCGCCTTAATTCACCGATCTGTAACTAGCCGATCCCTTTTATTGTGGAAGTTTTGGAATATTCGTGAGACGTGTCAGAAAAGCTGGCGAATCCCGCTAATCGATGCACCGCCTGGAACACTGTGAGCATTAAATGCTCAGACGGGTATAAATAGGGGATGGGTCAGCCAGTTGCTCTCTTATGTCATTTTCAGCATCCCGCAAGTGATTCCAAAATTCTCTTGATTTTTCAAGTTCTTCCGACACCAATCAAGCTTCAGTAAGGGTTTTGATCCTCCTTTTAGTTTAAATTCTCTATTTCCTTTTAAAATGAGCGGCACCGAGGGTCAAAGAGCGGCAAGCCCCCCTTCCGTTCAGATTTCGTGGTCGTCTGATGAAGTGGAGGTGGTCGGACCAAGCGTGCGACCTGAACCTCCTAGGGTCTCCGTTCCAGCTCGGGGGCAAGCAGCACCATCAAGGCATGTACCTTCTTCAGGGAGAGAAAATCTTCCCATGGACAAGCTGCCATCAATCCTACAAGAAACCAACCTGTAGTCGTTCAGCCAGGAGTACAACATCCGGCCTGATTCATACGAGCTGATTAAGTGTCACGGCGATCTTTATGCCGATCATTTCTTTGAGGAGAACGATATGATCATGGTATATGAAGAACAATTAAAGGCCGAGCTGCTGTTCCCCCTTGATGACTTCTTCAAGGAAGTTTTAAAATTTCATCAAGTGTGCATCGCCCAAGTTCACCCGAACTCGTGGCGGATCCTAGTAGCCTTCAGAGGCCTCTGTCGAGCTAAGGGACTCCGTCCTATAGCTAAGGTATTCGCCAAACTACATTGATTAACTCGTCAAAAGGACGACGAGTATTGGTTCTTCTAGGCGAAACCACATTGCGAGCTTTTTACCGATCTACCTGAAGGAACGGAAGCGTGAAAAACACAAGTTTATACCATTGAATTCAAAAATTTTCACCTAGGGTCACATGCATCATGCAAGATTTATTTTTATCTATTTGATTTCAATGATAAACAACATATTAAAACTCTTTTAATATGTTTTTGGATCTGTATTTGCCATTTAAGATTTTAAAATTAATCAGATTAATTTTAGAACCCTAGATTAAATCAAGAACGATTACACTAACCTCTTGATGTACTGCAGCGTGTCTGCGCCTTTGAGATTCGTCTTCAGGACACCAGATGTTGTCCCTTTAGCTTGTCCACACCAAGAACACCTATGGCAGCCCTTGAATAGCTTCTAAAGCTTTTTCTATTAATTAGAAAACCAAGTTCTGCCTTTTAAGAGATTAAAGATGTAAACAGGACACTAGAAACAATTTCTAGTGTTCTTAATTCAAAAGATTGATGGCTAATCTCTTTGAATTGATGAGAGATGAAAAGAATAGAGGGAGGGCTGCAAAATGGTGTGACAAAGGAGTGTGGCTGCTGTTTGTGTTTTATTTTCTCATAACAACACTTAAATAGCTAGGTTAACACATTAAACCCTTGCCACATGTCACCCTTTGATTAGCTCTAGGTTTAAGTGACCCAATCACATTGTGCCAAGTGTCAAACCTATATTTAATCTTGATTTTAATCATCTTACATGATTAAAAAACATTTGGCAAGCTTATGTGTTATGCCATGTGTCACCATCTCATGGTGCCACGTGTCGCACTGCAAAATGACCAAAATGCCCCTGTGTCTTAATTTTGAGTTCTTAACCCAAAATAATTATTTTCTTATTCTAATTAATTTATATCAAATATAAATTAATTAATTAATCTCAATTAATTTATTTCTCATCAATTAAATTCATATTTAAACACTTTAAATATAAATTTAATTTATACTACACATCCAATAATCTAGATTTGGTTTCAAATCATGCTAGGGACTTTGCAATTTAATTGCAAACCAAACCTATTTAATTAATCAATTTAAACTCTTTAATTAATTAATTAAATCATATTTAATTAGGTGATAACTTGTGTATGTGTGTGACTTACTAGGCTCATCACTAATTGGCAATGAGACATGATATCAACTCTTAATATCATCAGAACTCTTTCTTACCATAAATGATTTCTCTAAATCATTTTATGAACCTCATAGACCATGGTTAACACCTAGCATAGCATGCCATAGCCACCCAATTAGTAATAAGGTTTACCTTAAATGAACCTATAATCATATGTTACCATGTACTAGAATCTCTCTGTTACAAAATCCCAACTCAAGCTGGAGTCATGGTTTATGTCAAACTCCATTTGCTATGAATATTATGTTCTCTTTTAATTCCAGTTCTTGATTAAAAAGATTTTCTCATCAGAAACTCTTTTCTGAATAAATCTATCTGTCCTGGCAAGGAACTTGAAACATCAAGAACAATTAAATGAACATAGGATTTTATCTCTATTTACTTAGAGGAACAGATTCCATCTTGATCAACACCTACCTCCATATATAACTAGTAGGAGCCAACAGATGCCCATATACCCATACACAGTACAAGTATGAAAGCAGTATCAAAATCAAACTACCTATATACAAGATAACTGTGCTATCTCAGGTCTAAAGATTATATGCACTGATATGATTTATGACAAAACATTGATAAGAGTACACTCCATGCGCTTGTCATAAGCGTCACTGGTTCGGCCTACTTATCATCTATAAGTGCCTATCATGTTTGTTATATGGCATGAGACTCACCATTCCATCTTATTTATATCTCATATAAATAACTTGGGAACAAACATGAATACAATCTTTCTGGATAAGTCATGTCCTTATTATGAAGTATCCTCGATTGTAAACCTATTTATGATACTTTGTGCTAGAAATATTGTCACTCAAATTCTTAACAACTTAAGAATAATATTTCTAACAAAATATCAATGGACCTTTTGTATTACACATAAATACATTATACAAACAGAAAAGTGGAAATGCCATTTATTAATAAAATATGTACAAGATACATACTAAATGATATGCTCTAGGGCATACTACTAACAATCTCCCACTAGCACTAGAGCCATTCATTACAATATCTTAGACCTATCTTCTCAAGATGTCAGTCTAACTGAGTCTGTGACATAGGCTTAGTGAATGGATCAGCTGGATTTTCAGCTGATGCTATTTTCTGCATGGCTAAATCGCCTTGCCCAACTATATCTCTGATAATGTGGTTGTGCCTTTCTATGTGTTTGGATTTTGGGTGAGACCTTGGTTCCTTAGCCTGTTTGACTACTCCATTGTTGTCACAGTGTAATGGAACTGCTGACTCAATGGAAGGAACTACTGTAAGTTCTATCACGAACTTCTTTATCCAAAGCGACTTCTTTTGCGACATCGATACAAGAATATACTCGGCTTAGTGGAATCTGCAATGCGTGCTCGCTTGGAACTCTTCCAACCGATCGCACCTCCATTACAAATGAACACATATCCAGAGGTAGACTTTCTATCATCGATATCCGATTGGAAATCGAATCGTGATAACCATCCAATTGCAAGTCTCCACCTCCATAAATCAAGAATAAATCCTTAGTTCTTCTCAAGTACTTAAGAATATTCTTGATAGCTATCCAGTGTTCCAAACCTGGATTGGATTGATACCTGCTAGTCAAACTAACAGCATATGCGATATCCGGCCTAGTACACAACATTGCATACATTAAACTTCCAATAGCCGAAGCATATGGAATCCTGGCCATCTTATCTCTTTCTTCAGGTGTCTTTGGAGACATCTCTTTAGAAAGATGGATACCATGTCTCACTGGTAACAATCCTCTCTTGGAATCAAGCATGTTAAACCTCTTTAACACCTTTTCCAAGTATAGACTTTGGGATAAACCAATTATTCGTTTCGCTCTATCTCTATAGATGAGAATCCCAAGAATATAGATTGCCTCCCCCTAAGTCTTTCATGGAGAATGTATTTGACAACCATACCTTTATAGTCGTCAACATACCTGTGTCATTACCCTTCAACAGTATGTCATCCACATATAAGACAAGGAAAGTGATAGCACTGTCACTAACCTTCTTATATACACATGGCTCATCCTCATTTTTTATAAAACCAAAGGATTTAATGGCTTCATCAAAACGAATGTTCCAACTCCTCGAAGCTTGTTTCAACCCATAAATGGATCGCTTTAGCTTGCATACCTTGGAACCATCTTGGGATTCAAATCCCTTAGGTTGTTCCATGAAAATGTTTTCTTCAATGTATCCATTGAGAAAAGCTGTTTTGACATCCATCTGCCTGAAGGAACGGAAGTGTGAAAAACACAAGATTATACCATTGAATTCAAAAATTTTCACCTAGGGTCACATGCACCATGCAAGATTTATTTTTATCTATTTGATTTCAATGATAAACAACGTATTAAAACTCTTTTAATATGTTTTTGGATCTGTATTTGCCATTTAAGATTTTAAAATTAATCAGATTAATTTTAGAACCCTAGATTAAATCAAGAACGATTACACTAACCTCTTGATGTGCTGCAGCGTGTTTGCGCCTTTGAGATTCGTCTTCAGGACACCAGATGTTGTCCCTCTAGCTTGTCCACACCAATAACACCTATGGCAGCCCTTGAACAGCTTCTAAAGCCTTTTCTATTAATTAGAAATTCAAGTTCTGCCTTTTAAGAGATTAGAGATGTAAACAGGACACTAGAAACAATTTCTAGTGTTCTTAATTCAAGAGATTGATGGCTAATCTCTTTGAATTGATGAGAGATGAAGAGAAATAGCTGGAGAGGCTCAAAGTGGCATGACAATTGAGAGGAGAGGCTGCTGGTTATGTTTTCTTTTCATAACCACACTTAAATAGCTAGGTTAACACATTAAACCCTAGCCATATGTCACCTTTTGATTAGCTTTAGGTTTAAGTGACCCAATCACATTGTGCCAAGTGTCAAACCTATATTTAATCTTGATTTTAATCATCTTACATGATTAAAAAAAAACATTTGGCAAGCTTATGTGTTATGCCATGTGTCACCATCTCATGGTGCCACGTGTCACCATCTCATGGTGCCACGTGTCACACTGTGAAATGACCAAAATGCCCCTGTGTCTCAATTTTGAGTTCTTAACCCAAAATAATTATTTTCTTCTTCTAATTAATTTATATCAAATATAAATTAATTAACTAATCTCAATTAATTAATTTCTCATCAATTAAATTCATATTTAAACACTTTAAATATAAATTTAATTTATACTACACATCCAATAATCTAGATTTGGTTTCAAGTCATGCTAGGGACTTTGCAATTTAGTTGCAAACCAAATCTATTTAATTAATCAATTAAACTCTTTAATTAATTAATTAATTAAATCATATTTAAATAGGTGATAACTTGTGTATGTGTGTGACTTACTAGGCTCATCACTAATTGGCAATGAGACATGATATCAACTCTTAATATCATCAGAACTCTTTCTTACCATAAATGATTTCTCTAAATCATTTTATGAACCTCATAGACCATGGTTAACACCTAGCATAGCATGCCATGACCACCCAATTAGTAATAAGATTTACCTTAAATGAACCTATAATCATATGTTACCATGCACTAGAATCTCTCTGTTACAAAATCCCAACTCAAGCTGGAGTCATGGTTTATGTCAAACTCCATTTGCTATGAATATTATGTTCTCTTTTAATTCCAGTTCTTGATTAAAAGATTTTTCTCATCCAAAACTTTTTTTTGAATAAATCTATCTGTCCTGGCCAGGAACTTGAAACATCAAGAACAATTAAATGAACATAGGATTTTATCTCTATTTACTTAGAGGAACAGATTCCTTCTTGATCAACACCTACCTCCATATATAACTAGCAGGAGCCAACACATGCCCATATACCCATACATAGTACAAGTATGAAAGCAGTATCAAACTCAAACTACCTATATACAAGATAACTGTGCTATCTTAGGTCTAAAGATTATATGCACTGATATGATTTATGACAAAACATTGACAAGAGTAAACTCCACGTGCTTGTCATAAGTGTCACTGGTTCGGCCTACTTATCATTTATAAGTGCCTATCAAGTTTGTTATATGGCATGAGACTCACCATTCCATCTTATTTATATCTCATATAAATAACTTGGGAACAAACATGAGTACAATCTTTCTGGATAAGTCATGTCCTTATTATGAAGTATCCTCGATTGTGAACCTATTTATGATACTTTGTGCTAGAAATATTGTCACTCATATTCTTAACAACTTAAGAATAATATTTCTAACAAAATATCAATGGACCTTTTCTATTACACATAAATATATTATGTAAACGGAAAAGTGGAAATGCCTTTTATTATTAAAATATGTACAAGATACATACTAAATGATATGCTCTAGGGCATACTACTAACAATCTCCCACTAGCACTAGAGCCATTCATTACAATATCTTAGACCTATCTTCTCAAGATGTCGGTCTAATTGAGTCTGTGACATAGGCTTAGTGAATGGATCAGCTGGATTTTCAGCTGATGCTATTTTCTGCATGGCTACATCGCCTCGCCCAACTATTTCTCTGATAATGTGGTAGCGCCTTTCTATGTGTTTGGATTTCTGGTGAGACCTTGGTTCCTTAGCCTGTATGACTGCTCCATTGTTGTCACAGTGTAATGGAACTGCTGACTCAATGGAAGGAACTACTGTAAGTTCTGTCACGAACTTCTTTATCCAAACAGCTTCCTTTGCGAGATCTCGATGCGAATATACTCGACCTCGATGAGTGGAATCTGCAATGCGTGCTCTGTTTGGAACTCTTCCAACTAATCGCACCTCCATTACAAATGAACACATATCGGTAGACTTTCCATCATCGATATCCGATTGGAATTCGTAATCAGATAACCATCCAATTGCAAGTCTCCACTCCATAAATCAAGAATAAATCCTTAGTTCTTCTCAAGTACTTAAGGATATTCTTGATGACTATCCAGATGTTCTAAACCTGGATTGGATTGATACCGCTAGTCAAACTAATAAAGATATGCGATATCCAACCTAGTACACAACATTGCATACATTAAACTTCCAATAGCCGAAGCATATGGAATCCTGGCCATCTTATCTCTTTCTTCAGGTGTCTTTGGAGACATCTCTTTAGAAAGATGGATACCATGTCTCACTGGTAACAATCCTCTCTTGGAATCAAGCATGTTAAACCTCTTTAACACCTTTTCCAAGTATAGACTTTGGGATAAACCAAGTATTCTTTTCGCTCTATCTCTATAGATGCGAATCCCAAGAATATAGGTTGCCTCCCCTAAGTCTTTCATGGAGAATGTATTTGACAACCATACCTTTATAGTCATCAACATACCTGTATCATTACCCATCAATAGTATGTCATCCACATATAAGACAAGGAAAGTGATAGCACTGTCACTAACCTTCTTATATACACATGGCTCATCCTCATTTTTGATAAAACCAAAAGATTTAATGGCTTCATCAAAACGGATGTTCCAACTCCTCGAAGCTTGTTTCAACCCATAAATGGATCGCTTTAGCTTGCATACCTTGGAACCATCTTGGGATTCGAATCCCCTAGGTTGTTCCATGAAAATGTTTTCTTCAATGTATCCATTGAGAAAAGCTATTTTGACATCCATCTGCCAAATCTCATAATCAAAGTATGCAGCTATTGCTAATAAGATCCTTATTGATTTAAGCATGGCAACAGGCAAGAAAGTCTCCTCATAGTCTATTCCTTGCCTTTGGCGAAACCCTTTCGCTACTAGCCTTGCCTTATAGGTCTTTACCTTTCCATCAGAACCAATTTTCTTCTTGAAAACCCATTTGTTCCCTATAGGTACAATACCTTCAGGTGGGTCAACAAGATCCCAAACTTAATTCTTATACATGGAATCAATCTCGGATTTCATAGCATCAATCCATTTTGAAGAGTCTATATCTGATATAGCTTCTTCATAGGTAAGTGGATCATCTCCATGATCTACTTCTTCATGAATAGACAACTCTTGTTCTTCTTCATGAAGAAAACCATATCTCACTGGTGGGTGAGATACCACAGTTGTTCTACGAGGAACAATTTGTAGATGTTTCATCAATGGGTATAGGTTGACTAGATGGATCTATATCCATCGATGCATTGGTTGGTCGAATTCTCCAATTCTAACTCTATTTGCCTTCCTTTGCCTCCTTCTTGAACAAACTGTTGTTCAAGAAATGTGGCATCTCTACTTATCACAACCTTTTGTAAAGTAGGCAAATAAAAATAATATCCAAAACTATCTTTTGGATATCCAACAAATCGACCTCTTTCTGATCTGGTCTCCAATTTATCAGTGTTCAGCTTTTTGATATAAGCTGGACAACCCCAAATCTTAACATGCTTAAGACTTGGTTTTCTTCCATACCATATCTCATAAGGTGTGGAAGAAACTGATTTTGATGGAATCCTATTCAGAATATATAAAGCTGATTCTAATGCAAATCCCCAAAAGGAGATTGGCATATCAGTATAGCTCATCATACTACGTACCATATCCAATAGGGTACGATTTCTCCTTTCAGATACACCATTCAGCTGTGGCGTTCCTGGAGGAGTCAGCTGAGAAACAATGCCATGCTCTCTCAAGTATTCATCATATTCAGTACTCAAATATTCACCTCCACGATCTGATCGAAGAGCTTTAATACTCTTTTTCCTGTTTGATTTTCTACTTCATTTTAAATTCTTTGAACTTTTCAAAGGATTCGTGTTTGTATTTCATCAAATACAAGTACCCAAAACTTGATTTATCATCAGTAAAGGTAATAAAATAATGAAAGCCCCCTCTAGCCATTTCTTTAAATGGACCACATACATCATTATGTATTAGCTCCAAAATATTTTCAGCTCTTAGCCCTTGTCCAACAAAGGGTGATCTAGTCATTTTGCCCTGAAGGCAAGATTCACAAGTTGGAGTAGGCTCAGAGCCCAATGAGGATAAAATCCCCATTTTCTCCAGTTTTGCAATCCTATCTTCTGCAACATAACATAACCTTAAGTGCCAAATATATTTTGAACTTGAGTTGGTTTTCACCATGGCATTGCATTCATTTAGATTGCTATACTCTGGCCAGTGGAAACACTTTCTTACTGGCAATGGAAACACTTTCCTGTTGGTAATGGAAACACTTTCTTGTTGGCAGTGGAGACACTTTCCTTTGCCTTTATCAGCTTTAGTCTTCCTTTTCTGTTTAGCTATTTTTCTTGGAAGGACCAGGAATCTGAGGTTTCTTTTTCTTATTGCCCTTCTTCTTGTTGGACTTTCCAGCAGAAGAAGATGCAACCAAAGCTACCTCTTTTCCTTTATTGCTTGGAATATTCTTTTGGGCAATAACCAGCATGTTGAGTAAACTAGCTAAGGTGCATTCCTTTTTAGTCATATGGAAATTTGTCACAAAATTCCCAAAAGACTCAGGAAGGGACTGAAGGATCAAATCCGTTGTAGTTGGAAATCCATGTTGAAGTCAAGATGTTCCAACTGCTCAATTAGCCGAATCATCTTGTGGACATGATCCCCAACATTCTGTTCCTCAGACATCCTCATACGGAATAGCTGTCTAGATATCTCATACCTAGCATTCCTGTTGTGCTCACCAACAACTCTTGTAGGTGAAGGAGGATCTCACTCGCACTCTGCATGTTCTCATGTTGCTTCTGTAACTCATTACTCATGGAAGCAAGCATGTAACACTTAGCTCTCATATCATGCTCCTTCCACTTGCCTAAAGTTTCATGTTCCTCTTGTGTGGCCTCTGGAGGTAAGGGACCAGGAACATTTGAATCTAGAACATATCCTATATGTTCAAGGTTCAAGACAAGTTTCAAATTTCTTAGCCAATCAGACAGATTAGGTCCTGTCAACCTATTGCGATCAAGTATGCTTGCAAGGATATTGGATGGTGGTGGTTGTTCTGTGCTCATTATTATCAGAAAATTAATTGCAGAAATAACTAGATTAATTAGTAAATGTATCATGTAATTAACCAAATATGATTATGGTCTTTTAATCAAATTGGTCCTCCCACTAACTTAGCGAATCCTACACTTCCAAAGTAGAAAACGGAAATCCTAGTTGGATGGATTTCTAGTGGGTGATTGAATTCTTATAATTCTATTGATCATCCTCAGGTACATCCATTATTGGAATTACAATAAACTATAAGTGAGCAACTCCTTGCCCATCACATCTCATGTGAGGTTCAATCCTTTTGCTAGCCCCTAATGCTCAAAATCTCAGGTACATCCAATATTGACTTATCTTGCATTAGTTAAGTTGATCCCATTGAGCTAGTAATTATGCAAATAATTTTAATGTCCTCAGGTACATCCAATATTGGCCACCAAACCATTTACATATTTACAACATCTCATGCTTAACAATTATTCTTAAGAAAATCTCTTAAATTAATTGCATCTCATGCAACTATTTAAAATTTCTTAAAATAATTGCCCAATGGAGGGCTTATGTTATAATTACTTTAATTATAGCATTTCCAACTTAATCATTTGTTTGGAAGATTTTATAGCCATCCTAATTACTATTAAGGTCTCACTTTGCACATTATCCATTTAGCATGCATATATCATATAATTGCATACATTCCCATACATCTCATGCATTCATGGATAAGCAGTAAATATGGTATGATCATGGACTTTCTAAGGGATTCAATTCTGACCCACCAAGAATTGAATCAGGGCATTCCTAGGTGCATTTCATTCATTCATTTTACAAGAGTTGCTGAAGGAGTACATAATCAACACTTGATATTGAATTCCTCCCACTGGTCCCACCAATGCTCTTGACCTCCTTGAACTTCTTGCAATCCAATATTACATAGTAATCCTTGGCATACCAAGGCGAATTTACAAGAACTTAAATAAATGAAATTACAACCCAAAAATATTACAAACTTAATAATACATGCCCAAAATAAATTAAAATAAATTAATTAATTTACAATCCCAAAGAAACATAAAAGAAATAAATCCAATCACATTGGTCTTTTATAGTCCATGATCATCCATCATGCATATCACTATTTAACAATTAAATAAAACATACATACTTAAATTAAATTGAATATCTCATATTCAACTTAAAAATCCAGATTTGAATATGATTCAAATAAATTTAAAAATTCAGATTTGAATCTCATTCAAACAAATTTAAAAATTCAGATTTGAATCACATTCAAACAACTTCAAAAATTCAGATTTGAATCACATTCAAATATTTTTTAAAAAATCAGATTTGAATCACATTCAAATATTTTTTTAAAAATCAGATCTGAATTTTATTGAATCAATTTTAAAAAATCAGATTTAAATATGATTCAAACAACTTTAAAATTCAGATTTGAATCACATTCAAACAACTTTTAAAATTCAGATTTGAATCACATTCAAACATTTTTTAAAATTCTGATTTGAATCATAATTTAATTGTGTGATTAAAACAACTAATTAAACACTTTAATTAGTCAAAGAATAGGCCTTAGATCATACAACAATTGTAGAATTAAAAGCCAAACCTTGAACCACCCAAGGAACCATTGTTGCCGCCACCAATGGTGGCTTCACCATGTGTGACGCCACACCTCATGATCCAAACAGCAATGAATCTCTTGATCTCATGATCAAACACACAATTAAATTATATAATCAACAATCTAAATGGCAAATATAGTGGCTCTGATACCAATTGAAGGAGCGGAAGCGTGAAAAACACAAGTTTATACCATTGAATTCAAAAATTTTCACCTAGGGTCACATGCACCATGCAAGATTTATTTTTATCTATTTGATTTCAATGATAAACAACGTATTAAAACTCTTTTAATATGTTTTTTGGATCTGTATTTGCCATTTAAGATTTTAAAATTAATCAGATTAATTTTAGAACCCTATATTAAATCAAGAACGATTACACTAACCTCTTGATGTGCTGCAGCGTGTCTGCGCCTTTGAGATTCGTCTTCAGGACACCAGATGTTGTCCCTCTAGCTTGTCCACACCAAGAACACCTATGGCAGCCCTTGAACAGCTTCTAAAGCCTTTTCTGTTAATTAGAAATTCAAGTTCTGCCTTTTAAGAGATTAGAGATGTAAACAGGACACTAGAAACAATTTCTAGCGTTCTTAATTCAAGAGATTGATGGCTAATCTCTTTGAATTGATGAGAGATGAAGAGAAATGGCTGGAGAGGCTCAAAGTGGCGTGACAATTGAGAGGAGAGGCTGCTGGTTATGTTTTCTTTTCATAACCACACTTAAATAGCTAGGTTAACACATTAAACCCTAGCCACATGTCACCTTTTGATTAGCTCTAGGTTTAAGTGACCCAATCACATTGTGCCAAGTGTCAAACCTATATTTAATCTTGATTTTAATCATCTTACATGATTAAAAAAAAACATTTGGCAAGCTTATGTGTTATGCCATGTGTCACCATCTTATGGTGCCACGTGTCACACTGCAAAATGACCAAAATGCCCCTGTGTCTCAATTTTGAGTTCTTAACCCAAAATAATTATTTTCTTCTTCTAATTAATTTATATCAAATATAAATTAATTAATTAATCTCAATTAATTAATTTCTCATCAATTAAATTCATATTTAAATACTTTAAATATAAATTTAATTTATACTACACATCCAATAATCTAGATTTGGTTTCAAGTCATGCTAGGGACTTTGCAATTTAATTGCAAACCAAATCTATTTAATTAATCAATTAAACTCTTTAATTAATTAATTAAATCATATTTAAATAGGTGATAACTTGTGTATGTGTGTGACTTATTAGGCTCATCACTAATTGGCAATGAGACATGATATCAACTCTTAATATCATCAGAACTCTTTCTTACCATAAATGATTTCTCTAAACCATTTTATGAACCTCATAGACCATGGTTAACACCTAGCATAGCATGCCATGACCACCCAATTAGTAATAAGATTTACCTTAAATGAACCTATAATCATATGTTACCATGCACTAGAATCTCTCTGTTACAAAATCTCAACTCAAGCTGGAGTCATGGTTTATGTCAAACTCCATTTGCTATGAATATTATGTTCTCTTTTAATTCCAGTTCTTGATTAAAAGATTTTTCTCATCAGAAACTCTTTCTCGAATAAATCTATCTGTCCTGCCAGAACTTGAAACATCAAGAACAATTAAATGAACATAGGATTTTATCTCTATTTACTTAGAGGAACAGATTCCTTCTTGATCAACACCTACCTCCATATATAACTAGCAGGAGCCAACACATGCCCATATACCCATACATAGTACAAGTATGAAAGCAGTATCAAACTCAAACTACCTATATACAAGATAACTGTGCTATCTCAGGTCTAAAGATTATATGCACTGATATGATTTATGACAAAACATTGACAAGAGTAAACTCCATGTGCTTGTCATAAGTGTCACTGGTTCGGCCTACTTATCATTTATAAGTGCCTATCAAGTTTGTTATATGGCATGAGACTCACCATTCCATCTTATTTATATCTCATATAAATAACTTGGGAACAAACATGAATACAATCTTTCTGGATAAGTCATGTCCTTATTATGAAGTATCCTCGATTGTGAACCTATTTATGATACTTTGTGCTAGAAATATTGTCACTCATATTCTTAACAACTTAAGAATAATATTTCTAACAAAATATCAATGGACCTTTTCTATTACACATAAATATATTATATAAACAGAAAAGTGGAAATGCCTTTTATTATTAAAATATGTACAAGATACATACTAAATGATATGCTCTAGGGCATACTACAAACACTGCCAAATCTCATAATCATAGTACGCAGCTATTGCTAATAAAATCCTAATTGATTTAAGCATGGCAACAGGCGAGAAAGTCTCCTCATAGTCTATTCCTTGCCTTTGGCGAAACCCTTTCGCTACTAGCCTTGCCTTATAGGTCTCTACCTTTCCATCAGAACCAATTTTCTTCTTGAAAACCCATTTGTTCCCTATAGGTATAATACCTTCAGGTGGGTCAACAAGATCCCAAACTTGATTCTTATACATGGAATCAATCTCGAATTTCATAGCATCAATCCATTTTGAAGAGTCTAGATCTGATATAGCTTCTTCATAGGTAAGTGGATCATCTCCATGATCTACTTCTTCATGAGTAGACAACTCTTGTTCTTCTTCATGAAGAAAACCATATCTCACTGGTGGGTGAGATACCCTGGTTGTTCTACGAGGAACAGCTGTAGATGTTTCATCAACGGGTATTGGTTGACTAGATGGATCTATATCCATCTGATCTGTTGGTGAAGGAGCGGAAGCATGAAAAACACAAGTTTATACCATTGAATTCAAAAATATTCACCTAGGGTCACATGCACCATGCAAGATTTATTTTTATCTATTTGATTTCAATGATAAACAACATATTAAAACTCTTTTAATATGTTTTTTGGATCTGTATTTGCCATTTAAGATTTTAAAATTAATCAGATTAATTTTAGAACCCTATATTAAATCAAGAACGATTACACTAACCTCTTGATGTGCTGCAGCGTGTCTGCGCCTTTGAGATTCGTCTTCAGGACACCAGATGTTGTCCCTCTAGCTTGTCCACACCAAGAACACCTATGGCAGCCCTTGAACAGCTTCTAAAGCCTTTTCTGTTAATTAGAAATTCAAGTTCTGCCTTTTAAGAGATTAGAGATGTAAACAGGATACTAGAAACAATTTCTAGCGTTCTTAATTCAAGAGATTGATGGCTAATCTCTTTGAATTGATGAGAGATGAAGAGAAATGGCTGGAGAGGCTCAAAGTGGCGTGACAATTGAGAGGAGAGGCTGCTGGTTAAGTTTTCTTTTCATAACCACACTTAAATAGCTAGGTTAACACATTAAACCCTAGCCACATGTCACCTTTTGATTAGCTTTAGGTTTAAGTGACCCAATCACATTGTGCCAAGTGTCAAACCTATATTTAATCTTGATTTTAATCATCTTACATGATTAAAAAAAACATTTTGCAAGCTTATGTGCTATGCCATGTGTCACCATCTCATGGTGCCACGTGTCACACTGCAAAATGACCAAAATGCCCCTGTGTCTTAATTTTGAGTTCTTAACCCAAAATAATTATTTTCTTCTTCTAATTAATTTATATCAAATATAAATTAATTAATTAATCTCTATTAATTAATTTCTCATCAATTAAATTCATATTTAAACACTTTAAATATAAATTTAATTTATACTACACATCTAATAATCTATATTTGGTTTCAAGTCATGCTAGGGACTTTGCAATTTAATTGCAAACCAAATCTATTTAATTAATCAATTAAACTCTTTAATTAATTAATTAAATCATATTTAAATAGGTGATAACTCGTGTATGTGTGTGACTTACTAGGCTCATCACTAATTGGCAATGAGACATGATATCAACTCTTAATATCATCAGAACTCTTTCTTACCATAAATGATTTCTCTAAATCATTTTATGAACCTCATAGACCATGGTTAACACCTAGCATAGCATGCCATGGCCACCCAATTAGTAATAAGATTTACCTTAAATGAACCTATAATCATATGTTAACATGCACTAGAATCTCTCTGTTACAAAATCCCAACTCAAGCTGGAGTCATGGTTTATGTCAAACTCCATTTGCTATGAATATTATGTTCTCTTTTAATTCCAGTTCTTGATTAAAAGATTTTTCTCATCGTAAACTCTTTCGAATAAATCTATCTGTCTGGCCAGAACTTGAAACATCAAGAACAATTAAATGAACATAGGATTTTAACTCTATTTACTTAGAGGAACAGATTCCATCTTGATCAACACCTACCTCCATATATAACTAGCAGGAGCCAACACATGCCCATATACCCATACATAGTACAAGTTTGAATTCAGTATCATACTCAAACTACCTATATAGAAGATAACTGTGCTATCTCAGGTCTAAAGATTATATGCACTGATATGATTTATGACAAAACATTGACAAGAGTAAACTCCATGTGCTTGTCATAAGTGTCACTGGTTCGGCCTACTTATCATTTATAAGTGCCTATCAAGTTTGTTATATGGCATGAGACTCACCATTCCATCTTATTTATATCTCATATAAATAACTTGGGAACAAACATGAATACAATCTTTCTGGATAAGTCATGTCCTTATTATGAAGTATCCTCGATTGTGAACCTATTTATGATACTTTGTGCTAGAAATATTGTCACTCATATTCTTAACAACTTAAGAATAATATTTCTAACAAAATATCAATGGACCTTTTCTATTACACATAAATATATTATGTAAACGGAAAAGTGGAAATGCCTTTTATTATTAAAAATATGTACAAGATACATACTAAATGATATGCTCTAGGGCATACTACTAACAGTTGGTTGGTCAGAATTCTCCAATTCTAACTCTATTTGCCTTCCTTTGCCTCCTTCTTGAACAAACTGTTGTTCAAGAAATGTGGCATCTCTACTTATCACAACCTTTTGTGAAGTAGGCAAATAAAAATAATATCCAAAACTATCTTTTGGATATCCAACAAATCGACCTTTTTCTGATCTGGTCTCCAATTTATCAGTGTTCAGCTTTTTGATATAAGCTAGACAACCCCAAATCTTAACATGCTTAAGACTTGGTTTTCTTCCATGCCATATCTCATAAGGTATGGAAGAAACTGATTTTGATGGAATCCTATTCAGAATATACAAAGCTGATTCTAATGCAAATCCCCAAAAGGAGATTGGCATATCAGTATAGCTCATCATACTACGTACCATATCCAATAGAGCACGATTTCTCCTTTCAGATACACCATTTAGCTGTGGCATTCCTGGAGGAGTCAGCTGAGAAACAATGCCATGCTCTCTCAAGTATTCATCAAATTCAGTACTCAAATATTCACCTCCACGATCTGATCGAAGAGCTTTAATACTCTTTCATGTTTGATTTTCTACTTCAGATTTAAATTCTTTGAATTTTTCAAAAAAATCATGTTTGTATTTCATCAAATACAAATACCCAAACCTTGATTTACCATCAGTAAAGGTAATAAAATAATAAAAGCCCCCTCTAGCCATTTCTTTAAATGGACCACATACATCACTATGTATTAGCTCCAAAATATTTTCAGCTCTTAGCCCTTGTCCAACAAAGGGTGATCTAGTCATTTTGCCCTGAAGGCAAGATTCACAAGTTGGAGTAGGCTTAGAGCCCAATGATGATAAAATCCCCATTTTCTCCAGTTTTGCAATCCTATCTTCTGCAACATGACATAACCTTAAGTGCCAAATATATTTTGAACTTGAGTTGGTTTTCACCATGGCATTGCATTCATTTAAATCACTTGCATTCAATTTGTGTTTGTCATTATTATCCAAATAATAAAGACCATCATTCATATAAACCAAACCAATATATTTATTTCTAAAATAAATATTGCAAACATCATTAGTGAACTGAAATTCATAGCCATTTCTAGTCAAACTAGATATAGAAATGATGTTCTTAAAAGAATCAGGTACATATAAAATATTATCCAAACACAAAACATGTCCAAACATGTAAAAAGATTTAGATCCTATGGCTAAAGCTTCAACAGTTGAGCCATTGCCAATCCGGACTCTAATATCTTGAGAACGCAAGTCGCCATCGCTTGCTAGTTCCTGCATATCATTAGAAATGTGAGAACTGGCACCAGTATCTAAAACCCAAGCTGTAGATGAACTATGAGTATCATCAGAATCTAAATAACAAGATATGGACATACCTTCCGAAGGTGTATCCTTCTTGTCCTTCAGAGAAGCAAGATACTCTGGGCAGTTCCTTTTCCAGTGCCCATCCTTTTAGCAGTGGAAACATTTTCCTTTGCCTCCATCAGCTTTAGTCTTCCTTTTCTGTTTAGCTATTTTCTTGGAGGGACTAGGAATCTGAGGTTTCTTTTTCCTATTGCCCTTCTTCTTGTTGGACTTTCCAGCAGAAGAAGATGCAACCAAAGCTACCTCTTTTCCTTTATTGCCTGGCATATTCTTTTGGGTAATAACCAGCATGTTGAGTAAACCAGCTAAGGTGCATTCCTGTTTAGTCATATGAAAATGTGTTACAAAATTCCCAAAAGACTCAGGAAGGGACTGAAGGATCAAATCCGTCTGTAGTTGGAAATCCATGTTGAAGTCAAGATGTTCCAACTGCTCAATCAGCCAAATCATCTTGTGGACATGATCCCCAACATTCTATCCCTCAGACATCCTCATACGGAATAGCTGTCTAGATATCTCATACCTAGCATTCCTGCTGTGCTCACCATACAACTCTTGTAGGTGAAGGAGGATCTCACTCACACTCTGCATGTTCTCATGTTGCTTCTGTAACTCATTACTCATGGAAGCAAGCATGTAACACTTAGCTCTCATATCATGCTCCTTCCACTTGTCCAAAGTTTCATGTTCCTCTTGTGTGGCCTCTGGAGGTAAGGGACCAGGAACATTTGAATCTAGAACATATCCTATATGTTGAAGGTTCAGGACAAGTTTCAAATTTCTTAGCCAATCAGACAGATTAGGTCCTGTCAACCTATTGTGATCAAGTATGCTTGCAAGGCTATTGGATGGTGGTGGTTGTTTTGTGCTCATTTTTATCAGAAAATTAACTGCAGAAAATAACCAGATTAATTAGTAAATGTATCATGTAATTAACCAAAATGATTATGGTCTTTTAATCAAATTGGTCCTCCCACTAACTTAGCGAATCCTACACTTCAAAAGTAGAAAACGGAAATCCTAGTTGGATGGATTTCTAGTGGGTGATTGAATTCTTATAATTCTATTGATCATCCTCAGGTACATCCATTATTGGAATTACAATAAACTATAAGTAAGCAACTCTTTGCCCATCACATCTCATGTGAGGTTCAATCCTTTACCTAGTCCCTAATGCTCAAAATCTCAGGTACATCCATTATTGACTTATCTTGCATTAGTTAAGTTGATCCCATTGAGCCAGTAATTATGCAAATAATTTTAATGTCCTCAGGTACATCCAATATTGGCCACTAAACCATTTACATATTTACAACATCTCATGCTTAACAATTATTCTTAAGAAAATCTCTTAAATAAATTGCATCTTATGCAACTATTTAAAATTTCTTAAAATAATTGCCCCAATGGAGGGCCTATGTTATAATTATTTTAATTATAGCATTTCCAACTTAATCATTTGTTTGGAAGATTTTATAGTCATTCTATTTACTATTAAGGTCTCACTTTGCACATTATCCATTTAGTATGCATATATCATATAATTGCATACATTCCCTATACATCTCATGCATTCATGGATAAGCAGTAAATATGGTATGATCATGGACTTTCTAAGAGATTCAATTCTGAGCCACCAAGAATTGAATCAAGGCATTCCTAGGTGCATTTCATTCATTCATTTTACAAGAGTTGCTGAAGGAGTATATAATCAACAATTGATCTTGAATTCCTCCCACTGGTCCCACCAATGCTCTTGACCTCCTTGAACTTCTTGCAATCCTATATTACATAATAATCCTTGGCATACCAAGGCGAATTTACAAGAACTTAAATAAATGAAATTAAAACCCAAAAATTATTACAAACTTAATAATACATGCCCAAAATAAATTAAAATTAATTAATTAATTTACAATCCCAAAGAAACATAAAAGAAATAAATCCAATCACATTGGTCTTTTATAGTCCATGATCATCCATCATGCATATCACTATTTAACAATTAAATAAAACATACATACTTAAATTAAATTGAATATCTCATATTCAACTTAAAAATCCAGATTTGAATATGATTCAAATAAATTTAAAAATTCAGATTTGAATCTCATTCAAACAAATTTAAAAATTCAGATTTGAATCACATTCAATCAACTTCAAAAATTCAGATTTGAATCACATTCAAACATTTTTTAAAAAATCAGATTTGAATCACATTCAAACATTTTTTAAAAAATCAGATCTGAATTTTATTCAATCAATTTTAAAAAATCAAATTTAAATATGATTCAAACTGAAGGAACAGAAGCGTGAAAAACACAAGATTATACCATTGAATTCAAAAATTTTCACCTAGGGTCACATGCACCATGCAAGATTTATTTTTATCTATTTGATTTCAATAATAAACAACATATTAAAACTCTTTTAATATGTTTTTGGATCTGTATTTGCCATTTAAGATTTTAAAATTAATCAAATTAATTTTAGAACCCTAGATTAAATCAAGAACGATTACACTAACCTCTTGATGTCTTTGAGATTCGTCTTCAGGACACCAGATGTTGTCCCTCTAGCTTGTCCACACCAAGAACACCTATGGCAGCCCTTGAATGGCTTCTAAAGCTTTTTCTATTAATTAGAAAATCAAGTTCTGCCTTTTAAGAGATTAAAGATGTAAACAGGACACTAGAAACAATTTCTAGCGTTCTTAATTCAAGAGATTGATGGCTAATCTCTTTGAATTGATGAGAGATGAAGAGAAATAGCTGGAGAGGCTCAAAGTGGCGTGACAACTGAGAGGAGAGGCTGCTGGTTATGTTTTCCATTCATAACCACACTTAAATAGCTAGGTTAACACATTAAACCCTAGCCACATGTCACCTTTTGATTAGCTCTAGGTTTAAGTGACCCAATCACATTGTGCCAAGTGTCAAACCTATATTTAATCTTGATTTTAATCATCTTACATGATTAAAAAATATTTGGCAAGCTTATGTGTTAAGCCATGTGTCACCATCTCATGGTGCCACGTGTCACACTGTGAAATGACCAAAATGCCCCTGTGTCTTAATTTTGAGTTCTTAACCCAAAATAATTATTTTCTTCTTCTAATTAATTATATCAAATATAAATTAATTAATTAATCTCTATTAATTAATTTCTCATCAATTAAATTCATATTTAAACACTTTAAATATAAATTTAATTTATACTATATATCCAATAATCTAGATTTGGTTTCAAGTCATGCTAGGGACTTTGCAATTTTATTGCAAACCAAATCTATTTAATTAATCAATTAAACTCTTTAATTAATTAATTAAATCATATTTAAATAGGTGATAACTTGTGTATGTGTGTGACTTACTAGGCTCATCACTAATTGGCAATGAGACATGATATCAACTCTTAATATCATCAGAACTCTTTCTTACCATAAATGATTTCTCTAAATCATTTTATGAACCTCATAGACCATGGTTAACACCTAGCATAGCATGCCATGGCCACCCAATTAGTAATAAGATTTACCTTAAATGAACCTATAATCATATGTTACCATGCACTAGAATCTCTAAATCCCAACTCAGTCATGGTTTATGTCAAACTCCATTTGCTATGAATATTATGTTCTTTTAATTCCAGTTCTTGATTAAAAGATTTTTCTCATCGAAACTCTTTTAATAAATCTATCTGTCTGGCCAGAACTTGAAACATCAAGAACAATTAAATGAACATAGGATTTTATCTCTATTTACTTAGAGGAACAGATTCCATCTTGATCAACACCTACCTCCATATATAACTAGCAGAGCCAACACATGCCCATATACCCATACATAGTACAAGTATGAAAGCAGATCAAACTCAAACTACCTATATACAAGATAACTGTGCTATCTCAGTCTAAAGATTATATGCGATATGATTTATGACAAAACATTGACAAGAGTAAACTCCATGTGCTTGTCATAAGTGTCATTCGACCTACTTATCATTTATAAGTGCCTATCATGTTTGTTATATGGCATGAGACTCACCATTCCATCTTATTTATATCTCATATAAATAACTTGGGAACAAACATGAATACAATCTTTCTGGATAAGTCATGTCCTTATTATGAAGTATCCTCGATTGTGAACCTATTTATGATACTTTGTGCTAGAAATATTGTCACTCATATTCTTAACAACTTAAGAATAATATTTCTAACAAAATATCAATGGACCTTTTCTATTACACATAAATATATTATGTAAACGGAAAAGTGGAAATGCCTTTTATTATTAAAAATATGTACAAGATACATACTAAATGATATGCTCTAGGGCATACTACTAACACAAACAACTTTAAAAATTCAGATTTGAATCACATTCAAACAACTTTTAAAATTCAGATTTGAATCACATTCAAACAAATTTTAAAATTCTGATTTGAATTATAATTTAATTGTGTGATAAAAACTACTAATTAAACACTTTAATTAGTCAAAGAATAGGCCTTAGATCATACAACAATTGTAGAATTAAAAGCCAAACCTTAAACCACCCATGGAAGCTAAACCATGCGCACCATTGATGGCGTTTTTTTCAAGTATGCCGCCAACTTGCTTTGCAACCAGCAATGAACTCTTGATCTCATGATCAAACACACAATTAAATCATATAATCAACAATCTAAATGGCAAATATAGTGGCTCTGATACCAATTGAAGGAACGGAAGCGTGAAAAACACAAGTTTATACCACTGAATTCAAAAATTTTCACCTTGGGTCACATGCATCATGCAAGATTTATTTTTATCTATTTGATTTCAATGATAAACAACATATTAAAACTCTTTTAATATGTTTTTGGATCTGTATTTGCCATTTAAGATTTTAAAATTAATCAGATTAATTTTAGAACCCTAGATTAAATCAAGAACGATTACACTAACCTCTTGATGCAACCGCAATGTCTGCGCTTTGAGAT
This sequence comes from Hevea brasiliensis, assembly GCF_030052815.1. Taxonomy (NCBI): domain Eukaryota; kingdom Viridiplantae; phylum Streptophyta; class Magnoliopsida; order Malpighiales; family Euphorbiaceae; genus Hevea; species Hevea brasiliensis. The sequence continues at coordinate 34,854,709 of NC_079496.1, forward strand.
TCATCTTCGTGACACGGATGTTGTCCCTCTAGCTTGTCCACACCAAGAACACCTATGGCAGCCCTTGAATAGCTTCTAAAGCTTTTTCTATTAATTAGAAAATCAAGTTCTGCCTTTTAAGAGATTAAAGATGTAAACAGGACACTAGAAACAATTTCTAGTGTTCTTAATTCAAGAGATTGATGGCTAATCTCTTTGAATTGATGAGAGATGAAAAGAGTAGAGGGAGGGCTGCAAAATGGCGTGACAAAGGAATGTGGCTGCTGGCTGTGTTTTATTTTCTCATAACAACACTTAAATAGCTAGGTTAACACATTAAACCCTTGCCACATGTCACCCTTTGATTAGCTCTAGGTTTAAGTGACCCAATCACATTGTGCCAAGTGTCAAACCTATATTTAATCTTGATTTTAATCATCTTACATGATTAAAAAACATTTGGCAAGCTTATGTGTTATGCCATGTGTCACCATCTCATGGTGCCACGTGTCACACTGCAAAATGACCAAAATGCCCCTGTGTCTTAATTTTGAGTTCTTAACCCAAAATAATTATTTTCTTATTCTAATTAATTTATATCAAATATAAATTAATTAATTAGTCTCTATTAATTTATTTCTCATCAATTAAATTCATATTTAAACACTTTAAATATAAATTTAATTTATACTACACATCCAATAATCTAGATTTGGTTTCAAGTCATGCTAGGGACTTTGCAATTTAATTGCAAACCAAACCTATTTAATTAATCAATTTAAACTCTTTAATTAATTAATTAAATCATATTTAATTAGGTGATAACTTGTGTATGTGTGTGACTTACTAGGCTCATCACTAATTGGCAATGAGACATGATATCAACTCTTAATATCATCAGAACTCTTTCTTACCATAAATGATTTCTCTAAATCATTTTATGAACCTCATAGACCATGGTTAACACCTAGCATAGCATGCCATAGCCACCCAATTAGTAATAAGGTTTACCTTAAATGAACCTATAATCATATGTTACCATGCACTAGAATCTCTCTGTTACAAAATCCCAACTCAAGCTGGAGTCATGGTTTATGTCAAACTCCATTTGCTATGAATATTATGTTCTCTTTTAATTTCAGTTCTTGATTAAAAAGATTTTCTCATCAGAAACTCTTTTCTGAATAAATCTATCTGTCCTGGCCAGGAACTTGAAACATCAAGAATAATTAAATGAACATAAGATTTTATCTCTATTTACTTAGAGGAACAGATTCCATCTTGATCAACACCTACCTCCATATATAACTAGTAGGAGCCAACAGATGCCCATATACCCATACACAGTACAAGTATGAAAGCAGTATCAAACTCAAACTACCTATATACAAGATAACTGTGCTATCTCAGGTCTAAAGATTATATGCACTGATATGATTTATGACAAAACATTGACAAGAGTAAACTCCATGCGCTTGTCATAAGCGTCACTGGTTCGGCCTACTTATCATCTATAAGTGCCTATCATGTTTGTTAAATGGCATGAGACTCACCATTCCATCTTATTTATATCTCATATAAATAACTTGGGAACAAACATGAATACAATCTTTCTGGATAAGTCATGTCCTTATTATGAAGTATCCTCGATTGTGAACCTATTTATGATACTTTGTGCTAGAAATATTGTCACTCATATTCTTAACAACTTAAGAATAATATTTCTAACCAAATATCAATGGACCTTTTCTATTACACATAAATACATTATATAAACAGAAAAGTGGAAATGCCATTTATTAATAAAATATGTACAAGATACATACTAAATGATATGCTCTAGGGCATACTACTAACACTACCCTCCTCCCTGAAGAATTAGAAGAATCGCTTCTTCATTCTGAGGAGCAAAATTCCGAACGGCTTTGAGGGCTTCCCTCGCAGCTGGCTGCACCAGGGCCCTTTACTTCCGAAATGCCTCACCCTAAATAGGGAAGAAGGTCTGATGGTGATGGAGCTGAAAGATCAGGCGGCCAGAGAGAAGTTCTCTTGTTTGGATGCAGTGACTGCCGAACTGCATTATTAGACAATGGAGTTGATCACTGGCGAAGATCGCGGGCTTCAACTCTCTGACCTCGGCATCTGTATTTTTCTATATCTCAGATCTTTGGACCTTAGCAATCTCACTGACCTCTTCTTTTCGCAGGTATTGGAAGTAGTGAAGCTTCCAAGGAGAGCCGAAAGCGGAAGAGGGAGGTCTCCCGGATAGTGCAGGAGATGAAGCGTTCCGAGCTGCTTCAAATGCCCAGTCATAATCCCAGGGAGATGCAAGGAGGCTCGTCTCAACCCTCGGGACTGCCGGTCATAGAAGTGGTCCGATCTCCTCCTCGCCAAGAAGAGCCGCCTCCACCTCCTCCTGTCTCTTCGAGTGCGGAAGAGGGTCCTTCCCAACCTCCTATAAGGACCCTTTCCCGCGGTGCCCAAATCTTGATCCATTCATTGGAGAAGAACCACATGGTTCGAGAGAACCCTGGTTTTGCTAAAGTCTTAGGGTCCTCCATCTGCCTTCGGGAGGATCGAGATAGGCTATCTCTGAACAATCTTAATGACATCCTGACCCGTTCTATGAGCCTGAACGTGGAGTGCTTGGTGAACCAGCACATTGTCTGGAAGAAGGCTCACCGCCTGGGTAAGTAGGTCGAGAAGATGGGTCATGAAGTGGCTTCCCTTCTATCCCAACTCTCATCCACTCAGAACTACATATCTGAAATTGAAGGGCGAATGAAGTTCTACGAGGATAAGCTGGCCGAGCAAGCTCATGTTCTGGCCGAGCGAGATCATGTTCTTGAAGAAGTTCGGGCGCTCCGAGCCGGTGAAGTTGCTCACCTCACTGAGGAGCTCAGAGCAAAAGAAGAAGAGGCGGTGACAAGGGAGGCCGGCGCTTATGTGAATGCTCACAGGGATCTCTTGGCCGAGCTCAAGAAGCGTTATCCCGAGGAGGACTTCTCCTGGATGGTCGACCTAGCTCCCCAAGACGAAGAGGAAAGCGAGGAGGAGGCTGAGGGTGAGAGAGGAAGCGAGCAAAATGTAGATCAGGCAGGGGGTGATCCTCCAGCCAAATGACTTGTACAAATTTTAAATGAAATGAAAGTTCCCCTTTTGTTTAATGAATGGATGTGATAAAAAATCTCTAAATTGCCTAAGTAGTTGATTGTCGTTTAAAACAACAATTAAAAGTGATTATTGATCTAAGCGTAAGAGGTCGGAAAACACAATAAGCATGAGATCGGCAGGGAACCAACGCTGAACAGGACTTGATTAAAATTGGAAATTTGACTAGAACATTTAAGATCGGGATCATCGTTAAACCGGATCGAAACCTTAACTTTATTATTCCCAAACTTTTAAATGAGAGATCGACAATAAGACTGGTGGCACTAAGGCCTAATGTTGGTTCAATCTCATTTGACAAGAGAGATCGGGAATGTAATTGATTGGTCAGGGGATTTGATAATTAGTTTGAGAAATCGGTGAGGCTTTAGATGATATGGGAACTTAGTATTGTTTAGATTCCTTTTGAAGAGAGATCAGAAATGTGGTTAGTTGGCAAAGGGAGACTATGTGCTAGGGATCGGCTTCAAAGTTTATTGATTTCAGGGATCGGCCAAAATATGGTGTCGACACTCACTAGCATGACTAGTGGGGGAAATCAGTTTCGAATTTTGATTCCTTTTCTAGCTGAAGTATTGAGGTGTGTGCCAGTAGAAGAAGAAAAAGAATGGGTTCCCATACATTTGAGCTAGCTAGCCTTGTGTTGTGACTTCTCATTAGCCTGTGGTTATTGAGATGGTATTTGTTTCGAATGGCATGATATAACTGTCTGTTTTTTATGAAATTTGTTTTGAGACTTTTGAAATGAAATTGTTTGGATTAAAATCTTATAAATCATGTTTTGAATTTATATTACATATTTAGTTTAATTTTTGAATAAATATGATTTAAATTCTTCATAAAGATCATTTTAGTATGTTGTGAACCACTGAGTCCTAGTACTCAGTGAAGGCTATTATTGTTGTCGCAGATATAGAGACTAGAGGAGCAGCAGAGTAAGCTGCTGAGGATTGAGGAGCTACCTGCCTTGAAGTCTATCGGGTATATTTTATACCCTGATTGTAAAAATTATTTTGATATAGGTAAATGTATGCAACTGTATGGACATGTAAAATTGGTTATGAACAGTTGTATAAAGTGGTATAAAGTTATATAAAGTTGTATAAAGCTTGTGATAAATTTTAGTTTGGATTTATCTTAATGTAAATTTTTGGGATGTTGTATATAAATTGTTTTATCTTTAATGAATATGAATGGAAATATTTTGTTTTAATTTGAATGAAATTAATTGGTAGTATTTTGATGATTGTTGAATTTTGAAAATTGAGAAATGCTATTGAAATTGGTTGGGATAGTTGTGAAATTAATGAAGTTGTTGAGATAAATCATTGGAAGTGCTTCCTTTTTTATAGGTATTTGAAGTACTGTTTTCTCAAAATACAGATGGCACTCTGCCGAAATTTTTATAATTATGAAAAAATAAAATGGGATAAAAATTTTTACTAGTTTTAAATCTTCGAATAAATGATTTTAATACCTATTAGAAAATGCTCACCACTTATAAAAGTAAGAAAATTGTTTTAAAATCTCTTGTAGGGTACTTAATGAGTTATTGGTAGGTGAAGTTCGGTAGTTCATTAGGTATTCTACGGGATCATGTTATGCCTTACAGAGAGGTAAGGTGTGATATGTTTTAGTGGTATCAGACCAAAATTTTTGAAGTATGTTTTAACTTGTGAATTTGTGTCTTTTCTTTGCTAAGTACAACTGCTCAATATCCTTATTTGTTACATACAGTGCATTACATCATAAATATGAACTAACAGAGAAAAATCTCCTTGTGTTATTTGTTCAAGAGATACCTAACTTCATATTGATATGGAAGAAGGGGATCGCTCAGTTGAGCAATCTGTTGATGCTGAAGCACAAGGGGAAGCCCCAGCTTTATAAAATATCGGTGGGTCAGTGGCACCAGGCCCACAAATACCGTTGTTTCCTGCACAGTTCGCGCAGCAGATGGCGGCAATGTTTCAATAAATGGCTGGGGGTATGCCTGCTCAAGCTCCACCCCATACTACTGTGATATAACCACAGCCTCCAACCAGACAGTATGAAAAGCTGTTGAAATATGGGGCCATGGAATTCAAGGGTATAGTAGACCCTTTAGAGGTAGAGCTGTGGCTAGAGAGGATGGACAGAGTGTTTAAGAAGCTGCACTACCAAGATGAACAGAAATTTGAATACTCTGTGTCACTACTGTAAGGGGATGTGTATGATTGGTGGAAGATGATCCCCCACAGCTTAGCTGAACCACCAGTACTGACCTGGGATGACTTCATCAAAGAATTTCGACAAAAATACGTCCCAGACGCATATGTGGATCAAAAGTTACAAGAATTTCTGAGTCTAAAAGAAGGCAATAGAACAGTGGCAGAATATGAGAGGGAGTGCTCCCGCTTAAGCCACTATGTTGGGAGTTTCCTTTCTACCAGCAAGGAAAGGTGCAAGAGATTTGAGACTGGTTTGAAGCCCAGTTTGAGGATGCAAGTAGTGGGATTCAGACACAGCAACTTCTCTGAGCTCATTTCACAAGCACTTGAGTTGGAGAGAATTGAAACAGAAGCGACCCCAGTAAAAGAAAAAATAGAGAAGACAGAGAAAACAGAGAAAGATAAAGGAGAAAAGTCAGTAGAGCCAAGTTCTGGTGGTACTTCTGGGAAGAGGAAGAAATTTGGTGGACCTAGCAGATGTCGAGGTGGAAGGTTTGGAAGGGGCAGATTCTCAGGACAAAGACCCCCTAGGTCTGGTTAGCAGTCAAGCAGGGGTTCAAAACTCCCCACCCCTGTGAGACTTGTGGCAAGATTCATGGGGGAGAATGCTATTGGGCAATAGGAGCCTGTTTTAACTGTGGAGGCAAGGGCCATATTGCAAAAGATTGCACTAGTGCTCCTAGATTTGGTCCAACTCCTACGACTACAGAAGGATCTATTCAGAGTCTTGCTCCTAGAGGTTCACAACCAATTAGTAGAGGAAGAGGCAGAGGTAGAGGCACTGCTTCTGGCAGTCAGGGCACTTTTGGTCAATCAGCACAAGGAAGTGCTTCAGCTAGGGTTTATACAATGAGACAGCTAGAAGAGGCTGAGACTTCTGATGTTGTAGCTAGTACATTCTCTATCTCTGATCAAGAAGTGTGTTGTTTGATCCGGGTTTAACCCACTCATATGTTAGTGCTAGCATAGTCAGTTCACATGTTGTTCCGTGTGCCAAAATAGATTTTGAAGTGCTAGTAACTAGTCCGTTAGGATAAGAGGTCCGGGTCAATAAAATCTATAGAGATTATCCTTTGGTGATCCAAGGACACACTTTTCTGTCGGATTTGATTGAAATGCCCTTCAGAGATTATGATATCATCTTGGGCATCGATTAGTTAGCTAAGCATCACGCCATGATTGACTATAAACTGAAGACAGTCACTTTTGGTTTGCCTCGTACGGTGATGTGGTAATACATAGAGAGAGGCATTTACTGCTATCAAACATCATTTCGGCTACACTAGCCAGAAGGATGATCAGAAAGGGGTGTGAAGCATACTTGGCACATGTGATAGACACGCAAGTGGGGAGCCCAGCACTAAGGGACATCCCTACTGTATGTGACATTTCGGATGTGTTTCCTGATGAATTGCCAGGATTACCTCCAGAAAGAGAGGTGCAGTTTAAGATTAATATTATGCCTGGTGTGGACCCAATCTCTATAACACCATATAGAATGGCACCAGCAGCATTGAAAGAGTTAAAAGTGCAGTTGCAAGAGCTGCTTGACAAGGGCTTTATCCATCCTAGTGTGTCACCTTGGGGAGCGCCAATGTTGTTTATTAAGAAGAAAGATGGCACTCTTTGCTTATGTATTGATTATCGGCATTTGAATAAGGTGACAATAAAGAATAGATATCCATTGCCCCGCATTGATGACTTGTTTGATCAGTTGAGGGGTGTGCTATGTTCTCCAAAATTGACCTAAGATCATATTATTATCAGCTGAAAGTACAAGAGCAGAATATTCCTAAAACTGCCTTCAGAACCCACTATGGCCATAATGAGTTCTTGGTCATGCCATTCAGGTTAACTAATGCTCCGGCTGCTTTTATGGATCTGATGAACACTATCTTCAGACCATACCTCGATCAGTTTATTGTGGTATTCATAGATGATATATTCGTCTATTCAAGGAGTGCAGAGGAGCATGATAGATATCTGCAGATTGTACTACTGACTTTGAGGGAGAAACTGCTATACGCCAAATTGTCGAAATGTGAATTTTGGCTAAAAGAAATATCTTTCTTGGGGCATGTAGTATCAGTAGAGGGCATCAAGGTAGATCCAAGTAAGATAGAAGCTGTCCTTAATTAGAGGCCACCCAGAAATATCACGGAGATTCACAGTTTTCTAGGTTTAGCTGGATACTACCGTCGATTTGTGAAGGGATTCTCCATGTTGGCATCTCTATTGACTAAGTTACTTTGAAAAGATGTGAAATTCCAATGGATGGATAAATGCCAGCAGAGTTTTGATGAAATTGAAGAGGTGTTTGACTAAGGCTCCAGTCTTGACTTTACCTACTCTAGGTAAAGAATACACAGTTTACAGTGATGCTTCTCACAATAGGTTAGGCTGTGTATTGATGCAAGATTGAAATTTCATTGCCTATGCATCACGCTAGCTGAAACCACATGAGAGGAATTATCCAACACATGATTTGGAGCTTGCAGCTATTATGTTTGCTCTTAAGATCTAGAGACACTATTTGTATGGGAAAAAGTGTTACATCTATACAGATCATAAGAGTTTGAAGTATTTGGGCACTTAGAAGGAGTTGAATTTGAGACAGAGGAGATGGTTAGAGTTATAAAAGACTATGATTGTCTGATAGACTATCAGCTAAGGAAAGCTAATATTGTGGCTGACGCCTTAAGTCGCAAGACTATGGCAAGTCTACGAGTTACTCCTTTGTCTATGGCACATGAGTTGAAATCATTACATGCCAGCTTAGAGATTTTTGATGAGAGGCAGACAGTAGTTGCATGGCATGTACAGCCAGTGTTGATTGATCATATCAGAATGGCTGCTCAGAATGATCATAAGTATCAGAAGCTGTTGGAAGAAGTCCGGCAGGGCAAGAAACCAGAAGTCTCAATAAGATATGATGGTCTATTGCTAAACCAAGACAGAATGTATGTTCCTAATGATGTTGATTTGAGGCAGATCATTTGAAGGAAGCATATGAGTCTCCTTTTGCCATGCACCCTGGTGGCACAAAAATGTATAGGGGGCTAAAGGAGAATTATTGGTTGATGGGTATGAAAAGAGATGTGGCAGAGTTTGTTTCTAAATGCCTAACTTATCAGCAAGTGAAGGCAGAGCATCAAGTACCCACTGGGTTGTTACATCCACTACCAGTACCAGAATGGAAATGGGAGAGAATAACTATGGATTTTGTGATGGGACTTCCGAGGACACAGAAGAGTCATGATGTAGTATGGGTTATTATTGCCAGACTAACCAAGTCTGCTCATTTTCTGCCAGTCCGGATGGACTATAGTTTAGAAAGATTGGCCAAGTTGTACATTGATGAGATAGTAAGGCTGCATGGAGTGCCAGTATCCATTGTATCAAACAAAGATCCTAGGTTCACTTCTAGATTCTAGGGTAGTCTTCAGAGAGCCCTAGGAACTAGATTGAACTTTAGCATGACATTCCACCCACAAACAGGTGGCCGTCTGAGAGGGTAATTCAGATCTTGTAGGACATGCTACAGGCTTGTGTCATTGAATTTAAGGGCAGTTGGGATACACACTTGCCTTCGATTGAGTTTGCTTACAATAATAGCTACCAATCAAGCATTGGGATGCCTCCATATGAAGCTTTGTATGGTAGAAAATGCAGAACTCCCCTGTGCTAGAATGAAGTAGGTGAAAGGAAGATGATTGGGCTCAAAATTGTTCAATAAACTGAAGAGAAAATCATATTGATCGGAGATCGACTTAAGACTGCATCAGACTATCAGAAGTCCTATATTGATCTGAAGAGAAGGGATATTAAGTATACAGTGGGTGACAAAGTATTCCTCAAGGTTTCCCCTTGGAAGAGAATTATGAGATTCCACAGAAAGGGGAAACTGAGTCCTCGTTTCATTGGGCCATATGAGGTTCTGGAAAGAGTGGGTCCTTTGGCATATCGATTGGCACTACCTCCAGAGTTAGAGAAGATACATAATGTCTTCCATGTGTTTATGCTGAGGAGGTATCGATCAGACCCATCTCATATACTACCAGTCGAAAAAATTGAAGTGAATCCAGACCTTACATATGAGGAAGAACCCATAGAGATTTTGGCTTATTAGGTGAAGCAGCTGCGGAACAAGCAGATCCCGTTAGTGAAAGTGCTGTGGAACCATCATTCGGGCCAAGAAGCTACTTAGGAACGAGAGGAGGATATGAAGAGACAGCACCCACAGCTATTCAGAAATTGATACCAGGTAAAATTTCGAAACGAAATTTATTTAAGGGTGGGAGAATTGTAACACCCCTATTTGTATAGCCTAGTATATTTCACTATTCCGGTGATTGGTATTGGTCCAGATAATTAAGGGGATTAGAACCATGCCTAAGACAACTAGATAAGCTCTGAACACAAATAATTAGTAATTGTCAATTAGTTAAGTATAAATAAGAAGAACAGAACATAAGAATTAAATGAGTCGAGAGTCATAACGATTGGTGACCTTATCAGGAAGGATTGCGAAGTCAATTTAAACTTGAATTTTGAACCATAAAATGTGACGTCGCGGTCCTTAGGACTATTACAAACATAGTAGAAAAGAGAAAATCATGAAAAAGAATTATTAAGCCAGTTAAATAATTAGGTCAAGGATTCGAAAGAAATATTGAATTATTTTCAAACTAGGTCGAACCGGCGAGGGGCAATTTGGTCAATTGACTCCGAGAACTGACTCTTGACCTAACTGTCAAATAAAATAGGAGAAAAGAAAATTTTGGAATCGGGAATTAAATTAAAGAACTAGGAAAAAATAAATAAAAAAAAAGAAGAAGAAAAAGGAAAAGTAGAAATTGGTGACATCATGCTTGACATCATAAACACTAATTTAAAAAAAGAAATAAATTTTTATAATTTTGGTCTTCCAAGTGGATAAAAATTGATAAAAAGGAAAAGAAAAGAAAAAAAAAAAAAGAGTGTCTTCCTCAAGTTTGCCGTCCCATATCTCTCTCTCCCTCACCCTTACTTTCCTCCATTAAAGCTCATTTTGAGCTTGAAGAACTCCTTGATCTAGCCATAAATCCCATAGTCCCCTTAATTAAACCTTGTCTTTTAGTCTTGAAAAGAATCTTGAGCAAGAAAGAAAGAAGAAGGAAATTAAAGATTGAAAATCAAAGGTTGAGGTTAGTGAGCAAACTTCCATTTCTTAGTTTAATTTTTATGTTTTTGGTTCAAGTAGCTTAGATTTTAACTTAAAATTAAAAGAAAATAATTATTGGAGGAATAGAGGAAAATTCGGCCAGCTAGGGTTGGTGATGATAATGTATGAATTTGATTGAATTAGTAGTGTAGGTAAGTTTGTATGAGTATAGAAGTAATGCTAGTATTCTTGAAATTAGTTAAATGCAACAAATAGGTGAATTAGGGTTTGGCACCTAGGGTTTTGGGAGGAAAAATGTGAGAAATTATTAAATGATGTGTTTGACCTAGTTTGAGCTAAGAAATGGTCATTTGTGACCAATTGGAGTATGTTAGAAGTATTGGAACCAAATTCAAATTCGGATTGATTAGGGACATGCTGCAGGTAGCATGACCAAGGTCCCTTTCAAGGACCAAAACTGAAAATTTAAAAACTCAATTGGTATGAGGTCAATTGGGAATAAAAATAGAGACAAAATGACACATTTTTCATTTAGGAATCATACCCAGAAAGTGACCATAGCATAGTGAACAAATTGACCAAATCCGGATTAGGCAATCTGACCTGTACCAAAAATGACTAAATAAACAGTGTTTGTTCATTTGGCCATAACTTGCGCTATGCAGGTCTAAATGACTTGAAATTTACCAGTGGAAAGCTTAGATATAGACCTAAAACTTTCATGAAGAGTACAAACCCAAATTATTCCCTTAACCAAGTCATTTAGCCACCCAAAATTGGTGACCTAAAACTGCCAGAACCAGAATTTGCCCAGAAATTTGGTTTAAGTCTAATCCGGCAGCCATGATTCAAATGGCTATAACTTGAGCTACAAAACTCCAATTGGAGTGATTCAAAAAGGATAATAAATTTAAGACAATAGGGAATATTTTCTATGGAGAAAATTTTGCCAAATTCTAACAGTAAAATGACCAATAGAATAGTGCAACATAAGACACCAAAAACTGAAAATTTTCAAATTTGCCTAAAAGACTTAGAATTTGAGTAAACAACCAAAACCAACAAATTTAGTAACCAAAATGTGGTATGTGGGTGAAGTTGGAATTCTCATACCTATTAAACCTTAGAAAGTCAACAAATTGACTTGAATAGTATCATGAATAGTAACCCCGAAACACAAATTTTAAAGAACGTCAAGTTTAGCACGTTAGAGCTAGGTAAAAGTGAATTTAAATTTAATTTTGGATTTGTGCTAAGTTATGATACTAAAACACTGTAAAACTGTGTGTTTTAGTGGAAAAGAATACTGAGAAGGAACCTGAGGTGTCGAGTAAAGGCCAAAAGGCAACTCATATAAGGTTTGTGCACAACATAGAATTTCTATAAATTTTCTTCTGCACATTGTTTTGAATGAATTGAGATATTAAATTGTGACACAATTGAATTGAAAAAATTTATTATGTTTTTTATTTAAATTGTTGAAAGATTAATTATTTGTGTTTGAAATGCCAATAAATGTTTAGTAAATTGTTACGACAGTTTTGAAACTACAGTGTCATAACCATATATTTGAATACCTCTCTAACATGACTAGTGGGGGAAATCAGTTTCGAATTTTGATTCCTTCTCTGGCTGAAGTGTTGAGGTGTGTGCCAGTAGAAGAAGAAAAAGAATGGGTTCCCATATATTTGAGCTAGCTAGCCTTGTGTTGTAACTTCTCATTAGCCTCTAGTTATTGAGATGATATTTATTTCGAATGGCATGATATGACTGTGTGTTTTAATGAAATTTGTTTTGAGACTTTTGAAATGAAATTGTTTAGATTAAAATCTTATAAATCATGTTCTCAATTTATATTGCATGTTCAGTTTAATTTTTGAATAAATATGATTTAAATTTTGCATAAAGATTATTTTAGTATGTTGTGCACCACTGAGTTCTAGTACTTAGCGATGGCTGTTATTGCTATCGCAGATATAGAGACTAGAGGAGCAGCAGAGTAAGCTGCTGAGGAATAAGGAGCTACCTACCTTGAAGTCTATCGGGTATATTTTATACCCTGATTGTAAAAATTATTTTGATATAGGTAAATGTATGTAACTGTATGGACATGTAAAATTGGTTATGAGTAGTTGTATAAAGTGGTATAAAGTTGTATAAAGCTTGTGATAATTTTGGTTTGGATTTCTCTCAATGTAAATTTTTGGAATGTTTTATATAAATTGTTTTATCTTTAATGAATATAAATGGAAATATTTTGTTTTAATTTGAATGAAATTAATTTGTAGTATTTTGATGATTGTAGAATTTTGAAAATTGAGAAATGATATTGAAATTGGTTGGGATGTTTGTGAAATTGATGAAGTTGTTGAGATAAATCTTTGAAAGTGTTTTTTTTACAGGTATTTGAAGAACTGTTTTCTCAAAATACATACGGTACTCTGCTGAAATTTTTATAAAATTTACGGAAAAATAAAATGGGACAAAAATTTTTACTAGATTTAAATCTTTGAATAAATGATTTTAATACCTATTAGAAAATACTCACCACTTATAAAAGTAAGAAAATTGTTTTAAAATACCTTGTAGGGTACTTAATGAGTTATCGGTGGGTAAAGTTCGGTAGTTCATTAGGTATTCTACGGGATCATGTTATGCCTTACAGAGGGGTAAGGTGTGACATTGTGCCACCAGGGTGCATAGCAAAAGGAGACTCATGTGCTTCCTTCAAAATTATCTGTCTCAAGTCAACGTCATTAGGAACGCACATTCTGCCCTGGTGAAGTAGTAGACCGTCATCTCTAATTGAGAACTCAGGTTTCTTGCCCTGCCTAACTACTTCTAATAACTTCTGCTATCTTTTATCATTTTCTGCAGCCATTCTAATCTGATCAATCAACACTGGCTATACATGCCACGCAACTACTGTCTGCCCCTCATCATTAATCTCTAAGCTGGCATGTAATGATCTCAACTCATGTACCATAGACAAAGAGTAACCCATAGACTTGCCATAGTCTTACAACTTAAGGTGTCAGCCACAACATTAGCTTTCCATGGCTGATAGTCTATTAGACAATCATAGTCTTTTATCAACTCTAACCATCTCTTCTGTCTCAAATTCAACTCCTTCTGAGTGCCCAAATACTCTAAACTCTTATGATCTGTGAAGATGTAACACTTTTTCCCATACAAATAGTGTCTCTAGATCTTAAGAGCGAACACAATAGTTGTAAGCTCCAAATCATGTGTTGGATAATTCCTCTCATGCGGTTTCAAGTGGCGTGATACATAGGCAATGACATTCCAATCTTGCATCAGTACACAACCTAACCCATTATGATAAGCATCACTATATACTGTGTATTCTTTACCTGGGGTAGGTAAAGTCAGGACTGGAGCTTCAGTCAAACACCTCTTTAACTCATCAAAACTCTATTGGCATTTATCCATCCACTGAAATTTCACATCTTTGCGGAGTAGCTTAGTCAATGGAGATACGAACATGGAGAATCCTTTTGCAAATCGGTGGTAGTATCCAGCTAAACCCAGAAAACTATGAATCTCCATGATATTTTCTGGGTGGTCTCCAATTAAGGACAACTTCTATCTTACTTGGATCTACCTTAATGCCCTCTACCGATACTACGTGCCCCAATAAGGATATTTCCTTCAGCTAAAATTCACACTTTGACAATTTGGCATATAGTTATTTCTCCCTCAAAGTCTGCAGTACAATCTGTAGATGTCTATCATGCTCTTCTAAACCTCAAATAAACCAATATATCATCTATGATTATCACAACAAACTGGTCGAGGTATGGTCTAAAGATAGTGTTCATCAGATCCATAAAAGTAGCCGAAGCATTAGTTAACCCGAGTGGCGTGACCATGAACTCATAATGGCCATAGCGGGTTCTAAAGGCAGTTTTAAGGATACTCTACTCTTGTACTTTCAGCTGATAATAACCTGATCTCAGGTTAATTTTGGAGAACACTGCTGTACCTCTCAACTGATCAAACAAGTCATCAATGCGGGGCAATGGATATCTATTCTTTATTGTCACCTTATTCAACTGCCGATAGTCAATACATAAGCGGAGAGTGCCATCTTTCTTCTTAACAAACAACACTGGCACTCCCCAAGGTGACACACTAGGGCGGATAAAGCCTTTGTCAAGCAGCTCTTGCAACTGCACTTTCAACTCTTTTAATTCTGCAGGTGCCATTCTATATGGTGTCATGGAGATTGGATCCACACCAGGCATGACATCAATTTCAAACTATACCTCTCTTTCTGGAGGTAATACTAGCAATTCATCAGGAAACACATATAGAAAGTCACATACTGTAGGGATGTCCCTCAGTGCTGGACTCCCCACCTGGGTGTCTATCATATGTGCCAAGTATGCTTCACACACCCCTTTCTGATCATCCTTTTGGCTAGTGCAGCTGAAATGATGTTTTATGGCAGTAACTGCCTCTCCCCATGTATTATCACATCACTATACAGAGGGAGACCAAAAGTGACTATCTTTAGTCTACAGTCAATCATGGTGTGATGCCTGGCTAACCAATCCATACCCAAGATGACATCATAATCTCTGAAGGGCATTTCAATCAAATCTGATAGAAAAGTGTGTCCTTGGATTACCAAAGGATAATCTCTATAGATTCTATTGACCCGAACCTCTTGTCCTAATGGACTAGTTGCTAGCACTTCAAAATTCATTTTGGCATACGGAACAGCAAGTGAACTGACTATGCTAGCACTAACATATGAGTGGGTTGAACCCAGATCAAACAACACAAATACTTCTTGATCAGAGATAGAGAATGTACCAGCTACCACATTGAAAGTCTCAACCTCTTCTCGCTGTCTCATCGTATAAACCCTGGCTGAAGCACTTCCTTGTGCTGATTGACCAACAGTACCCTGACTACCAGAAGCATTGCCTCTACCTCTGCCTCATCCTCTGCCAACTGGTTGTGAACCTCTGGGAGCAGGACTCTGAATAAATCCTTCTACAGCAGTAGGAGCTGGACCAAATCTAGGGGCATTAGTGTAGTCCTTAGCAAGATGGCCCTTGCCTCCATAGTTAAAGCAAGCTCCTGTTATCCAATAGCATTCTCCCCCATGAATTTTGCCATAAGTCTCACAGGGGCGGGCAGGATATGAACCCCTGGTCGACTGCTGACCAGATCTAGGGGGTCTCTGTCCAGAGAATCTACCCCTTCCAAACCTTCCACCTTTACCTCTGCTAGGTCTCCCAAATTTCTTCTTTTTTCTAGATGTACCATTGGGACTTTGTTCAACTGATTTTTCACCTTTATCTTTCTCTGTTTTCTCAGTCTTCTTGGATTTCTCTTTTACTGGTGCCGCTTCTAATTCAATCCTTTCTAGCTCAAGTGCTTGAGAGATGAGCTCAGAGAAGTTACTGTGTCTGAATCCCACTACTTGCATCCTCAAACTGGGCTTCAAACCAGTCTCAAATCTCTTGCACCTTTCCTTGCTGGTAGAAAGGAGACTCCTAGCATAGTGGCTTAAGCGGCAGAACTTCCTCTCATATTCTGCCACTGATCTGTTGCCTTGCTTTAGACTCAGAAATTCTTGTAGTTTCTGATCCACATATGCATCTGGGACGTATTTTTGTCTAAACTTTCTGATGAAGTCATCCCAGGTCAGTACTGGTGGTTCAGCCAAGCTGTGGGGGGATGGTCTTCCACCAATCATAAGCATCCCCTTGTAGCAAAGATGCCGAAAATTCAAATTTCAGTTCATCTTGGCAGTGTAATTTCTTGAATACTCTGTTATTCTTTCTAACAACTGCTTTGCCTCTAAAGGGTCTACTGTACCCTTAAATTCTGCCTCCCCATACTTCAACAGCTTGTCATACTGTCTGACTAGAGCTTGAGGTTGCACCACAGAAGTCTGGGGTAGAGCTTGAGCAGGCATACCCCTAGCCATCTATTGAAACATTGCCGCCATTTGCTTTGTGAACTGTGCAGGAAACTGTAGCATTTGTGGGACTGGAGCCACTGACCCACTGACATTTTGTAGAGCTGGGGCTTCCCCTTGTGCCTCGGCTTCTACAGACTACTCAACAGAGTGATCCCCTTCTTCCATTTTGGTCTGAAGTTAGGATATCTCCTGAACAAATAACACAAGGAGATTCTCTCTGTTAGTTCATATTTATGATGTAATGCACTGTATGTAACAAATAAGGACATTGAGCAATTGTACTTAGCAAAAAAAGACACAAATTCATAAGTTAAAACATATTTTAAAACTTTACTTTGATACCTCTAAAACATGTCACACCTTACCCCTTTGTAAAGCATAACATGATTCCATAGAATACCTAATGAACTACCGAACTTCACCTACTGATAACTCATTAAGTACCCGACAAGGGATTTTAAAATCATTTTCTTACTTTTTAGAGGTGGTGAGCATTTTCTAATATGTATTAAAACATTTAATTAGAGTTTGAAAACTAGTTAAAATTTTTGTCCATTTTTATTTTTCCACAAATTTTAGAAAAATTTTGACAGAGTGTCGTCTGTGTTTTGATAAAACAGTTCTTCAAAAACCTAAAAAAAACACTTCTAATGATTTATCTCATTAACTCAACAACTTCAACATCCACCACAACAAATTTCAACATCATTTCTCAAATTCCAAAATTCAAATCAATAATTTCCAATTCAATATCATCTAAAATAATACTAAGTGATTTCATTCAAATTAAAACAAAATAATTTCATTCCCAATTTCATTAAAGTTAAAACAACTTACATTCAACAATCCAAAATTTACATTAGAAAAATCCAAACTAATATTATTACAAACTTTATACAACTGCTTATGACCAATTCTACATGCATATACATTTACATACATCAAAATAATTATTACAATCAGGGTATAAAATATACCCGATAGAACTTCAGGAAAGGTGGCTCCACAATCCTCAGCGACTCACTCTGCTGCTCCTTTCGTCTCTATATCTGCGACAGTAATAACAACCATCGCTGAGTACTATGACTCAGTGGTGCACAATATACTAAAATAACCTTTATGCAGAATTTAAATCATACTTATTCAAAAACTGAACTGAATATGAGAAATAAATACAAAACATGATTTATAAGCTTTTAATGCAAACAATTTCATTTCGAAAGTCTCAAAACAAATTTCATAAAAACACACAGTTATATCATGCCATTCAAAACAATAATCATCTCAATAGCCAGAGGCTTATGAGAAGTCACATCAAAGGCTAGCTAGCTCAAATATATGGATATCCATTCAATTTCTTCTTCTACTGGCACACACCTCAACACTTCAGCCAGAGAAGGAATCAAAATTCGAAACTAATTTTCCCTACTAGTCATGCTAGTGAGGTATTTAAATATATGGTCATGACACTGTGGTTTCAAAATTATCTTAACAATTTATCAAACATTTATAGCCATTTCAAACACATACAAGTAAACTTTCAAAAAATTAAGTCAAAAGCATAATAAACATTTCAATACAATTAAGTCACAATTTAATATCACAATTCATTCAAAACAATTTGCAGAAGAAAATTTAAAAAAAATTATATGTTGTGCATAAACCTTAAGCAAGTTACCTCTTGGCCTTGACTCGATACCTCGGGTTCTTTCCCAGTATTCTTTTCAACTGAAACACATAATTTCACAGTGTTTCAATATCATAATTTATCATAAGTCCAACAATAAATTCAAATCTACTTATACCTGGCTTTAATATGCTAAACTTGACGTTCTTTAAAATTTGTATTTCGAGATTACTATTTACAATACTATTCAAGTCAATTTCTTGACTTTCTAAGGCTTAATAGGTATGGGAATTCTAATTTTACCCACATACCACATTTTGGTTACCTAATTTGTTGGTTTTGATTCTTTTTTCAAATCTTAAGTCTTTTAGGCACAAATTTCAAATTTTCAGTTTTGGTGTCTTGTCTTGTACTTTTCCATTGGTCATGTTGCTGTTAGAATTTAGCTAAATTTTCTACAAAGAAGTTGTTCTTGAAGGAACGGAAGCGTGAAAAACACAAGATTATACCATTGAATTCAAAAATTTTCACCTAGGGTCACAAGCACCATGCAAGATTTATTTTTATCTATTTGATTTCAATGATAAACAACATATTAAAACTCTTTTAATATGTTTTTGGATCTGTATTTGCCATTTAAGATTTTAAAATTAATCAGATTAATTTTAGAACCCTAGATTAAATCAAGAACGATTACACTAACCTCTTGATGTGCCGCAAATGTCTGCGCCTTTGAGATTCGTCTTCAGGACACCAGATGTTGTCCCTCTAGCTTGTCCACACCAAGAACACCTATGGCAGCCCTTGAACAGCTTCTAAAGCCTTTTCTATTAATTAGAAATTCAAGTTCTGCCTTTTAAGAGATTAGAGATGCAAACAGGACACTAGAAACAATTTCTAGTGTTCTTAATTCAAGAGATTGATGGCTAATCTCTTTGAATTGATGAGAGATGAAGAGAAATAGCTGGAGAGGCTCAAAGTGGCGTGACATATGAGAGGAGAGGCTGCTGGTTGTGTTTTCTTTTCATAACCCCACTTAAATAGCTAGGTTAACACATTAAACCCTAGCCACATGTCACCTTTTGATTAGCTCTAGGTTTAAGTGACCCAATCACATTGTGCCAAGTGTCAAATGTTAGTAATATGCCCTAGAGCATATCATTTAGTATGTATCTTGTACATAATTTTATTAATAAAAGGCATTTCCACTTTTCCGTTTACATAATATATTTATGTGTAATAGAAAAGGTCCATTGATATTTTGTTAGAAATATTATTCTTAAGTTGTTAAGAATATGAGTGACAATATTTCTAGCACAAAGTATCATAAATAGGTTCACAATCAAGGATACTTCATAATAAGGACATGACTTATCCAGAAAGATTGTATTCATGTTTGTTCCCAAGTTATTTATATGAGATATAAATAAGATGGAATGGTGAGTCTCATGCCATATAACTAACATGATAGGCACTTATAAATGATAAGTAGGCCGAACCAGTGACACTTATGACAAGCACATGGAGTTTACTCTTGTCAATGTTTTGTCATAAATCATATCAGTGCATATAATCTTTAGACCTGAGATAGCACAATTATCTTGTATATAGGTAGTTTGAGTTTGATACTGCTTTCATACTTGTACTATGTATGGGTATATGGGCATGTGTTGGCTCCTCGCTAGTTATATATGGAGGTAGGTGTTGATCAAGAAGGAATCTGTTCCTCTAAGTAAATAGAGATAAAATCCTATGTTCATTTAATTGTTCTTGATGTTTCAAGTTCCTGCCAGACAGATAGATTTATTCGTAAAAGAGTTTCGATGAGAAAATCTTTTAATCAAGAACTGGAATTAAAAGAGAACATAATATTCATAGCAAATGGAGTTTGACATAAACCATGACTCAAATTGAGTTGGGATTTTGTAACAGAGAGATTCTAGTGCATGGTAACATATGATTATAGGTTCATTTAAGGTAAATCTTATTACTAATTGGGTGGCCATGGCATGCTATGCTAGGTGTTAACCATGGTCTATGAGGTTCATAAAATGATTTAGAGAAATCATTTATGGTAAGAAAGAGTTCGATGATATTAAGAGTTGATATCATGTCTCATTGCCAATTAGTGATGAGCCTAGTAAGTCACACACATACACAAGTTATCACCTATTTAAATATGATTTAATTAATTAATTAAAGAGTTTAATTGATTAATTAAATAGATTTGGTTTGCAATAAAATTGCAAAGTCCCTAGCATGACTTGAAACCAAATCTAGATTATTGGATGTGTAGTATAAATTAAATTTATATTTAAAGTGTTTAAATATGAATTTAATTGATGAAAAATTAATTAATAGAGATTAATTAATTAATTTATATTTGATATAAATTAATTAGAAGAAGAAAATAATTATTTTGGGTTAAGAACTCAAAATTAAGACACAGGGGCATTTTGGTAATTTTGCAGTGTGACACGTGGCACCATGAGATGGTGACACATGGCTTAACACATAAGCTTGCCAAATATTTTTAATCATGTAAGATGATTAAAATCAAGATTAAATATAGGTTTGACACTTGGCACAATGTGATTGGGTCACTTAAACCTAGAGCTAATCAAAAGGTGACATGTGGCTAGGGTTTAATGTGTTAACCTAGCTATTTAAGTGTGGTTATGAATGGAAAACATAACCAGCAGCCTCTCCTCTCATATGTCACGCCACTTTGAGCATCTCCAGCTATTTCTAATAATATCTAATCAATTCAAAGAGATTAGCCATCAATCTATTGAATTAAGAACACTAGAAATTGTTTCTAGTGTCCAGTTTGCATCTCTAATCTCTTAAAAGGCAGAACTTTAATTTCTAATTAATAGAAAAGGCTTTAGAACCTGATCAAGGGCTGCCATAGATGTTCTTGGTGTGGACAATCTAGAGGGACAACATCCGTGTCCTCAAGACGAATCTCAAAGGCGCAGACACGCAAAGACATCAAGAGGTTAGTGTAATCGTTCTTGATTTAATCTAGGGTTCTAAAATTAATCTGATTAATTTTAAAATCTTAAATGGCAAATACAGATCCAAAAACATATTAAAAGAGTTTTAATATGTTGTTTATCATTGAAATCAAATAGATAAAAATAAATCTTGCATGGTGCTTGTGACCCTAGGTGAAAATTTTTGAATTCAATGGTATAATCTTGTGTTTTTCACGCTTCCGTTCCTTCAATTGGTATCAGAGCCACTATATTTGCCATTTAGATTGTTGATTATATAATTTAATTGTGTGATTTGATCATAAGATGATTGATTCATTGCTGGTTGGATTAAGAGGTGTGGCGTCACACATGGTGAAGCCACCATTGGTGGCGGCAACAATGGTTCCTTGGGTGGTTCAAGGTTTGGCTTTTAATTCTGCAATTGTTGTTTGATCTAAGGCCTATTCTTTGACTAATTAAAGTGTTTAATTAGTTGTTTTAATCACACAATTAAATTATGATTCAAATCAGAATTTTAAAAAATGTTTGAATGTGATTCAAATCTGAATTTTAAAAGTTGTTTGAATGAGATTCAAATCTGAATTTTTAAAGTTGTTTGAATCATATTTAAATCTGATTTTTTAAAATTGATTCAATAAAATTCAGATCTGATTTTTTAAAAAATATTTGAATGTGATTCAAATCTGATTTTTTAAAAAATGTTTGAATGTGATTCAAATCTGAATTTTTGAAGTTGTTTGAATGTGATTTAAATCTGAATTTTTAAATTTGTTTGAATGAGATTCAAATCTGAATTTTTAAATTTATTTGAATCATATTCAAATCTGGAATTTTAAGTTGAATATGAGATATTCAATTTAATTTAAGAATGTATGTTTTATTTAATTATTAAATAGTGATATGCATGATGGATGATCATGGACTATAAAAGACCAATGTGATTGGATTTATTTCTTTTATGTTTCTTTGGGATTGTAAATTAATTAATTTATTTTAATTTATTTTGGGCATGTATTATTAAGTTTGTAATATTTTTGGGTTGTAATTTCATTTATTTAAGTTCTTGTAAATTCGCCTTGGTATGCCAAGGATTACTATGTAATATTGGATTGCAAGAAGTTCAAGGAGGTCAAGAGCATTGGTAGGACCAGTGGGAGGAATTCAAGATCAAGTGTTGATTATGTACTCCTTCAGCAACTCTTGTAAAATGAATGAATGAAATGCACCTAGGAATGCCCTGATTCAATTCTTGGTGGCTCAGAATTGAATCCCTTAGAAAGTCCATGATCATACCATATTTACTGCTTATCCATGAATGCATGAGATGTATGGGAATGTATGCAATTATATGATATATGCATGCTAAATGGATAATGTGCAAAGTGAGACCTTAATAGTAATTAGGATGGCTATAAAATCTTCCAAACAAATGATTAAGTTGGAAATGCTATAATTAAAGTAATTATAACATAAGCCCTCCATTGGGGCAATTATTTTAAGAAATTTTAAATAGTTGCATGAGATGCAATTAATTTAAGAGATTTTCTTAAGAATAATTGTTAAGCATGAGATGTTGTAAATATGTAAATGGTTTGGTGGCCAATATTGGATGTACCTGAGGACATTAAAATTATTTGCATAATTATCGCTCAATGGGATCAACTTAACTAATGCAAGATAAGTCAATATTGGATGTACCTGAGATTTTGAGCATTAGGGGCTAGTAAAAGGATTGAACCTCACATGAGATGTGATGGGCAAGGAGTTGCTCACTTATAGTTTATTGTAATTCCAATAATGGTGGTACCTGAGGATGATCAATAGAATTATAAGAATTCAATCACCCACTAGAAATCCATCCAACTAGGATTTCCGTTTTCTACTTTGGAAGTGTAGGATTCGCTAAGTTAGTGGGAGGACCAATTTGATTAAAAGACCATAATCATTTTGGTTAATTACATGATACATTTACTAATTAATCTGTTATTTTCTGCAGCTTAATTTTCTCGATAAAAATGAGCACAAAACAACCACCACCATCCAATATCCTTGCAAGCATACTTGATCACAACAGTTGACAGGACCTAATCATGCGATTGGCTAAGAAATTTGAAACTTGTCCTGAACCTTGAACATATAGGATATGTTCTATATTCAAATGTTCCTGGTCCCTTACCTCCAGAGGCCACACAAGAGGAACATGATACTTTGGACAAGTGGAAGGAGCATGATATGAGAGCTAAGTGTTACATGCTTGCTTCCATGAGTAATGAGTTACAGAAGCAACATGAGAACATGCAGAGTGCTAGTGAGATCCTCCTTCACCTACAAGAGTTGTATGGTGAGCACAAAGAGAATGCTAGGTATGAGATATCTAAACAGTTATTCCGTATGAGGATGTCTGAGGGACAGAATGTTGGGGATCATGTCCACAAGATGATTCGGCTAATTGAGCAGTTGGAACATCTTGACTTCAACATGGATTTCCAACTACAAACGGATTTGATCCTTCAGTCCCTTCCTGAGTCTTTTGGGAATTTTGTGACAAATTTCCATATGATTAAACATGAATGCACCTTAGCTGAATTACTCAACATGCTGGTTATTGCCCAAAAGAATATGCCAGGCAATAAAGAAAAAGAGGTAGCTTTGGTTGCATCTTCTTCTGCTGGAAAGTCCAACAAGAAGAAAGGCAATAAGAAAAAGAAACCTCAGATTCCTGGTCCTTCCAAGAAAATAGCTAAACAGAAAAGTAAGACTAAAGCTGATGGAGGCAAAGGAAAGTGTTTCCACTGCCAACAGGAAAGTGTTTCCATTGCCAGTAAGAAAGTGTTTCCACTGGCCAGAGTGTAGCAATCTAAATGAATGCAATGCCGTGGTGAAAAACCAACTCAAGTTCAAAATATATTTGGCACTTAAGGTTATGTCATGTTGCAGAAGATAGGATTGCAAAATTGGAGAAAATGGGGATTCTATCCTCATTGGGCTCTGAGCCTACTCCAACTTGTGAATCTTGCCTTCAGGGCAAAATGACTAGATCACCCTTTGTTGGACAAGGGCTAAGAGCTAAAAATATTTTGGAACTAATACATAGTGATGTATGTGGTCCATTTAAAGAAATGGCTAGAGGGGGCTTTCATTATTTTATTACCTTTACTGATGATAAATCAAGGTTTGGGTATTTGTATTTGATGAAATACAAACATGAATCTTTTGAAAAGTTCAAAGAATTTAAATCTGAAGTAGAAAATCAAACAGGAAAGAGTATTAAAGCTCTTCGATCAGATCGTGGAGGTGAATATTTGAGTACTGAATTTGATGAATACTTGAGAGAGCATGGCATTGTTTCTCGGTGACTCCTCCAGAGCATACACGGTGAATGGTGTATCTGAAAGGAGAAATCGTAACCTATTGGATATGGTACGAAATATGATGAGCTATACTGATATGCCAATCTCCTTTTGGGGATTTGCATTAGAATCAGCTTTATATATTCTGAATAGGATTCCATCAAAATCAGTTTCTTCCACACCTTATGAGATATGGCATGGAAGAAAACCAAGTCTTAAGCATGTTAAGATTTGGGGTGTCGACTTATATCAAAAAGGTGAACAACGATAAATTGGAGACCGGATCGGAAAAAGGTCGATTTGTTGGATATCCAAAAGATAGTTTTGGATATTATTTTTATTGCCTACTTCACAAAGGTTGTGATAAGTAGAGATGCCACATTTCTTGAACAACGGTTTGTTCAAGAAGGAGGCAAAGGAAGGCAAATAGAGTTAGAATTGGAGAATTCGACCAACCAGCGATCGGATGGATATAGATCCATCTAGTCAACCTATACCCATTGATGAAACATCTACATCCTTCCTCGTAGAACAACCAGGTATCTCACCCACGGTGAGATATGGTTTTCTTCATGAAGAAGAACAAGAGTTATCTACTCATGAAGAAGTAGATCATGGAGATGATCCACTTACCTATGAAGAAGCTATATCGGATATAGACTCTTCAAAATGGATTGATGCTATGAAATCAGAGATTGATTCCATGTATAAGAATCAAGTTTGGGATCTTGTTGACCCACTGAAGGTATTGTACCTATAGGGAACAAATGGGTTTTCAAGAAGAAAATTGGTTACGATGGAAAGGTAGAGACCTATAAGGCAAGGCTAGTAGCGAAAGGGTTTCGCCAAAGGTAAGGAATAGACTATGAGGAGACTTTCTGCTTTGTTGCCATGCTTAAATCAATTAGGATTTTATTAGCAATAGTGCATACTATGATTATGAGATTTGGCGGATGGATGTCAAAGCACTTTTCTTAATGGATACATTGAAGAAAACATTTTCATGGAACAACCTAGGGATTTGAATCCCAAGATGGTTCCAAGGTATGCAAGCTAAGCGATCCATTTATGGGTTGAAACAAGCTTGAGGAGTTGGAACATCCGTTTTGATGAAGCCATTAAATCTTTTGGTTTTATCAAAAATGAGGATGAGCCATGTGTATATAAGAAGGTTAGTGACAGTGCTATCACTTTCCTTGTCTTATATGTGGATGACATCTTGTTGATGGGTAATGATACAGTATGTTGACAACTATAAAGATATGGTTGTCAAATACATTCTCCATGAAAGACTTAGAGGAGGCAACCTATATTCTTGGGATTCGCATCTATAGAGATAGAGCGAAAAGAATAATTGGTTTATCCCAAAGTCTATACTTGGAAAAGGTGTTAAAGAGGTTTAACATGCTTGATTCCAAGAAAGGATTGTTACCAGTGAGACATAGTATCCACCTTTCTAAAGAGATGTCTCCAAAGACACCTGAAGAAAGAGATAAAATGGCCAGGATTCCATATGCTTCGGCTATTAGAAGTTTGATGTATGCAATGTTGTGTACTAGACCGGATATCGCATATGTTGTTAGTTTGACTAGCAAGTATCAATCCAATCCAGGTTTGGAAAACTGAATAGCTGTCAAGAATATCCTTAAGTACTTGAGAAGAACTAAGGATTTATTCTTGATTTATTGAGATGGAGACTTGCAATTGGATGGTTATCTGATTCGATTTCCAATCGGATATCGATGATAGAAAGTCTACCTCTGGATATGTGTTCATTTGTAATGGAGGTGCGATCGGTTGGAAGAGTTCCAAGCGAGCATTTGCAGATTCCCTCTTGAATTTGAGTATATTCTTTGCATCGAGATCTTTGCAAAGGAAAAGCATTTGGATAAAAAGTTCGTGTGAGAACTTACGATAGTTCCTTCCATTGAGTCGCCAGTTCCACTACCGTGACAATAATGGAGAGCGATCATCTGAGCTAAGGAACTAAGGTCTCACCAAAATCCAAACACATAGAAAGGCACTACCACATTATCAGACATATATTTGGGCAAAGGCGATATAGCCATGCAGAAAAATAACATCAGCTGAAAAATTCAGCTGATCCATTCACTAAGCCTTTGTCACAAGCTCAGTTAGACTGACAACTTGAGAAGATGGGTCTAAGGTATTGTAATGAATGGCTCTAGTGCTAGTGGGAGATTGTTAGTAGTATGCCCTAGAGCATATCATTTAGTATGTATCTTGTACATAATTTTATTAATAAAAGGCATTTCCACTTTTCCGTTTACATAATATATTTATGTGTAATAGAAAAGGTCCATTGATATTTTCTTAGAAATATTATTCTTAAGTTGTTAAGAATATGAGTGACAATATTTCTAGCACAAAGTATCATAAATAGGTTCACAATCAAGGATACTTCATAATAAGGACATGACTTATCCAGAAAGATTGTATTCATGTTTGTTCCCAAGTTATTTATATGAGATATAAATAAGATGGAATGGTGAGTCTCATGCCATATAACTAACATGATAGGCACTTATAAATGATAAGTAGGCCGAACCAGTGACACTTATGACAAGCACATGGAGTTTACTCTTGTCAATGTTTTGTCATAAATCATATCAGTGCATATAATCTTTAGACCTGAGATAGCATAGTTATCTTGTATATAGGTAGTTTGAGTTTGATACTGCTTTCATACTTATACTATGTATGGGTATATGGGCATGTGTTGGCTCCTGCTAGTTATATATGGAGGTAGGTGTTGATCAAGAAGGAATCTGTTCCTCTAAGTAAATAGAGATAAAATCCTATGTTCATTTAATTGTTCTTGATGTTTCAAGTTCTGGCAGACAGATAGATTTATTCGAAAAGAGTTTACGATGAGAAAATCTTTTAATCAAGAATGGAATTAAAGAGAACATAATATTCATAGCAAATGGAGTTTGACATAAACCATGACTCGGCTTGAGTTGGGATTTTTATGTAGAGAGATTCTAGTGCATGGTAACATATGATTATAGGTTCATTTAAGGTAAATCTTATTACTAATTGGGTGGCCATGGCATGCTATGCTAGGTGTTAACCATGGTCTATGAGGTTCATAAAATGATTTAGAGAAATCATTTATGGTAAGAAAAGAGTTCGATGATATTAAGAGTTGATATCATGTCTCATTGCCAATTAGTGATGAGCCTAGTAAGTCACACACATACACAAGTTATCACCTATTTAAATATGATTTAATTAATTAATTAAAGAGTTTAATTGATTAATTAAATAGATTTGGTTTGCAATAAAATTGCAAAGTCACTAGCATGACTTGAAACCAAATCTAGATTATTGGATGTGTAGTATAAATTAAATTTATATTTAAAGTGTTTAAATATGAATTTAATTGATGAAAAATTAATTAATAGAGATTAATTAATTAATTTATATTTGATATAAATTAATTAGAAGAAGAAAATAATTATTTTGGGTTAAGAACTCAAAATTAAGACACAGGGGCATTTTGGTAATTTTGCAGTGTGACACGTGGCACCATGAGATGGTGACACATGGCTTAACACATAAGCTTGCCAAATATTTTTTAATCATGTAAGATGATTAAAATCAAGATTAAATATAGGTTTGACACTTGGCACAATGTGATTGGGTCACTTAAACCTAGAGCTAATCAAAAGGTGACATGTGGCTAGGGTTTAATGTGTTAACCTAGCTATTTAAGTGTGGTTATGAATGGAAAACATAACCAGCAGCCTCTCCTCTCATATGTCACGCCACTTTGAGCCTCTCCAGCTATTTCTCTTCATCTCTCATCAATTCAAAGAGATTAGCCATCAATCTCTTGAATTAAGAACACTAGAAATTGTTTCTAGTGTCCTGTTTGCATCTCTAATCTCTTAAAAGGCAGAACTTGAATTTCTAATTAATAGAAAAGGCTTTAGAAGCTGTTCAAGGGCTGCCATAGGTGTTCTTGGTGTGGACAAGCTAGAGGGACAACATCCGTGTCTCAAGACGAATCTCAAAGCGCGGACATACTGCGGCACATCAAGAGGTTAGTGTAATCGTTCTTGATTTAATCTAGGGTTCTAAAATTAATCTGATTAATTTTAAAATCTTAAATGGCAAATACAGATCCAAAAACATATTAAAAGAGTTTTAATATGTTGTTTATCATTGAAATCAAATAGATAAAAATAAATCTTGCATGGTGCTTGTGACCCTAGGTGAAAATTTTTGAATTCAATGGTATAATCTTGTGTTTTTCACGCTTCCGTTCCTTCATCAAACCTATATTTAATCTTGATTTTAATCATCTTACATGATTAAAAATATTTGGCAAGCTTATGTGTTATGCCATGTGTCACCATCTCATGGTGCCACGTGTCACACTGCAAAATGACCAAAATGCCCCTGTGTCTTAATTTTGAGTTCTTAACCCAAAATAATTATTTTCTTCTTCTAATTAATTTATATCAAATATAAATTAATTAATTAATCTCTATTAATAAATTTCTCATCAATTAAATTCATATTTAAACACTTTAAATATAAATTTAATTTATACTACACATCCAATAATCTAGATTTGGTTTCAAGTCATGCTAGGGACTTTGCAATTTTATTGCAAACCAAATCTATTTAATTAATCAATTAAACTCTTTAATTAATTAATTAAATCATATTTAAATAGGTGATAACTTGTGTATGTGTGTGACTTACTAGGCTCATCACTAATTGGCAATGAGACATGATATCAACTCTTAATATCATCGAACTCTTTCTTACCATAAATGATTTCTCTAAATCATTTTATGAACCTCATAGACCATGGTTAACACCTAGCATAGCATGCCATGGCCACCCAATTAGTAATAAGATTTACCTTAAATGAACCTATAATCATATGTTACCATGCACTAGAATCTCTCTGTTACAAAATCCCAACTCAAGCCGAGTCATGGTTTATGTCAAACTCCATTTGCTATGAATATTATGTTCTCTTTAATTCCAGTTCTTGATTAAAAGATTTTTCTCATCGAAACTCTTTTCGAATAAATCTATCTGTCTCCGGCCAGAACTTGAAACATCAAGAACAATTAAATGAACATAGGATTTTATCTCTATTTACTTAGAGGAACAGATTCCTTCTTGATCAACACCTACCTCCATATATAACTAGCAGGAGCCAACACATGCCCATATACCCATACATAGTACAAGTATGAAAGCGAGATCAAACTCAAACTACCTATATACAAGATAACTGTGCTATCTCAGTCTAAAGATTATATGCATCGATATGATTTATGACAAAACATTGACAAGAGTAAACTCCATGTGCTTGTCATAAGTGTCACCGGTTCGCCTACTTATCATTTATAAGTGCCTATCATGTTTGTTATATGGCATGAGACTCACCATTCCATCTTATTTATATCTCATATAAATAACTTGGGAACAAACATGAATACAATCTTTACGATAAGTCATGTCCTTATTATGAAGTATCCTCGATTGTGAACCTATTTATGATACTTTGTGCTAGAAATATTGTCACTCATATTCTTAACAACTTAAGAATAATATTTCTAACAAAATATCAATGGACCTTTTCTATTACACATAAATATATTATGTAAACGGAAAAGTGGAAATGCCTTTTATTATTAAAAATATGTACAAGATACATACTAAATGATATGCTCTAGGGCATACTACTAACAATCTCCCACTAGCACTAGAGCCATTCATTACAATATCTTAGACCTATCTTCTCAAGATGTCGGTCTAACTGAGTCTGTGACATAGGCTTAGTGAATGGATCACCGGATTTTCACCGATGCTATTTTCTGCATGGCTACATCGCCGCCCAACTATTTCTCCGATAATGTGGTAGCGCCTTTCTATGTGTTTGGATTTCTCGTGAGACCTTGGTTCCTTAGCTCAGATGATCGCTCCATTGTTGTCACAAAGGTAGTGGAACCGCGACTCAATGGAAGGAACTACTGTAAGTTCTGGCACGAACTTCTTTATCCAAATAAACTTCTTTTGCAAGATCTCGATGCAGAATATACTCACTCGATGAGTGGAATCTGCAATGTGCTCGCTTGGAACTCTTCCAACCGATCGCACCTCCATTACAAATGAACACATATCCAGAGGTAGACTTTCTATCATCGATATCCGATTGGAAATCGTAATCGTGATAACCATCCAATTGCAAGTCTCCACCTCCATAAATCAAGAATAAATCCTTAGTTCTTCTTAAGTACTTAAGAATATTCTTGATGACTATCCAGATGTTCCAAACTCGATTGGATTGATACCGCTAGTCAAACTAATAAAGATATGTGATATCCGCCTAGTACACAACATTGCATACATTAAACTTCCAATAGCCAAGCATATGGAATCCTCGCCATCTTATCTCTTTCTTCAGGTGTCTTTGGAGACATCTCTTTAGAAAGGTGGATACCATGTCTCACTGGTAACAATCCTCTCTTGGAATCAAGCATGTTAAACCTCTTTAACACCTTTTCCAAGTATAGACTTTGGGATAACCAATTATTCTTTTCGCTCTATCTCTATAGATGCGAATCCCAAGAATATAGGTTGCCTCCCCTAAGTCTTTCATGGAGAATGTATTTGACAACCATAAATTTATAGTCACAACATACCCGTATCATTACCCATCAACAAGATGTCATCCACATATAAGACAAGGAAAGTGATAGCACTGTCACTAACCTTCTTATATACACATGGCTCATCCTCATTTTTGATAAAACCAAAAGATTTAATGGCTTCATCAAAACGGATGTTCCAACTCCTCGAAGCTTGTTTCAACCCATAAATGGATCGCTTTAGCTTGCATACCTTGGAACCATCTTGGGATTCAAATCCTTAGGTTGTTCCATGAAAATGTTTTCTTCAATGTATCCATTGAGAAAAGTGTTTTGACATCCATCCGCCAAATCTCATAATCATAGTATGCACTATTGCTAATAAAATCCTAATTGATTTAAGCATGGCAACAAAGTAGAAAGTCTCCTCATAGTCTAGTCCTTGCCTTTGGAGAAACCCTTTCGCTACTAGCCTTGCCTTATAGGTCTCTACCTTTCCATCAGAACCAATTTTCTTCTTGAAAACCTATTTGTTCCCTATAGGTACAATACCTTTAGGTGGGTCAACAAGATCCCAAACTTGATTCTTATACATGGAATCAATCTCGGATTTCATAGCATCAATCCATTTTGAAGAGTCTATATCTGATATAGCTTCTTCATAGGTAAGTGGATCATCTCCATGATCTACTTCTTCATGAGTAGACAACTCTTGTTCTTCTTCATGAAGAAAACCATATCTCACCGTGGGTGAGATACCCTGGTTGTTCTACGAGGAACAGCTGTAGATGTTTCATCAATGGGCATAGGTTGACTAGATGGATCTATATCCATCTGATCTGTTGGTTGGTCAGAATTCTCCAATTCTAACTCTATTTGCCTTCCTTTGCCTCCTTCTTGAACAAACTGTTGTTCAAGAAATGTGGCATCTCTACTTATCACAACCTTTGTGAAGTAGGCAATAAAAATAATATCCAAAACTATCTTTTGGATATCCAACAAATCGACCTTTTCTCGATCCGGTCTCCAATTTATCGTTGTTCACTTTTTGATATAAGTGGACAACCCCAAATCTTAACATGCTTAAGACTTGGTTTTCTTCCATGCCATATCTCATAAGGTGTGGAAGAAACTGATTTTGATGGAATCCTATTCGTAATATATAAAGTCGATTCTAATGCAAATCCCCAAAAGGAGATTGGCATATCAAGATAGCTCATCATACTACGTACCATATCCAATAGGGTACGATTTCTCCTTTCAGATACACCATTCACCGTATGCGTCCTGGAGGAGTCACCGAGAAACAATGCCATGCTCTCTCAAGTATTCATCAAATTCGATTTCAAATATTCACCTCCACGATCTGATCGAAGAGCTTTAATATTTTTTCCTGTTTGATTTTCTACTTCATATTTAAATTCTTTGAACTTTTCAAAGGATTCATGTTTGTATTTCATCAAATACAAATACCCAAACCTTGATTTATCATCAGTAAAGGTAATAAAATAATGAAAGCCCCCTCTAGCCATTTCTTTAAACGGACCACATACATCACTATGTATTAGTTCCAAAATATTTTCACTCTTAGCCCTTGTCCAACAAAGGGTGATCTAGTCATTTTGCCTTGAAGGCAAGATTCACAAGTTGGAGTAGGCTCAGAGCCCAATGAGGATAGAATCCCCATTTTCTCCAATTTTGCAATCCTATCTTCTGCAACATGACATAACCTTAAGTGCCAAATATATTTTGAACTTGAGTTGGTTTTCACCATGGCATTGTATTCTTTTAGATCACTTGCATTCATTTTGTGTTTGTCATTATTATCCAAATAATAAAGACCATCATTCATATAACTAACCAACATATTTATTTCAAATATAAATATTTCAAACATCATATGTTAAATAAAATTCATATAAATTTATAGTCAAACTAGATATAGAAATGATGTTCTTAAAAGCATCAGGTACATATAAAATATTATCCAAACACAAAACATGTCCAAACATGTAAAAAGATTTAGATCCTATGGCTAAAGCTTCAACAGTTGAGCCATTGCCAATCCGGACTCTAATATCTTGAGAATGCAAGTCGCCATCGCTTGCTAGTTCCTGCATATCATTAGAAATGTGAGAACTGCACCAGATCTAAAACCCAAGTCAGATGAACTATAAGTATCATCGAATCTAAATAACAAGATATGGACATACCTTCCGAAGGTGTATCCTTCTTGTCCTTCAGAGAAGCAAGATACTCAGGCGGTTCCTTTTCCAAAGGCCCATCCTTTTGGCAAAGTGGAAACACTTTCCTTTGCCTTCATCGCCTTTAGTCTTCCTTTTCTGCTTAGCTATTTTCTTGGAAGGACCAGAATCGAGGTTTCTTTTTCTTATTGCCTTTCTTCTTGTTGGACTTTCCACAGAAGAAGATGCAACCAAAGCTACCTCTTTTCCTTTATTGCACAGCATTTTCTTTTGGGCAATAACCAGCATGTTGAGTAATTCAGCTAAGGTGCATTCTGTTTAGTCATATGGAAATTTGTCACAAAATTCCCAAAAGAATCAGAAGGGATCAAGGATCAAATCCGTTTGTAGTTGGAAATCCATGTTGAAGTCAAGATGTTCCAACCGCTCAATCACCAATCATCTTGTGGACATGATACCCAACATTCTGTCCCTCCGACATCCTCATACGGAATCACTGGTTAGATATCTCATACCTAGCATTCCTGCAGTGCTCACCATACAACTCTTGTAGGTGAAGGAGGATCTCACTAGCACTCTGCATGTTCTCAGGTTGCGTCTGTAACTCATTACTCATGGAAGCAAGCATGTAACACTTAGCTCTCATATCATGCTCCTTCCACTTGTCCAAAGTATCATGTTCCTCTTGTGTGGCCTCCGGAGGTAAGGGACCAGAACATTTGAATATAGAACATATCCTATATGTTCAAGGTTCAGACAAGTTTCAAATTTCTTAGCCAATCGACAAATTAGGTCCTGTCAACTCATTGTGATCAAGTATGCTTGCAAGGATATTGGATGGTGGTGGTTGTTTTGTGCTCATTTTTATCGTAAAATTAATCGCAGAAAATAACCAGATTAATTAGTAAATGTATCATGTAATTAACCAAAATGATTATGGTCTTTTAATCAAATTGGTCCTCCCACTAACTTAGCGAATCCTACACTTCCAAAGTAGAAAACGGAAATCCTAGTTGGATGGATTTCTAATGGGTGATTGAATTCTTATAATTCTATTGATCATCCTCAGGTACATCCATTATTGGAATTACAATAAACTATAAGTGAGCAACTCCTTGCCCATCACATCTCATGTGAGGTTCAATCCTTTTCCTAGCCCCTAATGCTCAAAATCTCAGGTACATCCAATATTGACTTATCTTGCATTAGTTAAGTTGATCCCATTGAGCCAAGAATTATGCAAAAATTTTAATGTCCTCAGTACATCCAATATTGGCCACCAAACCATTTACATATTTACAACATCTCATGCTTAACAATTATTCTTAAGAAAATCTCTTAAATTAATTGCATCTCATGCAACTATTTAAAATTTCTTAAAATAATTGCCCCAATGGAGGGCTTATGTTATAATTACTTTAATTATAGCATTTCCAACTTAATCATTTGTTTGGAAGATTTTATAGCCATCCTAATTACTATTAAGGTCTCACTTTGCACATTATCCATTTAGCATGCATATATCATATAATTGCATACATTCCCATACATCTCATGCATTCATGGATAAGCAGTAAATATGGTATGATCATGGACTTTCTAAGGATTCAATTCGAGCCACCAAGAATTGAATCAGGGCATTCCTAGGTGCATTTCATTCATTCATTTTACAAGAGTTGCTGAAGGAGTACATAATCAACACTTGATATTGAATTCTCCCACCGGTCCCACCAATGCTCTTGACCTCCTTGAACTTCTTGCAATCCAATATTACATAGTAATCCTTGGCATACCAAGGCGAATTTACAAGAACTTAAATAAATGAAATTACAACCCAAAATATTACAAACTTAATAATACATGCCCAAAATAAATTAAAATAAATAAATTAATTTACAATCCCAAAGAAACATAAAAGAAATAAATCCAATCACATTGGTCTTTTATAGTCCATGATCATCCATCATGCATATCACTATTTAACAATTAAATAAAACATACATTCTTAAATTAAATTGAATATCTCATATTCAACTTAAAATTCCAGATTTGAATATGATTCAAATAAATTTAAAAATTCAGATTTGAATCTCATTCAAACAAATTTAAAAATTCAGATTTGAATCACATTCAAACAACTTCAAAAATTCAGATTTGAATCACATTCAAACATTTTTTAAAAAATCAGATTTGAATCACATTCAAATATTTTTTAAAAAATCAGATCTGAATTTTATTGAATCAATTTTAAAAAATCAGATTTAAATATGATTCAAACAACTTTTAAAATTCAGATTTGAATCTCATTCAAACAACTTTTAAAATTCAGATTTGAATCACATTCAAACATTTTTTAAAATTCTGATTTGAATCATAATTTAATTGTGTGATTAAAACAACTAATTAAACACTTTAATTAGTCAAAGAATAGGCCTTAGATCATACAACAATTGCAGAATTAAAAGCCAAACCTTGAATCACCCATGGAACCATTGTTGCCGCCACCAATGGTGGCTTCTCCATGTGTGACGCCACATCTCATGATCCAACCAGCAATGAAATTATATAATCAACAATCTAAATGGCAAATATAGTGGCTCTGATACCAATTGAAGGAACGGAAGCGTGAAAAACACAAGATTATACCATTGAATTCAAAAATTTTCACCTAGGGTCACAAGCACCATGCAAGATTTATTTTTATCTATTTGATTTCAATGATAAACAACATATTAAAACTCTTTTAATATGTTTTTGGATCTGTATTCGCCATTTAAGATTTTAAAATTAATCAGATTAATTTTAGAACCCTAGATTAAATCAAGAACGATTACACTAACCTCTTGATGTGCCGCAATGTCTCTGCCTTTGAGATTCATCTTCGTGACACGGATGTTGTCCCTCTAGCTTGTCCACACCAAGAACACCTATGGCAGCCCTTTAACAGCTTCTAAAGCCTTTTCTATTAATTAGAAATTCAAGTTCTGCCTTTTAAGAGATTAGAGATGCAAACAGGACACTAGAAACAATTTCTAGTGTTCTTAATTCAAGAGATTGATGGCTAATCTCTTTGAATTGATGAGAGATGAAGAGAAATAGCTGGAGAGGCTCAAAGTGGCGTGACATATGAGAGGAGAGGCTGCTGGTTGTGTTTTCTTTTCATAACCCCACTTAAATAGCTAGGTTAACACATTAAACCCTAGCCACATGTCACCTTTTGATTAGCTCTAGGTTTAAGTGACCCAATCACATTGTGCCAAGTGTCAAACCTATATTTAATCTTGATTTTAATCATCTTACATGATTAAAAATATTTGGCAAGCTTATGTGTTATGCCATGTGTCACCATCTCATGGTGCCACGTGTCACACTGCAAAATGACCAAAATGCCCTCGTGTCTTAATTTTGAGTTCTTAACCCAAAATAATTATTTTCTTCTTCTAATTAATTTATATCAAATATAAATTAATTAATTAATCTCTATTAATAAATTTCTCATCAATTAAATTCATATTTAAACACTTTAAATATAAATTTAATTTATACTACACATCCAATAATCTAGATTTGGTTTCAAGTCATGCTAGGGACTTTGCAATTTTATTGCAAACCAAATCTATTTAATTAATCAATTAAACTCTTTAATTAATTAATTAAATCATATTTAAATAGGTGATAACTTGTGTATGTGTGTGACTTACTAGGCTCATCACTAATTGGCAATGAGACATGATATCAACTCTTAATATCATAGGAACTCTTTCTTACCATAAATGATTTCTCTAAATCATTTTATGAACCTCATAGACCATGGTTAACACCTAGCATAGCATGCCATGGCCACCCAATTAGTAATAAGATTTACCTTAATTGAACCTCTAATCATATGTTACCATGCACTAGAATCTCTCACATAAAATCCCAACTCAAGCCGAGTCTTGGTTTATGTGAAACTGCATTTGCTATTAATATTTTGTTCTCTTTTAATTCCAGTTCTTGATTAAAAGATTTTTCTCATCGAAACTCTTTCTCAATAAATCTATCTGTCTGCCAGAACTTGAAACATCAAGAACAATTAAATGAACATAGGATTTTATCTCTATTTACTTAGAGGAACAGATTCCTTCTTGATCAACACCTACCTCCATATATAACTAGCGTGAGCCAACACATGCCCATATACCCATACATAGTACAAGTATGAAAGCGAGATCAAACTCAAACTACCTATATACAAGATAACTGTGCTATCTCAGGTCTAAAGATTATATGCACTGATATGATTTATGACAAAACATTGACAAGAGTAAACTCCATGTGCTTGTCATAAGTGTCACTGGTTCGGCCTACTTATCATTTATAAGTGCCTATCATGTTTGTTATATGGCATGAGACTCACCATTCCATCTTATTTATATCTCATATAAATAACTTGGGAACAAACATGAATACAATCTTTCTGGATAAGTCATGTCCTTATTATGAAGTATCCTCGATTGTGAACCTATTTATGATACTTTGTGCTAGAAATATTGTCACTCATATTCTTAACAACTTAAGAATAATATTTCTAACAAAATATCAATGGACCTTTTCTATTACACATAAATATATTATGTAAACGGAAAAGTGGAAATGCCTTTTATTATTAAAAATATGTACAAGATACATACTAAATGATATGCTCTAGGGCATACTACTAACAGTTCTTTATTGTCTTAACTTTATTTTTCTTTTTGAATCACTCCATTTGGAGTTTTGTAGCCCAAGTTATAGCCATTTGAACATGGCTGGCCGAATTGGTCTAACCCAGATTTTCTAGGCACCTAATTTGGTTCTAGCAGTTTTGGGTCACTAAATTTGGGTGGCTAAATGACTTAGTTAAGGGTATAATTTGGGTTTATGTTCTTCATGAAAGTTGTAGTACTATGTCATACCTTTCTACTGATAAAATTTCAGGTCATTTGAACCTTCCTAGACCAAGTTATGGTCATTTGCGTAACTACTATTCATTTGGTCATTTTTTTGTACAGGGCAGTGTGCCCAATCCGGATTTGGCCAATTTGTTCACTATGCTATGGTCACTTTTTGGGCATGATTCCTAAATGAAAAATGTGTCATTTTGTGTCTAGTTTCATTCTCAATTGGCCTCACACCAATTGGATAGGTAAATTTTCATTTTTGGTCCCTGAAAGGGACCTTGGTCATACTGCCTGCAGAATGGCCATAACCAATCCGAATTCAAACTTAATTCCAACACTTCCTACACATCACAATTGGTCATACATGACCATTTCTCAACTCCAGCAAGGCAAACACATCATTTGGTTAATTCTTACATTTTTCCTCCCAAAACCCTAGGTGCCAAAGCCCTAATTTTCATGCTTAGCTCAATTAGTACAATCTAAATGCATAATTAGTACCTACACACTCCATTGCAGTTAACTAAAACTTTATTTGCATCAAAATCACTCAACCCTCATTCACTACCTCTAGGCCGAAATTCATGCAGTTCTTTAACATATCATTTTTTTTTTGTTTCTTTTCTTTAATTTCTAAGTTAATTTAAGTAGCTAAGTATTCGTTTAAATAGAAAATTGAAAGTTAAAACACTAACCTTAGGTGAAGTCCTTAATCCTCACTTTTTCCTCTAATTCTTCACTTTTTCTATCCTCACTTTTTCCTCTAATTCTTCACTTTTTCTTTCCTCAATTCTTCCTTTCTAGGGTAATTTAGAAGTTTTCTAGGGTTCAAGGTTAGAAATTGTGGGAGAAATTCAAGTTATTCAAGCTTGAATAATTCATTAATGGTGATCATGGAGTTTAGAGAGAAGGGAGGTTCGGCCGGCTTGAGGAGAGAGGAAGGAAATGAATTTTGTCTCTTTAATTTTGTATATTTATCTTCTAATTGACTTAGTCAAATTATCAAATAAATGAAAATTATTTATGACCTCATGTATGATGTCACCGTGATGATGTCATAATCCTTAATTAAATTTATTTTCTTTTCCTTTTGTTTTTCCATAACTGCTTCAATTTAATTATATATTTCAAAATTTTCATTTCTCAGATTTTATTGGACAATTAGATCATGAGTCACCTCTAGGGGTGAATTGACCAAATTACCCCTCGCCGGTTCGATTTGGTTTGTAAATAATTCAATATTTCTTCCGGATCTCTAACCTAATTATTTGACCTGCTTAATAATTCTTTTTCTTGATTTTCTCTTTTCCACTGTGTTTCCAATAGTTCTAAGGACCGCGGCGTCATATTTTAGGGTTCAAAATTCGAGTTTAAATCGACCTTGCATTCCTTCTCGAGAAGGTCACCCATCGCTGTAACTCCCGGCACATTTAACTTTTTGTGTTTTGTTTTTCTTATTTATACTTAACTATTTGACAATTACTAATTATTTGTTTTCAGAACTTATCTAGTTGTCTTAGATGTGGTTCTAAACCGGACCAATACCGATCACCGGAACAGTGAAATATACCAGGCTATGCAAATAGGGGTGTTACAGTTTTAAAGTATGCAAGCTAAAGCGATCCATTTATGGGTTGAAACAAGCTTCGAGGAGTTGGAACATCCGTTTTGATGAAGCCATTAAGTCATTTGGTTTTATCAAAAATGAGGATGAGCCATGTGTATATAAGAAGGTTAGTGATAGTGCTATCACTTTCCTTGTCTTATATGTGGATGATATTCTATTGATGGGTAATGACACAGGTATGTTGACAACTGTAAAGGTATAGTTGTCAAATAAATTCTCCATGAAAGACTTAGGAGAGGCAACCTATATTCTCAGGATTCGCATCTATAGAGATAGAGCGAAAAGAATAATTAGTTTATCCCAAAGTCTATACTTGAAAAAGGTGTTAAAGAGGTTTAACATGCTTGATTCCAAGAGAGGATTATTACCAGTGAGACATGGCATGCACCTTTTTAAAGAGATGTCTCCAAATACACCTGAAGAAATTGATGAAATGGTCAGGATTCCATATGCTTTGGCTATTGAAAGTTTGATGTATGCAATGTTGTGTACTAGGCCGGATATTGCATATGTTGTTAGTTTGACTAACAGGTATCAATCCAATCCAGGTTTGGAACACTGGATAGCTGTTAAGAATATCCTTAAGTACTTGAGAAGAACTAAGGATTTATTCTTGATATATAGAGGTGGTGACTTGCAATTGGATGGTTATACTAATTCTGATTTCCAATCAGATATCAATGATAGAAAGTCTACCTCTGGATATGTGTTCATTTGTAATGGAGGTGGAGTCAGTTGGAAGAGTTTCAAACAGAATACGACTACAGATTCCACTACCAAGGCTGAGTATATTGCTGCATCAGATGTTGCAAAGGAAACTGTTTGGATAAAGAAGTTTGTGACAGAAATTGCAGTAGTTCCTTCCATTGAGTCAGCAGTTCCACTTTATTGTGATAACAATGGAGCAGTCATACAGGCTAAGGAACCCCGGTCTCACCAGAAATCCAAACACATAGAAAGACGCTACCACATTATCAGAGAAATAGTTGGGCGAGGTGATGTAGCCATGCAGAAAATATCATCAGCTGAAAATCCAGCTGATTCACTAAGCCTATGTCACAAACTCAGCTAGACCGACATCTTGAGAAGATGGGTCTAAGATATTATAATGAATGGCTCTAGTGCTAGTGGGAGATTGTTAGTAGTATGCCCTAGAGCATATCATTTAGTATGTATCATGTACATGTTTTTAGTAATAAAAGGCATTTTCACTTTTCCGTTTACATAATATATTTA
This sequence comes from Hevea brasiliensis, assembly GCF_030052815.1. Taxonomy (NCBI): domain Eukaryota; kingdom Viridiplantae; phylum Streptophyta; class Magnoliopsida; order Malpighiales; family Euphorbiaceae; genus Hevea; species Hevea brasiliensis. Next base: position 34,895,804 of record NC_079496.1, read on the forward strand.
TGTGTAATAGAAAAGGTCCATTGTTCTTTTGTTAGAAATTCTATTCATAAGTTGTTAATAATATGAGTGACAGTATTTCTAGCACAAAGTATCATAAATTGGTTCACAATTGAGGATACTTCACATTAAGGACATGACTTATCCAGAAAGATTATAATCATGTTTGCTCCCAAGTTATTTATATGAAATGTAAATAAGATGGAATGGTGAGTCTCATGCCATATAACAAACATGATAGGCACTTATACATGATAAGTAGGTCGAACCAGTGACATTTATGACAAGTACATGGAGTTTACTCTTGTCAATGCATTGTCATAAATCATATCAGTGCATATAATCTTTAGACCAGAGATAGCATAGTTATCTTATATATAGGTAGTTTGAGTTTGATGCTGCTTTCATACTTGTACTGTGTATGGGTATATGGGTAGGTGTTGATCAAGATGGAATCTGTTATACTAAGTAAATAGGGATAAAATTCTATGTTCATTTAATTGTTCTTGATGTTTCAAGTTCTTGGCTAGGACAGATAGATTTAATCAGAAAAGAGTTTCTGATGAGAAAATCTTTTTAATCAAGAACGAGAATTAAAAGAGAACATAATATTCATAGCAAATGGGGTTTAACATAAACCATGACTCCAGCTTAAATTGGGATTTTGTAATAGAGAGATTCTAGTGCATGGTAACATATGATTATAGGTTCATTTAAGGTAAACCTTATTACTGATTGGGTGGCCATGGCATGCTATGCTAGGTGTTAACCATGGTCTATGAGGTGCATAAAATGATTTAGAGAAATCATTTATGGTAAGAAAGAGTTATGATGATATTAAGAGTTGATATCATGTCTCATTGCCAATTAGTGATGAGCCTAGTAAGTCACACACATACACAAGTAATCACCAAATTAAATATAATTTAATTGATTAATTAAAGAGTTTAATTGATTAATTAAATAGGTTTGGTTTGCAATTAGATTGTAAAGTCTCTAGCATAGCTTGAAATCAAATCTAGGTTATTGGATGTATAATATAAGTTAAATTTACATTTAAAGTGTTTAAATATGAATTTAATTGTGAGAAATTAAGTAATAGAGATTAATTAATTTATTTATATTTGATATAAATTGATTAGAAGAAGAGAAATAATTATTTTGGGTTAAGAACTCAAAATTAAGACACAAGGATATTTTGGTCATTTCACAGGGTGATATGTGACACCATGAGATGGCGACACATGGTACTATACATAAGCTTGCCATATGTCTTTTAATCATATAAGATGATGAAAGTCAAGATTAAATATAGGTTTGACACTTGGCACAATATGATTGGGTCAATTAAATATAGAGCTAATCAGAAGGTGACATGTGACAAGAGTTTTAAGTGATGACCTAGCTATATAAGTGTAAGGATGGAAGAACAAAAAAAAATAAATAAATAAGCTGTTGTTCTCTCTTTGGTGCCACCACCTTTGGCTACCTCTCCTTCTCTTCTTTTTTATCTCTCATTAATTCAAAGAGATTAGACAACAATCTCTTGAATTAAAAATACTAGAAATCGTTTCTAGTGTCCTGTTTACATCTGTAATCTCTCAAAAGGCAAAACTTGATTTTCTAATTGATTGGAAAAGCTTTAGAAGCTGCTCAAGGGGCTGCCATTAGTAATCTTGGTGCAGACAAACTAGAGGGACAACATTTGGTGTCCTAGGTGCATTCCAAAGGTGCCAAACACACTGCAGTGCATAAAAAAGGTTAGTACATTTGTTCTTGATCTAATCTAGGGTTCTAATGAATTAATTTGTTTATTCTAAAATCTTAAATGGCAAATGTGGATCCAAAAATATATTAAAAGAGTTTTAATATGCTGTTTATCATTGAAATCAAATAGATAAAAATGAATATTGCATGATGCATGTGACCCTAGATGAAAAATTTTTGAATTCAATGATCTAAATTTATGTTTTTCATGTTTTCGCTCCTTCACTACTAACATAAGGAACCCCGGTCTCACTAGAAATCCAAACACATAGAAAGGCACTACCACATTATTAGAGAGATAGTTGGGCGAGGCGATGTAGCCATGCAGGAAATAGCATCAACTGAAAATCCAGCTGATCCATTCACGAAGCCTATGTCACAAGCTCAGTTAGACCAACATTTTGAGAAGATGGGTCTAAGATATTGTAATGAATGGCTCTAGTGTTAGTGGGAGATTGTTAGTAGCATGCCCTAAAGCATATCATTTAGTATGCATCTTATACATATTTTATTAATAAAATGTAATTTCACTTTTTCGTTTACATAATATATTTATGTGTAATAGAAAAGGTCCATTGACATTTTGTTAGAAATTCTATTATTAAGTTGTTAAGAATATGAGTGACAGTATTTCTAGCACAAAGTATCATAAATTGGTTCATAATCGAGGATACTTCACATAGGACATGACTTATCCAGAAAGATTATAATCATATTTGTTTCCAAGGTATTTATATGAGATATAAACAAGATAGAGTGGTGAGTCTCATGCCACATAACAAACATGATAGGCACTTATACATGATAAGTAGGCCGAACCAGTGACGCATATGACAAACACATAGAGTTTACTCTTGTCAATGCTTTGTCATATATCATATCAGTGCATATAATCTTTAGACCTGAGATAACACAGTTATCTTGTATATAGGTGGTTTGAGTTTGATACTGTAACACCCCTATTTACATAGCCTAGTATATTTTACTATTCCAGTGATCGGTGTCGGTCTGGACAATTAAGGGGATTAGAACCACACTTAAGACAACTAGATAAGCCATAAACACAAATAATTAGCAATTGTCAATTAGTTAAGTATAAATAAGAAAAACAGAACATAAGAAGTTAAATGAGCCGAGAGTCACAACGATGGATGACCTTCTCGGGAAGGATTGTAAAGTTGATTTAAACTCGAATTTCGAACCATAAAATGTGACGCTGTGGTCCTTAGGACCATTGCAAACACAGTGGAAAAGAGAAAATCACGAAAAAGAATTGTTAAGTCAGTCAAATAATTAGGTTAGGGAGCCCGAAGAAATATTGAATTAATTGTAAATCGGGTTAAACCGTCGAGGGGCAATTTGGTCAATTGACCCCGAGAGCTGACTCCTGACCTAACTGTCAAATAAAATAGGAGAAAAGAAAATTTTGAGATCAAAAATTAAATTAAAGAACTAATGAAAAAATAAATAGAAAATAAAAGAAAATAAAAAAGTGAAGGGAGATGACATCATGCATGATGCCATAAATATTATAATTAATAAATTTAATTAAATTGATTTATGGTCTTCCTAAGACATTAAAAAGAAAAGAAAAGAAAAAAAAAATTAAAAGTCTTCTTTTTCCACCAAGTTGCAATCCTACCTCTCCCTTAACACCACCATTGCCACACCTCCATGAAAGCTTGCTCCAAGCTTTAAATCCCCCATTAAACCCTAATTTCTTCCCCAATCACTTCATAAAACCTTTTTTTTCTTCCTTTGAGAGAGATTTAGCAAGAAAGAAAGAAGAAAAGAGGAGAAAAATTGAAGATTGAATATCAAAGTTGAGGTCAGTTATTTACTTTGGAATTTTGAGTTTAATACATGTGTTTATGATTGAATGAACTTGGAAATAAGCTTAAAATGAAATGAAGACAAGTGTTAGGGGACAAAGTTGAATTTTGGCCAACTAGGGTTTTGATATATGTATGCATGAATTGGGTGGATTTAAAAGTGTATGTGAGCTTAATTGTGTTGAATAATTATGATTAAATGCATTGAATTGGTTAAATGCAATTAATTGGTGAACTAGGGTTTTAGACACCTAGGGTTTAGAGACAAAAATTTGAAGAAATGGTGAAATGATGTATTTGATCTAGTTTGAAGTGAGAAATGGTCATTTGTGACCAAATGAAGTGTGACACCCCTTACCCGTGTACAGTATACCCGAGTAAGCAATGTCACACGGTGTACCGGCACACTCTATTATACCTTAATTAATTTTTATCATGGTTTTGAATGTAACTTGTGAAATATAATATATTTGAGCCATTTATCAAAATTATAATTTATTTGAGGTTCCGAAAATTTTATAGAAAATCCGGCAGAGTACCGGCTAAAAATGGAGAAAACAGTTCTTCGGAACCTGTGAAAAACACTTCCAATATTCATATTCAATCAATCCCAAACTCCAATATCAAAATCTCAACATTTTTCAATTTCATTTCTCAATCATTCGTCTCATGTGATAATCATGTATAAATCACAGATAAACATTCACTTTTCCATTCATCAACACAATTTTCATTATTTACATGAAAATCAAAATACATTACATAAGTTTCATTTACACAAAGGAAAATAAAAATCAATTACAAAATACCAAAATGAAGCCTAGTGTCCTACCAATGCACTGTAGATGGTGAGGTGACACGGACACTATGCAGAGCTGCAGGATGGACTCACCCAGTCTGCGGTCTACTGGGCTCACGATCAGTATCTCCAAAACCTACGCGTGGCAAAAGCAACACGCTAAGCAATGATGCTTAGTGGTGCAATAATAAAATAAAAGAAAATAGCAGAAAATAAATATGTATTGAATGTATATGTCTTATTTGTTTTGTATTTGTTATATTCATTTATTTCTTTAACTTTGTCCATTTTCATTCATTTGGTTGCCCAAGTAACTTATACCGACGATCGATCTGGATAAACGTAAACCGCACCGGGTATCTAGTACCTCGCCGTCACACCATCGGTCACATATGCATCTCCCGGCAGGTAAATGTAATGCCTAACAAGTCAGAATAATATTAGGCACGAGGCCAAGTCTCAACACAATATCAAAATGGCTAAAAGCCATAAAATCACAGAATGGCGTAATGCCATGTGCAGTACTGCTAACTGAACCCTATTGGCATGCTAAACTATCCAAACCAATCTTGTTAGGTATACTAGGGTATTTGATGCTTTAAAATTCTTCAATTTGTGAATTTCAAGTTTTGGTGTCACTATTCACTTCATTAGTCAACAAAAATGTTGAATTTTGGATAGAAAATAGGTGTATTGGTTTTAACACTCCCAATGTACCACATTTTGCATTTAAAACTTGTTGGAATTAATCACCAAATCCATTTCTAAGTTTAAATCCAAGAGAGCAGAATTTGTAGTTTTTGAACCCTAAATTTACTGTTCCATTAAGCACTGTTGCAGTGGGAATTTGAGGAAATGGTAAACATGAAAGTTGTTCCTTATTTTGTCTAGTTGAATTTATTTTTTTGAATCACTCCATTTGGAGTTTTGTAGCTCCAGATATGGTCCAAAAACCACAGCTGGCTGGATTTCCAATCTACAGAATTTACCAAATCTACAGTACAATGAACAGTGACTGCTACTGCCTTGTTGAATATGTTCTGGTTATAATTTGGGGTAGGTTTCTTCATGAAAGTTGTTTGTCTATATCTCATCTTGTTGCTGTAAAAATTTCAGGTCAAATGGACCATTCTACAGTGAGTTATGGCCAAATGAACAGTTACTGTTCATTTCGTCATTCTGTAGAATTTGCTTGCAGGGTATCCGGATTGGGGCCAACTTTTGGTCCACTTGCTTTGGTCTTTTGGGCATGGTTTCTTCAGAAAAATTGTGCCATTATAAGTCTAGTTTCATGTCCAATTGGCCAAACACCAATTGAACCTACACAGCCAAAGATATGGCAGTCCAAACAGGCTGGACTCACAGCATCCTTGCTGCTGTCCCTAGGCAGCCTACCATTTCACTTTGCCATGCTATATTTCAGTCCAAATTATGGTCAACTTACCTCAAATGGTCACTAATTGACCATTAGAATGTTCTTTAACAATTTCATAAGCCAAGTCAAATTTTCACTCCCTAAACCCTAATTTCCTTTAAGAATTTACACAAGGTACCTTAATTTGACTCACTAACTCATTATCCACATGTATATATTCTTTAATTATGATCTTTAGTCCACTTTAAATCCATCAAAACAATCACTCTTATCCCTTCCTTAGGGCTGCCGAAATTCATGGTAAACATAAACATGAATTTCATTCATTTAAGTTACAAATTCTTACCTATTTCAAGTCTCTAACATAGAATTAATGAGTTTTAGATACATATGTGCACTAACCTCTTGTAGGGCAGAATTTTCCCAAGCTTAACTTCACTTTCTTTCCTTTTCTTGGCTGCCAAACACTTCCCCAAGAGGTATGGTCAAATTTTAATGAAAGGTGTTTAGGGTTTAGCAGTGAAACAAAGAGAGAAATGAAGCTTTTTTGAAGGTGTTAATGGAGGTTTGGGCAAGCTTGGATTTCGGCTGGTTAGGGAGGAAGAGGATGGCTGCTGTTGCTTTTTAATTTTTTTGGTCTCAATTATCTCTTTTATTAGTTAGTTGAGTGTTTGTTTAATTATGATTGGAGGGGGCTTTTAAATGACATCATAAAGATGTCATAATTTGCTTTATTTTGATTTTTCTTTTCTTTTCATCTCTACTCATTTTCAATTTAATTTTTAGTAATGTTTATTCATATTTTATGTTATAATAATTATTTACTCAACTGGACAAGTCGGCCAAAAATCACATCTGAAGGCGAAATGACCAAAATGCCCTCCGTTTGGCTTAACGGGTCAAAATTGTCTGTACCGATTGAAAAAATTTTCTAAATATTTTCTTGGCATTCTAATGCCATAGGAACCTCAATGACCCTTCTCTGGAGTCCCAAAAATTATTTTATAATTTTTCCCCCAGGTCTAGGGCTCCTAGTTGCGAGAACCGCAACTTCCCTCTGGGTTATCCATCGCTAGGGCACCGACTCATTTAACTTGGTTGTATTTTATTTCTAAAATTTTTACTAAATTTTTCTTATTAATATTTGAGTTAATTATGGTCCCTCACTTTAATTTAAATATTTTTCCGAATGTTCTAACTGTCTGGACCGACACCGGTCACCGGAACAGTAGAATGTACGGAATTACTACCGGGAGGGTGTTACAACTCTTCCCCTCTAATTTAAATTTCGTCCTCGAAATTTACCTGATGCAAACATTTGAGGGAACTGTTGCCTCATCGTCTCTTCACTTTTCCAAGTTGCCTCCTCGGTGTTGTGGTGCCTCCAAAGCACTTTCACCAGTGGAATCTGCTTGTTCCTCAATTCTTTTACTTCCCGAGCCAAGATCCGTAGAGGTTCTTCTTCATATGTCAAATCCGGCTGTATTTCAATTTCTTCCCTGGAGATGACATGTGAAGGATCTGAGCGGTATCTTCTGAGCATGGACACGTGGAACACATTGTGGATCTTGTCCAGCTCTGGTGGTAAAGCTAGCCTATAGGCCACTGGACCCACACGTTCAATGACTTCATATGGGCCAATGAACCTAGGGCTTAACTTACCTTTTCTTCCAAACCTTAGTACTTTCTTCCACGGTGACACTTTGAGGAACACTTTGTCGCCAACCGCATATTCTATTTCTTTTCTCTTCAGGTCGGCATAAGATTTTTGTCTGTCTGAGGCAACTTTCAGATTGGCTTTGATTAGTTTCACTTTCTCCTCAGTCTGTTTCACCAGGTTTGGCCCCACCAGTTTGTCTTCGCCCAATTCAGTCCAGCACACTGAAGTTCGACATTTCCTCCCATACAGTGCTTCATACAGGGCCATTTGGATACTAGCTTGGTAGCTATTGTTGTATGCAAATTCTGCCAGTGGGAGGTAACTATCCCAACTTCCCTCAAACTCAATGACACAACCCCTCAGCATATCCTCAAGGACCTGACATATATTTAATGTTATTATTATCATTTTAATTCAATATTTGTATCAATTCCATTGGTTTCAATTGTTTACCTGGATTACTCTTTCAGATTGCCCATCCGTCTGAGGATGGAAAGCTGTGCTGAAGTGGAGTTGTGTACCCAAGGACTCATGCAACTTCTTCCAAAATCTCAATGTAAACCTTGGGTCTCGATCAGATATGATGGAAAGTGGAATTCCATGCAGTCTAACTATCTCACTGATATACAATTCTGCTAACTTCTCCAGTGAGTAGTCAGTCCTAACTGACAGAAAGTGTGCTGACTTTGTCAATCTATCCACTATCACCCATACTGCATCATATTTCTTCTGGGTGAGAGGTAGACCACTTACAAAATCCATGGTGACCCGATCCCATTTCCATTCAGGTATGCGCGTATAGGTCAGAGCAAACCTGATGGAACTTGATGTTCTGCCTTCACTTGCTGACATGTCAAGCATTTAGTCACATAGTCAGCTATGTCCTTCTTCATACCAGGCCACCAATACTGAAGCTTCAGATCATGATACATCTTTGTACTTCCTGGGTGCATAGCATATACACTGGTGTGTGCCTCTTTCAGAATACTGGCCTTCAATTCCACATTATCTAGTACACACAGTCTTCCTTTGTAATACAGACACCCATCTACTTCCACCCCATAGTCAGTTGCTTTTCCCTCTGAGATTTTGCTCATAATAGCTATTAACTTTTCATCTGCCTTTTGCCCATCTAAAATCCGCTGTAGCAGGTTTGGCCTCACTTGCAACTCAGCCAAAATAGCTCCATCTCGAATCAAAGTTAGACGGGCATTCAATGATCTCAAAGCTGTGATGGACTTTCTACTCAAAGCATCAGCAACTACATTTGCCTTCTTAGGATGGTAGTCAATTACACAATCATAATCTTTCAGGAACTCAATCCATCGCCTCTGTCTAAGGTTGAGCTCCTTCTGAGTTGGCAAATATTTCAGACTTTTGTGGTCTGTGTAAATGTAGCACTTTTCACCATACAAGTAATGCCTCCATATCTTCAGTGCGAAGATAATTGCTGCAAGCTCTAGATTATGGGTAGGGTAATTCTGTTTATGTGGCCTTAGCTGTCTGGAAGCATAAGCGACCACCTTTCCCTCTTGCATCAATACACACCCTAACCCATTATGAGAGGCATCACTGTAGACCACAAAGTCCTTTCCTGACACTGGCTGTGTTAATATTGGTGCCTCTATCAACATGGCCTTCAACTTCTCAAAACTGGTCTGACACTTGCTATTCCAGTAAAATCTGACATTTTTGTGTAACAACTTGGTCATTGGAGCAGCTATTAAGGAAAATCCCTTCACAAATCTTCTGTAATACCCAGCTAGCCCCAAGAAGCTTTTGACCTCAGTTGTATTCCTGGGAGGCTTCCATTCCATCACTGCTTCTATTTTCTTGGGATCCACCCTAATCCCATCAGCTGACACTATGTGTCCAAGAAATGCAATCTCATTCAACCAGAAGTCACACTTGGACAACTTAGCATACAGCTTCTTTTCTCTCAGGGTTTGCAAAATAATTCTCAAATGCTCATCATGTTCTTCCCTGGTCTTGGAATACACCAAAATATCATCAATAAAGACCACTACGAACCGATCTAAGTGTGGATGGAAGATATGGTTCATAAGGTCCATGAATGCTGCTGGTGCATTTGTTAGGCCAAAGGGCATCACCAGAAACTCATAATGCCCATATTGGGTTCTGAATGCAGTCTTGGGCACATCTGCATCCTTCACCCTCAACTGTGTTAGTAGTATGCCCTAGAGCATATCATTTAGTATGTATCTTGTACATATTTTTATTAATAAAAGGCATTTCCACTTTTCCGTTTACATAATATATTTATGTGTAATAGAAAAGGTCTATTGATATTTTGTTAGAAATATTATTCTTAAGTTGTTAAGAATATGAGTGACAATATTTCTAGCACAAAGTATCATAAATAGGTTCACAATTGAGGATACTTCATAATAAGGACATGACTTATCCAGAAAGATCGTATTCATGTTTGTTCCCAAGTTATTTATATGAGATATAAATAAGATGGAATGGTGAGTCTCATGCCATATAACAAACATGATAGGCACTTATAAATGATAAGTAGGCCGAACCAGTGACACTTATGACAAGCACATGGAGTTTACTCTTGTCAATGTTTTGTCATAAATCATATCAGTGCATATAATCTTTAGACCTGAGATAGCACAGTTATCTTGTATATAGGTAGTTTGAGTTTGATACTGCTTTCATACTTGTACTGTGTATGGGTATATGGGCATGTGTTGGCTCCTACTAGTTATATATGGAGGTAGGTGTTGATCAAGATGGAATCTGTTCCTCTAAGTAAATAGAAATAAAATCCTATGTTCATTTAATTGTTCTTGATGTTTCAAGTTCCTGCCAGACAGATAGATTTATTCGTAAAAGAGTTTCGATGAGAAAATCTTTTAATCAAGAACTAGAATTAAAAGAGAACATAATATTCATAGCAAATGGAGTTTGACATAAACCATGACTCGGCTTGAGTTGGGATTTTGTAACAGAGAGATTCTAGTGCATGGTAACATATGATTGTAGGTTCATTTAAGGTAAACCTTATTACTAATTGGGTGGCCATGGCATGCTATGCTAGGTGTTAACCATGGTCTATGAGGTTCATAAAATGATTTAGAGAAATCATTTATGGTAAGAAAGAGTTCTGATGATATTAAGAGTTGATATCATGTCTCATTGCCAATTAGTGATGAGCCTAGTAAGTCACACACATACACAAGTTATCACCTAATTAAATATGATTTAATTAATTAATTAAAGAGTTTAATTGATTAATTAAATAGGTTTGGTTTGCAATTAGATTGCAAAGTCCCTAGCATGACTTGAAACCAAATCTAGATTATTGGATGTATAATATAAGTTAAATTTATATTTAAAGTGTTTAAATATGAATTTAATTAATGAGAAATTAATTAATAGAGATTAATTAATTAATTTATATTTGATATAAATTAATTAGAAGAAGAAAATAATTATTTTGGGTTAAGAACTCAAAATTAAGACACAGGGGCATTTTGGTCATTTTGCTGTGTGACACGTGGCACCATGAGATGGTGACACATGGCATAACACATAAGCTTGCCAAATGTTTTTTAATCATGTAAGATGATTAAAATCAAGATTAAATATAGGTTTGACACTTGGCACAATATGATTGGGTCACTTAAACCTAGAGCTAATCAAAGGGTGACATGTGGCAAGGGTTTAATGTGTTAACCTAGCTATATAAGTGTTGTTATGAGAAAAATAAAAGACAACCAGCAGCCACACTCCTTTGTCACGCCACTTTGAGGGTTTTTATCTCTTCTTCTTCATCTATTATCAATTCAAAGAGATTAGCCATCAATCTCTTGAATTAAGAACACTAGGAATTGTTTCTAGTGTCCTGTTTACATCTCTAATCTCTTAAAAGGCAGAACTTGAATTTCTAATTAATAGAGAAGGCTTTAGAAGCTGTTCAAGGGCTGCCATAGGTATTTTTGGTGTGGACAAGCTAGAGGGACAACATCTGGTGTCCTGAAGACGAATCTCAAAGGCGCAGACACGCTGCAGTGCATCAAGAGGTTAGTGTAATCGTTCTTGATTTAATCTAGGGTTCTAAAATTAATCTGATTAATTTTAAAATCTTAAATGGCAAATACATATCCAAAAACATATTAAAAGAGTTTTAATATGTTGTTTATCATTGAAATCAAATAGATAAAAATAAATCTTGCATGATGCATGTGACCCTAGGTGAAAATTTTTGAATTCAATGGTATAAACTTGTGTTTTTCACGCTTCCGTTCCTTCAATTGGTATCAGAGCCACTATATTTGCCATTTAGATTGTTGATTATATATTTAATTGTGTGTTTTGATCATGAGATGATTTATCCATTGCTGGTTGCAATGGAGGTGTGGCGGCATGCTTGAAAAACACCATCAATGGTGCACATGGTTTGGCTTCCATGGGTGGTTCAAGGTTTGGCTTTTAATTCTGCAATTTTTGTATGATCTAAGGCCTATTTTTTACTAATTAAAGTGTTTAATTAGTAGTTTTAATCACACAATTAAATCAATTAAATTATGATTCAAATCAGAATTTTAAAAATTGTTTGAATGTGATTCAAATCTGAATTTTAAAAGTTGTTTGAATGTGATTCAAATCTGAATTTTTAAAGTTGTTTGAATCATATTTAAATCTGATTTTTTAAAATTGATTGAATAAAATTCTGATCTGATTTTTTAAAAATGTTTGAATGTGATTCAAATCTGATTTTTTAAAAAATGTTTGAATGTGATTCAAATCTGAATTTTTGAAGTTGTTTGAATGTGATTCAAATCTAAATATTTAAATTTGTTTGAATGAGATTCAAATCTGAATTTTTAAATTTATTTGAATCATATTCAAATCTGGATTTTTAAGTTGAATATGAGATATTCAATTTAATTTAGTATGTATGTTTTATTTAATTGTTAAATAGTGATATGCATGATGGATGATCATGGACTATAAAAGACCAATGTGATTGGATTTATTTCTTTTATGTTTCTTTGGGATTGTAAATTAATTAATTTATTTTAATTTATTTTGGGCATGTATTATTAAGTTTGTAATAATTTTTGGGTTGTAATTTCATTTATTTAAGTTCTTGTAAATTCGCCTTGGTATGCCAAGGATTACTATGTAATATTGGATTGCAAGAAGTTCAAGGAGGTCAAGAGCATTGGTGGGACCAGTGGGAGGAATTCAAGATCAAGTGTTGATTATGTACTCCTTCAGCAACTCTTGTAAAATGAATGAATGAAATGCACCTAGGACTGCCCTGATTCAATTCTTGGTGGCTCAGAATTGAATCCCTTAGAAAGTCCATGATCATACCATATTTACTGTTTATCCATGAATGCATGAGATGTATGGGAATGTATGCAATTATATGATATATGCATGCTAAATGGATAATGTGCAAAGTGAGACCTTAATAGTAAATAGAATGACCATAAAATCTTCCAAACAAATGATTAAGTTGGAAATGCTATAATTAAAGTAATTATAACATTGGCCCTCCATTGGGGCAATTATTTTAAGAAATTTTAAATAGTTGCATGAGATGCAATTAATTTAAGAGATTTTCTTAAGAATAATTGTTAAGCATGAGATGTTGTAAATATGTAAATGGTTTAGTGGCCAATATTGGATGTACCTGAGGACATTAAAATTATTTGCATAATTACTGGCTCAATGGGATCAACTTAACTAATGCAAGATAAGTCAATAATGGATGTACCTGAGATTTTGAGCATTAGGGGCTAGGTAAAGGATTGAACCTCACATGAGATGTGATGGGCAAGGAGTTGCTCACTTATAGTTTATTGTAATTCCAATAATGGATGTACCTGAGGATGATTAATAGAATTATAAGAATTCAATCACCCACTAGAAATCCATCCAACTAGGATTTCCATTTCCTACTTTGGAAGTGTAGGATTCGCTAAGTTAGTGGGAGGACCAATTTGATTAAAAGACCATAATCATTTTGGTTAATTACATGATACATTTACTAATTAATCTGGTTATTTTCTGCAGTTAATTTTCTGATAAAAATGAGCACAAAACAACCACCACCATCCAATATCCTTGCAAGCATACTTGATCACAATAGGTTGACAGGACCTAATCAGTCTGATTGGCTAAGAAATTTGAAACTTGTCCTGAACCTTGAACATATAGGATATGTTCTAGATTCAAATGTTCTTGGTCCCTTACCTCCAGAGGCCACACAAGAGGAACATGATACTTTGGACAAGTGGAAGGAGCATGATTTGAGAGCTAAGTGTTACATGCTTGCTTCCATGAGTAATGAGTTACAGAAGCAACATGAGAACATGCAGAGTGCGAGTGAGATCCTTCTTCACCTACAAGAGTTGTATGGTGAGCACAGCAGGAATGCTAGGTATGAGATATCTAGACAGCTATTCCGTATGAGGATGTCTGAGGGACATAATGTTGGGAATCATGTCCACAAGATGATTCGGCTGATTGAGCAGTTGGAACATCTTGACTTCAACATGGATTTCCAACTACAAACGGATTTGATCCTTGATCCTTCACGAGTCTTTTGGGAATTTTGTGACAAATTTCCATATGACTAAACAGGAATGCACCTTAGCTGGTTTACTCAACATGCTGGTTATTGCCCAAAAGAATATGCCAGGCAATAAAGGAAAAGAGGTAGCTTTGGTTGCATCTTCTTCTGCTGGAAAGTCCAACAAGAAGAAGGGCAATAAGATAAAGAAACCTCAGATTCCTGGTCCTTCTAAGAAAATAGCTAAACAGAAAAGGAAGACTAAAGCTGATGAAGGCAAAGGAAAGTGTTTCCACTGCCAACAGGAAAGTGTTTCCATTAGCCAGAGTATAGCAATCTAAATGAATGCAATGCCATGGTGAAAACCAACTCAAGTTCAAAATATATTTGGCACTTAAGGTTATGTCATGTTGCAGAAGATAGGATTGCAAAACTGGAGAAAATGGGGATTCTATCCTCATTGGGCTCTGAGCCTACTCCAACTTGTGAATCTTTCCTTCAGGGCAAAATGACTAGATCACCCTTTGTTGGACAAGGGCTGTAACACCCCAAAGTTCGGTAGTGCGTTCTACTGCTCCGGTGACCAGTGTTGTCCGAACAGCTAGGATGCCTAGAACTACACTTCAATATGAGTGAGGAGACATAAATAATGAAATACAAGAAAAGAAAATACAAGAAAAACAAAGGAAAAATAATAGCAAAGAAATGTGATCAAGTTAAGCGAGCCGGGAAACCTAGCAATGGGTGACCGCACCGGGAAGTCACGGCGTGGACCGTTGACTAGCCCTGGACTGCGAGGAACCCTGGAAAACATTTTTAGGACTTAAATAGAACCTTGTTGAAGAATAAATCTCATTAGAAAGATCAAAGAAAAATTAAATAATTAGTACAAAGAAAAGTGAGAAATCGAAAAACGGACAAAACTCGGTGTTACCGAAAAATCGGGAATGCCACCCGAACAGGGGCATTATGGTCATTTGACATCCCGAATTGTCTTTTGACCTAAATGTCCATTAAAAATAAATAATATTACACTTAGAAAATAAAATGAAAAATTAATTTGGTGGTACCTAAAGTAAATAGCTAAAATCAAGGGTTTAATGTGGGATTAAATGAAAGTTTAGCTTAAAATATGATTAAAATTGTGAGTGGACCACTAATGCATAAAATAAACATATAATAGGGCAGCTGTAACTCCACTAAATCAGCTAAACTTCATCTTCCTCAAAGTTATCTCAACATTGCCGTGAATGAAGGTGAGAGGAAACACCATGGCCATTTTTCATGCAAGCTCTCTTAACTCTCCATTTTCAACTCCAATCTCTTAGGTTCCTTCATGAAACTTTGTCTACTCATCACAAGGAAGAGTTTGATACTAAATTTGAGAAGTTTAAGCAAGGTTTAACAAGCTCCAAGCATAAGGTAAGTTCATAATTTTGAAGATAGCTTTGTTAAGTTTTGTGTGCATGTTATGGGTGTTGGTTTTGTGAAGGAAAATTTTGAGTTTGAAAAGTTATTGTTGTTTTCATTTTGGACAGCCATGGAGTCACGTTTTTGATGAGATATTTATGCATATAATTGATGAGAAATAATGTTGATCATGGTGATTTAATATCCTAGTGGATTATTCCACATATATATGGTGATTTATGCACTTGGATGGGAATTGGTAAATTGTAGGGCACTTTGATGTTGAAGAACAATTTTCGACAGCTTGGGAACCCTTGAATAATTGTATGTATTGATGGAAGTGTTGGCAGAATGTTGACATAGAAGAATTGATGAATGTATATGTAAATTAGTAGTGGAGATTATATATAATGATTAGGTGTATTTATGTACATATATTGCTAAATTTGGACTTTGTGGTTTAGGGTTGTATTTGATGTATTGAGAATGTTTGTATTCTGTCCAAATTGACCATAGTAAGAAGTGATAAATGAATATGGAATGGTATAAAATCAGAATTGGGTATGGGGATTTAAGGTAGAGCAAGTTAAATGTGTGTTTGAATTGGGGTTTGAAAGACACATAGAGGACAGTGTGCAAATAGACCAATAAGTTTAAATGTGTAACCTCAATTGGTATGAGACCAATTGGAGGTGGAACTAGGCACAAAATGTGCCAACTTTCATTGAGAAAGCATACCAAAATTCTGCTTGCAAGGTGATGTGAAAAATGACCAATTCGGATTAGGTACACTTGAGACCTAAAAACTGACCATTTGGGCAGCAGCGAGTGTTTAGGCCATAACTCACTCAAAACAGGTCCAATTGACCTGAAATTTTAACCATGAATAGTTAAGACCCATACCTACAAGTCTTATGAAGACACCAAAGCCCAGAAATGACCATAAGCAAGTCAAAAAGCTTGCACAAGTTCGGGTCCAAAAACTGGCCGAACCAGAGTTGACCAAATTGACCAAAATTTGACCTAAATTGATACCATTTGACCAGCAATAGTGTAATGACCATAACTTGGTCTACTTAACTCGGATTGACCTGAAATTTTGCCCCGCGTGCAATAAGACATAGATCTACAATTTTGTAGTTTTGACCAAAGCCCGAAAATAGAGGGAACTAGGCCGTCCGGCTAGGTCAAACCAGTGTCCCGGAATCCAGCAATTTGCATTAAAATGCACTAAACAAGGAAATGACTTTGGTAAAACGTACCAAACCTAAAACCCTATTGAATGTGACATATTAACGACACTAAAACCTAATTTACCTAAAACGCAACGAGGGTCGGTATATTAGGTGATTAAGTGAATAATTGAGTTCAGTGCATTATTTACCAAACACCATCGATAAAGACAGTTTAATTTAGTACTGAAACACTTCAAATTGTGTTTCTCAGTTAACAAGGACTCAGCAAAAGGGAAAGAAATACTGAGTCAAGTCCAGGAGACAAATATCAGAGGTTTGTGCACAACAACTGTTCCTTTTGAATTATTTTCAATTGAAATAAATATTGACTATTTGTATATTATTATTTTAAATTGTAGAAATGAGTTTGATGGACACTTATTGATTGAAAATTATTATGAATGGTTTGAAACTGTGAAAAATTGTTTGAATGACATTGATGGATACTTATTGATTGAAAAACATTGGAAATGGTTTGAAACCACAGCTATCATGTATATTGATTGTATTCCTCATTAGCTTGTCTAGTGGGACGAATTGAATTCCCTCTCTGGCTGAAGTGTTGAAGTGTGTGCCAGTTGAGGACGAATTGGATGAGTACTCATATTTTTGCTAGATAGCCATGTTATTCCTCATTAGTCATCGACTTTTGGGACGAATTGAATACCTCATTAGCCATCGGCTTTTGGGACGAATTGAACTATGGATCATGATTAAGCTGTGTGTGATTTATTGATGTTTATTGTGAGATTGTGAAATGGAGTTTAAATTCTTATTGACCTTTATTGTCTTAAATTTGACTATGGTTTTAAGTATCCACTATTTACATGATTTATGAATTGTGATTTAAAGTTGTATTTGGTTAATGTTGTGCACCACTGAGACATTGTCTCAGCGATAGCTTTTTATTGCTGTCGCAGGTAGAGAGACAGACAGGGCAGCAGACTAGGCTGCATATACATCCAGCGAGGGAGTATCTGGTATAATGAGTATACCAATAATTTGCATTTTGTACTGTAATGTATGACACTGTATGTACATTTTGTTTTTGGTTTTGAGCAGTTGTAAATTCAAATTGTACCTTGAAGTTGTAAAATAATTATGAGCTGTTTTGACTTGTAAAAGCTGTATTATATTTCCTTATCTCAGACTTTGAAAAAATTTCTATGGAATTGAGTTGATAAATTGTTGTGTTGAGAAATGAATTAGAGTTGAGATTTGGAACATTATTGAAGTGCTTTTTACAGGTTTTCTGAAGAACTGTTTTGTTCAAAATACAGATGGCACTCTGCCAAAATTTTTACAGAAATTCCAAATAAATCAAATGAGTTAGTTGTTTCACTTCAGTTCACCAAAGTCTTTAACACCTGTAAATAGTGCTCACCACTGTAAAAGAAGTAAGAAAAGTTTTTAAAATCCCTTGTAGTGTATTTAATGGGTTATCAGTAGAAGGAGTTGGTAATTCATTAGGTATACTATGGGATCATGTTATGCCTTACAGAGGGGTAGGGTGTGACATGTTTTGGTGGTATCAAAGCAAAGTTTTAAAATTCTGTTTTTACCTGTTATTTGATTATTCTTTCTTCATAGTACAACTGCTCAATATCATTGTTTGATACATACAGTACATTACATTATAAATATGCACTAACGGGAGGAAATCTCCTTGTGTTATTGGTTCAGGAGATCTTAAATCCTCGCATTGAATATGGAAGAGGGTGATCGTCATCGATCGATCTATTGAGGCCGAGGTGCAAGGGGATGCCCTGTGCCTACATAATGTTAGTGGTTCTGGCAGACCACCCTCTGTTACAGCACTACGCTTCGCTCGTGAGATGGTCGCAATGTTCCAAAGAAATGGTCGCAATGTGCCTACTCAAGTCCCAACACGGACACGGTGGTACAACCACGCCTCCTACGAGGCGAGATGATAAATTGATGAAGTATGGGGCTACAGAGTTTAAGGGGACATAGATCCTCTAGAAGTCGAACAATGGTTAGAGAGGATGGATAGGGTGTTCAAGGAGCTACATTGTACGTAAGAGCTTAGGTTTGAATACTCGGTGTCCTTACTACAGGGGATGCTTATGGTGGTGGAAAACCATTCCCCACATGCAGTAGAGCTGCAGTTGCTAACATGGAATGACTTCCTCAGGGAATTCAGGCAGAAATATATCCCTGATGCTTATGTAGACCAGAAGCTGCAAGAGTTCCTAAGTTTGAAACAAATGAATGATAAGTGGCTGAGTATGAAATAGAATTTACCCGCCTTAGCCATAATGCAGTGATTCTACACACTACCAGCAGCGAGAGATGAAAGAGTTTTGAAACTGGCTTGAAGCCCAAGATCGAGTACAAGTGCTCAGCTTCAAACACACTAACTTCTCTGAACTTGTTTCTCAAGCCCTAGAGTTGGAAAGAGTTGAATTTGAGACTGCTCCTGAGAAGAAGAGGTCAGAGAAGACAGAGAAAGAGGGAAAATCAGTAGAACAGAGTTCCAGTGGTCATACTGGAAAGAGGAAGAACTATGGGGGACATGGAAGAGGTGGCAAGAAATCTGGTAGGGGAAGATATTCAGGACAGAGACCTCCCCTATCTGGTCAGCAGAGTACCAGAGGTTCCTATCCTCCCCGCCAATGTGAAACATGTGGAAGAAATCATGGTGGGATCTGCTACAAGGCTATTGGAGCCTGTTATAACTGTGGAGGCACAGGACACTTTGCCAAGGACTGCACCAGTTGTCGCAGAGTTAGACCACCTCCTACTATTGCAGAAGGGTCAGTTCAGAGCCCTGTCACCAGAAGCTCACAACCACCTAGCAGAGGTAGAGGCAGGGGTAGAGGTAACCCAAAGAGCACCCAAGGCACAAGAAACAATCAGAGCAAGATAGTGCTCCAGTCAGAGTCTATGCCATGAGACAGAGGGAAGAGGCAGAGACATCTGATGTTGTGGCTGGTACCTTCTCAACTTTTAACCAGAATGTGTTTGTGTTATTTGATCCGGGTTCTACCCATTCTTATGTGAGTGCTAGCATCATTGATTGCATTGTTGTTCCATGTACAAAAATGGACTTTGAGGTGCTAGTAACGAGTCCGTTAGGACAGGAGGTCAGGGTTAATAGAATGTATAGAGATTGTCCTTTGGTGATCCAAGGACACACTTTCCTGTCTGATTTCATTGAAATGCCCTTCAGAGATTATGATATCATCTTGGGCATGGATTGGTTAGCTAGGCATCATGCCATGATTGACTGTAGGCTGAAGACAGTCACTTTTGGCCTTCCTCAGTATAGTGATGTGGTAATACATGGGGAGAGGCAGTTATTGCCATCAAACCTCATTTCGGCTGCACTAGCCAGAAAAATGATCAGAAAGGGGTGTGAAGCCTACTTGGCACATGTGATAGACACCCAAGTGGGGAGTCCAGCGTTGAAGGACATCCCTACAGTACATGACTTTCCAGATGTGTTTCCTGATGAATTGCCAGGATTACCTCCGGAAAGAGAAGTGCAGTTTGAAATTAATGTTCTGCCTGGTGTGGATCCAATCTCCATAACGCCATACAGAATGGCACCAGCAGAGTTGTAGGAGTTGAAGATACAGTTGCAAGAATTACTTGAAAAGGGCTTCATCCGCCCTAGTGTGTCACCTTGGGGAGCACCAGTGTTGTTTGTTCAGAAGAAGGATGGTACTCTCCGCTTATGTATAGACTACCGGCAGTTGAATAAGGTGACAATAAAGAATAGATATCCATTGCCTCGTATTGATGATCTGTTTGATCAATTGAAGGGTGCAGCTGTATTCTCCAAAATTGATTTGCGATCTGGTTATTATCAGTTGAAGGTGCAAGAGCAGAGTATTCCAAAAACTGCTTTCAGAACTCGATATGGCCACTATGAGTTCCTAGTAATGCCATTCGGGTTGACAAATGCTCCAGCTGTTTTTATGGATCTGATGAACACTATTTTCAGAGCATATCTTGATCAATTTGTGGTGGTGTTTATTGACGACATTTTGATATATTCAAGGAATGCAGAGGAGCATGACAGACATCTGCGGATTGTACTGCAGACTTTAAGGGAGAAACAACTACACGCCAAATTGTCGAAATGTGAATTTTGGCTGAAAGAAATCTCCTTTTTGGGACATGTTGTGTCAGCTGAAGGGATCAAGGTAGACTCCAGCAAGGTAGAAGCTATCCTTAATTGGAAGCCGCCCAGGAACATCACAGAAATTCACAGTTTTTTGGGTTTAGCTGGATATTACCGTTGGTTTGTGAAGGGGTTTTCTATGTTATCTTCTCCACTGACCAAGCTGCTTCGGAAAGATGTGAAATTTCAGTGGACTGATAAATGTCAGCAGAGTTTTGATGAGTTGAAGAGGTGCTTAACTGAAGCTCCAGTTCTCACTTTACCTACTCCGGGTAAAGAATACACAGTTTATAGTGATGCTTCTCACAATGGGCTAGGCTGTGTACTGATGCAAGATCGGAATGTCATTGCTTATGCATCACGCCAGCTGAAACCGCATGAGAGGAATTACCCAACACATGATCTGGAGTTAGCAGCTATTGTTTTTGCTCTGAAGATCTGGAGACACTATTTGTATGGGGAGAAATGTTACATTTACACAGATCACAAGAGCTTGAAGTACTTAGGCACCCAGAAGGAATTGAATTTGAGGCAGAGGAGATGGTTAGAACTCATCAAAGATTATGATTGCTTAATAGACTATCAGCCAGGGAAAGCAAATGTGGTGGCTGATGCCTTAAGTCGCAAGACTATGGCAAGTCTCAGAGTTTCGCCTATGTCCATGATATGTGAATTGAAAGCACAGCATGCCAGTTTAGAGGTTGATGATGAGGGACAGACAGTAGTTGCATGGCATGTACAGCCAGTGTTGATTGATTAGATCAGAATGGCTGCTCAGAGTGATGAAAAATATCAGAAGCTACTGAAAGAAGTCCAGCAGGGCAAGAAACCTGAATTCTCTGTGAGAGATGATGGTTTATTGCTACATCAGGGTAGAATGTGCGTTCCTAGTGATGTGGAATTGAGACAAATCATTATGAAGGAAGCACATGAGTCTCCATTTGCTATGCACCCTGGTGGAACTAAAATGTACAGAGGGCTGAAAGAGCATTACTGGTGGATGGGCATGAAAAGAGATATAGCTGAATTCGTTTCCAAATGCCTAACTTATCAGCAAGTAAAGGCAGAATATCAAGTTCCAGCTGGTTTGTTACATCCTTTGTCTGTACCAGAATGGAAATGGGAACGAATAACTATGGATTTTGTTACAGGACTTCCAAGGACACAGAGTAGTCATGATGCAGTATGGGTTATAGTTGACAGATTGACCAAGTCTGCTCACTTTTTGCCAGTTCGGATGGACTATAGCCTGGAAAGATTGGCCAGATTGTACATATATGAGATTGTAAAATTGCATGGAGTGCCAGTATCAATTGTGTCTGACAGAGATCCTAGGTTCACTTATAGATTCTGGGGTAGTCTTCAGAGAGCCCTAGGAACTAGATTGAACTTCAGCACAGCATTCCACCCACAGACAGATGGCCAGTCTGAGAGGGTTATCCAGATATTAGAGGATATGCTACGGGCTTGTGTGATTGAATTTGAAGGTAGTTGGGATACACACTTGCCTTTGATTGAGTTTGCTTATAACAACAGCTACCAATCAAGCATTGGGATGCCTCCATATGAAGCTTTGTATGGTAGAAAGTGCAGAACTCCCCTATGTTGGGATGAGGTAGGTGAAAGGAAGATGATTGGGCCAGAAATTGTTTAGCAGACAGAGGAAAAGATCAGATTGATTAGAGATAGACTCATGGCTGCATCAGACCGTCAGAAGTCCTATATTGATATGAAAAGAAGAGATATTGAGTACGCAGTGGGTGATAAGGTATTCCTCAAAGTTTCTCCTTGGAAGAGAATTATGAGATTTGGCAGAAAGGGGAAACTGAGTCCTCGTTTCATCGGACCATATGAGATTCTGGAAAGAGTGGGTCCTCTGGCATATCGGTTGGCATTACCTCCAGAGCTAGCAAGGATACACAGTGTCTTCCATGTGTCCATGTTAAGGAGGTACAGATCTGACCCATCTCATGTATCGATTGAAGAGATTGAAGTAAATCCAGACCTCTCATATGAGGAAGAACCCATAAAAATTCGGCATATGAGGTGAAGCGGTGAGGAACAAACAGATACACTGGTTAAAGTCTTTGTGGAACCATCATTCGAGCCAGAAGCTTCTTGGGAACGTGTAGAGTATATGAGTAGACAGCACCCACAGCTGTTCAGAGACTAATGCCAGGTAAAATTTCGAGACGAAATTTATTTTAAGGGGGAGAGAGTTGTAACACCCCAAAGTTTGGTAGTGCGTTCTACTGCTCCGGTGACCAGTGTTGTCCGGACAGCTAGGATGCCTAGAACTACACTTCAATATGAGTGAGGAGACATAAATAATGAAATACAAGAAAAGAAAATACAAGAAAAACAAAGGAAAAATAATAGCAAAGAAATGTGATCAAGTTAAGCGAGCCGGGAAACCTAGCGATGGTGATCAGCACTGGAAGTCACGGCGTGGACCGTTGACTAGCTACTGATCATGGAACCCCAAAAACATTTTTAGGACTTAAATAGAACCTTGTTGAAGAATAAATCTCATTAGAAAGATCAAAGAAAAATTAAATAATTAGTACAAAGAAAAGTGAGAAATCGAAAAACGGACAAAACTCGGTATTACCGAAAAATTGGGAATGCCACCCGAACAGGGGCATTATGGTCATTTGACATCCCGAATTGTCTTTTAACCTAAATGTCCATTAAAAATAAATAATATTACACTTAGAAAATAAAATGAAAAATTAATTTGGTGGTACCTAAAGTAAATAGCTAAAATCAAGGGTTTAATGTGGGATTAAATGAAAGTTTAGCTTAAAATATGATTAAAATTGTGAGTGGACCACTAATGCATAAAATAAACATATAATAGGGCAGCTGTAACTCCACTAAATCAGCTGAACTTCATCTTCCTCAAAGTTATCTCAACATTGCCGTGAATGAAGGTGAGAGGAAACACCATGGCCATTTTTCATGCAAGCTCTCTTAACTCTCCATTTTCAACTCCAATCTCTTAGGTTCCTTCATGAAACTTTGTCTACTCATCACAAGGAAGAGTTTGATACTAAATTTGAGAAGTTAAAGCAAGGTTTAACAAGCTCCAAGCATAAGGTAAGTTCATAATTTTGAAGATAGCTTTGTTAAGTTTTGTGTGCATGTTATGGGTGTTGGTTTTGTGAAGGAAAATTTTGAGTTTCATGTCACACCCTACTCCTCTGTAAGATGTAACATGATCCCGTAGTACACCTAATGAATTACCGTACTTCGCCTACCGATAACCCATTAGATATACTACAAGGGATTTTAAAACAATTTCGTGCAATTTAAATCATCGATTAAAATTTGGTGTTATAAAATTTTTTTCAAAATTTCGGCAAAGTGCCGGCTGTATTTTGAGAAAACAGTTCTTCAATCCTGCAAAAGAAAAATGCTCCCAATATGTTTTCTCAAATACAACTTCAGTAACTTCAATTCAATTCACAATTCAATTCTCAATACACAATCAATTCATTTTCAAACTAATCCCATCATAAAGAAATATCTCATTCATTTCAAGACTCAAAATTTATATTACAAACTATTCAGATAATTGAAATCCCAAATTTACATTTACAATAATTTACATTTGATTACATACCAAAATATTTTACAAGAGTTTTATATACAATCTCAAATAATTTACATACATATTATTACATGCTTACATCAAAACCTATGTACATGGGTATACCTATGATATACCCGAGCTTATCCGAATATATCTTCAATGAAATTTACTTATCGCTCTATGCTCTTCTTACTCATGACAAGATACAAAGCTATCATTGAGTGGTGAACTCGATGGTGCACAACTATAATTTAAAACATAGTACAATATACATTGACAAATTTCTGATAAATAATTTGAGAATCTGAATCCTGATCAAATTTCACAACTCAAAATACTCATTGCCAATAATGTAAATCATTTGTATAAATGACTTGGAGCACAAAATTCAATTTATCATATCTTGACTATCCATTTAAGTAATTCCAACAAAATCAATTATACATAAACCATAATTAAAATCACCATTCCTTACCATTCAAAAGCCATTCTGTATCTCAAAAATCATTATGTATCTCAAATATCATATTGTATCTCAAAAGTCATTTTGTATCTCAAAAATCAATCTTTATCTCACTAACTATGCAAGACTAATCCGAAAGGGCCATATTCGATGTGATTCTAACTCCCTATGGTCGGGGAGGTCGAATCTGATTCTAACTCCCTATGGTCGGGGAGGTCGAATCATCGTGCACACTACCATCACAATAATGAATCTTCCGCAAGGGCCATAACGATAAAATAAACTTAGATCTAACCTCAAATCAGAGGAAAATCTAAGCCTGTGCACGTACCATGGTAATCAAAACACAACTAACTCCAATGTCTTCTCAACAAATGAGAGAGACGGGTAATAACCTAGTCAAGCATCTATAGTGAGATATAAAATAATATCACAATCCTTTTAGTGAGCATAAATCACAATATAATTCGATTCAAAGTCAATTCCAATATCCAATAATTTTTATGCTCAACACAAATCAAATCATAAATTTGCATTTTCCCATGAAAATTACCATCACAATTCAAAACATGTTCTATCACAATTTTCCAAAACATAATTTATTCAATCCATAACAATGCTTAATACTTGTGGAGATACCATTTCACAAAGCTAAATTCATACATACTATAACAATTTTCAGTAATCATTGAATTAAATCCAATGCTTATTAAAGATAATACATAAGAAAATATGTCATTTAATCATATGAAATATTCAAATAAAATCAGTTAAAAACTAGTTGTGCACAAACCTCTGATGACTGTCTCCTTGATCTGGACTCAGTGTTTCCTTCCCTTTTGCTGAGTCCTTGTTAACTGAGAAACACAATTTGAAGTGTTTCAGTGCTAAATTAAACTGTCTCTATCGATGGTGTTTGGTAAATAATGCACTGAACTCAATTATTCACTTAATCACCTAATATACCAACCCTCATTGCGTTTTAGGTAAATTAGGTCTTAGTGTCGTTAATATGTCACATCGATAGGGTTTTAGGTTTGGTACGTTTTACCAAAGTCATTTCCTTGTTTAGTGCATTTTAGTGCAAATTGCTGGATTCCGGGATACTGGTTTGACCTAACCGGACGATCTAGTTTCCTCGGTTTTCGGGTCTCGGTCGAAACTACAAACTTGTAGATCTAGGTCTTATTGCACGCGGGGCAAAATTTCAGGTCAATCCGAGTTAAGTAGACCAAGTTATGGTCATTACACTCTTGCTGGTCAATTGGTATCAAATTAGGTCATTTTTAGGTCAAATTGGTCAATTCTGGTTCGGCCAGTTTTTGGACCCGAACTTGTGCAAGCTTTTTGACTTGCTTCTGGTCATTTCTGGGTTTTGGTGTCTTCATAAGACTTGTAGGTATGGGTCTTAACTATCCATGGTTAAAATTTCAGGTCAATTGGACCTGTTTTGAGTGAGTTATGGCCTAAATACTCACTGCTGCCCAAATGGTCAGTTTTTAGGTCTCAAGTGTACCTAATCCGAATTGGTCATTTTCTTAGGTCACCTTGCAAGCAGAATTTTGGTATGGTTTCTCAATGAAAGTTGGCACATTTTGTGCCTAGTTTCACCTCAAATTGGTCTCATACCAATTGAGGTTACACATTTAAACTTATTGGCTAAAATGTACACTGCCCTTCGTTACTTTGCTTAACACACATCAACTACACACATTTACTTTGCAATTTGTTTACTTCCCTACCAATCTGTTTTGGTACATTAACCACAGTATAATCTACTTTACATTAACATTATTTTGGGCAGATTACCATTACCCTCAACACACCAAATATAATTCACATTTACAATATCTCAACACCATTACATACACCTAAACACCACTAATTCTCACATACACTTTACACAATAATTTCATACACATATCCTTCATTCCTTAATGCCACAATTCTGCCAACACTCCCATGAATATACACATTTATTCAAGTGTCCCCAAGGCTGCCAAAATTTGTCCTTCAACATCACATTGCCCTACAATCCATCAATTCTCATCCAAGTGCCAAAATCACCATGTATATGTGAAACAATTCATTAGGATATTAATTTACCATGATCAACATTATTTCTCATCAATTATATGCATAATAAATCATCAAATGTGTGACCCCATGGCTGTCCAAAAATGGCTATCTCAATAACTATTTAAACTTCAAAATTTCCTTCACAAAACTAACACCCATAACATAAACATAAAGTTTAACAAGGAAATTCTCAAAAATGCAAACTTACCTTTAATTGTAACTTGCTAAACCTTCACCAAACTTCTCAAAATTGGTATCAATATCTTCCTTGTGATGTGTAGACAAAGTTTAATGAAGAAACCTAAGAGGTTGGAGTTGAAATGGAGAGAGGAAATCAAGCTCATGCAAAACATCAATGGTGGATTTTTTTCATCTTCATTCACGGCATGGGTTATGGAATGAAGAAGATGACCCTTTTGAGTGGGAAGAATCTGCCCACTAATGAATATATTTAACCATTTTAATGTTCTTAGTGGACCACTAAACAAATTAAATCATATTTTAAGGTAAACTTTCACTTAATCCCACATTAAGCCCTTGATTTTAGTTATTTGTATTAGGTACCACTAAACTAATTTTTCATTTTATTTTCCAAGTGTAATATTAATTATTTTTAATGGACATTTAGGTCAAAAGAAACTTGGGATGTCAAATGACCATAATGCCCCCTGTTCAAGTTACGTTCGATTTTTCTGGTAACCGTATTTTGTCTGCTTTTCGATTTCTCACTTTTCTTTGTACTAATTATTTAATTTTACTTTGATCTTTCTAATGATATTTATTATTCAAAAATTGTCTATTAAAGTCCTAAAATGTTTTCGGGGTTCCATGATCCGAGCTAGTCAACGGTCCACGCCGTGACTTCCCGATCTGATCACCCATCGTTAGGTTTCACTCGTTTAACTTGATTACCTTTCTTTGCTATTATTTTCCTTTGTTTTTCTTGTATTTTCTTTTCTTGTATTTCATTATTTTATTTCTCCTCCTCATGTCAAAGTGTAGTTCTAGGCATCCTAGCTGTCCAGGAAAACACCGGTCACCGAGCAAAGAGAACGCACTACCGAACTTTGGGGTGTTACAATTCTCTCCCCCTTAAAATAAATTTCGTCTCGAAATTTCACCTGGCATTAGTCTCTGAACAGCTGTGGGTGCTGTTTCCTCATATCCTCTTCATGTTCCCAAGTAGCTTCCTGGCCTGAATGATGGTTCCACAGCACTTTAACCAGGTGTATCTGTTTGTTCCTCAGCTGCTTCACCTCATAAGCCAGAATTTTTATGGGTTCTTCCTCATATGAGAGGTCTGGATTTACTTCAATCTCTTCAACTGATAGTACATGAGATGGGTCAGATCTGTACCTCCTTAACATGGACGCATGGAAGACACTGTGTATCCTTGCTAGCTCTGGAGGTAATGCCAACCGATATGCCAAAGGACCCACTCTTTCCAGAACCTCATATGGTCCAATGAAACGAGGACTCAGTTTCCCTCTTCTGCCAAATCTCATAATTCTCTTCCAAGGAGAAACTTTGAGGAATACCTTATCACCCACTGCATACTCAATATCTCTTCTTTTCAAACCAACATAGGACTTCTGACGGTTTGATGCAGCCTTGAGTCTATCTCTAATTAATCTGATCTTTTCCTCTGTCTGCTGAACAATTTCTGGCCCAATCATCTTCCTTTCACCTATTTTATCCCAACATAAGGGAGTTCTGCACTTCCTGCCATACAATGCTTCATATGGAGGCATTCCAATGCTTGATTGGTAGCTGTTGTTATAAGCAAACTCAATCAAAGGCAAGTGTGTATCCCAACTACCTTCAAATTCAATCACACAAGCCCGTAGCATATCCTCCAATGTCTGAATAACCCTTTCAGACTGGCCATCTGTCTGTGGGTGGAATACTGTGCTGAAGTTCAATTTAGTTCTTAGGGCTCTCTGAAGACTACCCCAGAATCTAGAAGTGAACCTAAGATCTCTGTCAGATACAATTGATACTGGCACTCCATGCAGTTTTACAATTTCATATATGTACAATCTGGCCAATCTTTTTAGGCTATAGTCCATCTGGACTGGCAAAAAGTGAGCAGACTTGGTTAGTCTATCAACTATAACCTATATTGCATCATGACTATTCTGTGTCCTCAAAAATCTCATCACAAAATCCATAGTTATCTGTTCCCTTACAATGTTTCATAGGGTGCCACTTGTATGCTAGCTTGACACTTATTAATGTATACAAATTCTGTTAGTGGGATGTATCTGTCCCATCTCCTCTCGGATTCAATGACATAAGTTCTCAATATATTCTTGAGGGCTTATCACATTTTACAGGTTATTATTATCATTTCATTTCATTATTTATAGGAACTCAATGAGTTTCTGAATTTACCTGAATTACTTGTTTCAATTGTCCATCTGTCTGAGGATGATACGTTGTACTGATATCTCTAAGCTTATAGCAATTACTGTGGTACTGGTAGTTCACATTATTGTAACCGAGTTACTGACTCCAGCTACCTTACAAGTGTAGTCTTTTGATAGGCTAGTTCTGAAGTTTTACATTTCTGACTAAAATTTTCACATTTATTTCCAGTAATAGTACTCTATTCGGGTGCAACTGTATCAATTTATAGATTACTTACAAATATTCTTAATTTATTATACCACGAGGAAGTACGTAGCTCTACACAATAATCCCGTGTCGGTACTGTAATCTGCAGCTTACAATACAAACATCGAGAATATTACATAGTCACTACGTTATAACCTCATGGACTAGGTTTTCTAACATCTTATCTTTCTCGAATCCACTAATATCCCAAACCGATTCTGATTACAATTTCCTTTGACAATTACTAACAGTAACAACTTTGCCCTCATCTAGAGCAATTCTATTACTGTAACTTACTTTTAGGTCCTCTTGCCTTATATTAAGTAGGCTCGCCAATTAGCTTTATAATTTACGATATGTTAGAAAATACTTTTAGCTAACAATTCTTCCAAAATTAATGTCAACCATACTTGTTATTGTAGTTATTATCCTAAAGGACTAGTCACTAATACATCAAAATTCATTTCCATATAAAGGAATAACAACAGAACATATAGTTCTGACACTAACACACAACTAAGTAGTGCTGGGATCAAATAATAACTAATTGTTTCTTTCAAAAATTAAGAACTTACCAGCAGCTACATCTGAAGTTTCTGCTCCTTTTACTTGGCGCTTAGTGGACTCTCCGACTAGTGCGCTACTATATTCGGGTTGATTCACTGTGTTATAGTGGTGAGGAGTACCAACTCTATTTCTATCTTGACTCTGACTGACGGTCTGTGAACTCCGGAGAGCAGATCGAGGTGGTTTAGCACAATCTTTAGCAAAGTGTCCAAGTTTTCCACAATTGTAACAGGCTCCACAGGCCTTATAGCATATCCCATCATGATATTTTCCACAAGTTTCACATTGGCGGGAAGGGTAGGAACTTCTAGTTGTTCGACGACTGGACCTTGGTGGTCTCTGTCTTAATGATCCACCTCTATCGTATCTCTGAGCTCGGGGTTCCTCAAATTCTTTTCTCTTCCTCAAATTACTGTTCGAACTCTGACCCATAGGTTTCTCCCTCTTTTCCATTTCACACCGCCCTTGTGGGGGTTGGGTCTGTACTTGTGCTTGGGCCGACAGATTATCAGCCATTTGTTGGAAGAAAGTGGCCATTTGCTGGGCCATTTGTGCAGTAATTTGTACTGGTAAAACTGGTACAGTCGGGCCTTCGACACTTGGTGGAGTTGGGGCCTCAACTTGTACTTCTGCCATCACGGACTGTTCTATTGTCTCATTCTTCTCTTCCATTCTTTTCACAGAATTTTCTATTGCTGTACAACCAACATAAGGAGATTCCTCTCCATTAGTTCATATTTATGATGTAAATGTACTATATGTATCAAACATTTGAGCAGTTGTAGTTACCGACAAAAAGATTTCAAATTCACAGTTCGAAATTCACTTTAAAACCATTGCTCTGATACCACAAAACATGTCACACCCTACTCCTCTGTAAGATGTAACATGATCCCGTAGTACACCTAATGAATTACCGCATTTACCACCGATAACCCATTAGATATACTACAAGGGATTTTAAAACAATTTCGTGCAATTTAAATCATCGATTAAAATCTGGTGTTATAAAATTTTTTTCAAAATTTCGGCAAAGTGCCGGCTGTATTTTGAGAAAACAGTTCTTCAATCCTGCAAAAGAAAAATGCTCCCAATATGTTTTCTCAAATACAACTTCAGTAACTTCAATTCAATTCACAATTCAATTCTCAATACACAATCAATTCATTTTCAAACTAATCCCATCATAAAGAAATATCTCATTCATTTCAAGACTCAAAATTTATATTACAAACTATTCAGATAATTGAAATCCCAAATTTACATTTACAATAATTTACATTTGATTACATACCAAAATATTTTACAAGAGTTTTTTATACAACTGCTCAAATAATTTACATACATATTATTACATGCTTACATCAAAACCTATGTACATGGGTATACCTATGATATACCTGGAGCTTATCCGAATATATCTTCAACGAAATTTACTTACTGCTCTATGCTCTTCTTACCTGCGACAGCATACAAAGCTATCGCTGAGTGGTGAACTCAGTGGTGCACAACTATAATTTAAAACATAGTACAATATACATTGACAAATTTTACAGTAAATAATTTGAGAATCTGAATACTGATCAAATTTCACAACTCAAAATACTCATTGCCAATAATGTAAATCATTTGTATAAATGACTTGGAGCACAAAATTCAATTTATCATATCTTGACTATCCATTTAAGTAATTCCAACAAAATCAATTATACATAAACCATAATTAAAATCACCATTCCTTACCATTCAAAAGCCATTCTGTATCTCAAAAATCATTATGTATCTCAAATATCATATTGTATCTCAAAAGTCATTTTGTATCTCAAAAATCAATCTTTATCTCACTAACTATGCAAGACTAATCCGAAAGGGCCATATTCGATGTGATTCTAACTCCCTATGGTCGGGGAGGTCGAATCTGATTCTAACTCCCTATGGTCGGGGAGGTCGAATCATCGTGCACAGTACCATCACAATAATGAATCTTCCGCAAGGGCCATAACGATAAAATAAACTTAGATCTAACCTCAAATCAGAGGAAAATCTAAGCCTGTGCACGTACCATGGTAATCAAAACACAACTAACTCCATTGTCTTCTCAACAAATGAGAGAGACGTGTAATAACCTAGTCAAGCATCTATAGTGAGATATAAAATAATATCACAATCCTTTTAGTGAGCATAAATCACAATATAATTCGATTCAAAGTCAATTCCAATATCCAATAATTTTTATGCTCAACACAAATCAAATCATAAATTTGCATTTTCCCATGAAAATTACCATCACAATTCAAAACATGTTCTATCACAATTTTCCAAAACATAATTTATTCAATCCATAACAATGCTTAATACTTGTGGAGATACCATTTCACAAAGCTAAATTCATACATACTATAACAATTTTCAGTAATCATTGAATTAAATCCAATGCTTATTAAAGATAATACATAAGAAAATATGTCATTTAATCATATGAAATATTCAAATAAAATCAGTTAAAAACTAGTTGTGCACAAACCTCTGATGACTGTCTCCCTGATCTGGACTCAGTGTTTCCTTCCCTTTCTTTGAGTCCTTGTTAATCGAGAAACACAATTTGAAGTGTTTGATGCTAAATTAAACTTTCTCTATCGATGGTGTTTGGTAAATAATGCAATGAACTCAATTATTCACTTAATCACCTAATATACCAACCCTCATTGCGTTTTAGGTAAATTAGGTCTTAGTGTCGTTAATATGTCACATTCGATAGGGTTTTAGGTTTGGTACGTTTTACCAAAGTCATTTCCTTGTTTAGTGCATTTTAGTGCAAATTGCTGGATTCCGGGATACTGGTTTGACCTAACCGGACGATCTAGTTCCCTCGGTTTTCGGGTCTCGGTCGAAACTACAAACTTGTAGATCTAGGTCTTATTGCACGCGGGGCAAAATTTCAGGTCAATCCGAGTTAAGTAGACCAAGTTATGGTCATTACACTCTTGCTGGTCAATTGGTATCAAATTAGGTCATTTTTAGGTCAAATTGGTCAATTCTGGTTCGGCCAGTTTTGGACCGAACTTGTGCAAGCTTTTTGACTTGCTTCTGGTCATTTCTGGGTTTTGGTGTCTTCATAAGACTTGTAGGTATGGGTCTTAACTATCCATGGTTAAAATTTCAGGTCAATTGGACCTGTTTTGAGTGAGTTATGGCCTAAATACTCACTGCTGCCCAAATGGTCAGTTTTTAGGTCTCAAGTGTACCTAATCCGAATTGGTCATTTTCTTAGGTCACCTTGCAAGCAGAATTTTGGTATGGTTTCTCAATGAAAGTTGGCACATTTTGTGCCTAGTTTCACCTCAAATTGGTCTCATACCAATTGAGGTTACACATTTAAACTTATTGGCTAAAATGTACACTGCCCTTCGTTACTTTGCTTAACACACATCAACTACACACATTTACTTTGCAATTTGTTTACTTCCCTACCAATCTGTTTTGGTACATTAACCACAGTATAATCTACTTTACATTAACATTATTTTGGGCAGATTACCATTACCCTCAACACACCAAATATAATTCACATTTACAATATCTCAACACCATTACATACACCTAAACACCACTAATTCTCACATACACTTTACACAATAATTTCATACACATATCCTTCATTCCTTAATGCCACAATTCTGCCAACACTCCCATGAATATACACATTTATTCAAGTGTCCCCAAGGCTGCCGAAATTTGTCCTTCAACATCACATTGCCCTACAATCCATCAATTCTCATCCAAGTGCCAAAATCACCATGTATATGTGAAACAATTCATTAGGATATTAATTTACCATGATCAACATTATTTCTCATCAATTATATGCATAATAAATCATCAAATGTGTGACCCCATGGCTGTCCAAAAATGGCTATCTCAATAACTATTTAAACTTCAAAATTTCCTTCACAAAACTAACACCCATAACATAAACATAAAGTTTAACAAGGAAATTCTCAAAAATGCAAACTTACCTTTAATTGTAACTTGCTAAACCTTCACCAAACTTCTCAAAATTGGTATCAATATCTTCCTTGTGATGTGTAGACAAAGTTTAATGAAGAAACCTAAGAGGTTGGAGTTGAAATGGAGAGAGGAAATCAAGCTCATGCAAAACATCAATGGTGGATTTTTTTTCATCTTCATTCACGGCATGGGTTATGGAATGAAGAAGATGACCCTTTTGAGTGGGAAGAATCTGCCCACTAATGAATATATTTAACCATTTTAATGTTCTTAGTGGACCACTAAACAAATTAAATCATATTTTAAGGTAAACTTTCACTTAATCCCACATTAAGCCCTTGATTTTAGTTATTTGTATTAGGTACCACTAAACTAATTTTTCATTTTATTTTCCAAGTGTAATATTAATTATTTTTAATGGACATTTAGGTCAAAAGAAACTTCGGGATGTCAAATGACCATAATGCCCTGTTCGTTACGTTCCGATTTTTCTGAATAATCGTATTTTGTCTGTTTTTCGATTTCTCACTTTTCTTTGTACTAATTATTTAATTTTTCTTTGATCTTTCTAATGATATTTATTCTTCAACAAGGGTCTATTTAAGTCCTAAAAATGTTTTCCAGGGTTCCCCGCAGTCTAGGGCTAGTCAACGGTCCACGCCGTGACTTCCCAGTGCGGTCACCCATCGTTAGGTTTCCCGGCTCGTTTAACTTGATTACCTTTCTTTGCTATTATTTTTCCTTTGTTTTTCTTGTATTTTCTTTTCTTGTATTTCTTTATTTTATGTCTCCTCCCTCATGTCAAAGTGTAGTTCTAGGCATCCTAGCTGTCCGGACAACACTGGTCACCGGAGTAGTAGAACGCACTACCGAACTTTGGGGTGTTACATTTGAAGAGTTATTGTTGTTTTCATTTTGGACAGCCATGGAGTCACGTTTTTGATGAGATATTTATGCATATAATTGATGAGAAATAATGTTGATCATGGTGATTTAATATCCTAGTGGATTATTTCACATATATATGGTGATTTATGCACTTGGATGGGAATTGGTAAATTGTAGGGCACTTTGATGTTGAAGAACAATTTTCGGCAGCTTGGGAACCCTTGAATAATTGTATGTATTGATGGAAGTGTTGGCAGAATGTTGACATAGAAGAATTGATGAATGTATATGTAAATTAGTAGTGGAGATTATATGTAATGATTAGGTGTATTTATGTACATATATTGCTAAATTTGGACTTTGTGGTTTAGGGTTGTATTTGATGTATTGAGAATGTTTGTATTCTGTCCAAATTGACCATAGTAAGAAGTGATAAATGAATATGGAATGGTATAAAATCAGAATTGGGTATGGGGATTTAAGGTAGAGCAAGTTAAATGTGTGTTTGAATTGGGGTTTGAAAAACACATAGAGGACAGTGTGCAAATAGACCAATAAGTTTAAATGTGTAACCTCAATTGGTATGAGACCAATTGGAGGTGGAACTAGGCACAAAATGTGCCAACTTTCATTGAGAAAGCATACCAAAATTCTGCTTGCAAGGTGATGTGAAAAATGACCAATTCGGATTAGGTACACTTGAGACCTAAAAACTGACCATTTGGGCAGCAGCGAGTGTTTAGGCCATAACTCACTCAAAACAGGTCCAATTGACCTGAAATTTTAACCATGAATAGTTAAGACCCATACCTACAAGTCTTATGAAGACACCAAAGCCTAGAAATGACCATAAGCAAGTCAAAAAGCTTGCACAAGTTCGGGTCCAAAAACTGGCCGAACCAGAGTTGACCAAATTGACCAAAAATTGACCTAAATTGATACCATTTGACCAGCAATAGTGTAATGACCATAACTTGGTCTACTTAACTCGGATTGACCTGAAATTTTGCCCCGCGTGCAATAAGACATAGATCTACAAGTTTGTAGTTTTGACCAAAGCCCGAAAACCGAGGGAACTAGGCCGTCCGGCTAGGTCAAACCAGTGTCCCGGAATCCAGCAATTTGCATTAAAATGCACTAAACAAGGAAATGACTTTGGTAAAACGTACCAAACCTAAAACCCTATCGAATGTGACATATTAACGACACTAAAACCTAATTTACCTAAAACGTAACGAGAGTCGGTATATTAGGTGATTAAGTGAATAATTGAGTTCAGTGCATTATTTACCAAACACCATCGATAGAGACAGTTTAATTTAGTACTGAAACACTTCAAATTGTGTTTCTCAGTTAACAAGGACTCAGCAAAAGGGAAAGAAATACTGAGTCAAGTCCAGGAGACAAATATCAGAGGTTTGTGCACAACAATTGTTCCTTTTGAATTATTTTCAATTGAAATAAATATTGACTATTTGTATATTATTGTTTTAAATTGTAGAAATGAGTTTGATGGACACTTATTGATTGAAAAATATTGTGAATGGTTTGAAACTGTGAAAAATTGTTTGAATGACATTGATGGATACTTATTGATTGAAAAACATTGGAAATGGTTTGAAACCACAGCTATCATGTATATTGATTGTATTCCTCATTAGCTTGTCTAGTGGGACGAATTGAATTCCCTCTCTGGTTGAAGTGTTGAAGTGTGTGCCAGTTGAGGACGAATTGGATGAGTACTCATATTTTTGCTAGATAGCCATGTTATTCCTCATTAGTCATCGACTTTTGGGACGAATTGAATACCTCATTAGCCATCGGCTTTTGGGACGAATTGAACTATGGATCATGATTAAGCTGTGTGTGATTTATTGATGTTTATTGTGAGATTATGAAATGGAGTTTAAATTCTTATTGACCTGTATTGTCTTAAATTTGACTATGGTTTTAAGTATCCACTATTTACATGATTTATGAATTGTGATTTAAAGTTGTATTTGGTTAACGTTGTGCACCACTGAGACATTGTCTCAGCGATAGCTTTTTATTGTCCGCAGTAGAGAGACGTATAGGCAACAGACTAGGCCGCATATACATCCAAATGAGGAGTATCTGGTATAATGAGTATACCAATAATTTGCATTTTGTACTGTAATGTATGACACTGTATGTACATTTTGTTTTTGGTTTTGAGCAGTTGTAAATTCAAATTGTACCTTGAAGTTGTAAAATAATTATGAGCTATTTTGACTTGTAAAAGCTGTATTATATTTCCTTATCTCAGACTTTGAAAAAATTTCTATGGAATTGAGTTGATAAATTGTTGTGTTGAGAAATGAATTGGAGTTGAGATTTGGAACATTATTGAAGTGCTTTTTACAGGTTTTCTGAAGAACTGTTTTGTTCAAAATATAGATGGCACTCTGCCAAAATTTTTACAGAAATTCCAAATAAATCAAATGAGTTAGTTGTTTCACTTCAGTTCACCAAAGTCTTTAACACCTGTAAATAGTGCTCACCACTGTAAAAGAAGTAAGAAAAGTTTTTAAAATCCCTTGTAGTGTATTTAATGGCTTATCAGTAGAAGGAGTTGGTAATTCATTAGGTATACTACGGGATCATGTTATGCCTTACAGAGGGGTAGGGTGTGACAAGGGCTAAGAGCTAAAAATATTTTGGAGCTAATGCATAGTGATGTATGTGGTCCATTTAAAGAAATGGCTAGAGGGGGTTTTCATTATTTTATTACCTTTACTGATGATAAATCAAGGTTTGGGTATTTGTATTTGATGAAATACAAACATGAATCTTTTGAAAAGTTCAAAGAATTTAAATCTGAAGTAGAAAATCAAACAGGAAAGAATATTAAAGCTCTTCGATCAGATCATGGAGGTGAATATTTGAGTACTGAATTTGATGAATACTTGAGAGAGCATAGCATTGTTTCTCAGCTGACTCCTCCAGGAACGCCACAGCTGAATGGTGTATCTGAAAGGAGAAATCGTACCCTATTGGATATGGTACGTAGTATGATGAGCTATACTGATATGCCAATCTCCTTTTGGGGATTTGTATTAGAATCAGCTTTGTATATTCTGAATAGGATTCCATCAAAATCAATTTCTTCCACACCTTATGAGATATGGCATGGAAGAAAACCAAGTCTTAAGCATGTTTAGATTTGGGGTTGTCCAGCTTATATCAAAAAGCTGAACACTGATAAATTGGAGACCAGATCAGAAAAAGGTCAATTTGTTGGATATCCAAAAGATAGTTTTGGATATTATTTTTATTTGCCTACTTCACAAAAGGTTGTGATAAGTAGAGATGCCACATTTCTTGAACAACAGTTTGTTTAAGAAGGAGGCAAAGGAAGGCAAATAGAGTTAGAATTGGAGAATTCTGACCAACCAACAGATCAGATGGATATAGATCCATCTAGTCAACCTATACTCGTTGATGAAACATCTACAGCTGTTCCTCGTAGAACAACCAGGGTATTTCACCCACCAGTAAGATATGGTTTTCTTCATGAAGAAGAACAAGAGTTGTCTACTCATGAAGAAGTAGATCATGGAGATGATCCACTTACCTATGGGGAAGCTATATCAGATATAGACTCTTCAAAATGGATTGATGCTATGAAATCCGAGATTGATTCCATGTATAAGAATCAAGTTTGGGATCTTGTTGACCCACCTGAAGGTATTATACCTATAGGGAACAAATGGGTTTTTAAGAAGAAAATTGGTTCTGATGGAAAGGTAGAGACCTATAAGGCAAGGCTAGTAGCGAAAGGGTTTCGCCAAAGGCAAGGAATCGACTATGAGGAGACTTTCTCGCCTGTTGCCATGCTTAAATCAATAAGGATTTTATTAGCAATAGCTGCGTACTATGATTATGAGATTTGGCAGATGGATGTCAAAACAGCTTTTCTCAATGGATACATTGAAGAAAACATTTTCATGGAACAACCTAAGGGATTTGAATCCCAAGATGGTTCCAAGGTATGCAAGCTAAAGCGATCTATTTATGGGTTGAAACAAGCTTCGAGGAGTTGGAACATTCGTTTTGATGAAGCCATTAAATCCTTTGGTTTTATCAAAAATGAGGATTAGCCATGTGTATATAAGAAGGTTAGTGACAGTGCTATCACTTTCCTTGTCTTATATGTGGATGACATACTGTTGATGGGTAATGACACAGGTATGTTGACGACTATAAAGGTATGGTTGTCAAATACATTCTCCATGAAAGACTTAGGGGAGGCAACCTATATTCTTGGGATTCGCATCTATAGAGATAGAGCGAAAAGAATAATTAGTTTATCCCAAAGTCTATACTTTGAAAAGGTGTTAAATGCTTGATTCCAAGAGAGGATTGTTACCAGTGAGACATGGTATCCATCTTTCTAAAAGAGATGTCTCCAAAGACACCTGAAGAAAGAGATAAGATGGCCAGGATTCCATATGCTTCGGCTATTGGAAGTTTTATGTATGCAATGTTGTGTACTAGGCTGGATATCGCATATGCTGTTAGTTTGACTAGCAGGTATCAATCTAATCCAGGTTTGGAACACTGGATAGCTGTCAAGAATATCCTTAAGTACTTAAGAAGAACTAAGGATTTATTCTTGATTTATAGAGGTGGAGACTTGCGATTGGATGGTTATACTGATTCTGATTTCCAATCAGATATCGATGATAGAAAGTCTACCTCTGGATATGTGTTCATTTGTAATGGAGGTGCAGTCAGTTGGAAGAGTTCCAAACAGAGCACGACTGCAGATTCCACTACAGAGGCTGAGTATATTGCTGCATCGATGTCGCAAAAGAAGTCGCTTGGATAAAGAAGTTCGTGATAGAACTTACAGTAGTTCCTTCCATTAAGTCAGCAGTTCCACTACACTGTGACAATAATGGAGCAGTCATACAGACTAAGGAACTAAGGTCTCACCAAAATCCAAACACATAGAAAGGCACTACCATATTATCAGGGATATAGTTGGGCAAGGCGATATAGCCATGCAGAAAATATAACATCAGCTAAAAACCAGCTGATCCATTCACTAAGCCTTTGTCACAAGCTCAGTTAGACTGACATCTTGAGAAGATGGGTCTAAGATATTGTAATGAATGGCTCTAGTGCTAGCGGGAGATTGTTAGTAGTATGCCCTAGAGCATATCATTTAGTATGTATCTTGTACATATTTTTATTAATAAAAGGCATTTCCACTTTTCCGTTTACATAATATATTTATGTGTAATAGAAAAGGTCCATTGATATTTTGTTAGAAATATTATTCTTAAGTTGTTAAGAATATGAGTGACAATATTTCTAGCACAAAGTATCATAAATAGGTTCACAATCGAGGATACTTCATAATAAGGACATGACTTATCTAGAAAGATTGTATTCATGTTTGTTCCCAAGTTATTTATATGAGATATAAATAAGATGGAATGGTGAGTCTCATGCCATATAACAAACATGATAGGCACTTATAAATGATAAGTAGGCCGAACCAGTGACACTTATGATAAGCACATGGAGTTTACTCTTGTCAATGTTTTGTCATAAATCATATCAGTGCATATAATCTTTAGACCTGAGATAGCACAGTTATATTGTATATAGGTAGTTTGAGTTTGATACTGCTTTCATACTTGTACTGTGTATGGGTATATGGGCATGTGTTGGCTCCTACTAGTTATATATGGAGGTAGGTGTTGATCAAGATGGAATCTGTTCCTCTAAGTAAATAGAGATAAAATCCTATGTTCATTTAATTGTTCTTGATGTTTCAAGTTCCTGGCCAGGACAGATAGATTTATTCAGAAAAGAGTTTCTGATGAGAAAATTTTTTTAATCAAGAACTGAAATTAAAAGAGAACATAATATTCATAGCAAATGGAGTTTGACATAAACCATGACTCCAGCTTGAGTTGGGATTTTGTAACAAAGAGATTCTAGTGCCTGGTAACATATGATTGTAGGTTCATTTAAGGTAAACCTTATTACTAATTGGGTGGCCATGGCATGCTATGCTAGGTGTTAACCATGGTCTATGAGGTTCATAAAATGATTTAGAGAAATCATTTACGGTAAGAAAGAGTTCTGATGATATTAAGAGTTGATATCATGTCTCATTGCCAATTAGTGATGAGCCTAGTAAGTCACACACATACACAAGTTATCACCTATTTAAATATGATTTAATTAATTAATTAAAGAGTTTAATTGATTAATTAAATAGATTTGGTTTGCAATAAAATTGTAAAGTCCCTAGCATGACTTGAAACCAAATCTAGATTATTGGATGTATAATATAAGTTAAATTTATATTTAAAGTGTTTAAATATGAATTTAATTAATGAGAAATTAATTAATAGAGATTAATTAATTAATTTATATTTGATATAAATTAATTAGAAGAAGAAAATAATTATTTTGGGTTAAGAACTCAAAATTAAGGCACAGGGGCATTTTGGTCATTTTGCTGTGTGACACGTGGCACCATGAGATGGTGACACATGGCATAACACATAAGCTTGCCAAATGTTTTTTAATCATGTAAGATGATTAAAATCAAGATTAAATATAGGTTTGACACTTGGCACAATGTGATTGGGTCACTTAAACCTAGAGCTAATCAAAGGGTGACATGTGGCAAGGGTTTAATGTGTTAACCTAGCTATATAAGTGTTGTTATGAGAAAAATAAAAGACAACCAGCAGCCACACTCCTTTGTCACGCCACTTTGAGGGTTTTTATCTCTTTTTCTTCATCTATTATCAATTCAAAGAGATTAGCCATCAATCTCTTGAATTAAAAACACTAGGAATTGTTTCTAGTGTCCTGTTTACATCTCTAATCTCTTAAAAGGCAGAACTTGAATTTCTAATTAATAGAGAAGGCTTTAGAAGCTGTTCAAGGGCTGCCATAGGTGTTCTTGGTGTGGACAAGCTAGAGGGACAACATCTGGTGTCCTGAAGACGAATCTCAAAGGCGCAGACACGCTGCAGTGCATCAAGAGGTTAGTGTAATCGTTCTTGATTTAATCTAGGGTTCTAAAATTAATCTGATTAATTTTAAAATTTTAAATGGCAAATACAGATCCAAAAACATATTAAAAGAGTTTTAATATGTTGTTTATCATTGAAATCAAATAGATAAAAATAAATCTTGCATGATGCATGTGACCCTAGGTGAAAATTTTTGAATTCAATGGTATAAACTTGTGTTTTTCACACTTCCGTTCCTTCAAACTGATAGTACCCTGATCTGAGATCAATCTTAGAAAATACTCCTACTCCCTTCAGCTGATCAAACAGATCATCAATTCTAGGCAACGGATATTTGTTCTTCACAGTCACTTTGTTCAACTGCCGGTAATCGATACATAGCCTCAAAGTCCCATCCTTTTTCTTTACAAACAGCACTGGAGCTCCCCATGGTGACACACTGGGGCGTATGAACCCCTTATCAAGCAACTCTTGCAACTAAGTTTTCAACTCCCTCAATTCCGTGGGTGCCATCCTATAAGGAGTAATAGAAATGAGTGCTGTACCCGGCAGTGTCTCAATAGCAAATTGAACTTCCCTTTCTGGTGGCAAACTAGGCAATTCTTTAGGGAATACATCTGGGAAGTCGCTTACTGTGGGTATATCACTCAGGTTTGGCTTAGCCTGCCTAGTATCCACCACATGTGCTAGGTAGGCTTCACAGCCCTTTCTCATCATTCTTCTTGCAACTGTGGCTGAGATAACATTGGACAGAAAATCTGTCCTTTCACCCACAACAGTGATCTCATTATCCTCTGAAGTTTTCAGAGAAATTCTCTTCAATTTACAATCAACTATTGCTTGATGACGTGACAACCAGTCCATTCCCAAAATCACGTGAAACTCGTGGAAGGGCAACTCAATCAGGTCTGCCAAGAATTCATACCCATGAATCCTTAACGGGCAACCCTTGTACACTTTGTTCACTACCACACTGTGGCCCAATGGATTAGTGACCAGAATGTCTTGGTCACTCTCCCCTACTAGTATCCCCCTATCTACGGGTAAGTTGATGCAGATGTATGAATGAGTGGATCCTGGATCCACTAATGCATGCACAGGTGTATTGTAGAGGGAGAACGTACCCCTAATGACGTCCGGGGCATCTTGCTCCTCCTGAGCTCTCAGGGCATAAGCTCTGGCAGGTGGTCTGTTATCTGGCCTCTCTGCTGGCTCAGATGCAGGCCTCTGTGATGGTCCTACTGCCTCGGATTTGCCAGATTTCCTACCCCTTTGTGGTGCAGGAGCA
Organism: Hevea brasiliensis; assembly: GCF_030052815.1. Classification (NCBI taxonomy): domain Eukaryota; kingdom Viridiplantae; phylum Streptophyta; class Magnoliopsida; order Malpighiales; family Euphorbiaceae; genus Hevea; species Hevea brasiliensis. The sequence goes on from NC_079496.1 coordinate 34,939,120, forward strand.
GGTCTGTCTGCTTGTGTTAGAGCAGCTGTAGTAGTTCTGCGTGGACAGTTCTTCAACTGATGCTCTGTTGACCCACACCTTAAGCAGGCACCAGTCACTCTCCAACACTCCCCCTTGTGCCACTTCAGACAGTGTGGACATGCAGAAGATGCTGGGGCTGGTCCCCTGAACCCCATCCCTGGAGAGTTGCCCACTGATGGTGTGGACTGATCTCTCCTAGGGGTAAAGCGTGGCTGGGCCTGAGGTGACCACGACCTTGTGGCGGCACGAACTGCATGCGGGTGGACCCTTGAACCTCTTCCCAAATGTAGGAGCTGAACTAGACTGACCTGGGCCCCTCTTCTGTTGTCTTTCCCTTCTAGTCTGCTCACTGATTCTTTCTTTCTCCACTTTTAATGCGGCTTCCACTAAATTGGTGAAGTCAGTGATTCCCAAGGCGGTGATCTGGATCTTTATGTTGTCATTTAATCCCTCTTCAAATCTCTTACACCTTTCAGCCTCATTAGGGACTATCTCCCTTCCATAGCGGCTCAATCTTATGAATTCCTTCTCATACTCGACCCATGACAAGCTGTCTGCCTCAGGTTAATGAATTCCCTTCTTCTCTCTTCTAGATATATAGTACCCACATATTTCTTCTTGAATTCTGAGAGAAAAAAATCCCAAGTTACCATTTCTGGCTGTTCTTCACTGGACACCGTATCCCACCATTCATAAGCATCATCTTGCAACAGAGATCTGGCAGCTTCTAGGTTTTGTTCTGGGGTGCAGTGGAGTTGTTTTAAGACTCTGCCTGTTCTGTTCAACCAATTTTCAGCTGCAACAGAATCAGCTTCTCTCTTTCCAAAGAAATCCACTGCTCCAAACTTTCTCAATTTTTGCAGGTGTGATTTTGGTTGTGGAGGTGGTAGTGGTGGTGGTGCTGCTGCTGGCATTACCCCAGCCATTTGTCTGAAAAATTCGGCCATTTGTTGGAACATGGCCTGTGGAGGCTGAGCAGGCTCTGCTTGAGCTGGCGGAGCAGGCTCTCCCATACCCCCAGTCTCAGCTGCTGCAGGTGGAGCATGACTCTCCACTTCCTCCTCAACTGCCCTCTGAGATGTAGGGTCCATATCCTATTCAAAATAAGAAAGACAAATAGATCTGCATTAGTGTCACCTCGACTCTTACAAATGCAATGCATGGTAAGGACTCAATCTAGGCCCAGAAACGCCTAAACCGTGCTCTGATACCACTAAATGTGACACCCCTTACCCGTGTACAGTATACCCGAGTAAGCAATGTCACACGGTGTACCGGCACACTCTATTATACCTTAATTAATTTTTATCATGGTTTTGAATGTAACTTGTGAAATATAATATATTTGAGCCATTTATCGAAATTATAATTTATTTGAGGTTCCGAAAATTTTATAGAAAATCGTGAGTCTTGGCTAAAAATGGAGAAAACAGTTCTTCAGAACCTGTGAAAAACACTTCCAATATTCATATTCAATCAATCCCAAACTCCAATATCAAAATCTCAACATTTTTCAATTTCATTTCTCAATCATTCGTCTCATGTGATAATCATGTATAAATCACAGATAAACATTCACTTTTCCATTCATCAACACAATTTTCATTATTTACATGAAAATCAAAATACATTACATAAGTTTCATTTACACAAAGGAAAATAAAAATCAATTACAAAATGCCAAAATGAAGCCTAGTGTCCTACCAATGCACTGTAGATGGTGAGGTGACACGGACACTATCTGCAGTGCGGGATGGACTCACCCGATCTGCGGTCTACTGGGCTCACGATCAGTATCTCCAGAACCTACGCGTGGCAAAAGCAACGCGCTAAGCAATGATGCTTAGTGGTGCAATAATAAAATAAAAGAAAATAGCAGAAAATAAATATGTATTGAATGTATATGTCTTATCTGTTTTGTATTTGTTATATTCATTTATTTCTTTAACTTTGTCAATTTTCATTCATTTGGTTGCCCAAGTAACCTATACTGGACGACTGGACTGGATAAACGGGTAAACTAGCATTGGGTATCTAGTACCTCGGGCCGTCACACCATCGGTCACATATGCATCTCCTGGTGTGCAACAGAACAACTAACAAGCTGTAAATAATATTAGGCACGAGGCCAAGTCTCAACACAATATCAAAATGGCTAAAAGCCATAAAATCACAGAATGGCATAATGCCATGTGCAGTACTGCTAACTGAACCCTATTGGCATGCCAAACTATCCAAACCAATCTTGTTAGGTATACTAGGGCATTTGATGGTTTAAAATTCTTCAATTTATGAATTTCAAGTTTTGGTGTCACTATTCACTTCATTAGTCAACAAAAATGTTGACTTTTGGATAGAAAATAGGTGTATTGGTTTTAACACTCCCAATGTACCACATTTTGCATTTAAAACTTGTTGGAATTAATCACCAAATCCATTTCTAAGTTTAAATCCAAGAGAGCAGAATTTGCAGTTTTTGAACCCTAACTTTACTGTTCCATTAAGCACTGTTGCAGTGGGAATTTGAGGAAATGGTAAACATGAAAGTTGTTCCTTATTTTTTCTAGTTGAATTTCTTTTTTGAATCACTCCATTTGGAGTTTTTTAGCTCAAGATATGGTCCAAAAACCACAGCTGGCCGGATTTCCAATCTGCAGAATTTACCAAATCTATAGTACAATGAATAGTGACTGCCACTGCCTTGTTGAATAGGTTCTGGTCATAATTTGGGGTAGGTTTCTTCATGAAAGTTGTTTGTCTACATCTCATCTTATTTCTGTAAAAATTTCAGGTCAAATGGACCATTCTACAGTGAGTTATGGCCAAATGAACAGTTACTGTTCATTTGGTCATTCTGCAGAATTTGCTTGCAGGGTATCCGGATTGGGGGCAACTTTTTGTCCACTTGCTTTGGTCTTTTGGGCATGGTTTCTTCAGAAAAATTGTGCCATTATAAGTCTAGTTTCATGTCCAATTGTTCAAACACCAATTGAACCTACACAGCCAAAGATATGGCAGTCCAAACAGGCTGGACTCACAGCCTCCTTGCTGCTATCCCTAAGCAGCCTACCATTTCACTTTGCCATGCTATATTTCAGTCCAAATTATGGTCAACTTACCTCAAATGGTCACTAATTGACCATTAGAATTTTCTTTAACAATTTCATAAGCCAAGTCAAATTTTCACTCCCTAAACCCTAATTTCCTTTAAGAATTTACACAAGGTACCTTAGTTTGACTCACTAACTCATTATCCACATGTATATATTCTTTAATCATGATCTTTAGTCCACTTTAAATCCATCAAAACAATCAATCTTATCCCTTCCTTAGGGCTGCTGAAATTCATGGTAAACATAAACATGAATTTCATTCATTTAAGTTACAAATTCTTACCTATTTCAAGTCTCTAACATAGAATTAATGAGTTTTAGATACATATGTGCACTAACCTCTTGTAGGGCAGAATTTTCCCAAGCTTAACTTCACTTTCTTTCCTTTTCTTGGCTGCCAAACACTTCCCCAAGAGGTATGGACAAATTTTAATGAAAGGTGTTTAGGGTTTAGTAGTGAAACAAAGAGAGAAATGAAGCTTTTTTGAAGGTGTTAATGGAGGTTTGGGCAAGCTTGGATTTCGGATGGTTAGGGAGGAAGAGGATGGCTGATGTTGCTTTTTAATTTTTTTGATCTTAATTATCTCTTTTATTAGTTAGTTGAGTGTTTGTTTAATTGTGATTAGAGGGGGCTTTTAAATGACATCATAAAGATGTCATAATTTGCTTTATTTTGATTTTTCTTTTCTTTTCGTCTCTACTCATTTTCAATTTAATTTTTAATAATGTTTATTCATATTTTATGTTATAATAATTATTTACTCAACTGGACAAGTCAGCCAAAAATCACCTCTGAAGGCGAAATGACCAAAATGCCCTCCGTTTGGCTTAACGGATCAAAATTGTCTGTACCGATTGAAAAATTTTTCTAAATATTTTCTTGGCATTCTAATGCCATAGGAACCTCAATGACCCTTCTCTGGAGTCCCAAAAATTATTTTATGATTTTTCCCCCGGGTCTAGGGCTCCTAGTTGCGAGAACCTCAACTTCCCTCTGGGTTACCCATCGCTAGGGCACCGGCTCATTTAACTTGGTTGTATTTTATTTCTAAAATTTTTACTAAATTTTTCTTATTAATATTTGAGTTAATTATGGTCCCTCACTTTAATTTAAATATTTTTCCGAACGTTCTAACTGTCCGGACCGACACCGGTCACTGAAACAGTAGAATGTACGGAATTGCTACCGGGAAGGTGTTACATGAAGTGTGTTGGAAGTGTTGGAGTTAAGGTTAAATTCGGATTCAATGTGGTCATGCTGTTGGCAGCATGACTAAGGTCCCTTTGAGGGACCAAAACTAAAAATTTACAAGTCTAATTGGTATGAGACCAATTGGGAATGAAAATAGACACTAAATGACCCAATTTTCATTTAGGAAGTATGCTCAAAAAGTGACCAAAACCTAGTGAACAAATTGACCAAATCTAGAAAATCTCAGTCTGCCCTGTACAAACTGACCAAATGAACAGTGTTGGCCATAACTTGATCTAGGCAGGTCTAAATTACCTGAAATTTTACCAGTGGACATATGAGATATAAACCTAAAACTTTCATGAAAAACAAAAACCCAAATTATGCCATTAACTAAGTCATTTGGCCACCCAAAATTGGTGACCTAAAACTGCCAGAACCAAAAATTACCCAGATATCTAGGTTGAGTCCAATCCGGCAGCCATGGTTCAAATGGCTATAACTTGGGCTATAAAACTCCAATTGGAGTGATTCAAAAAGGAAAATAAACTTAAGACAATAGGGAACATTTTCTATGAAGGAAGTTTTGCTCTAACAGAAAAATGACCAATGGAATAGTGCAACTTAAAACACCAAAACTGAAAATTTGCCAAATTGCCTAAAAGACTTAGAATTTGAGTAAACCACCAAAACCAACAAATTTAGTGACCAAAATGTGGTATGTGGGTGAAGTTGGAGTTCCCATACCTATTAAGTCTTAGAAAGTCAACAAATTGACTTGAATAGTATCGTGAACAGTAACCCCGAAACACAAATTTAAAAGAATATCAAGTTTAGCATATTAAAGCTAGGTATAAATGAATTTGAATTTATTTTTGGATTAATGATGAGTTATAATACTGAAACACTATGAAACTGTGTGTTTCAGTGGAAAAGAATACCGAGAAGGAACCCGAGGAATCGAGTCAAGGCCAAGAGGCAACTCGTTTAAGGTTTGTGCACAACTAACTATTTTGTTACTTTTCATTTCTAAATTGATTTGAACAAGTTATTTTATGATTTATAATTTTTTTGTATTGAGGATTTTAATTTGTTGAATGAATTTTTATAAATTAAAGGTAAATTTTCTTATGCATTTAAGGATTTATTGCATGGTTTTGAGGATTGTAAATTTTAAGTTTGATGTGTTGCCAACCTTGAGCATGAATTTATGATGATTAAATATGTTGATTTGTAAACACTTTGTGATTAGAAATTGTTTTGAATACGATTTGAAACCACAATTGACATGGCAAAATTTGTTGTGAATTCTCATTAGCTTGTCTAGTGAGATATCTCCTCCACTAGATGGGGCGAGTATCTTCCTCTCTGGCTTGCCAGTTGGGGAAGAATTTGAATGAGTACTCATATATACTAGCTAGTCTTTGTTTCTCCCTTTTAACCTCGGTTATTGGGAGAATGTGAAATGTTGTGGTGTACAACACGGCATCTATTTGAATTTTGGGTCATGGAATCAACAGTGTGAATTGTTGGCAACGCCCTTTAAATTATGCATAATTTGATAAATTGTGATTGAAATAAATAATTTGTTAGTGATTTAAAATATTTTTGTATTGTTTCGAAAGTTAAAAGAAATGTAAATAAATAGTTATTAATTGATCAAAATGTTATTCAAATGAATAATTTGCATGAATGAAAATAATGATTTTTGTATCTCATGGATTTTGAAGAATTAGAAATTTTAAATTTTTATTCATTATGAATTGTTAAGAATAATTTTTATTAAGTTTTAAATTATTAGTTTGTGCACCATTGAGTTCACCACTCAGCGATAGCTTTGTATGTTTTCGTAGATATAGAGACTAGAGGAGCAGCAGATTGAGCTGCTGAGGACAGGGGAGCTACCTGCTTGAAGTTATCGGGTATAATTTATACCCTGAGTGTAAATATTCATTTTGATGTATGTATTGCATGTAATTGTATGGGCATGTAAAATCGGTATTGAGCAGCTTGTACAAAGTTTGTATAAAGTTGTAATAAATTTTAGATTGGATTTTCTTAATATAAATTTCTAGTATGATGTATATATAAATTATTTTGTCATTAATAAAATATGATTGGTAGTATTTTATTTTAAATTGAATGAAATTCATTAATGGTATTTTGATAATTGTTGGATATTGGAATTGGTGAATTTGAAATTTGAAAGTTGATAAATGTGTTGAAATTGATTGAGATGATTGTGACGTTTAAAGAAGTTGTTGAGAAAAATTATTGGAAGTGTTTTTTACAGGAATTTTAAGAACTGTTTTCTCAAAATACAAACGGCACTCTGCCGAAATTTTTATAAAATTTGCTGAAAAATAAAATGGGCCAAAAATTTTAACTAGTTTCAACTTCGAATAAATGATTTTAATACCTATTAGAAAATGCTCACGACTTATCAATAGTAAGAAAATTATTTTAAAATCCCTTGTAGTATATTTAATGGGTTACCGGTAGGCAAAGTACGGTAATTCATTAGGTATACTACGGGAGCATGTTACATCTTACGAGGAGTAGGGTGTGACAGATAATGCTTTCATACTTGTACTGTGTATAGGTTTATGGGCATGTGTTGGCTCCTACTAGTTATATATAGAGATAGGTGTTGATCGAGATGGAATTTGTTACCCTAAGTAAATAGGAATAAAATCTTATGTTCATTTAATTGTTCTTGATGTTTCAAGTTCCTAGCTAGGACAGATAGATTTAGTCAGAAAAGAGTTTTTGACAAGAAAATCTAATTAATCAAGAACTGGAATTTAAAGAGAACATAATGTTCATAGCAAATGGGGTTTGACATTAACCATGACTCTAGCTCAAATTGGGATTTTGTAACAGAGAGATTCTAGTGCATGGTAACATATGATTAAAGGTTCATTTAAGGTATTCCTTATTACTGATTGGGTGGCCATGGCACGCTATGCTAGGTGTCAACCATGGTCTATGAGATGCCTAAAATGATTTAGAGAAATCATTCATGGTAAGAAAGAGTTATGATGATATTAAGAGTTGATGTCATATCTCATTGCCAATTAGTGAAGAGCTTAGTGAGTCACACACATACACAAGTTAATCACCAAGCTAAATGTGATTTAATTGATTAATTAAAGAGTTTAATTGATTAATTAAATAGGTTTGGTCTGCAATAAGATTACAAAGTCCCTAGCATGGCTTGAAACCAAATCTAGGTTATTGGATGTACAGTATGAGTTAAATTTATATTTAAAGTATTTAAATATGACTTTAATTGTGAGAAATTAATTAATGGAGATTAATTAATTAATTTATATTTGATATAAATTGATTAGAAGAGGAGAAATAATTATTTTGTGTTGAGAACTCAAAATTACAACATAAGGGTAATTTGGTCATTTCACATGGTGACATGTGGTACCATGAGATGGTGACACATGGCATCATATAAGTTTGCCATTTGTCTTCCTATCATGCAAGGTGATCAAAGTCAAGATTAAGCCTAGCTTTGACACTTGGCTTAATGTGATTAAGTCAATTAAAAATAAGATGTAATGTGGTAGTGACATGTGGCAAAGGGTGTAAGTGATTACTTGACCTAATTATAAAAGGGAAAAGAAAAAAGAATTAAACATAACATTCTCTCTTCCTCAAGGGTGGCAGTAGCCTATTCTCTCCCTCTCCTCTTCTTGCTTTCTCATCAATTCAAAGAGAATCACTCTATTCCCTTTGAATTAAAATTGCTAAAAATTGTTTCTAGTGCCCTATACACACATACAACCTCTCTAAAAGCAAAAACCCAAATTATAATTGGATGGCAAAGTTTGAGAAGCTAGAGGTTAGTATCCATTGGTGATCTTGGTGTGGGCAAGCTAGAGGGACAACACTTGTGGTCCTAAGTGCTTTCTAAAGGTGCCAATTGCATCCATAGTGCATCAAAGAGGTTAGTACCGAAACTCCTCTTTCAAACTAGGGTTTAATTGAATTAATTTGTTAATTCACAATCTTAAATGGCAAATGAAGATCCTAATATATATTAAAAGTGTTTTAATATGCAATTGATCATTGAAATTAATTAGGCACATAAGAGATGTGGCATGATGCATGAAACCATAGAAGAAATTTTTTAAATTCAATGCTCCAATGAACTAATTACCATGCTACCACTCCTTCAGAGGAAAGACTGAGAGCTATTGAAGGATTGAATATGTATGGCTCAGTTGATGTGTCTTCACTGAGATTAGTACCAGATGTAGTGGTACCACCAAAATTCAAAGTCCCAGAATTCGATAAATATAGCAGAAACTCAGACCCCCACATCCACTTAGCCACTTACATAGCCAAGATGTCCGCTCTTATAGAAGACGACAGACTCTTAGTATATTTCTTTCATGAAAGCCTCTCAGGAGCAGCCTTGTGTTGGTGCATACAATTGGATAGGAGTAAATTATGCTCCTAGAAGGATTTGGCAGATGTTTTCGTCAAGCAATATAAATTCAATTGTGATATTGCCCTCACAAGGAGATACCTCCAAAGCCTAGTGCAGAAAGAAAGGGAGAGCTCTAAGGAGTATACCCAGAGATGGAGAGAAAAGGCGGCTAAATTTTATCCTCCGGTGATAGACAATGAACTTTGCTCTTTATTCATTGAGACCCTAAAGGCCTCGTATTTCAACTTGATGATAAAAAATACATCCAATAGCTTTTCCGGTATCATTCAAACTGGGGAAAGAATTGAGGAAAATTTCAGGTCAGGAAGATTGCAGGAAGTGGCAAGGGAAAATTCTTCGAAGAAGACCAGCAATTTTAGGAAAAGGAAAGAAGGGGATGTACACGCCATTTTCAAAAAAACTCACTCATCGCAAAATAATTTTCGCCCATACCCTCCCACTCAAAGCCCAATGGTGGCGAATGTTCTTTCCCCTTTGCCAAATTACCCTCACCCTCCCTTATAGCATCCACCCCAAGCTACTTACCATCCTAGATTGCTTGCTCAACCTGCTCAGCTCAGACCACCTGCTCTTCAACTAGGCCCAAGACCATCAAGGAATCCTGATCTACCACTCCCTCTTCCACTTAGTGAAATCTATCGATACTTGTTGGGCATTAATCAGATAGTGCCCATTCCCCTAGACCCCATTCAACCACCATATCCAAGGTGGTATGTTGCTAATGCCAGATGTGAATATCATGGTGGGGCTGTGGACATTCAACTGATAACTATGGAGCACTTCGGGGAAGGATGTAGTCCCTGATCAGGAATGGGTGGTTAAAAATTGAAGGAAATGGTTCTGCTCCTAATGTGACTTTAAACCCATTGCCCAACCATGACAGTAGAAGGGAGAATGGCATAAATATGGTGGAACCTCTGTAGGGGAACCTGATTTTAGAAATGAATTAATTGATCCCATATTTTAATGAAATTTTCATCATGGCAGTACGAGAAGGGTGTATAAGCCCACAAGGATCCAACTCTGAAACTGGCCAGCTCGATCCTGGATGTCCCTACCATAATGGGGTAGTCAACTATGAGCTAGAAAACTGTAATGAATTCAAGGAAGAAATTCTGAGAATGCTATCACTCAAAATCTTGAGGTATCAGCAGAAGTCAAAAATAGAAGATGAAGTAAATATAGCAAGATTTGGTGAAAACATGTCAAGTTCTGCCCCAAGAATAGTTTTTTCTGCACCTACCACACCAACACCGCTAGTAACACCCCTGATAGTCATACAAACCCCACCATAACTGCCTATTACCAATACTCATGCTGTACCTTGAAATTATAATTTCCAAGTTTTCACACAAAGTGCGTCTAGCAACACTTCTACTCCTACCCTCAACCATACCTACACTCAACCCATCACAACCAATAAACCATGTTTCACCCCCAATGCTCACTTCAAAATGACGTATAAGGGTCCCTCTAATGATACTGCACTCCAATTCACACTAAAACCTATCCTAACAAATGACTCACCCCTACCAGATTAAAAAGTAGAATTTATTACTAGAAGTGGGAGGTGTTATTACACTGATGAAAAGAAAAATAAAGGGAAAGTAGAGGTAGGAGAGTTGCCCGTGAATGGAGAAAAATGGGGGAAAGTGGTAGAGAAAGGAGAGTCTAGTGAAAAGAAAAAGGAAGATGAACTGCTGTTACAAATCATGAAGCAAAGTGAGTATGATGTGATCAAATAGTTGAAAAAGACGCCTGCTCAAATCTCCTTACTGTCATTAATATTGAGCTCAAAAGTGCATCACTACGCCTTACAGAGGGTTCTAGATCAGGCCATTGTAACCCCCGACATCACACCGGAGTAATTTGAGAAGATAGTTAGACAAATGTAGGCATCCAATTTCATCACTTTGTCAGAAGACGAAATAGACCTGGCTGGCTTGAAGCATACCAAAGCTCTACACATGATAGTTATGTGTAAAGGATGCATGGTCGCTAAAATCATGATTGAAAATGGTCAACACTCAATGTTTTGCCTAATGCAACCCTGGCAAGACTCCCAGTAGACCCATCTGGGGTATGCCAAAGTTCCATGATTATGAGGGCATTCGATGGCACAAAGAGAGATGTACTGAGAGACATTGACTTGCCACTTCAAATTAGGGCATGTACTTTTAATGTTACATTCCAGGTAATGGATATTGAACAAGCATAAACTATACTGTTAGGAAAACCCTAAATCCATTTGGCAAATGCGGTGCCCTCAACTCTACACCAGAGAATCTGTAACACCCTCCTTGTACCAACTCCGTACATTCTACTGTTTCGGTGACCGCTGTCGATCCGGACAGCTAGAATGTCCGGAAAAATATTTAAACTAAAGTGAGGAACCATAATTAACTCAAATATTGATAAGAAAAATTTAGTAAAAATTTTAGAAATAAAATACAAACAAGTTAAACGAGCCGGTGCCCTAGCGATGGGTAACCAGAGGGAAGTTGCGGTTCTCGCAACGAGGAGCCCTAGACCCAGCGGAAAAATTATAAAATAATTATTGGGACTCCAGAGAAGGGTCATTGAGGTTCCTATGGCATTAGAATGCCAAGAAAATATTTAGAAAAATTTTTCAATCGGTACAGACAATTTTGACCCGTTCAGCCAAACGGAGGGCATTTTGGTCATTTCGCCTTCAGAGGTGATTTTTGGCCGACTTGTCCAGTTGAGTAAATAATTAATATGACATAAAATATGGATAAACATTACTAGAAATTAAATTGAAGATGAGTAGTGGAGGAAAGAAAAGAAAGTGAGGAAAAAGCTTATTTATGACATCATGGTGATGTTATTAAGAAAACTATGACCAATCACAATTAAGCCATCATTTGACTAACTAATAAAGAGACTAAAAGAAGACCAAAATAACAAAAATTGCAGCAGCCATCTCCCTCCCCAAAAGCCAGTCGAAACATGCCCTAGACCCCTCCATTGATTTTTTTCAATCAAGCTTAATTGCTCCCTTTGTTACACCACTAAACCCTAACCCCTTTCATTAAACCTTGACCATATCACTTGGGGAAGCTTTTGGCAGCCAAGAAGAAGAAGGAAAGTGAAGTTTTGAGCTTGGGAAAAATCTCCCTACAAGAGGTTAGTGCATATATGTAGTTAAAACTCATTAATTCCATGATTGAGGCTTGTAATGGATGAGAAATTGTGAAATAAATGAAACAAATTCATGTGTATGTCCACCATAGAATTCGTCAGCCCTAATAAAGGAATGGTTTTGATTGTTTTAATGGACTTAAAGTGAGCTAGAAATGGTGATTAAGGTATGAATATGCATGGATGTTGAACTAGTGTGCTAATTGAGGTTTATGGGTAAATTGAGTTGGACATTAGGGTTTTGAGAAGTGAAACTTTGACTTGGCTTATGAAACTGTTAAAGAACACTCTAATGGTCAATTAGTGACCATTTGAGGTATGTTGACCATAAATTGGACTGAAAAATGGCTTGGTAAAGAGAATGACTATGCTGCCTAAAAACAGCAGCAATGGACTAAAATTTCAGTCCAATTACACAGCCCTTGGTCCAATTGCTTTTTGGCCAATTGGACATGAAACTAGGCTTATAATGGCACATTTTTGCTGAAGAAACCATACCCAAAAGACCAAAGCAAGAGGACCAAAACTTGGCCCCAATCCGGATACCCTGCAACTGATTCTGCAGAATGACCAAATGAACAGTAACTGTTCATTTGGCCATAACTCACTGTAGATTTGGTCCATTGACCTGAAATATTTACAGCAACACGTTAAGACATAGACAAACAACTTTCATGAAGAAACCTACCCCAAATTATGGCCAGAACCAATTCAAAAATGCAATCACGATCCTTTGTTCATATTCTGTAGATATGGTCAGTCTGCAGATTGGCAATCCGGCCAGCTGTGGTTTTTGAGCCATATCTGGAGCTACAAAACTCCAAATGGAGTGATTCAAAAAAGGAAATTCAACTAGACAAAATAAGGAACAACTTTCATGTTTGTCATTTCCTCAAATTCCCACTGCAACAGGGCCCAATGGAACAGTAAAATTGGGTCTCAAAAACTGAAATTTCTGCCCTCTTAGAATTAAGTTGAGAAATGGAAATGGCAATCAATTCCAACAAGTTTTAAATACAAAATGTGGTATGTTTGGGGTGTTAAAACCAATACACCTATTTTCTATCCAAAAGTCAACATTTTTGTTGACCAATGAGGTGAATAGTGACATCAAAACTTGAAATGCACAAATTGAAGAATTTAAAAGTTTCAAATGCCCTAGTATACCTAACATGATTGGTTTGGATAGTTTGGCATGCCAATAGGGTTCAGTTAGCAGTACTGCACATGGCAATATGCCATTCTGTGATTTTATGGTTTTTAACCATTCTGACCTTGTATTGAGACTTGGCCTTGTGCCTGATGTATTCTGACATTGTTAGTTACATTTGCTGCCGGGAGATGCATATGTGACCGATGGTGTGACGGCGAGGTACTAGATACCCGGTGCGGTTTACCGTTATCGATCCGATGCGTCTAGTGTGGGTTACTTGGGGCAACCAAATGAATAAAAGTGGACAAAGTAAATGATATACAAATACCAAACAAATAAAACGTACACATTCACTACACATTTAATTTCTTGTTATTTTCTTTTATTATATTATTGCACCACTAAGCATTATTGCTTAGCGCGTTGCTTTTGCCACGCGTAGGTACTGGAGATCACGATCATGAGCCCAGTAGACCACAGACTAGGTGAGTCCATCCTGCAGTTCTGCACAGTGTCCTTGTCACCTCAACTTCTGCAGTGCATTGGTAGGACACTAGGTGTCATTTTGTCATTTTGTAACTAAATTTTTGTTTTCTCATATGTAATTAAACTTTTGTAATGTATTTTGAGGTTCATGTAAATAATGAAAGTTATGACTATGATTGCAAAATTTGAGCATTTATTTATTGCTTGTATATGAGTATTATGAGAAATGGATGTTTGAGAAATGAAAAGGTTATTGAGAACTGAAATTGAGAAATATTGTTGAGATTTTGGATATTGGAGTTTGAGATGATTGAATACAAATTTTGGAAGTGTTTTTAACAGTTCAGAAGCTATTTCTCCATTTTTAGCCGGTACTCTGCCGGATTTTCTATAAAATTTTCAGAACCTCAAATAAATTATAATTTCAATAAATGAACTATATTTCACAAACTATATTCAAAACCTTGACAAAAATTAATTAAGATAAAATAGAGTGTGCCGGTACACCGTGTGGCATAGCTTGCTCGGCTACACTGTAGACGGGTAAGGGGTGTCACATTTAGTGGTATCAGAGCACGGTTTAGGCGTTTCTGGGCCTAGATTGAGTCCATACCAGGCATTGCATTTGTAAGAGTCGAGGTGACACTAATGCAGATCTGTTTGTCTTTGTTATTTTGAATAGGATATGGACCCTTCATCTCAGAGAGCTGTTGAGGAGGAAGTGGAGAGTCATGCTCCACCTGCAGTAGCTGAGACTGGGGGCATGGGAGAACCTGCTCCACCAGCTCAGGCAGAGCCCGTTCAGCCTCCACAGGCCATGTTTCAGCAAATAGCCGATTTCTTTAGACAAATGGCCGGGGTAATGCCAGCACCACCACCACGACCAGCTCCACAGCAGAAATCACACCTGGAAAGGTTAAGAAAGTTTGGGGCAGTGGATTTCTATGGCAAGAGAGAAGATGATTCTGTGGCTGCCTAGAATTGGTTGAACAGAACAGGCAGAGTTCTAAAACAACTCCACTGCACCCCAGAGCAAAACCTAGAGGCTGCCATATCTTTGTTGCAAGATGATGCTTATGAGTGGTGGGACACGGTGTCCAGTGAAGTGCAGCCAGAAGCTGTAACTTGGGACTTCTTTCTCTTCGAGTTCAAGAAGAAATATGTGGGTACTGTATACCTAGAAGAGAGAAGAAGAGAGTTCATTAACCTGAGGCAGAGACAGCTATCAGTGGCCGAGTATGAGAAGGAATTTGTCCAATTAAGCCGCTACGGAAGGGAGATAGTCCCTAATGAAGCTGAAAGGTATAAGAGATTTGAAGAGGGACTAAATGACAACATCAAGATCCAGCTCACTGCCTTGGGAATCACAGAATTTAGCAAGTTAGTGGAAGCTGTAATAAGGGTTGAAAAAGTAAGAATAAATGAGCAGACCAGAAGGGAGAGACAGCAGAAGAGGGGCCCGGGTCAGTCTAGCTCATCTCCTGCACCTGGGAAGAAGTTCAGAGGTCCACCTGCTCAGAGTTCAGGTCAGCCACATGGTCAGGGTCAGTCTCAGGGGCCCAGGCCACAGTTCACCCCTAGGAGAGGTCAGTCCACACCATCAGTGGGCAGCTCTCCAGGGATGGGGTTCAGGGGACCAGCCCCAACATCTTCTGCATGTCCACACTGTCTGAAATGGCACAAGGGAGAGTGTTGGAGAGTAACTGGTGCCTATTTAAGATGTGGGTCGACAGAGCATCAGCTGAGGAACTGCCCACGCAGAACTACTACAACTGCTCCAACACAAGCGAGCGGACACTGCTCTGCACGCACTACGGAGGGTAGAAAATCGGCAAGTCGAGGTGTAGGACCATCACGAGGCCGCATCGAGCGGCAGAGAGGCCTGACAGCAGACCACCTGCAAGAGCTTATGCCCTTAGAACTCAGGAGGAGCAAGATGCCCCAGACGTCATCAAGGGTACGTTCTCCCTCTACACTACACCTGTGCATGCATTAGTGGATCCAGGATCCACTCATTCATATATCTGCATCAATCTACCCGTAGAAAGGGGGATACTAGTAGGGGAGAGTGACCAAGACATTCTGGTCACTAATCCATTGGGCCACAGTGTAGTGGTGAACAAGGTATACAAGGGTTGCCCGTTAAGGATTCAGGGGTATGAATTCTTAGCAGACTTGATTGAGTTGCCCTTCCATGAGTTTGAAGTGATTTTGGGAATGGACTGGTTGTCACATCATCAGGCAATAGTTGATTGCAAATTGAAGAGAATTTCTCTGAAAACTCCTGAGGGTAATGAGATTACAGTTGTGGGTGAAAGGACAGATTTCTTGTCCAATGTCATCTCAGCCACAGTTGCAAGAAGAATGATGAGAAAAGGCTGTGAAGCCTGCCTAGCACATGTGGTGGATACTAGGCAGGCTAAGCCAAACCTGAGTGATATACCCACAGTAAAAGACTTCCCAGAAGTATTTCCTGAAGAATTGCCTGGTTTGCCACCAGAAAGGGAAGTTGAATTTGCTATTGAGACACTGCCGGGTACAGCACCCATTTCCATTGCTCCTTATAGGATGGCACCCACTGAATTGAGGGAGTTGAAAACTCAGTTGCAAGAGTTGCTTGATAAGGGGTTTATACGCCCCAGTGTGTCACCATGGGGAGCTCCAGTGCTGTTTGTGAAAAAGAAGGATGGGACTTTGAGGCTTTGCATTGATTACCGGCAGTTGAATAAAGTGACTGTGAAGAACAAATATCCGTTGCCTAGAATTGATGATCTGTTTGATCAGTTGAAGGGAGCAGGAGTATTTTCTAAGATTGATCTCAGATCAGGGTATCATCAGTTGAGGGTGAAGGATGTAGATGTGCCCAAGACTGCATTCAGGACCCGGTACGGGCATTATGAGTTTCTGGTGATGCCCTTTGGCCTAACAAATGCACCAGCAGCATTTATGGACCTTATGAACCGTATCTTCCATCCATACCTAGATCGGTTCGTAGTGGTCTTTATTGACGATATTTTGGTGTATTCCAAGACCAGTGAAGAACATGATGAGCATTTGAGGATTGTTCTGTAAATCATGAAGGAAAAGAAGTTGTATGCTAAGTTGTCCAAGTGTGACTTTTGGCTGAATGAGATTGCATTCCTTGGACACATAGTGTCAGCTGATGGGATTAGGGTGGATCCCAAGAAAATAGAAGCAGTGATGGAATGGAAGCCTCCCAGGAATACAACTGAGGTCAGAAGCTTCTTGGGGCTAGCTGGGTATTCTGAGAAGATTTGTGAAGGATTTTCTTTAATAGCTGCTCCAATGACCAAGTTATTACACAAGAATGTCGATTTGGTGGAATGACAAGTGTCGCACCAGTTTGAGAGGTTAAAGGCTATGTTGTGAGAGGCACCGGTGTTAACACAGGTGTCGAGAAAGGACTTCGTGGTCTATAGTGATGCTTCTCATAATGGGTTAGGGTGTGTATTGATGCAAGAGGGAAAGGTGGTCGCTTATGCTTCCAGGCAGCTAAGGCCACATGAATAGAACTACCCTACCAATGATCTAGAGCTTGCAGCAATTTTCTTCGCACTGAAGATATGGAGGCACTACTTATATGGTGAAAAGTGCTACATTTACACATACCACAAAAGCCTGAAATACTTGCCAACCCAGAAGGAGCTCAACCTTAGACAGAGGCGATGGATTGAGTTCCTGAAGGATTATGACTGTGTAATTGACTACCATCCTGGGAAGGAAAATGTAGTTGCTGATGCTTTGAGCAGAAAGTCCATCACAGCTTTGAGATCATTGAATGCCCGTCTCACTTTGATTCGAGATGGAGCTATTTTGGCTGAGTTGCAAGTGAGGCCAAACCTGCTACAACAGATTTTAGATGGGCAGAAGGTGGATGAGAAGCTAATGGCTATTATGAGCAAAATCCCAGAAGGAAAGCAACTGATTATGAGGTGAAGGTAAATGGGTGTCTGTATTATAAAGGAAGACTGTGTGTACCAGATGATGGGGAATTGAAGGCCAATATTCTAAAAGAGGCACACACTAGTGTATATACTATGCACCTAGGAAGTACAAAGATGTATCATGATCTGAAGCTTCAGTATTGGTGGCCTGGTATGAAGAAAGACATAGCTGACTATGTGACTAAATGCTTGACATGTCAGCAAGTCAAGGCAGAATATCAAGTTCCATCGGGTTTGCTACAGCCTATACACATACCTGAATGGAAATGGGATCGGGTCACCATGGATTTTGTAAGTGGTCTACCTCTCACCCGGAAGAAACATGATGCATCATGGGTAATAGTGGATAGATTGACCAAGTCAGCACACTTTCTGCCAGTTAGGACTGACTACTCACTGGAGAAGTTAGCAGAATTGTATATCAGTGAGATAGTTAGACTTCATGGAATTCCACTTTCCATCATATCTGATCGAGACCCAAGGTTTACATCAAGATTCTGGAAGAAGTTGCATGAATCTTTGGGTACACAACTCCACTTCAGCACAGCTTTCCATCCTCAGACGGATGGGTAATCAGAAAGAGTAATCCAGGTAAACAATTGAACCAATTGAATTAATACAACTATTGAACTAAAATGATAATAATAACATGAAATATATGTCAGGTCCTTGAGGATATGCTGAGGAGTTGTGTCATTGAGTTTGAGGGAAGTTGGGATAGATACCTCCCACTGGCAGAATTTGCATACAACAATAGCTACCAAGCTAGAATCCAAATGGCCCCATATGAAGCACTGTATGGGAGAAAATGTAGAACTTCAGTGTGCTGGACTGAATTAGGCGAAGACAAACTGGTGGGGCCAGACCTGGTGAAACAGACTGAGGAAAAGGTAAAAACTAATCAAAGCCAATCTCAAGGTTACCTCAGACAGACAGAAATCCTATGCCGACTTGAAGAGAAAAGAAATAGAATATGTGGTTGGCGATAAAGTGTTCCTCAAGGTGTCACCATGGAAGAAAGTATTGAGGTTTGGAAGGAAAGGTAAGTTAAGCCCTAGGTTCATTGGCCCATATGAAGTCATTGAACGTGTGGGTCCAGTGGCCTATAGGCTAGCTTTACCACCAGAGCTGGACAAGATCCACAATATGTTCCACGTGTCTATGCTCAGAAGATACCGCTTAGATCCTTCACATGTCATCTCCAGAGAAGAAATTGAAATACAGCCGGATTTGACATACGAAGAAGAACCTCTACGGATCTTGGCTTGGGAAGTGAAAGAGTTGAGAAACAAGCAAATTCCATTGGTGAAAGTGCTTTGGAGGCACCACAACACCGAGGAGGCAACTTGGGAAAGTGAAGAGACGATGAGGCAACAGTTCCCTCAACTGTTTGCATCAGGTAAATTTCGAGGACGAAATTTAAATTAGAGGGGAAGAGTTGTAACACCCTCCCTGCACCAACTCCGTACATTCTACTGTTCCGGTGACCGGTGTCGGTCCGAACAGCTAGAATGTCCGGAAAAATATTTAAACTAAAGTGAGGAACCATAATTAACTCAAATATTGATAAGAAAAATTTAGTAAAAATTTTAGAAATAAAATACAAACAAGTTAAACGAGCTGGTGCCCTAGTGATGGGTAACCAGAGGGAAGTTGCGGTTCTCGCAACGAGGAGCCCTAGACCCGGGGGAAAAATTATAAAATAATTATTGGGACTCCAGAGAAGGGTCATTGAGGTTCCTATGGCATTAGAATGCCAAGAAAATATTTAGAAAAATTTTTCAATCGGTACAGACAATTTTGACCCGTTCAGCCAAACGGAGGGCATTTTGGTCATTTCGCCTTCAGAGGTGATTTTTGGCCGACTTGTCCAGTTGAGTAAATAATTAATATGACATAAAATATGGATAAACATTATTAGAAATTAAATTGAAGATGAGTAGTGGAGGAAAGAAAAGAAAGTGAGGAAAAAGCTTATTTATGACATCATGGTGATGTCATTAAGAAAACTATGACCAATCACAATTAAGCCATCATTTGACTAACTAATAAAGAGACTAAAAGAAGACCAAAATAACAAAAATTGCAGCAGCCATCTCCCTCCCCAAAAGCCAGCCAAAACATGCCCTAGACCCCTCCATTGATTTTTTTCAATCAAGCTTAATTGCTCCCTTTGTTACACCACTAAACCCTAACCCCTTTCATTAAACCTTGACCATATCACTTGGGGAAGCTTTTGGCAGCCAAGAAGAAGAAGGAAAGTGAAGTTTTGAGCTTGGGAAAAATCTCCCTACAAGAGGTTAGTGCATATATGTAGTTAAAACTCATTAATTCCATGATTGAGGCTTGTAATGGATGAGAAATTGTGAAATAAATGAAACAAATTCATGTGTATGTCCACCATAGAATTCGGCAGCCCTAATAGAGGAATGGTTTTGATTGTTTTAATGGACTTAAAGTGAGCTAGAAATGGTGATTAAGGTATGAATATGCATGGATGTTGAACTAGTGTGCTAATTGAGGTTTATGGGTAAATTGAGTTGGACATTAGGGTTTTGAGAAGTGAAACTTTGACTTGGCTTATGAAACTATTAAAGAACACTCTAATGGTCAATTAGTGACCATTTGAGGTATGTTGACCATAAATTGGACTGAAAAATGGCTTGGTAAAGAGAATGACTATGCTGCCTAAAGACAGCAGCAATGGACTGAAATTTCAGTTTAATTACACAGCCATAACTTTGGCTGTGTTGGTCCAATTGGTTTTTGGGAAATTGGACATGAAACTAGGCTTATAATGGCACATTTTTGCTGAAGAAACCATGCCCAAAAGACCAAAGCAAGAGGACCAAAACTTGACCCCAATCCGGATACCCTGCAACTGATTCTGCAGAATGACCAAATGAACAGTTCATTTGGCCATAACTCACTGTAGATTTGGTCAATTGACCTGAAATTTTTATAGAAACAAGTTAAGACATAGAAAAACAATGTTCATGAAGAAACCTACCCCAAATTATGGCCAGAACCAATTCAAAAATGCAATCACAGTCACTGTTCATGTTACTGTAGATATGGTCAATTCTGCAGATTGGCAATCCGGCCAGCTGTGGTTTTTGAGCCATATCTGGAGCTACAAAACTCCAAATGGAGTGATTCAAAAAAGCAAATTCAACTAGACAAAATAAGGAACAACTTTCATGTTTGTCATTTCCTCAAATTCCCACTGCAACAGGGCCCAATGGAACAGTAAAATTGGGTCTCAAAAACTGAAATTTCTGCCCTCTTAGAATTAAGTTGAGAAATGGAAATGGCAATCAATTCCAACAAGTTTTAAATACAAAATGTGGTATGTTTGGGGTGTTAAAACCAATACACCTATTTTCTATCCAAAAGTCAACATTTTTGTTGACCAATGAGGTGAATAGTGACATCAAAACTTGAAATGCACAAATTGAAGAATTTAAAAGTTTCAAATGCCCTAGTATACCTAACATGATTGGTTTGGATAGTTTGGCATGCCAATAGGGTTCGATTAGCGATCGCACATGGCAATATGCCATTCTGTGATTTTATGGTTTTTAACCATTCGACCTTGTATTGAGACTTGGCCTTGTGCTCGATGTATTCTGACATTGTTAGCCGCTCGCTGCACACCGGGAGATGCATATGTGACCGATGGTGTGACGGCCCGAGGTACTAGATACCCAGTGCCAGTTTACCCGTTATCCAGTCCAGTCGTCTAGTGTGGGTTACTTGGGGCAACCAAATGAATAAAAGTGGACAAAGTAAATGATATACAAATACCAAACAAATAAAACGTACACATTCACTACACATTTAATTTCTTGCTATTTTCTTTTATTATATTATTGCACCACTAAGCATTATTGCTTAGCGCATTGCTTTTGCCACGCGTAGGTACTGGAGATCCCGATCGTGAGCCCAGTAGACCACAGACTGGGTGAGTCCATCCTGCAGTTCTGCACAGTGTCCTTGTCACCTCAACTTCTGCAGTGCATTGGTAGGACACTAGGTGTCATTTTGTCATTTTGTAACTAAATTTTTGTTTTCTCATATGTAATTAAACTTGTGTAATGTATTTTGAGGTTCATGTAAATAATGAAAGTTATGACTATGATTGCAAAATTTGAGCATTTATTTATTGCTTGTATATGAGTATTATGAGAAATGGATGTTTGAGAAATGAAAAGGTTATTGAGAACTGAAATTGAGAAATATTGTTGAGATTTTGGATATTGGAGTTTGAGATGATTGAATACAAATTTTGGAAGTGTTTTTAACAGGTTCCGAAGAACTGTTTTCTCCATTTTTAGCCGGTACTCTGCCGGATTTTCTATAAAATTTTCAGAACCTCAAATAAATTATAATTTCAATAAATGAACTATATTTCACAAACTATATTCAAAACCTTGACAAAAATTAATTAAGATAAAATAGAGTGTGCCGGTACACCGTGTGACATAGCTTGCTCGGCTACACTGTAGACGGGTAAGGGGTGTCATAGAATCAAATACGTTATGGATGGCAAAATCATCACGGTAGAGGAGAAGAAGCTATGTTAGTCATTAAGCCCCAGTCAGTTCCTTATGTGGAAGTAACTGAACGATCCTTAGAGAGTTCATTCCAAGCATTGGAATTATAAGGAATGGCCCTGGGAGATGGGGGAGTTGCAGCCATGGTTGCAAAAGTGATGCTGAGAAATGGCTACGAAGAGGGCAAGGGATTAGGCGCTACATTATAAGGAATTGTTGAACCCGTGTTAGCTACTCAGAGAAATGGTTGCTTCGAGTTAGGATATGAGGAAGATACTTTGACTGACAGAAGGTTTTGGATGAGGAACATGCTTAGGGATCGAAGATTTGACAAATCACTTGGAATGATGAAAAACGTTCCGAAAATTGCAGATGTTTTTACCACGCCAATCATTGAAAACACAGAAGAAGAGGATGGAGAATCTCCCTCAAAGCTATCTATCAATGTCCTATGTTGGATCCCATGTCGAAAATGCTGATCTCATCGACCACTGAGGGGTAAGAACTGGATAATTAGGAAGCCGAGGATATCTTTATGCTTTATTCCTACTAAAGTATATTTTGTTACCGACACTTGATTACTCCATCCATGGTGATAAGTGTGATTCTGTAAATGGACCTTTTCTTATGATAAAATGATTAACAAATTAATAGCACACTTTCCCAAGTTCTATGTCCAATATTTTCTTTTAAAAGTTCATTATTAAAATCTATTCTTTAATATACTCCATTTTTCATTTCTTCAGGACGATTGACCAACCCAGCCATAATAATCTAATCAACTTTGAAATTACTTATGTTAACTTTGATAGTCCCATAATCGCTATTGACATAAGTGATTCCGAAGAAGAGTCTGTGAAAGAGTAGGTAGAAGTGAATGAACCCACTCTGGTACCCTGTGGAGATGAAATGAATACCTTAAATTTGGAGATAGAGGAAAATAAAAAGGAACTCAAAATTGTGAATAACAAAGAATTAGAAGACATGATCCAATTACTAAAGGAATTCATTGACGTATTTTCTAGGGGTTACGATGATATGCTGGGGTTGGATCCCCAAATAGTCACACATAAAATTCCCTTAATTCCTGGGATAGTCCTAGTTAAACAAAAATTGAGGAGAATGAACCCTAACACACTGCTTAAGGTCAGGGATAAAATTAAAAAGCAATATGATGCCAGATTCCTAGAAGTGGTAAAATACCCTGAATGGGTAGCTAATGTCATCCCTGTAATGAAGAAGGATGGCAGGGTAAGAGTATGTGTTGACTATAGGGACCTTAATAAGGTGAGTTTGAAAGATGATTTCCCTCTCCCACATATAGATGTGCTAGTGGACAATGCTACAGGATTTGGGAGATGTTCATGTATTAACAGAGCCTTAGGTTATAATCAGATTTTGATGGACAAAGACGACAAAGAAAAGACTACCTTTATCACCTAGTAGGGAGTCTTTTGCTACCGGGTGATGCCCTTTGGGCTAAAGAACGCAGAGGTTACCTACCAACATGCCATGGCCACATTATTCCATGACATGATTCACAAAGAAGTGGAAGTTTATGTGGATGACATTATCATTAAATCTAGAGGGACTAAAAGCCATGTACGGGTATTAAGAAAAGTATTCAAAAGGCTCAGAAAGTATCAACTGAAGCTGAACCTGGCTAAATGTGTGTTTGGGCAAGATCAAGAAAGCTATTGGGATTTATAGTGAGTGAGAAAGGAATAGAAGTGGATCCAGACAAAGTTCAAGCCATTCAAGAAATGCATCCCTAAAGACGGAAAGGGATGTGTGTAGTTTCCTGGGAAAAATGAGCTACATTTTAAGATTCATCTCTAATCTCATGGCCAAGGATAAACCCATTTTCAAGTTACTCAAGAAGAACAATACCGCCAAGTGGGATCAAGCTTATCAAGAAGCTTTTGAAAAGATTAAGTAGTATTTGTCAAATCTACCATTATTAGTTCCTCCGGTAACAGGTAGGCTGTTAATTTTGTACATAGCAGTTCAGCAAAGCTCGATGGGTTGTGCTTTGGGACAACATGATGACACTGGGAGGAAGGAAAAAACCATTTACTATTTAAGCAAGAATTTCAATGAATGCAAGTTAAGATACTCACTCCTGGAAAAAACCTATTGTGCATTGGCATGGACAGTGAATCGACTCAAACATTACATGTTAAATCATAAAACGGGGCTCATCTCTAGAATGGATCCAATCAAGTACATATTTGAAAGCCCATTCATACCTGAAAGAATAGCAAAATGGCAGGTCATACTTTCTCAATATGACATTGTCTATATGATAAGAAAGGAAGTAAAAGGAAGTATGATAGAAACCCAATCAATTATTATGAGGCTCTGGATTTCGAATTCCCAGATGAGCATATTAATGCAGTAGGCGATGATGAGAAGGGACCAGATGACGTGTGGGAAATGTATTTTGACAGAGCAATCAATTTATCCAGTAATGGGATTGGGGCAGTGCTTGTAGCCCCAGATGGAAAATATTTCCCAATAGCTGTTAAGCTAAGATTTGGCTATACTAATAACGTAGCAGAGTATAAAGCCTGCATGAGTGGCTTACAGGCTGCCATTGAAATGAAGATAAGGAAATTAGAGGTGTATGGGAATTCAGCTCTAATCATTTACTAAGTCAAAGAGGAATGGCAAACTAAAGGCCCGAAACTAATCTTGTATCAGTAAGGAATTTGAAGAGATTTCCTTCACTCACCTGAGCTGTGACAAGAACCAATTTGTCGATGCCTTAGCTACTTTAGCCGTGATGACTCAAATGGAGGAAGGGCAGATAACGCAGTTATTACAAATTAAAGCAAGGAGTGAGCCAGCATACTGCATTATGACTAAAGAAGAAACAAGTGGCAAACCTTGGTATCATGATATTTAAATGTACATCAAAAATAGAGAATACCCTCCTGGGGCAAGCAGAAACAAAAGAAGAATGATCAAAAGGTTAGCACTAGAATACTTCCTAGTGGTGAAATCTTATATAAGAGGACCTCCAAAGGCGAGTTGTTATGCATGAAAGCAAAAGAAGCAAGGAGGATTCTTTTTGAAACCCATGAAGGGAACTGTGCTACTCATAGCAATGGGTATATGATGGCTAAGCAGATCCTAAGGCGGGGTTACTTCTAGACCACTTTGAAAAAAGACTGCATTGAGTACTTCTAGAAATGTCACAAATGCCAAATTTATGCTGATCGGATAAATGTCCCGCCTCATCAGCTCTATAATCTTGTCTCACCATGGCCTTTTGAAATGTGGGGCATCGATGTAATTGGTCCAATTAATCCAAAAGCATCCAATGGACACAGGTTCATTTTGGTAGCCATTGATTACTTTACTAAATGGGTTAAAGCTACCTTATATGCTCACATCACTTAAAATACATTTCTGAAGTTCTTTAAGAATAATATTATCTACCGGTATGGTTTTCCTGGTGGGATTATCACTGACAATGCCAAGAATTTAAATGGTCTAAAGATTCAGAAGTTGTGTGTTCAGTACAAGATATGGCATCTCAATTCATCACCATACCGACCCTAGATGAATGGAGCTGTGGACATTGCCAATAAAAATCTCAAGCGAATAATAGGAAAAATGATTATCACTTTTAAAGATTAGCATGATATGCTTCCCTTCGCTCTTCATGGCTATCAGACCACAGTAAGGATGTCAACTGGGGCAACTCCATATCCGTTGGTCTATGGGATAGAAGCTATTTTGCCAATAGAGGTGGAAATTCCTTCCTTAAGGATTCTAAAAGAGGCAGAATTGGATGAGACAGAATGGGTTCAATCAAGGTTAGATCAGCTGAATTTGAAGGATGAGAAAAGACTAATAGTAGTATTCCATGGGCAGTTATACTAAAGAAAAATGGCTAGAGCATTTGATAAGAACGTACGCCCACGCAAATTCCAATCAGGAGATCTCGTTTTAAAGAAGATCCTCCCAAATCAAAGCGATTCCCGGGGCAAGTAGTCACCAACTTACGAAGGGTTTTATGTGGTTAAAAAAGCATTTTCTGGCAGTGCACTGATCTTGACTCACATGGATGGGGAAGAATTGCCAAGGCTGGTGAATGCAGATGCTGTAAAAAAGTATTATGCATAAAAAAAAGGAGTGGGGGTGAAAACCCAAAAGTGCACTCCTAGCAAAATGTGAGAAAGGAGGCGAAAACCCGTAAGGGCACTTTTTGTAAAATGAGTGAAGGGTGAAAACCCAGAAGGGCACTTCAGAAAAGAGAGCAAAAAAAAAAAAAGGGAACCCTAGGAGTGAAAACCCAAAAGGGCGCTTTTAGTAAAAAATGGTGGAGAAATAAGGAGGGTCTCAAGATCAAGGGACAATGAGTTACACAAAATGCTTTTCAGAAGGTTACTTGGAACGCTGGCGATTGAGGGACTTCAAGGTTAACTAAGGGCATTTGTGAGATTTATCCTTGTACCCTTTCCTCTAAAAATTATATCTTTATTCTTTTGATCATAAAATCATAGCATGATTATCTTCTCACGCCATGAATAAATTTGTCTACCTTGGTTTATGCGCTATTAACTTGTTAAAGCTTTTTATAAGATAAGAATTTAAACACAAGTAGCTTCATATACTTTATTTTGAGATTTGTAGGAAGGTAAACAATTAACAGGCAACTGGTGCATCTAAGAGCACAAACCCAAAAGGGAGCTCCTAGCAAAATGTTAGAAAGGAGGCAAAAACCAACAAGGGCACTTTCTGCAAAATAAGTGAAGGGTGAAAATCTAGAAGGATACCTAAAAAAAGTGAGGAAAACAAAAAGGGGAAAGGAGGGAGCTAAAGCAAAAAGGGCTTTAGGAGAAAATCATGGGCCAAGCCTTGAGACTCGTTCTGACCTTTTCCATTAATCATTTATCTTCAGGACCTTGTTAAGTAAACTTTGCTTGGATAAACGCCCTACATCAGATTTGCTTTATAAGCATTAAAGGTACATACATAAAACTTATCTACAACAGTTGGTTAAGTCAGCTTTGTTTCGCTATTTTGCAACCACCGCAAGTGCACAGATTGCTAACAAGTAATAAAGTGATGGGTAGAGCATCGTTCCCACAAGGATTTTTTTTTAGCAAGTACCAATTTACACAGTAATTTTGACTATTTAGGCTATAGAATAGTTATGGAATGAAGTTTGTTAACTTAAAACACTAAAAATGGTAATCTTAAAACGAAGTGATTTATTTGAAACAATTCTAGAATTAAGATTTCACACTTGAATCATACTAGGGATGTTATCTAGTTTATTTACTAAATAGAGGAATCGTTTTCCTTAATGGAAATTAGTCCTAAGTTATCCTAAATACTCTCTTAAGGCACTTAGGGTGTATTCTAATTAACTCAAACCCTACTTTCGTAGCGATTAAATTAATTAATATCCTTTAAGATTTTTTACCAATTTTGAAGTTCCACAAAGGTATCAGCCTATGTCTAGGTCAGAATTCCTCGGTTGAAGATCTTGATTTTCTAATGTTAATCTTCACCTTTCAGTCCTTCGATTAACATCTACAATCATGGTTAAGTGGGTACCAGCACATAACATGCATTAAGATTATAAGAAATTAAATCGAGAAACGAATCTCAAATCCAATAAATAAAACTTAGTATTCATGCATAATAATAATTACAAGCGCTACTCTCCCAAATCCAGAATAAGAAAACTACTCACTCATGATGAGTCCAGCAAACATCATGATAAAAGGTAAAAATAGTAAAAAGAAAATCATGTAAAAGAAATAAAACATGGAAATCTGTCTAGGGAGATGAAACGAAGGAACCGAAGAGAGTTGCAGCTTTGATCTTGTAGAGCTTCAGCTGGAAAACTTCTTTTGGCACTAATGTTTCTCTCCTCAAGACGGCTGGATTTCTCTCCTTCAAAACTCCTCAAAAGTGCTGTCAAAGGATAAAAGAGAGAGCGAATCGGCCAAACCAACCTAACAAAAACCAACCCTTTTTCTGATGTTTTCTTTTCTATTTATAGTCGTTGCTCTAGGGTTAGGTCATTTGTGAGTCCAAAAGGCTTTAGGATTCTCGTTTGAATCAAGAAACAAGAGCAGGAATTCGAGTCAAAAACTGGCTATCACATAGTACACGGTCTGTGTGTCACTACACGGGTCCCGGCATGTCGGGCCGTGTAACTTGCTGTAGGAGAATTGCGGAATCTTGCATTGGCACAGAAAGTTACATGGGTCTGCGCTAACTACACGGGCCTGATTACATGGGCCCTGTACTATTGTTCCCATAAGGTTCTTCAAGCTTGTCCCTGGCAGAGACTTACACGGGTCCCTGCATATTACACAGGTCTACTTACACGACCCGTGTACTTGTGTTTCTCCTTTGATTTTCTTAGCTTTCTTCTGGCAGAGAGTTACACGGGTCTGAGGCTTGGTTGACACGACCCGTGTACTTTGTATCAACATAATTCTATGTCTCTTAACTTCTCCAAGCTTTCCTTTGCACTCCCATACTCTGGGGCTTCACTCAAACACCTGAAATGATGCAGAAAACATGGAATTAAGGGTTTGATAATAGAAATTACAAAAACTAATGAAATCAACTACTATACATGAAAATACTTGCCTAAATGCTCTAAAATAGTATACAAATGTGCTTAAAAACATCTATACAATTCAAGTGTATCAGGCTTCAAGTTGATTTTAATTTCCTAGCATTTTAATTTCCTAGCATCAACCTCTAGATTCAAGATCCAAGTAACTTTTAATTCTTAGAATTTAATTTTTTATTATCAACCTCTGGATTCAATATTGAAGTTGATTTTAATTTTCATATTTAAATTTCTTATCACCAACCTCTAGGTTCAAGATCCAAGTTGATTTTAATTTTTAGCATTTAATTTCCTGTCATCAACCTCTGGATTCAAGATCCAAGTTGATTTTAATTTTTTGCCATTAATCTCTGGGTTCGAAATCCAAGTTGATTTTAATTTCTTGCCATCAACCTCTGGGTTCAAGATCCAAGTTGACTTTAATTTCTTGTCATTAATCATCAACCTCTGGATTCAAGATCCAAGTTGATTTTAATTTCTTGCCATCAATCTCTGGATTGAAGATCCAAGTTGATTTTAATTTTCAGATTTTAATTTCCTATCATCAACCTCTGGGTTCAAGACCCAAGTTGATTTTAATTTCTTGTTATCAACCTCTGGATTCAAGATCCAAGTTGATTTTAATTTTCAGCATTTTAATTTCATGTCATCAACCTCTGGATTCAAGATCCAAGTTGATTTTAATTCTTAGATTTTAATTTCCTATCATCAACCTCTGTGTTCAAGATCCAAGTTGATTTTAATTTCCTGTTATCAACCTCTGGGTTAAGACCCAAGTTGATTTTAATTTCCCAGCATTTTAATTTCCTCTCATTAACCCCTAGATTCAAAACCCAAGTTGATTTTAATTTCTCAGTATTTTAATTTCTTGCCATCAATATCTGGGTTCAAGATCCAAGTTGATTTTAATTCTCAGATTTTAATTTCCTGTTATCAACCTCTGGACTCAAGATCCAAGTTGATTTTAATTTTCATCATTTTAATTAATTTTCAGCATTTTAATTTCTTGTCATCAACCTCTAGATTCAAGATCTAAGTTGATTTTAATTTTCAGATTTTAATTTCCTGTCATCAACCTTTGGGTTCAAGATTCAAGTTGATTTTAATTTCCTGTCATCAACCTCTGGATTCAAGATCCAAGTTAATTTTAATTCTTAGATTTTAATTTTCGATCATTAACCTCTGGGTTCAAGATCTAAGTTAATTTTAATTTTCTGTTATCAACCTCTGGGTTCAAGAACCAAGTTGATTTTAATTTCCCAGCATTTTAATTTCCTGTCATTAACCTCTGGATTTAAAATCCAAGTTGATTTTAATTTCCATTATTTTAATTTCCTCCCACCAATATCTGGATTCTAGATCTAAGTTGATTTTACCTTTTAGCATTGACCAACACTAGGGTTTAAGACCCAAGTTAATTCCAGCATTTCAGCTACCCAAAATATGGCTCTATGTCTTTACATGATTTCTATACGAGAGAATTTTATTCTCCCTAATAGAAAACATGTAAAGAGGGCTAGCTGTAGACACCGCATTTTGGGCTGATCTTTAATCATAACTCACATTTCAGCCGATCTCCCTTGCAGGCGTTTTACCCGATCTCTACCACTTACTTGACCTCAAGTCATTTTCTCCGAACCCACAATAACTTGTTCCCAGATGAATAATAAATCCAGAGTCTATCCGATCTCATGAATAAATTGAGCATTTTGATCTCTATGTTTATTTGACCTGTTTTGATTAATTGCTGAACCATTAGTTTGCATTTAGTTTTTCGATCCCTTAACCCCAAATTTTAGGTAATTCCAGGCAGTTTCAGGATTAGATCTCACTCGCATTGTTCAAACATCTAAGCAAATTAATATCTTATCCGATCTCTGAGTGATCTTGAACCTAGCAAAATTGGATAGAGACTTGATCTTAAATAATGTATTTTCAAAGGTTTCCTAATCTCATCTTTGTGCTTAATGTTTATCGAGCTCTTTAAGTAGTCATGTTCAATAACCAATCTTAAGATTTGTGATTGGACTTATCCAATTAGTTGGGAATTGAATTAACACTCATTCATTCTTAGTTTGGTATTTTTTCGATCTCATCAAGAACCGATTAATAAAGAAATCAGGAAATAGAAGGAGGGATCGGGAAGCAGGAAAAGATCAGACGCAAGAAGAGTGGATGAAGATCAGAATAAGAAGTCTCAGATTAGTCAACCATAATGAGAGATCGGATAGATCGAGTAATGACCTATAGAGATCAGAGGTGCTTGAGGAGACGAATCGTTCCCAATCATGACCTTTGATTTATAAGTTTGACTCTTTGCTGTTGGATTACAAGCGGTTAAAGCAGCTTAGTACATCCTAATTTACACCGTTGATCATAATTGTAAGGACAGGTTTGAAACCCTTAGATTAAAAAGTGAATAACTAATTCAGCACCTTTTATTCCCAGCCCTTGGATCGATTTTGTAAGGCAGAATTCTTAACCATTGGATGAAAGGATGAAAGGACAGAGATTCTAAATGAAATCCTAACCTTCAATTTTGATTCTCTTTAATTCTAAGATGTAGGATCGTGTCCTTTTAGATCCAAACCCTTTATCTCCTCCTGTTGAAATCTTGACCCTCTATTTTTGAGCACCCATCTCCTATAAATACCTGCATGCAATACTATGGAGGTAGTGGTGATTATTAAGGAAAAACACTGAATTTTTGCTGTAGCTTTATTATCTTTCAATAAGAAACTCCCACAGTTTCTAGAGACTTTAGAAATAAGTTTCTAAAAGATCTCGTTACTAAAGCTACATGTGTTGCAATCCATATCCTTAACAACCATGCACCATCTTGAAAATCCAAGCACAGCCCGTCAATAAGATATCACTTTCATCACTTTCGGCACCTCAGAGTCACCTTACCGTCTCAGCTTTAGTAGCTTCGGATTCGCAAGGACATCGGTACTGGCTCACTCGTTATTTCAGCTCTTTACAGGTAATCATTTAACTTATCATTCTCAAAGTATCACTAGCCAATGTTCATGACATAAGTATTTTTAAGGTTCTTCGTCACACCAAATCTTTAGAATAATTTTACATCAAATTTGACTTATCTCACAAATATAACCATTGTTTTTTTTGTTGTGACGTTCGCAAGTTTTACTTTTATCGTTACTTTATTCTTAATTTTCTTCATTTTATTTCTCATGAGAAATGACAGTTTGAGTCACTGATATTCTGTAAGGAGTACAGATGGAAGTGACGATATGGAGATTCCCGATCTGAACAAAAGAAAATTGTAACACCCCTCACCCATCTACAGTATAGCCGAGCAAGGCGTGCTACACGGCGTGCCGGAGCACTTAGTATGTGATTATCTCATTTTTTGAACTCAATTTGATTTAATAAGTTGCCAGATTTTCATAACATACTAGTTCTATTTTCATACTTTAATAAAATCAGTGTTTCAAAAATGGTAATAAAAATCTAGCAAGGTGCCATCTGTATTTCGGACAAACTGTCCTTCTAAACCTATTAAAAACAGTTCAATATAATAATATCAACCTTCCAAATAATTTTTTAGTCTCAAAATTTTATAGTTTCAAAATACAATCCATCATAATTTATATTTATCTAAACACTCTCCATAAGAGTATAATATGTATAAATTATTACAAACCTTAAAGTTTTAGAATATACAAAATTGCATA
The DNA here is from genome assembly GCF_030052815.1 of Hevea brasiliensis. Taxonomy (NCBI): domain Eukaryota; kingdom Viridiplantae; phylum Streptophyta; class Magnoliopsida; order Malpighiales; family Euphorbiaceae; genus Hevea; species Hevea brasiliensis. Next base: position 34,971,544 of record NC_079496.1, read on the forward strand.
ACAAAATGTAAAAATACAACTGATAATCATTACACAAGATCCTAAGTCCTACCATGTATGCAGTGCAGTGCAGATGACTCTGGACACCTGTGCAGATCTAATGTCATACCCAATCGTAGGTTTGTTGGGCTCCCTAGCTGTGTCTCCAATACATACACGTTACAAAAGCAACGCGCTAAGCAATTTTGCTTAGTGGTGCCAAATATAAAGAAATATACACTAAAATAAAGTAAATGAATTATTTATGAATTTATGACATCGATATTCTTTATAGTTGTTGATTCTACTTTTGTTTGCTAACCTTTCATTTTTGCTAATTTTTGGTGGTGTTGTATGTCAATAAACTGAATTTAGTTATTTGAATTTAATAATGCTTAAATTAACTGCCCGTGTAGCCTATGTACTGACCAGACTAGATAAACGGATATACTGGCACTGGATACCTAGTACCTCGGGCCGTCACAATATCGGTCACAAAGTGTCTCCCGGCGTGCAAACAGTGTGGCTAAAAAGCCATATAATCAATCCGGCGATAAGCCAAGTATAATAACACAATACATATAGCTGTAGGCTATTAACGTCATAGTGCGGCATAATAAGCCATAAAAACACAGTATGGCATAAAGCCATTTACAGAACAGCTGTCAGAATCCTATTGGCATGCCACACTATCCAAACTAGTCAACTAAGCAAACTAGGGCACATTACAAATTAATTATTCAATTCCTCATTTTTTTGAGTTTTCTAATTATCATGTAATTCACAAGTCAATGTAAATGTTGACCTTTCTAGCTAATATGGATAAGTTGATTCTAGCATCAACATGTCACAAATTGCAATTCAATATGCTGCCAATATAGTTTAATTTACCATTTTTACAAGTTGGTATTCATTGCCAAATTACTTCAAGCATCATCATATGTAAATGTCAAATTTTCAGTTTTAGTGTGCTAGATTAGTCTAGCTTAATGTCCTATTTCTCTTGGTTTTCAGCTTCTAGTCAAAGAAGCAAAACTGTAGCTCTATGTTTTATTGAGCTTTTGGAAAAATTTTAGGTCATTCTGAATTGTATAGACCAAGATATGGTCAATTTACTAAAGCTACACAAATTGCACCTTTAGTGTAAAATTTGGTCAATTTTAGGTCACATTTAGTTCTGGCAGTTTTGGTACCCAAACTTATGCAAACCATTTGACTTGGTTCTGGCTATTTCTGGGCTTTGGTGTCTTTGTAAGAATTGTAGCTCTATGTCTAAGCTATCCATGGTAAAAATTTCAGGTCATTTGGACCTGTTTTGAGTGAGTTATGGTCATCCTAATGACTACTATTTGTATGATAAAAAATCTAGGCTTGCACTTACCAATTCCGGATTTGGTCATTTTTAAGGTCAGTTTCTAGGTAGATTTTTGGCAACATTTTCACACAAAAGTTGGCCTATTTGGTGTCTAGTTTCACCCCCCATTGGCATCATACCAATTGGGTTCACAATTTTGCACTTATGACCTAATTTAGGTACTGCCAACACACACAACCTGTATTTGAAAATTACACTTCCAATTTTGACAATCCTCCTCCTCCCTACATTTCAATATTCAATCAAGGCACTTCTATATATATTGAACACACTTCCAGCAAAGCATTTTGGGCAGAACACTCAAGTGCTCAATACACACAATACACCATTAAAGTTCAACATTTACTTCCACTGAAATTTAACATACCTCAACACCAATATTATACATACACTTCCATGGCAACTACACATGCTGCCCACAATTTAACACCATCACATCTCATCAATAATTTACATAAACTCACATACAATTTCATAATATTATAGGCTGCCAAACATGGCATTTTACTAAAGTATCAAAATCCCATTTTCAAACCCTTAATTCAATTGTCATTTCAAACACACACTTGCAAATAAACTGTAATACATTTATTTACTTAAATCAATATGCCTAATCATCATTTACATGTAGAATTAAGTAAACTCTCATAGTCTTCCATAGCTGTCGAATTTGAGCCCATCAAATACTCATCCAATTCTCCCAATTTCTCAACAATTCAACTCACTATAACCTTAATTCAAAGTTTAACTAAGCAAGGAAGGAAAATTGGACACTAACCTTTTTTTTTTAGCTTTATAAAACCTTACCAAATCTCCTCCTTTTTGCTGCCTATCTCCTTCCCAAGATGTGTGAACCTAGTTTAATGAAGAGAATTTATGGTTTTATGTTGAAAATGGGAGAGAATTAAGCTTTGCATGGAAAATTTTCCATGGAGAATTGGGAGTGATCAATTGGCCATTGTTGGAAGCTTGAAGGAAATGAGTTAGTTAGTGGAGAAATTGGCCTTAACATGTGTATTTATACCCTCACTAATAATGGTAATATTATTATAATAATCAAGTTTTAGTATTTCTAATTATACCTCCTTTATTTCCCTTAATTACATTACATATATAATTTCATTTTTCATGTGATTTTTAAAATTTAACACCACTTATTTTTAATGGACATTTAGGTCAAAAGGCAACTCTAAGTATCAAATGACCAAAATGCCCCACTTCGGGTTATATTCTCGATTTTTCGATAATACAGATTTTGTCACACCCTACCCCTCTGTAAGGCATAACATGATCCCGTAGTATACCTAATGAATTACCAACTCCGTCTACTGATAACCCATTAAATACACTACAAGGGATTTTAAAAACTTTTCTTACTTCTTTTACAGTGGTGAGCACTATTTACAGGTATTAAAAACTTTGGTGAACTGAAGTGAAACAACTAACTCATTTGGTTTATTTGGAATTCCTGTAAAAATTTTGGCAGAGTGCCATCTATATTTTGGACAAAATAGTTCTTTAGAAAACCTGTAAAAAGCACTTCAATAATTTTCCAAATCTCAACTCCAATACATTTCTCAACACAACAATTTATCAATTCAAATCCATAGAAATTTTTCAAAGTCTGAGATAAGGAAATATAATACAATTTTTACAAGTCAAATAACTCATAATTAATTTACAACTTCAAGGTACAATTTGAATTTACAACTGCTCAAAACCAAAAACAAAATGTACATACAGTGTCATACATTACAGTACAAAATGCAAAATACTGGTATACTCATTATACCCGAAAATCTCTCGCTGACGGTACTAGCAGCCTAGTCTGCTGCCCTGTCTGTCTCTCTACCTGCGACAGCAATAAAAAGCTATCGCTGAGACAATGTCTCAGTGGTGCACAACATTAACCAAATACAAGTTCAAATCGCAATTCATAATTCAAATAAATGATGGATACGTAAAACCATAATTAAATTCAAGACAATAAATGTCATAAAGAATTTAACACAATATCACATTAAATCTCAGTAATCGAAACATAGTTAAATTCAAAAGACAGTAAATGTCAATAAGAATTTAAACTCCATTTCACAAATTATCAAATCGCATAATAACACAATTTAGTCAAATAATTTAATAATACAGTGTTGCCAATTCATTCACAACTTAAGCCATGACACAAATTTCTGATCAATGCCGCGTTGTACACCACGACAAAACAATCACAACCCTACTAATCGAAATCAATGAGGAAGGGAGCTAGCTATATAATGAGTACTCATCCGATCACCTCAACTGGTAAACCAGAGAGGGAGAAAAATAAACGATCACGACTCCATAAATGGAGAAGGAAATAAATGATCACAACTCCATAAATGGAGAAGGAATGATATGATACTGTCATGCTAAGTGTGAACACAAAATCAATTCCAAACATTTTATTCAAATGATTCGTGAGAATCCAATAAATTTCCCAAGTCATAATTTCATACACAAAATGGCAACACAATTCATAATTAACTTCAATTTTCACAAATCACACTAAACCAAATTTTCCACAATTTCAAACCATTTACAATGCTTTTTAAGCAATGAGTATCCATCAATATCATTCAAACAATTTCTCACAGTTTCAAATCATTTACAATGCTTTTCAAGCAATAAATATCCATTCAAACACATTTCCACAATTTAAAACAATAATGTACAAATAGTCAATATTTATTTCAATTGAAAAATTCAAAAGAAATAGTTGTTGTGCACAAACACAATTTAAATCAATAACATACAATTAATCATATGAAATCTTATTCAGAGTAAAATCAGTTGAAAACTAGTTGTGCACAAACACAATTTAAAACAATAACATACAATTAATCATATGAAATATTATTCAGAGTAAAATCAGTTGAAAACTAGTTGTGCACAAACCTCTGATGACTGTCTCCCTGGTCTGGACTCAGTGTTTCCTTCCCTTTCCCTGAGTCTTTAGTAACTGAGAAACACAATTTGAAGTGTTTCAGTGCTAAATTAATTTGCCTCTAACGATAATGTTCGATAATTAATTCACTGAAGGCTATTATTTGCTCAATCACCTAATATACCGACCCTCGATGCGTTTTAGGTAAATTAGGTTTTAGTGTCATTAATATGTCACATTCGATAGGGTTTTAGGGTTGGTACGTTTTACCAAACTCATTTCCTTGTTTAGTGCATTTTAATGCAACTTGCTGGATTACGGGATACTAGTTTGACCTAGCCGGATGACCTAGTTCCCTCGGTTTTCGGGTTTCGGACAAAACTACAAACTTGTAGATCTATGTCTTATTGCACGCGGGGCAAAATTTTAGGTCAATCCGAGTTAAGTAGAACAAGTTATGGTCATTACACTATCGCTGGTCAAATGGCATCAAATTAGGTCAATTTTAGGTCAATTTGGTCAACTTTGGTTCGGCCAGTTTTTGGACCCGAAGTTGTGCAAGTTGTTTGACTTGCTTATGGTCATTTCTGGGTTTTGGTGTCTTCATAAGACTTGTAGGTATGGGTCTTAACTATTCGTGGTTAAAATTTCAGGTCAATTGGACCTGTTTTGAGTGAGTTATGGTCTAAACACTCACTGCTGCCCAATTGGTCATTTTTCAGGTCCTAATTGCACCTAATCCGAATTGGTCATTTTCTTAGGTCACCTTGCAAGCAGAATTTTGGTATGTTTTCTCAATGAAAGTTGGCACATTTTGTGCCTATTTTCACCTTCAATTGGTTTCATACCAATTGAGGTTACACATTTAAACTTATTGGCTAAAATGTACACTGCCCTTGGTTACTTTGCTTAAAACACATCAATTACACACATTTACCTTGCAATATGTTTACTTCCCTACCAAATCTGTTTTGGTACATTACCAAAAACACATTCCCCTTTACATTAACATCATTTTGGGCAGATTACAATTATCCTCAATACACCAATTAACACTCAATTTACAAGTTCTAAGTACAATCACATACACACCTAACCATTACAAATTTTTGCATATACTTTACACAACAAGTTCATATACATATCCATCAATCCTTCTATGTCAATATTCTGCCAACACTTCCATGAATACATACATTTATTCAAGTGTCCCCAAGCTGCCGAAAATCTTCTTCAACACCAAATTGTTCTACAATTCATCAATTCCCATCCAAGTGCCAAAACTCACCATACAAATATGAAGTAATTCACTAGGTTTATTAAATCATCATAACTAACATAATTCTCATCAAATATATGTACAAGTACTTCATCAATACATGATTACATGGCTGCCCAAAAATGGATATCTCAATACTCTTCAAACTTAAAAATTTCCTTCACAAAACCAACACCCATAACATGTGTACAAAGTTTATCAAAGAAATCTTCAAAAATGCTAAATTACCTTATGGTTGGAGCTTGTTAAACCTTGCTTAAACTTCTTAAATTTGGTATCAAACTCTTCCTTGTGATGTGTAGACAAACTTTAATGAAGAACCCTAGGTGATTGGAGTTGAAATGGAGGAGTGCATGGAGCTTGATTGAAAAATGGCCATGGAGGATTTTTCTTCTTCAATTCGTCTAAGTTAAGGGAGTGAGGAAGATGAACATTCTGCTGGATATAGTGGACTTACACCTGCCCCATTATGTGTTTATTATATTCCTTTAGTGGCCCACTCACTCAATTTTAACTATATAATAAGCTTACATGTTTTATTTACACATTTTTCACTCCATTTTGGCTATTTACTTTAGGTACCACTAAACTAATTTTTCATTTTATTTTCTAAGTGTAATATTATTTATTTTTAATGGACATTTAGGTCAAAAGACAATTCGGGATGTCAAATGACCATAATACCCCTGTTCGGGTTGCATTCCCGACTTTTCGGTAACACCGGGTTTTGTCTGTTTTTCGATTTCTCACTTTTCTTTGTACTAATTATTTAATTTTTCTTTGATCTTTCTAATGATATTTATTCCTCAATAAGGTTCTATTTAAGTCCTAAAAATATTTTCCAGAGTTCCCATGATCCAGGAGCTAGTCAACGGTCCACGTGGTAGCTTCCGTCTGATCACCCATCGCTAGGGTTTCCGGCTCACTTAACTTGGTTACATTTCTTTGCTATGATTTTTCCTTTGTTTTTCTTGTATTTTCTTTTCTTGTATTTCATTATTTTATGTCTCCTCACTCATATTGAAGTGTAGTTCTAGGCATCCTAGCTGTCCGGACAGCACTGGTCACCGAGCGATGAACGCACTCTAGAACTTAGGGTGTTCTGATTTTTATGCTTCTCGATTTTTCGTTTTTTCTTTGTACTAATTTATAAATTTTTCTTTGATATTTCTAGTGTCAATTTTATTTCAATAAACCTTTACTTATGTCCCGAAATTTAATCGAGGTTCCCATGATCTGGGTCGGCAATTGCCTTCGTGTAATTTCCAGTCACGGTCACCCATCGCTTCTGATCTTGGCTCGTTAAATTAGTTTCATTTCCTCTCTTTTATTTTTCTTTAATTTTTCTTGTATTTTCTTTTTATTTATTTCATCATTATATGTCTGTTCACTATCACCGAAGTGTAGTTCTAGACATCCTCACTTGCCTAGACTAATTTTAGGTTACAGGAGCAACAGAACATACAGAATACATATAGGGAGGATGTTACAACTCTTCCCCTCTAAATAAAAATTTCGTCCTTAAAATTTACCTAATGTGAAGAGCTGAGGAAACTGTTGCCTCATTGTCTCCTCGCTCTCCCATGTTGCCTTTTCCATGTTGTGGTGCCTCCATAGGATTTTGACTAGTGGAATTGACTTGTTTCTAAGCTCTTTTACCTCTCGTGCCAAGATTTTAATCGGTTCTTTTTCATATGTCAGGTTAGGTTGTACCACAATTTCTTCTACTGAGATGATATGTGAAGGATCTGATCTGTATCTTCTGAGCATCGAGACATGGAATACGTTATGTATCTTATCCAGCTCAGGTGGTAAGGCTAATCTGTAGGCTACTGGTCCCACACGTTCAATAACTTCATACGGGCCAATAAACCTAGGGCTTAATTTTCCCTTTTTCCCAAATCTCAACACTTTCTTCCACGGTGATACTTTGAGAAATATCTTCTCACCAACTTTATACTCAATGTCCTTTCTTTTCAAGTCAGCATAAGATTTATGTCGGTCTGAGGCAACTTTCAAATTGGCCTTTATCAGTTTCACTTTTTCCTCTGTCTGTTTTACCAGGTTTGGTCCCACTAGCTTATCTTCACCCAATTCAGTCCAACATACAGGTGTTCTGCATTTTCTCGATACAGTGCTTCATAGGGTGCCATTTGTATGCTAGCCTAATAGCTATTGTTGTATGCAAATTCTACCTGTAACACTGCTCACCCGTCTACAGTGTAGCCGAGCAAGGCGTGCTACACGGCGTGCCGGAATACCTAGTTTGTGATTATCTCATTTCCTGAGCTCAATTTGATTTTAAGAAGTCTTTTATGTAATATTCATATCATGCTGATACTATTTTCATACTTTAATAAAATCAGTGTTTCAAAAATGGTAATAAAAATTTGGCATGGTGCTATCTATATTTCGGACAAACTGTCCTTTCAAACCTGTTAAAAATAGTTCAATATGATAATATCAAAATCTCAACTATTTCATAGTCTCGATTTCTCAGTAAAGTCAATAGACTTTTACAGTCATTAAACAGTTCCATAATACAGTCCATAATAATTTAAATATATCCAGAAAATCTCCATGTTATTTAATATGTACAAAATATTATAAGCTCTAGAGCTTTCATAATATTACAAGATATAGGGCCGAATTTCAAATACAACAGAAGTAAAAAATACAAGATATCCTAAGTCCTGCCATGTATGCAATGCAGTGCAGATGACTCTGGACTCCTGTGCAGATATGATGTCTCACCTGGTCGTAGGTCTGCTGGGCTCCCCAGCTGTGTCTCCAATACCTACGCGTTACAAAAGTAACGCGCTAAGCAATTTTGCTTAGTGGTGCCAAATATAAAGAAATATACACTAAAATAAAGTAAATGAATTGTTTACAAATTTATAATATCGATATACTTTGCAGTTGCTGGTTATACTTTTATTTGCTAATATTTCAATATTTGCTCATTTTTGGTAGTGCTGTATGTCAGTAGACTAGATTTAGCTATTTGAATTTAATAGTACTTGAATTACTGCACGTGTAGCCTATATACTGATCAGACTGGATAAACGGATATACTAGTACTGGGTACCTAGTACCTCGGGCCGTCACACCATCGGTCAGAAAGTGTCTCCCGATGTGCAACAGTGTGGCTAAAAAGCCATATAATCAATCCAGCAATAAACCAAGTATAAATACACAATATGTATAGCCGTAGGCTATTAAAGTCACAGTGCGGCATAATATGCCGTAAAAACACATTATGGCATAAAGCCATTTACAGAATAGCTGTCAGAATTCTATTGGCATGCCAACCTATCCAAACTAGTCAACTAGGCAAACTAGGGCACATTATAAATTAATTGTTAAATTCTTCAATTTTTAAAATTTACTAGCTATTATGTAATTCATAAGTCAATGCATATGTTGACCTTTTCAAGTACTATGGATAAGTTGTTTCTGGCATCAACATATCAAATTGTAATTCAGTATGCTGCCAATATAGTGCAATTTACCATTTTTACAAGTTGGCATTCATTGCTAAATTGTTTTAAGCATCATTGTATATAAATGTCAAATTCTCAATTTTTGTGTGCTAGATTGGTCTAGCTTAAAGTCCTATTTCTCTTAGTTTTTAGCTTCTGGTCAAAGAAGCAAAATTGTAGCTCTATGTCTTATTGCACTCGGGAAAAAATTTTAGGCCATTCTGAGTTGTATAGACCAAGATATGTTCAATTTACTAAAGCTGGACAGATTGCACCTTTAGTGCAAAATTTAGTCAATTTTAGTCACTTTTAGTTCTGGCAGTTTTGGTACTCGAACTTGTGCAAGCTAATTGACTTGGTTTTGGCCATTTTTGGGCTTTGATGTCTTCATAGGAATTGTATCTCTACATCTAAGCTTTCTATGGTATAAATTTCAGGTCAATTGGACCTGTTTTGATTGAGTTATGATCATTCTAATGACTACTGTTTATATGGTAAAAAATTTGGGTTGCAAGGTTGCCGTTCCGGATTTGGTCATTTTTAAGGTCAGTTTCTAGGCAGAATTTTGGCAACATTTCTCCATGAAAGTTCACATATTTGGTGTCTAGTTTCACCCCCCTTTGGCCTCATACCAATTGGGTTCATATTTTTGCAGTTATGACCTAATTTAGGTGCTGCCAACGTACACAACCTGCATTTAAATATCACACTTTCAATTTCGACAATCCTACTCCTTCCAATACTTCAATATTCAATCAATGACACTTCTATATATATTGTACAAAATTCCAGCAAACATTTTGGGTAGAACACTCAAGTGCTTAATGCACACAATACACCATTCAAGTTCAACATTCACTTCCACCAAAATTCAACATATCTCAATATCAATATTACACATACACTTCCATATACTCATACCTCAATATCAATTACACATGCTGCCCACAATTTAATACTATCATATTTCATTAATAAACTTCATATTCACACACACAAATTCATGATATTATAGGCTGCCAAACATAGCAGTTTGCCAAAGCATCAAGGTCCCATTTCAAACCCTTAATTCAAGCACTAACATGCACATACTTGGACATTAACCTACTACAACTTCCATTTGAGTTAATCAACCTTAATTCCCATCCATTAGAGGTAAGAAAAACTCAAATACAACAAATCTTCATTTTCACACCTTACCCCTCTGTAAGGTATAACATGATCCCGTAGAATACCTAATGAACTACTGCACTTCATCTACCGATAACTCATTAAGTACCCTACAAGGAATATTAAAACAATTTTCTTATTTTTGATAAGTGGTGAGCATTTCTAATGAGTATTTAAAACATTTAATTGAAATTGAAAACTAGTTAAAACTTTTGGCCCATTTTATTTTTTCGCAAATTTTATAAAAATTTTGACAGAGTTCTATCTGTATTTTGAGAAACTAGTTCTTCAAATACCTGTAAAAAGCACTTCTAAAAATTTTTCTCAACAACTGCTTCAATTTCACAATCAAACTCAATCCATTTCAACAACTCCATAATCATTTCAATCAATTTCTCAAGTTCAAAATTCAATAATCCTCAAAATACTAACAATACATTTCATTCAAATTAAATAAAATGGTTTCACTCATATTTCATCAGAGACAAAACAATTTATATACATCCTTACAAAATTTACATCAATAGAAATATAAACTAAACTTTATTACAAACTTCATACAAATTTTGTAAAATATGCTAAATACCAATTAAATATACATACATTTATATGCAATACATACATCAAAAGAAATATTTACAATTAGGGTATAAATTATACCCGATAACTTCAAGCTGAATGATCGTTAATCCTTAGCAGCTCAGTCTGCTGCTCTTCTAGTCTCTGTATCTGCGACAGCAATAGAAGCTATCGCTGAGTAGTAGGACTCAGTGGTGCACAACATACTAAAATAATATTTGTGCAAAACTTAAATTACATTTATTCAAAAATTTGACTGAACATGAGAATTAAATACAAATCATGAATTATGAGATTTTAATCCCAAACAATTCTATTTTGAAGTGTCAAATAACATTTCATAAAACCCATAGTTAGATCATGCCATTCGAAACAAATAGAATCTCAATAGCCAGAGGCTAAAGAGAAATCAGATCACAAGGCTAGCTAGCTCAAATATATGGATATCCATTCACATCCTCTTCTACTGGCACACCTCAAAACTTCTCCAGAGAAGGAATCAAAATTCGAAACTAATTACCCCCACTAGTCATGTTAGTGAAGTGTTCAAATATATGGTCATGACACTGTGGTTTCAAAACTTATCTTAACAATTTGCTAAACATTGTCATTTCAATATAAATAATAACTTTCAACAATTTAAATCAAAACATCATAAGAATGCCATAATTCAATATTTCACATTATTCAAAACAGTATGCAAAAGATAATTATAAAAAGTATACGTTGTGCACAAACCTCAAGCGAGTCACCTCTTGGCCTTGACTCGGTTCCTCAGGTTCTTTTCTGGTATTCTTTTTAACTGAAACACACAATTTCACAGTGTTTCAGTACCATAACTTGGCATAAATCCAAAAATAAATTTAACTTCACTTTTACCTAGCTCTAACGTGCTAAATTCGACGTTATTGAAATTTTGTATTTCGGGTTACTATTCACTGCACTATTTAAGTCAAATTATTGACTTTCTAAGGCTTAATAGGTATGGGAATTCCAACTTTACCCACATACCACATTTTTGTCACCAAACTTGTTGGTTGTGGTCATTTTTTCAAAACTTAGGTCTTTTAGGCAAAATTGCCAAATTTTCAATTTTGGTGTCCCTAATTGTACTATTTCATTGGTCAGTTTACTGTTGGAATTTGGCAAACCTTTCTTCATTAAAAATGTTCCCAATTGTCTTAAGTTTATTCTCCTTTTTGAATCACCCCAATTGGAGTTTTGTAGCTCAAGTTATAAGCAAATTACATTTACTGTTTATGCTGCAGAATTTTGGTTCTGCAGATTTGTTGATCCAAATTCATTCAGCAATTTGATCAAGTTAAGTCCATAATTTGGTCTAATTTTCTTCATATGAAATGTTCTACTATGTCTTAGGTTTTCATCTGTTCAAGAATCGCCTAAATCAGAGTTTTCTAGAGAGAGTTATATCCATTGAAACATTACTATTCAAATGGCAAATCTGCAGTCTGCAGATTCAGTGACCCAAATTAGCTCTGTAATTTGATTGGGTTAATAGCATAATTTGGGTTGGTGTTCTTCATGAAAGTTTTATGTCTATATCTCATCTAACCACTGGTAAAATTTCAGATCATTTTGACCTGCCTAGCTCGAGTTATGACCAAATGAACAAACACTGTTCATTTTGGTCAGGTTGTGCAGGGCAGCCTGCGATTTCTCAACTTTAGTCACTTTGTTCACTAGTTTTTATTTTGGGCAGGCTTCCTCAATGAAAATTGTGTCATTTAGTGCCTATTTTCATCCCCAATTGGTCCCATATCCATTGGACTTGTAAAGTTTTATTTTTGGTCCCTCAAAGGAAATTTTGGTCACGCTGCCAGCACATGACCTTGTCCAATCCGAATTGGCTTTTAATTCCAACACTTCTAACACACCTAATTTGGTCACAAATGACCATTTTTCACTTCACATTAGGTCAAAGACACCATTTAGAAGTTTTTCACATTTTTGGTCTCTAAACCCTAATGTCCAAACCCTAATTCACTAACCTCATGCATTGACTTGATTCCATGCCTCTAACCATAGTCATTCAACTAACTAAGGTTTATATACCCAATTAAATCCATCAAACCATGCAAATATACTCTCATATACATGCTGGCTGAAAATCATTCATGGTCCCTGAACAAATTTTTATTTCATTTTAAGCATTTTTCTAAGTTAACTAAGTTATAAACACAAGTAATAAACTCATTTGCAACTTAAATCACTAACCTTTGTGTAGCAACTTCTAACTCCCCTTTTCTCCAATTTTCTTTCTTCTTTTCTTCTTTCTTTGATGACCAATCCTCTTCTCAAGTTGCCTAGACAAGCTTTAACTATGGTGGCTTACTTTTCTATGGTGAAATCTTATAATATGCAAGCTCAAAATTGAGCTTTAATGGAGGTTTTGGTGTGGGAGAGGAAGAGTGACGTTTTTGAAGAAGACTTTTGTGTTTTATTTTTTTTTTCTTTTCTTTCTTTATGTCTTTTGTCTTATGGAAGACCCAAAAATCCATTTAATCAAATTATTAATTATGGGATTTATGGCACCATGCATGTTGTCATGCATGATGTCATTTCCCTGCACCTTTTTCATTTTCCTTCTTTTTTCTTTTTTTTTTTCTATTAGTTCTTTAATTTAATTTTCGATTTCGAAATTTTTTTTCCCCAATTTTATTTGACAGTTAGGTCAGGAGTCAGCTCTCGGGGTCAATTGACCAAATTGCCCCTCGCCGGTTCATCCCGGTTTGCAATTAATTCCATATTTCTTCTGGCTCTCTGACCTAATTATTTGACCGTCTTAACAGATCTTTTAGCGTCACTTTTTACGATTCGAAATTTGAGTTTAAAATGGCTTCGCAGTCGTTCCCGATAAGGTCACCCATCGCTGTGACTCTCGTCTCGTTTAACTTCTTATATTCTGTTTTTCTTGTTTATACTTAACTAATTGGACATTACTAATTATTTGTGTTTATGGCTTCTCTAGTTGTCTTAAGTGTGGTTCTAATCCCCTTAACTATCCGGACCGGCACCGGTCACCGAAACAGTAAAATATACCAGGCTATACAAATAGGGGTGTTACAATTCTTCCCCCCCCCCCCCCTAAAAATAAATTTCGTCTTGAAATTTTACCTGGTATCAATCTTTGAACAGCTGTGGGTGCTGTCTCCTCATGTCCTCCTCTCGTTCCTAAGTAGCCTCCTGGCCCGAATGATGGTTCCACAGTACTTTTACCAATGGTATCTGCTTGTTCCGTAGCTGCTTCACCTCATAAGCCAGAATCTCAATGGGTTCTTCTTCATATGTGAGGTCTGGATTCACTTCAATTTCCTCTACTGGTAGTACATGAGATGGGTCTGATCGATACCTCCTCAACATAGACACATGGAAAACAATATGTATCTTCTCTAACTCTGGAGGTAGTGCCAACCGATATGCCAAAGGACCCACTCTTTCCAGAACCTCATATGGCCCAATGAAACGAGGACTCAGTTTCCCCTTTCTGCCGAATCTCATAATTCTCTTCCAAGGAGAAACCTTGAGGAAAACTTTCTCACCCACTGCATACTCAATATCCCTTCTCTTCAGATCAATGTAGGACTTCTGATGGTCTGATGCAGTCTTAAGTCGATCTCGAATCACTCTGATTTTCTCTTCAGTTTGTTGAACAATTTCGGGTCCAATCATCTTTCTTTCACCCACGTCATCCAAACACAATGGGGTTTTACATTTTCTGCCATACAAAGCTTCATATGAAGACATCCCAATACTAGATTGGTAGCTGTTGTTGTAAGCAAACTCAATCAAAGGCAAGTGTGTATCCCAACTGCCCTCAAACTCAATCACACAGGCCCGTAGCATGTCCTCCAAAATCTGAATTACCCTCTCGGACTGGCCATGCATGCGTGGGTGGAAGCGATCAAGTTCAATCTAGTTCCTAGGGCTCTTTGAAGACTACCCCAGAATCTAGAAGTGAACCTAGAATCTTTGTCTGACACGATGGATACTGGCACTCCATGCAGTCTCACAATCTCATCGATGTATAAGTTGGCCAATCTTTCTAAACTGTAGTCTATCCGAACTGGCAGAAAATGAGCAGATTTAGTCAGTATGTTAACAATGACCCATACTGCATCATGACTCTTCTGTGTCCTCGGAAGTCCCATTACAAAATCCATTGTTATTCTCTCCCATTTCCATTCTGGTACTAGTAATGGATGTAATAACCCGACGGGTACTTGATGCTCTGCCTTTACTTGTTGACAAGTTAGGCATTTGGATACAAACTCTGCCACATCTCTTTTCATACCCATCCACCAGTAATGCTCCTTTAGCCCTCTATATATTTTTGTGCCACCAGGGTGCATGGCAAAAGGAGACTCATGTGCTTCCTTCAAAATGATCTGCCTCAAATCAACATCATTAGGAATACACATTCTGCCCTAGTTTAGCAGTAAACCATCATCTCTAATTGAAAATTCTGGTTTCTTGCCCTGCCAGACTTCTTCCATCAGCTTCTGATACTTCTGATCATTCTGAGCAATCATTCTAATTTGATCAATTAACACTGGCTGTACATGCCATGCAACTGCTGTCTACCCATCATCATTAATCTCTAAGTTGGCATGTAATGATCTCAACTCATGTACCAAAGACAAAGGAGTAACCCGTAGACTTGCCATAGTCTTGTGACTTAAGGCATCAGCCACAACATTAGCTTTCCCTGGCTGATAGTCTATCAAACAATCATAGTCTTTTATCAACTCTAACCATCTCCTCTGTCTCAAATTCAGCTCTTTCTTGGTGCCCAAATACTTCAAACTCTTATGATCTGTGTAGATGTAACACTTTTCCCCATACAAATAGTGTCTCCAGATCTTAAGAGCAAACACTATAGCTACAAGCTCCAAATCATGTGTTGGATAATTCCTCTCATGCGGTTTCAGCTGGCGTGATGCATAGGCAATGACATTTCGATCTTGCATCAGTACACAGCCTAACCCATTGTGAGAAGCATCACTATATACTGTGTATTCTTTACCCGGAGTAGGTAAAGTCAAGACTGGAACTTCAGTCAAACATCTTTTCAATTCATCAAAACTCTGTTGGCATTTATCTGTCCACTGAAATTTTACATCTTTTCTAAGTAGCTTGGTCAATGGAGATGCCAACATGGAGAATCCCTTCACAAATCTACGGTAGTATCCAGCTAAACCCAGAAAACTGCGAATCTTTGTGACATTTCTGGGTGGCCTCCAATTAAGGACAGCTTCAATCTTACTTGGATCTACCTTGATACCCTCTTCTGATACTACATGCCCCAAGAAAGATATTTTCTTTAGCCAAAATTCACACTTCAACAATTTGGCATATAGCTGTTTCTCCCTCAAAGTCTGTAGTACAATCCACAGATGTCTATCATGCTCTTCTGCATTCCTCAAATAGACCAATTTATCATCTATGAATACCACAACAAACTGGTCGAGGTATGGTCTGAAGATAGTGTTCATCAGATCCATAAAAGCAGCCGGAGCATTAGTTAACCCGAATGGCAGGACTAAGAACTCATAATGGCCATAGTGGGTTCTGAAGGCAGTTTTAGGAATATTCTGCTCTTGTACTTTCAGCTAATAATAACCTGATCTCAGGTCAATTTTGGAGAACACAGCTACACCCCTCAATTGATCGAACAAGTCATCAATGCGGGGCAATGGATATCTATTCTTTATTGTCACCTTATTCAACTGCCGATAATCAATACACAAGCGGAGAGTGCCATCTTTCTTCTTTACAAACAACACTGGCACTCCCCAAGGTGACACACTAGGGCGGATAAAGCCCTTGTCAAGCAATTCTTGCAATTGCACTTTCAACTCTTTTAATTCTGCAGGTGCCATTCTATATGGCGTTATAGAGATTGGGTCCACACCAGGCATAACATTAATCTCAAACTACACCTCTCTTTCTGGAGGTAATCCTGGCAATTCATCAGGAAATACATCCGAAAAGTCACATACAGTAGGGATGTCCCTTAGTGCTGGACTCCCCACTTGGGTGTCTATCACATGTGCCAAGTATGCTTCACACCCCTTTCTGATCATCCTTTTGGCTAGTGCAGCCAAAATGATGTTTGATGGCAGTAAATGCCTCTCCCCATGTACTACCACATCACTGTACAAAGGAAGACCAAAAGTGACAGTCTTCAGTCTACAGTCAATCATGGCGTAATGTCTGGCTAACCAATCCATGCCCAAGATGATATCATACTCTCTGAAGGGCATTTCAATCAAATTTGACAGAAAAACATGTCCTTGGATCACCAAAGGACAGTCCCTATAAATTCTGTTGACCCGGACCTCTTGTCCTAACGGACTAGTTACTAGCACTTTAAAACCCATTTGCACACATGGAACAGCAAGTGAACTGACTATGCTAGCACTAACATATGAATGGGTTGAACCCGGATCAAACAATACAAATACTTCTTGATCAGAGATAGAGAATGTACCAGCTACCACATCAGAAGTCTCAACCTCTTCTCGCTATCTCATTATGTAGATTCTGGTTGAAATACTTCCTTATCCCAACTGACCAACTGTGCCCTGACTGCCTGAAGCAGTACCTCTACCTCTGCCTCTTCCTCTGCCAATAGACTGTGAGCCTCTGGGAGTAGGACTCTGAATAGATCCCTCGGCAGTAGTAGGAGCTGGACCATTTCTCGGAGACAGAGCACTAGTACAGTCTCTTGCTAAATGACCCTTGCCTCCGCAGTTAAAGCAGGCTCCAGTGGCCCAATAGCATTCCCCCCCATGAATCTTGCCACAAGTCTCACAGGGGTGAGTAGAATGTGAACCCTTGCTCAACTGCTGACCAGACTTAGGGGGTCTCTGTCTGGAAAATCTACCCCTACCAAATCTTCCACCTCGACCCCTGCTGGGTCCACTAAATTTCTTTCTCTTTCCAGAGGTAGCACCAGAACTTTGTTCAACTGATTTTTCCCCCTTCTCTTTTTCTGATTTCTCAGCTTTTCTGATTTTTCTTTCACTGGGGTTGCTTCTGATTCAATTCTCTCCAGTTCAAGTGCTTGAGACATAAGCTCTGAGAAGTTACTGTGTCGAAATCCCACAACTTGCATCCTTATACTGGGCTTCAAACCTGTCTTAAATCTCTTGCACCTTACCTTACTGTTAGTAAGGAGACTCCCAGCATAATGACTTAAGCAGGAGAACTCCCTCTTATACTCTGCCACTGATCTATTTCCTTGTTTCAAACTCAAAAATTCTTGCAGTTTCTGGTCAACATATGCATCTGGGATGTATTTCTGTCTGAACTCTCTAATGAAGTCATCCCAGGTCAGCACTGGTGGTTCAATCAAGCTGTGGGGGATGGTCTTCCACCAATCATACGCATCCCCTTGCAGTAGCGACACAGAATATTCAAACTTTAGTTCATCTTGGCAATGCAGCTTCTTAAATACTCTATCCATTCTTTCGAGCCATTGCTCTGCCTCTAAAGGGTCCACTATACCCTTAAATTCTGTAGCCCCATACTTCAGTAACTTGTCATACTGTCTGGCTGGAGGCAGTGGTTGTGCCACAGGTGTCTGGGGTGGAGCTTGAACAGGCATATCCCCAGCCATTTGTTGAAACATCGCAGCCATCTGCTGCGCGAACCGTGCAGGAAAATGCGGCATTTGCGGGGCTGGTGCTACTGACCCACTGACATTCGATAAAGCTGGGGCTTCCCCTTGTGCCTCAGCTTCAACAGAATGCTCAACTGAGCGATCCCCTTCTTCCATTTCAGGCTGAAGTTAGGGTATCTCATGAACAAGTAACACATAGAGATTTCCCTCTGTTAGTTCATATTCATGATGTAATGCACTGTATGTAACAATTATGGACATTGAGCAGTTGTACTTAACAAAGAAAAGACACAAATTCACAATTTAAAACATACTTCAAAAATTTGCTCTGATACCACTAAAACATGTCACACCTTACCCCTCTGTAAGGTATAACATGATCCCGTAGAATACCTAATGAACTACTGCACTTCATCTACCGATAACTCATTAAGTACCCTACAAGGAATTTTAAAACAATTTTCTTATTTTTGATAAGTGGTGAGCATTTCTAATAAGTATTTAAAAAATTTAATTGAAATTGAAAACTAGTTAAAACTTTTGGCCCATTTTATTTTTTCACAAATTTTATAAAAATTTTGACAGAGTTCTGTCTGTGTTTTGAGAAACCAGTTCTTCAAATACCTGTAAAAAGTACTTTCAAAAATTTTTCTCAACAACTACTTCAATTTCACAATCAAACTCAATCCATTTCAACAACTCCATAATCATTTCAATCAATTTCTCAAGTTCAAAATTCAATAATCCTCAAAATACTAACAATACATTTCATTCAAATTAAATAAAATGGTTTCACTCATATTTCATCAGAGACAAAACAATTTATATACATCCTTACAAAATTTACATCAATAGAAATATAAACTAAACTTTATTACAAACTTCATACAAATTTTGTACAAGCTGCTCAAGACCCATTACATGTCCATACATTTATATGCAATACATACATCAAAAGAAATATTTACAATTAGGGTATAAATTATACCCGATAACTTCGAGCTGAATGATCTTTAATCCTTAGCAGCTCAGTCTGCTGCTCTTCTAGTCTCTGTATCTACGACAGCAATAGAAGCTATCGCTGAGTACTAGGACTCAGTGGTGCACAACATACTAAAATAATCTTTATGCAGAACTTAAATCACATTTATTCAAAATTTTAACTGAACATGAGAATTAAATACAAATCATGAATTATGAGATTTTAATCCCAAACAATTCCATTTTGAAGTGTCAAATCACATTTCATAAAACCCACAGTTAGATCATGCCATTCGAAACAAATAGAATCTCAATAGCCAGAGGCTAAAGAGAAATCACAAGGCTAGCTAGCTCAAATATATGGATATCCATTCACATCCTCTTCTACTGGCACACCTCAACACTTCTCCAGAGAAGAAATCAAAATTCGAAACTAATTACCCCCACTAGTCATGCTAGTGAGGTGTTCAAATATATGGTCATGACACTGTGGTTTTAAAACTTATCTTAACAATTTGCTAAACATTGTCATTTCAATATACATAATAACTTTCAACAATTTAAATCAAAACATCATAAGAATGCCATAATTCAATATTTCACATTATTCAAAACAGTATGCAAAAGATAATTATAAAAAGTATACGTTGTGCACAAACCTCAAGCGAGTCGCCTCTTGGCCTTGACTCGGTTCCTCGGGTTCTTTCCCGGTATTCTTTTCAATTGAAACACACAATTTCATAGTGTTTCAGTACCATAACTTGGCATAAATCTAAAAATAAATTTAACTTCACTTTTACCTAGCTTTACCGTGCTAAATTCGACGTTCTTGAAATTTTGTGTTTCGGGTTACTATTCACTGCACTATTCAAGTCAAATTATTGACTTTCTAAGGCTTAATAGGTATGGGAATTCCAACTTTATCCACATACCACATTTTGGTCACCAAACTTGTTGGTTTTGGTCATTTTCTCAAAACTTAGGTCTTTTAGGCAAAATTGCCAACTTTTCAGT
The DNA here is from genome assembly GCF_030052815.1 of Hevea brasiliensis. Lineage (NCBI taxonomy): Eukaryota > Viridiplantae > Streptophyta > Magnoliopsida > Malpighiales > Euphorbiaceae > Hevea > Hevea brasiliensis. The sequence continues at coordinate 34,991,971 of NC_079496.1, forward strand.
TTTAGTGTCCCTAATTGTACTATTTCATTGGTCAGTTTACTATTGGAATTTGGCAAAACTTTATTCGTAGAAAATGTTTCCTATTGTATTAAGTTTATTCTCCTTTTTCAATCACCCCAATTGGAGTTTTGTAGCTCAAGTTATAAGTAAATTACTTTTACTGTTCATGCTGCAGAATTTTGGTTCTGCAGATTTGTTGATCCATATTCATTCAGCAATTTGATTAAGTTAAGTCCATAATTTGGTCTAATTTTCTTCATATGAAATGTTCTACTATGTCTTATGTTTCCATCAGTTCAAGAATCGCCTAAATCGGAGTTTTCTAGAGAGAGTTATAGCCATTGAAACATTACTGTTCAAATGGCAAATCTGCAGTCTACAGATTCAGTGACTCAACTTAGCTCAGTAATTTGATTGGGTTAGTAGCATAATTTGGCTTGGTGTTCTTCATGAAAGTTTTAGGTCTATATCTCATCTAACCACTGGTAAAATTTCAGGTCATTTTGACCTGCTTAGCTCGAGTTATGACCAAATGAACAAATACTGTTCATTTGGTCAGATTGTGTAGGGCAGCCTGCGATTTCTCAACTTCGGTCACTTTGTTCACTAGTTTTTAGTCACTTTTTTGGCAGGCTTCCTTAATGAAAATTGTGTCATTTAGTGCCTATTTTCATCCCCAATTGGTCCCATATCCATTGGACTTGTAAAATTTAATTTTTGATCCCTCAAAAGAAATTTTGGTCATGCTGCCAGCACATGACCTTATCCAATCCGAATTGGCTTTTAATTCCAACACTTCTAACACAACTTATTTGGTCACAAATGACCATTTTTCACTTCACATTAAGTCAAAGACACTATTTATAATTTTTTTACATTTTTGGTCTCTAAACCCTAATGTCCAAACCCTAATTCACTAACCTCATGCATTGACTTGATTCCATGCCTCTAACCATAGTCATTCAACTAACTAAGGTTTATATACCCAATTAAATCCATCAAACCATGCAAATATACTCTCATATACATGCTGGCTGAAAATCATTCATGGTCCCTGAACAAATTTTTATTTCATTTTAAGCATTTTTCTAAGTTAACTAAGTTATAAACACAAGTAATAAACTCATTTGCAACTTAAATCACTAACCTTTGTGTAGCAACTTCTAACTCCCCTTTTCTCCAATTTTCTTTCTTCTTTTCTTCTTTCTTTGATGACCAATCCTCTTCTCAAGTTGCCTAGACAAGCTTTAACTATGGTGGCTTACTTTTCTATGGTGAAATCTTATAATATGCAAGCTCAAAATTGAGCTTTAATGGAGGTTTTGGTGTGGGAGAGGAAGGGTGATGTTTTTGAAGAAGACTTTGGTGTTTTTTTTTTTTTTCTATTCTTTCTTTATGTCTTTTGTCTTATGGAAGACCCAAAAATCCATTTAATCAAATTATTAATTATGGGATTTATGGCATCATGCATGTTGTCATGCATGATGTCATTTCCCTACGCCTTTTTCACTTTCCTTCTTTTTTCTTTTTTTTTTCTATTAGTTCTTTAATTTAATTTTCGATTCCGAAATTTTTTTTTCCCCGATTTTATTTCACAGTTAGGTCAAGAGTCAGCTCTCGGGGTCAATTGACCAAATTGCCCCTTGCCGGTTCATCCCGGTTTGCAATTAATTCCATATTTCTTCTGGCTCTCTGACCTAATTATTTGACTGCCTTAACAGATCTTTTTCGTGATTTTCCCTTTTCCACTGTGTTTATAAGGGTCCTAAGGACCGCAGCGTCACTTTTTACGGTTCGAAATTTGAGTTTAAAATGGCTTCGCAATCGTTCCCGAAAAGGTCACCCATCGTTGTGACTCTCGACTTGTTTAACTTCTTATGTTCTGTTTTTCTTGTTTATACTTAACTAATTGGATATTACTAATTATTTGTGTTTATGGCTTCTCTAGTTGTCTTAAGTGTGATTCTAATCCCCTTAACTGTCCGTACCGACACCGGTCACTGAAACAGTAAAATATACTAGGCTATGTAAATAGGGGTGTTACATTCATGGCTGCCGAAAATGGACAAGTTCATTTCTCAATGTTTCTTCATTTCTCTTCGCCAAAATACTCATCTCAACCTAAACACAAGGTTTACTAAAGCAAGGGAGAAGATTTGGACACTTACTGCTTGAGAGCTTCCTTCAAACTTCACCAAATCTTATTTTTCTTATTGCCAATATCTTCCCCAAGGTGAGTAGGTAAGCTTTAATGAAGGAACCAAGTGGAAAGAGTGGCTAGATCAAGGTTGCATGGAGGAAGAGCTCATTCGGCCATGGAGTCTTTCATGGAGAACCAATTTAGCTGGTTTGTTCTTAAGGTCGAAGATGGCCCATTTCTGCCCACTACTTGTTATTTTATGTCTCTTATAATGTAGTTAGTGGAGCAATAAACAATAGTTTAATGTTTAATTATACTAAGTTTCATATTTGCACTTTTACCTCATTTTTTTTTACTATTTACATATTGTATCACAATTTAATTTTTCATGACATTTTCTAAGTGTAATATCATTTATTTTTAATGGATATTGAGGTAAAAAAGGCAACTCTAGGTGTCAAATGACCAAAATGCCCCACTTCGGGCTATATTTTTGATTTTTCGGTAACACCAATTTTTGTCTGTTTCTTGATTTTTTATTTTTCTTTGTACTAATTTATTAATTTTTATTTGATAATTCTAGTATCAATTATATTTCAATAAACCTTTACTTACATCCCAAAATTTAATTTCGAGAGTTTCCCGCGGTCCTGGAGTTGGCAACGACCTTCCCAGTGCAATCACCCATTGCTGTGATGCTGACTCGTTTAACTTAGCTTCATTTTCTCTCCTTCATTTTTTTTTATTTTTCTTGTATTTTCTTCTTATTTATTTCATCATTATATGTGTGTTCACTATCACCGAAGTGTAGTTCTAGACATCCTGACTTGCCTAGACTGATATTAGGCCACTAGAGCAACAGAACGTACAGAACACGTACAGTGGGGATGTTACAACTCTTCCCCTCTAAATAAAAATTTCGTCCTCAAAATTTACCTGATGTGAAGAGCTGAGAGAACTGTTACTTCATTGTCTTCTCGCTCTCCCATGTTCCCTCTTCCATGTTGTAGTGCCTTCATAGGATTTTCACTAGTGGAATTGTTTTGTTTCTGAGCTCTTTTACCTCCAGTGCCAAGATTTTAATCGGTTCTTCTTCATATGTCAGGTCAGGTTGTACCACAATTTCTTCTACTGAGATGACATATGAAGGATCTAATCTGTATCTTCTGAGTATCGAGACATGGAACACATTATGTATCTTGTCCAGCTCAGGTGTAAGGCTAATCTGTAGGCTACTGGTCCCACACGTTCAATGACTTCATATGGGCCAATGAACCTAGGGCTTAATTTTCCCTTTTTCCCGAATCTCAATACTTTCTTCCACGGTGATACTTTGAGAAATACCTTCTCGCCAACTTCATACTCAATGTCCTTTCTTTTCAAGTCAGCATAAGATTTATGTCGGTCTGAGGCAACTTTTAAATTAGGCTATCAGTTTCACCTTTTCCTCTGTCTGTTTTATCAGGTCTGGCCCCACTTGCTTATATTCACCCAATTTAGTCCAACATGCAAGTGTTCTGCATTTTCTCCCATACAGTGCTTCATAGGGTACCATTTGTATGCTAGCTTGATAGCTATTATTGTATGCAAATTCTGCTAGTGGAAGGTATCTATCCCAACTTCCCTCAAACTCAATAACACAAGTCCTCAGCATATCCTTGAGGACCTATCACATATGTTCGGTTATTATTGTCATTATCAGTTCAATTTATTGTTTACAATAACTCAATGAGCTTCATAATTTACCTAGATTATTCTTTCTGACTGTCCATCCGTCTGAGGATGAAAAGTCATATTAAAATGGAGTTGTATGCCCAAGGATTCTTGTAATTTCTTTCAAAATCTAGATGTAAACCTCGGGTCTCTATCAAATATAATGGAAAGCGGAATTCCATGTAGTCTAACTATCTCACTGATGTACAATTCTATTAGCTTTTCTAGTGAGTAGTCAGTTCTGACTGGCAGAAAATGTGCTGATTTGGTCAACCTATCCACAATCACCCATACTGCATTATGCTCCTCCTGAGTGAGAGGTAGACAACAAACAAAGTCCATAGTGACTCGGTCCCATTTCCATTCAGGTATGTTTATGGGCTGTAACAAACCTGATGGAATTTGATGTTCTGCTTTGACTTGCTGACATGTCAAGCATTTAGTTACATAGTCAGCTATGTCCTTCTTCACACCTGGCCACCAGTATCAAAGTTTCAGGTTATCGTACATTTTTGTGCTTCCTGGGTGCATAGCATACACACTGTTATGTGCTTCTTTCAGAATACTAGTTTTTAACTCTTTATCATTTGGTACAAACACTCTTTCTTAATAGTACAGGCACCCATTCTCTTTCACTTCATATTTAGTTTCCTTTGCCTCAGTGATTTTGCCCATAACAGCCATTAATTTCTCATCTATCTTCTGCCCATCCTGTATCTGTTGTAACAGATTCAGCTTCACCTTGTAACTCAGCCAAAATAACTCCATCATGGGTTAAGGACAGTTGGGCATTCAGAGATCTTAATGCTACAATAGATTTTATGCTAAAAGCATCAGTGACTACATTTTCCTTCCCAGGGTGATAGTCAATCACACAATCATAATCTTTTAGGAATTCAATCCATCGCCTCTGTCTCAAATTAAGTTCCTTCTGGGTTGGCAAATACTTCAGACTCTTATGGTCTGTGTATATGTAACATTTTTCTCCATACAAGTAATGCCTCCATATCTTCAATGCAAAGATAATTGCTACTAACTCCAAATCATGAGTAGGGTAATTCTTTTCATGTGGCCTTAACTGCCTGGAAGCATATGCGACGACTTTCCCTTCTTGCATGAGTACACACCCTAACCCATTATGTGAGGCATCACTATAGACTACGAAGTCTTTTCTCGACACTGGCTGTGTTAACACTGGTGCCTCTGTCAATGTAGCCTTTAGCCTCTCAAAACTGGCTTGATACTTGTCATTCAAGTCAAATTTCATATTCTTGTGTAATAATTTGGTAATTGGAGCAGCTATCAGGGAAAATCCCGTTATGAATCTTCTATAACATCCAACTCACCCCAAGAAACTTCTGATCTTAGTTGTATTTCTGAGAGGCTTCCATTCCATCACTGCTTTAATCTTCTTGGGATCCACTCTAATCCCTTTAGCTGATACTACATGTCCAAGGGATGCAATCTCATTCAACCAGAACTCACACTTGGACAATTTGGCATACATTTTCTTCTCTTTTATAGTCTGCAGAACAATTCTCAAATGCTCATCATGTTCTGCTTTATCCTTGGAATACACCAGGATGTCATCAATAAAGACCACTACAAACCGATCTAAGTATGGATGGAAGATACGGTTCATAAGGTCCATGAATGCTGCTAGAGCATTTATTAACCCAAATGGCATCACCAGGAATTCATAATGCCCATACCGGGTTCTAAATGCAGTCTTAGGCACATCTGCATCCTTAACCCTTAGCTGATGATACCCTGATCTGAGATCAATCTTAGAAAACACATCGGCTCCCTTCAACTGATCAAACAGATCGTCAATTCTAGGCAGCAGATGCTTGTTCTTCACTGTTACTTTGTTTAACTGCCGGTAGTCAACACATAACCTCAGTGTCCCATCTTTCTTTTAAAAAAACAGTACTAGAGCTCCCCACGGTGACACACTGGGGCGTATGAACCCCTTGTCTAGTAATTCTTGCAACTGGATTTTTAACTCTTTCAATTCAGTAGGTGCCATCCTATACAGAGCAATTGAAATCGGAGTTGTACCCGCATAATCTCAATAGCAAATTCAACTTTCCTTTCTGGTGGCAAACTAGGCAATTCCTCAGGAAATACCTCAGAGAAATCCCTTACTGTGGGTATGTCAGATAAGTCAAGTTTGCCCTGCCTAGTGTCAACCACGTGTGCCAAATAGGCTTCACACCCTTTTCTGAACCATCTCCTTGCAACTGTAGCTGAGATGACATTGGACAAGAAATTTATCCTTTCATCCACAACTCTTATTTCTTCATTCTCAGTAGTTTTCAGAGAGATTCTTTTCAATTTACAATCTACTATTACCTGATGATGGGATAAACAATCCATTCCCAAAATCACATCAAACTCATGGAAAGGCAGTTCGATTAAGACTGCTAAGAACTCTTTCCCTTGAATCTTCAATGGACAGCCCTTATACACCTTGTTTACTACCACACTGTGGCCTAGCCGATTTATGACTAGGATGTCTTGGTCACTTTCCTCTACTGGTATTCCCTTTTCTACGGGTAGCTTGATATAAATATATGAATGATTAGATCCAGGATCCACTAATGCATGAACAGAAGTAATATAGAGGAGGAACGTACCCTTGATGACATCTGGAGCATCCTGTTCCTCCCGTGCCCTTATAGCATAGGCTTTGGCTGGTTTTCTGCCTTCTACTCTCTCCACAAACTCTGACAAAGGTTTCTGTGAAGTATCAGCTACCTCAGCCTTACCCAGCTTTCTACCCTTTAGAGCTGGAGGGGTAGGCCTAACAGTTGATACCAGAGTGGATGTAGCAGTTCTGCGAGGACAATCTCGGACTGGGTGGTCTGTAGACCCACACCGTGAACAAGCACCTATCATCCTCCAACATTCACCCTTATGCCATTTTTGACAATGTGGGCAAGCAACAGATACTGTTGGGGCTAGTCCCTGAACCCTGTCCTTGGAGAGCTAGCCATTAAAGGTGTGGACTGGCCTCTCCTTAGTGCAAACTGAGATTTGGGCCTTTGTGACTGGCCCTGACTTGGTGCTCTACTGAAACTCTGAGTAGGCAAACCTCTGAATTTCTTACTAGGGGCAGAAGATGTACCGGTCTAACCCTAACCTCTTTTCAGCTATCTATCCCTTCTATTCTGCTCATTCATTCTAACTTTTTCAACCTTCAGTGCGGCTTTCACTAACTTGGAAAACTCTATAATCCCCAAGGCTGTAATCATTACTTTAATGTTATCATTGAGTCCTTCCTCAAATCTCTTGCATCTCTCTGCCTCATTAGGGACTATTTCCCGCCCATAGTGGCTCAGTCTCACAAATTCTATTTCATATTCAGCCACTGTCAACTATCTCTGGAGTAGGGTAATAAATTCCCTTCTCTACTCTTCCAGGTATACACTGCCCACATACTTCTTTCTGAACTCAGTGAGAAAGAAATCCCAAGTTATTTGTTCTGGTGGCACCTCACTAGTTACTGTATCGCACCATTGGTATGCATCATCTTGCAGTAGTGATACAACAGCTTCCAAATTCTACTCTACAGTACAATGAAGTTGTTTCAAGACTCTTCCAGTTCTGTCCAACCAGTTTTCTGCTGTGATAGAATCATCTTCCCTTTTGCCCAGAAAATCCACTACTCCGAACTTCCCGAGTCTCTCCATATGAGATTTTTGATGTGGAGGTGGTGGTGGTGGCACAACTCCTGCCATCTGTCTAAAGAACTCAGCCATTTACTGAAATGTGGCTGGTGCATTTGGTACTGGTGGAGCAGGTTCCCTCCTGTCTCCTGATTCAGTCATAGATGGAGTATGATTCTCCACTTCCTCATTGACCGCTCTCTGTGATGTGGAGTCCATATTCTGATCAAAGTAACAAATCAAATCAAAAGATTGCATTAGTGTCATCTTAACACTTATAATGCAATGCATGATATGCAATCTATCTAGGCCCAGAAACGCCTAAACTGTGCTCTAATACCAATAAATGTAACACCCCTCACCCATCAATAGTATAGCCGAGTAAGGCGTGCTACACGGTATGCCGGAACACCTAGTTTGTGATTATCTCATTTCCTGAGCTCAATTTGGTTTTAAGAAGTCTTTTATGTAATATTCATTTCATGCTGATACTATTTTCATACTTTAATAAAATCAGTGTTTCAAAAATGGTAATAAAAATTTAGTAAGGTGCCATCTGTATTTCGGATAAACTGTCCTTTCAAACCTGTTAAAAACAGTTCAATATGTTAATATCAAAATCTCAACAATTTCACAGTCTCGATTTCTCAGTAAATTCAATAGACTTTTATAGTCATTAATTAGTTTCATAATACAGTTCATAATAATTTAAATATATCCAGAAAATCTCCATGTTATTTAATATGTACAAAATATTATAAGCTTTAGATCTTTCATAATATTATAAAATACAGGGCTGAATTTCAAATACAACAGAAGTACAAAATACAAGATATCCTAAGTCCTACCATGTATGCAATGCAGTGCAGATGACTCTGGACTCCTGTGCATATCTGATGTCTCACCTGGTCATAGGTCTGCTGGGCTCTCCAGCTGTGTCTCCAATACCTAAGTGTTACAAAAGCAACGCGCTAAGCAATTTTTCTTAGTGGTGCCAAATATAAAGAAATATACACTAAAATAAAGTAAATGAATTGTTTACAAATTTATAACATCGATATACTTTACAGTTGTTGGTTCTACTTTTATTTGCTAACATTTCAATATTTGCTAATTTTTGGTAGTGCTGTATATCAGTAGACTGGATTTAGCTATTTGAATTCAATAGTACTTGAATTACTGCCCGTGTAGCCTATATACTGACCAGACTGGATAAATGGATATACTGGCACTAGGTACCTAGTACCTCAGGCCGTCACACCATCGGTCACAAAGTGTCTGCCGGTGTGCAATAGTGTGGCTAAAAAGCCATATAATCAATCTGGCGATAAGCCAAGTATAAATACACAATATGTATAGCCGTAGGCTATTAAAGTCACAGTGCGGCATAATATGCTGTAAAAATACAGTATGGCATAAAGCCATTTACAGAACAACTGTCAGAATCCTATTGGCATGCCAACCTATCCAAACTAGTTAACTAGGCAAACTAGGGCACATTATAAATTAATTATTTAATTCTTCAATTTTTAGAGTTTACTAGCTATTATGTAATTCATAAGTCAATGCATATGTTGACCTTTTTAGGTACTATGGATAAGTTGTTTCTGGCATCAACATGTCACAAATTGTAATTCAGTATGCTGCCAATATAATGTAATTTACCATTTTTACAAGTTGGCATTCATTGCCAAATTGTTTCAAGCATTATTGTATGTAAATGTCAAATTCTCAATTTTTGTATACTAGATTGGTCTTGTAACATCCTCATTTAGCTAGTCCGTACAGTCTACTATTCCGGTGACAAGTGTCGGTCCGAACAGCTAGAACGTTTAGAAAAATATTTAAACTAAAGTGAAGAACCAAAAATTACCTCAAATAATTAATAAGAAAAAAATTTAGGAAAAATTATAAAATAATTTTTGGGACTCCAGAGAAAGGTCATTGAGGTTCTTATGGCATTAAAATGCCAAGAAAATAATTAGAAAAATTTTTAAATCGGTACAGCCAATTTTGGCCCGTTAAGCCAAACGGAGGGCATTTTGGTCATTTCATCTTCAGAGATGATTTTTGGGCCAACTTATTCAGTTAAATAAATAATTTATATAATATAAAATGTGGTTAAATGTTGTTAAAAATTTAATTGAAATTAATTGGACAAGAAAAGGATGGAAAAATGAAAGAAATTGAAATTATGACATCATAAGGATGTCATTAAAAGTCTCCAACCCAATCAAGTGTTGACACATGTCACCAAGGTATTTAAAAAGACTTAAGTGGCAGAAAAAGAAAGAAAAAGAAGTCCAAAAATTCGTGAACCCTCTCTCCTTCTTCTTCATGCCACCCCCTTTGCCCTGCATAACCAAAGCTTTACCAAGCTTGATTTCTTGGGTTTCCATTCATTAAAACTTAAACTTCTCAACACAAAAAATTGCTCTTACACCTTGGTGATTCTTTTGGGAGCAAAAAGAAGAGGAAAACAAGAGCTTTAGCAAGTGAGAAAATCTCACTTCTTTGAGGTTAGTGACCTAACCCTAAATTTTTACTTTGAATGCATGTTTAGGGACTTGAATAAGTGTGAATTGCAAAGAAAAATTATTGAATACCATTTGGATGGAAACCCTAGATTTTGGGCAGCCATGGTTAGGGTTTGATTGGGTTGAGAGTAATGAAGTTAAAAGACTATTATGGCTACCCACAACATGTATTTACTAAGTGGATTGATGAAATGCAAGTTAAATGCATGATTTGAGATGTTAGGTTTAGGGTTTGGGTATAAAAATGGGATTTTGACCATGTGATGATGAAAATAGGTTTTAATGGTCAATTAGTGACCATTAAGTTCTGTTTAAATCAAAAATGAAGTGTGTTGAGTGATGGGATTGGGTTTGGTGTGGCTGCCATGAAAGTGACCTGCAGAATTGGACTTGAGTCCAGCAAGTTTGGGCAGCCATAACTTGAATTGTAGAGGTTCAATTGGTGCAAGGCCAATTGGACATGAAACTAGACACATAATGGCACAACTTTGGTGAAGAAACCATGCCCATAAAACCAAACCAAGTGGACCAAAAGCTTGCCCTAATCCGGGTGAACTGCAGTCTGTTTCTGCAGAATGACCAAATGAATAGTGATTGTTCATTTGGCCATAACTCAGTGTAGAATGGTCCAATTGATTTTACCAGCAATAAGCAGAGATATAGAACAACAACTTTCATGGAGAAACCTACCCCAAATTATGACCATAACCTATCCAACAAGTGAGTTGCAGTCACTGTTCACTGCACTGTAGATATGGTCAGCCCAGAAAAATTTCAATCCAGCCAGTTGTGGTTTTTGGACCATAACTTGAGTTAAAAAACTCCAAATGGAGTGATTCAAAAAAGGAAATTCAACTAGAAAAAATAAGGAACAACTTTCATGTTGTTCATTTTGCCAAATTCCCACTGCAAAAATAACTAATGGAATAGTAAAAATAAGGTATAAAAACTGAAAATTCTGCTCAATTAACTTTAAACTTAGAAATGGTATTGGTAACCAATACCAACAAATTTTGAATGCAAAATGTGGTATGTTGGGAGTATTAAAACCAATGTACCTATTCTCTATGCAAAAGTCAACATTTTGGTTGACTAATGAAGTGAATAGTAACACCAAAACTTGAAATTCAAAAATTGTAAAACTTAAAAATGTAATATGTCCTAGTATACCTAGCAAGATTGGTTTGGATAGCTTGGCAAGCCAATAGGGTTCTGTTAGTAGTACTGCATATGGCTTCATGCCATTCTGTGTTTCATGGCTTTCCCATGCCATTCTGTGAAATAATAGCCTTTGGCTATGTTATTTGAGTTGATATGCTTGGGTTTTGACCTTGATAATTATTACAGCTTATTAGTTGTTCTGTTGCACACCGGGAGACACAATGTGACCGATGGTGTGATGGTCCGAGGTATTTAGTACCCACTGCCGGTTTACCCGTTTATCCAGTCCAGTCAACTAGTATGGGTTACTCGGGCAATAATAATAAACCTTACAGAAATTTAAATGGATAATACTGCAATTAATAGCAGAAATTAAGTCTACTCAAAACTGTAAACATACATTCTGCATATTTATTTTTTTATTTCATTTTATTTTATTTTATATTGTCACCACTAAGCAGAATTGCTTAGCACGTCGATTTTGCCACGCGCAGGTACTAGAGACCTAGCTGGGGAGCCCAGCAGACATCAGACGGGGTGAGACTTTAGAGCTGCATCCGGGGTCCGGAGTCACCTCACATCTGCACTGCATATGGTGGGACATTAGGACTATAGGTGGCCCTTTTGTATTTTTCATTTTGTATTAGTTTGGATTGTAACTATCAACTCCTGTAATTATGTATTAATGTAAATATATGAAATTTCATATTATTGAGACTTTCTGCATTTTGTATATTTATAAATGAATTATTGAGAATGATTTGTGAATATGCTTCTAGTGATGAAGTGAACAGAAAAGTTTTGAAAATAATATTGTGATTTGAGATTGAAAGTGTCACACCCTACCCCTCTGTAAGGCATAACATGATCCCGTAGTATACCTAATGAATTACCAACTCCGTCTACTGATAACCCATTAAATACACTACAAGGGATTTTAAAAACTTTTCTTACTTCTTTTACAGTGGTGAGCACTATTTACAGGTATTAAAAACTTTGGTGGACTGAAGTGAAATAACTAACTCATTTGATTTATTTAGAATTTCTGTAAAATTTTTGGCAAAGTGCCCTCTGTATTTTGTATAAAACAGTTCTTGTAAAACCAGAAAAGAACTTCTATAATTTTCCAAATCTCAACTTCAATACATTTCTCAACACAACAATTCATCAACTCAATTCCATAGAAATTTTTCAAAGTCTAAGATAAGGAAATATAATATAACTTTTACAATCCAAAACACTCATAATTAATTTACAACTTCAAGGTACAATTTAATTTACAACTGCTCAAAACCAAAACAATATGTACATACAGTGTCATACATTACAAGATAAAAGCAAAAGCGGTATACTCAATATACTGTAATCCTCATTGGATGTATATGCACTTAGTCACGCCTGTTTATCTCTACTCGCGATAAAGAATAAAGCTATCACGAGACAATGTCTCAGTGGTGCACAACATTAACCAAATCCAATTTAAATCACAATTCATAAGTCATGTAAATAGTGGATACTTAAAATCATAATTAAATTCAAGACAATAATTGTCAACAAGAATTTAAACTCCATTTCTCAATATCACAAAAATTTTACATAATTCAGATCAGTTTGAATTCAAAAGACAAGATATGTCAATGAGAGTTTAAATCCATTTCACAATCTCACAATACACATCAATAAATCACACACAGCTTAATCATGATCCATAATTCAATTCATCCCAAAGCCGATGGCTAATGAGGTATTCAATTCATCCCAAAAGTCGATGACTAATGAGGAATAACATGGCTAGCTAGCAAAAATATGAGTACTCATTCTATTCATCCTCAACAGGCACACACCTCAACACTTCAGCCAGAGAGGGAATTCAATTCATCCCACTAGACAAGCTAGAGAGGAATACAATCAATATACATGATAGCTGTGGTTTCAAACCATTTCTAATGCTTTTTAATCAATAAGTATCCATCAATGTCATTCAAACCATTTTTCACAGTTTCAAACTATTCACAATATTTTTCAATCAATAAATATTCCTCAAACACATTTTCACAATTTAAAATAATGATATACAAATAATCAATATTTATTTCCATTGAAAATAATTCAAAAGAAACAGCTTGTTGTGCACAAACCTCGATATTTGTCTCCGGTCTTGACTCAAGATTTCTTTCCCTTTTGCGAGTCCTTGTTAATCGAGAAACACAATTTGAAGTGTTTCAGCATCAAATTAATTTGCCTCTAACGATAATGTTCGATAAATAATTCACTAAATACCTTTATTCTAAGTCACCTAATATACCGACCCTCGCTATGCTTTTAGGTAAATTAGGTCTTAGTGTCATTAATATGTCATATTCGATAGGGTTTTAGGTTTGGTATATTTTACCAAAGTCATTTCCTCGCTTAGTGCATTTTAATGCAAATTGTCGATTCCGACACCGGTTTGACCTAACCGACGATCTAGTTCCTCGGTTTTCGGTCTCGGTCGAAACTACAAACTAGAAGATCTAGGTCTTATTGCACTCTGTTCAAAATATAAGGTCAATCAGAGTTAAGTAGACCAAGTTATGGTCATTAAACTATTGCTGGTCAAATGGTACCATTTTAGGTCAATTTTAGGTCAAAGTGGTCAATTCTGGTTCGGCCAGTTTTTGGACCCGAACTTGTGCAAGTTGTTTGACTTTCTTATGGTCATTTCTGGGCTTTGGTGTCTTCATAAGACTTGTAGGTATGGGTCTTAACTATTCTTGGTCAAAATTTCAGGTCAATTGGACCTGGTTTGAGTGAGTTATGGCCTAAACACTCACTGCTGCCCAATAGGTCATTTTTCAGGTCCTAATTGCATCTAATCCGAATTGGTCAAATTTTTAGGTCACCTTGCAAGCAGAATTTTGGCATGGTTTCTCAATGAAAGTTGGCACATTTTGTGCCTAGTTTCACCCCAAATTGGTCTCATACCAATTGAGGTTACACATTCAAGGTTATAGGCCAAAATATACACTGCCCTCACTATGCATTACACACCCAAACTTCAAACACACACTTACCTTTGCAAGGTTCACTTCCATACCCTACCAAACTGTTTTGGCACATTACCAACAACATTTTCTACATTACATTTGCATTATTTTGGGCAGATTCCAATCACCCTTAACACACCAAATATCATTCACAATTATAATTCTAAGTACCATTACAAATACACCTAAACATTACAAACTTTACATACACTTTACAACATTAATTTACATACATAACATCCATCCTTCTAGGTCAATATGCTGCCCACACTTCCTTCAATATACACCATTTCTCAAGTGTCCACAAGCTGCCACAAATCACTCATCAACATCACATTGCCATACCATATGCTAATTCCCATCAAAGTGCATAATTCACCATATATACATGCATTAAATCACTAGGTTACTAACTCACCATGAACAACATTATTTCTCAACAATTATATGCACAATTTCCTCATCAAAAACGTGACCATGGCTGTCCAAAATGACAACAACAATAACCCTTCAAACTCAAAATTTTCCTTCACCAAACTAACACCCATAACATGAACATAAACTTTAACAAAGGATTTCTCAAAAATACAAACTTACCTTTATTTGTAACTTGCTAAACCTTCACCAAACTTCCCAAAATTGGTATCAATATCTTCCTTGTGGTGTGTAGACCATTTTTCATGAAAGGACCTAAGAGCTTGGAGTTGAAAATGGAGAGATAAGAAAGCTTGCATGAAAAATGGCTATGGAGGATTTCTTAGGAGCTTGCTATGGCATGTTTGAAAAATTGAAGATGATTATGTTTTATTGGGAGGAATCTGACCTCTTATGATTATATTTAAACAATTTTATAATTCTTAGTGGTCCACCCACACCATTTAATCATTTAATAAACTTAATTTCCTTAATTCCACATTAAACCCTTAATTTCCACTATTTATTTTAGGTACCACCAATTTAATTTTTCATTTTATTTTCTAAGTGTAATACTATTTATTTTTAATGGACATTTAGGTCAAAAGACAATTCGGTGTCAAATGACCATAATGCCCTGCTCAAGTTACGTTCCCGATTTTTCTGAATAATCGTATTTTGTCTGCTTTTCGATTTCTCACTTTTCTTTGTACTAATTATTTAATTTTTCTTTGATCTTTCTAATGATATTTACTCTTCAACAATGGTCTATTTAAGTCCTAAAATGTTTCCCGTGGTTCCCCACAGTCAGGCTAGTCAACGGTCCACGCCGTGACTTCCCTAAGGCCACCCATCGCTAGGTTTCCTACCACTTACTCGGTTACATTTCTTTGCTATGATTTTTCCTTTGTTTTTCTTTTCTTGTATTTCATTATTTTATGTCTCTCACTCATATTGAAGTACGGTTCTAGGCATCCTAGCTGTCCTGACAACACCGTCACCGAGCAAGAGAACGCACTACCGAACTTAGGGTGTTACAATTCTCCCCTTAAATAAATTTCGCCTCAAATTTTTACCGCATTAGTCTCTGAATAGCCAGGTGTTGTCTCCTCATATCCTCTTCACGCTCCTAAGTAGCTTCCTCGCCCGAATGATGGTTCCACAAAGACTTTAACTGTGTGTATCTGCTTGTTCCTCACCGCTTCACCTCATATGCCGTAATTTTTATGGGTTCTTCCTCATATGAAAGGTCCGATTTACTTCAATCTCTTCAACTGTTAGTACATGAGATGGGTCTCGACTGCACCTCCTTAACATGGACACATGGAAGACACTGTATCCTTGCTAGCTCGAGGTAATGCCAACTGTATGCTAAAGGACCCACTCTTTCCGTAACTTCATATGGTCCGATGAAACGAGGACTTAGTTTCCCTTTCTCGCCAAATCTCATAATCCTCTTCCAAGGAGAAACTTTGAGGAATACCTTATCACCCATCGCATACTCAATATCTCTTCTCTTTAGATCAACATAGGACTTCAAGGTCCGATGCACCTTTGAGTCTATCTCGATCAACTGATCTTTTCCTCTGTCACTGGACAATTTCTCGTCCAATCATCTTCCTTTCACCTACTTCATCCCAACATAAGGGAGTTCTACACTTTCGCCATACAAAGCTTCATATGGAGGCATCCCTATGCTTGATTGGTAGTCGTTGTTATAAGCAAACTCAATCAAAGGCAAGTGTGTATCCCAACTACCTTCAAATTCAATCACACAAGCCCGTAGCATATCCTCCAATATCCGAATAACCCTCTCGATCGCCATCCGTCTGTGGGTGGAATGTCAGGTCAAGTTCAATCTAGTTCCTAGGGCTCTCAAGACTACCCTAATCTAGAAGTGAACCTAGGATCTCTGCTGACACAATTGCTACCGCACTCCATGCGCTTACAATCTCATATATGTACAATCCGCCAATCTTTCCAGTGCTATAGTCCATCCGAATCGCAAAAGTGAGCAGACTTAGTCAATCACAACTATAACCCATACCGCATCATGACTACTCGTGTCCTTGGAAGTCCTGTAACAAAATCCATAGTTATCCGCTCCCATTTCCACTGCATCGACAAAGGATGTAACAAACCACCGAACTTGATGTTCTCGCTTTACTTGCGACAAGTTAGGCATTTGGAAACAAATTCAGCTATATCTCTCTTCATGCCCATCCACCAAGAATGTTCTTTCAACCCTCTCAGACATTTTAGTTCCACCAGTGGTGCATAGCAAATGGAGACTCATGTGCTTCCTTCATAATGATTTGTCTCAATTCCACATCACTAGAACGCACATTCGCTTCGATGTAGCAATAAACCATCATCTCTCACAGAGAATTCAGGTTTCTTGCCCGCCAACTTCTTTCAAAGCCTTCCGATATTTTTCATCACTGCGTGCAGCCATTCGACCGATCAATCAACACCGGCCGTACATGCCATGCAACTACCGTCCGTCCCTCATCATCAACCTCTAGATCGCATGTCAGGCTTTCAATTCATACACCATGGACAAAGGAGAAACTCGAGACTTGCCATAGTCTTGCGACTTAAGGCGCCACCACCACATTTGCTTTCCCCGGCCGATAGTCTATTAAGCAATCATAATCTTTAATGAGTTCTAACCATCTCCTCTCGCCTCAAATTCAATTCCTTCTGATTGCCTAAATACTTCAAGCTCTTGTGAACTGTGAAGATGTAGCATTTCTCTCCATACAAATAGTGTCTCCAGCATCTTTAGAGCAAAAACAATAGCCGCTAACCTGCATCATGTGTTGGGTAGTTCCTCTCATGCGGTTTCACCGGGCGTGATGCATAAGCAATGACATTCCGATCTTGCATCAAGACACACCTAACCCATTGTGAGAAGCATCACTATAAATCGTGTATTCTTTACCCTGAGTAGGTAAAGTGAGAACTGAGCTTCAGCTTAAGCACCTCTTCAACTCATCAAAACTCACGACATTTATCACCACCAAATTTTACATCTTTCCAAGCAGCTTGGTCAAGGAGAAGATAACATAGAGAATCCTTTTACAAACCTACGGTAATATCCAGCTAAACCTAAAATCGCGAATTTCGTGATGTTCTGGCGGTTTCCAATTAAGGATAGCTTCTACCTTGCCGAATCTACCTTGATCCCTTCACCGACACAACATGTCCCAAAAAGGAGATTTCTTCACCAAAATTCACATTTCGACAATTTGGCGATAAATGCTTTCTCCTTAAAGTCTGCAGCATAATCCGCAGATGTCTATCATGCTCCTCTCGCACTCCTCGAGTATATCAAAATGTCATCAATAAACACCACCACAAATTGATCAAGATATGGTCCAAGATAGTGTTCATCGATCCATAAAAGCAAATGGAGCATTTGTCAACCCGAATGGCATTACTAGAAACTCATAGTGGCCATACCGAAGTTCAAAGCGCTTTTGGGATACTCGCTTCTTGCACCTTCAATCGATGATAACCAGATCGCAAATCAATTTTGGAGAATACCGCCGCACTTCTTCAATCGATCGAATGTATCATCAATGCGAGGCAATGGATATCTGCTTTATTGTCACCCTATTCAACCGCTCGTAGTCAATGCATAAGCGAGAGTACCATCCTTCTTCTTAACAAACAACACCGTGCTCCCCAAGGTGACACACTAGGCGGATGAAGCCCTTTTCAAGTAATTCTTGTAATCGTATCTTCAACTCCTTCAACTCACTGGTGCCATTCTCGTATGGCGTTATGGAGATTGGAT
Source organism: Hevea brasiliensis (assembly GCF_030052815.1). Taxonomy (NCBI): domain Eukaryota; kingdom Viridiplantae; phylum Streptophyta; class Magnoliopsida; order Malpighiales; family Euphorbiaceae; genus Hevea; species Hevea brasiliensis. Next base: position 35,010,435 of record NC_079496.1, read on the forward strand.
CCACACCGCATGCAACATTAATTTCAAATCGCACTTCTCTTTCCGAGGTAATCCCGCAATTCATCAGAAACACATCCGAAAGTCATGTAATCGTAGGGATGTCCTTCAATGCCGACTCCCACTTGGGTGTTTACCACATGTGCCAAGTATGCTTCACACCCTTTTCTCGATCATTTTTCCGCTAGTGCAAATTAAATGATGTTGATGGCAATAGCTGCCTCTCCCCATGTATCACCACATCATCAGCATCGAGGAGACCAAAAGTGATCGCTTTCACCATACCAATCATGGCATGATGCCTAGCTAACCAATCCATGCCCAAGATGATATCATAATCTCTAAAGGGCATTTCAATGAAATCAGACAGAAAGTGTGTCCTTGGATCACCAAAGGACAATCTCTATACATTCTATTAACTCGACTCTGTCCTAGCGGACTTGTTACTAGCACCTCAAAGTCCATTTTTGTACATGGAACAAAGAATGCAATCAATGATGCTAGCACTCACATAAGAATGGGTAGAACCCGATCAAATAGCACAAATACATTCTCGTTAAAAGTTGAGAAGGTACTACCACAACATCGATGTCTCGCTCTTCTCTGCCTCATGGCATAGACTCGATCGAGCACCGCCTTGTTCTCGACTGCTTTATCGTGCCTTGGCCGTCACTGGGTTACCTCTACCCCGCCTCTACCGCTAGGTGGTTGTGAGCTTCTAGTGACAGTGGCTCAATCGACCCTTCGCAGAGTAGGAGGTGGTCCAACTCGCGACCATCGTGCGCCTCTTGGCAAAGTGTCCGGTGCCTCCACAGCTATAACAGCTCCAATAGCCTTGTAATGCATTCCACCATGATTCTTTCCACAAGTTTCACATTGGCGGGAGGGTAGGAACTTCTGCATCACGACCAGATAGGGAGGTCTCTGCCCGAATATCTTCCCTACCGCATTTCTTGCCACCTCCGCCATGTCCCCATAGTTCTTCCTCTTTCCAAGATGACCACCGAACTCGATCTACCGATTTTCCTCTTTCTCTGCCTTCTCCGACCTCTTCTTCTCGTGAGCAGCCTCAAACTCAACTCTTTCCAACTCTAGGGCTTGAGAAACAAGTTCGAGAAGTTAGTGTGTTTGAAGCCGAGCACTTGTACTCTAATACTGGGCTTCAAGCCGCCAAACCTCTTGCATCTCTCCTGCTGGTAGAGAGTAGACTCACCGCATAATGGCTAAGGCGGAAAATTCTCTTTCATACTCACCACCGATCCGCCTCTGCTTCAAACTTAAGAATTCTTGTAGCTTCCGGTCTACATAAGCATCGTGGATGTATTTCGTCAATTCCCGAGGAAGTCATTCCATGTCAAGATCGCAGTTCTACTGCATCGTGGGGAATGGTTTTCCACTACCATAAGCATCCCCTTGTAGTAAGGATACCGAGTATTCAAGTCTAAGCTCCTCTGCACAATGAAGTTTCTTGAACACCCTATCCATCCTTTCTAACCACTGCTCACCTTCTATAGGATCTATCGTCCTTGAACTCAGAGCCCCATACTTCATCAATTTATCATACTGTCTCGTAGGAGATCGTGGTTGTACCACGTGTCCGAATTGGGACTTGAGTAGGTGCATTACCAGCCATTTGTTGGAATATTGCAGCCATCTCACGAGCAACCGAGCAGGAATCACAGATCGCAGGGTCTTGTCACAACCACCGACATTTTGTACACCGGGCATCCTTGCACTCACCTCAATAGATCGATCGATCAACGATCACCCTCTTCCATATTCAATGCGAGGATCTTAGCTTTCTGAATAATAACACAAGGATATTTACTCGTTAGTGCATATTTATACTCAGAATGTAATCGTATGTATCAAACAATGATATTGAGCAGCTTGTACTATGAAGAAAGGACATTCAAATAACAGTGAAAACAGAATTTAAAAACTTTGCTCGATACCACTAAAACATGTCACACCCTACCCTCCAGAAGGCATAACATGATCCCGTAGTATACCTAATGAATTACCAACTCCGCTTCATCGATAACCCATTAAATACACTACAAGGGATTTTAAAACTTTTCTTACTTCTTTTACAAAGGGTGAGCACTATTTACAGTATTAAAAACTTTGGTGGATCAAGTGAAATAACTAACTCATTTGATTTATTTAGAATTTCAGAAATTTTTGGCAAAGTGCCCTCGTATTTTGGATAAAACAGCTTCTTGAAAACTCAGAAAAGCACTTCTATAATTTTCCAAATCTCAACTTCAATACATTTCTCAACACAACAATTCATCAACTCAATTCCATAGAAATTTTTCAAAGTCTAAGATAAGGAAATATAATATAACTTTTACAATCCAAAACACTCATAATTAATTTACAACTTCAAGGTACAATTTAATTTACAATCGCTCAAAACCAAAACAATATGTACATACAAAGGTCATACATTACAAGATAAAAGCAAAAGCGGTATACTCAATATACTGTAATCCTCACTGGATGTATATGCACCTAGTCTCACGCCTGCCTATCTCTCTACCGCGATAAAGAATAAAGCTATCACGAGACAATGTCTCAAGGTGCACAACATTAACCAAATCCAATTTAAATCACAATTCATAAGTCATGTAAATAGTGGATACTTAAAATCATAATTAAATTCAAGACAATAATTGTCAACAAGAATTTAAACTCCATTTCTCAATATCACAATAATTTTCCATAAGTCGATCAGTTTGAATTCAAAAGACAAGATATGTCAATGAGAGTTTAAATCCATTTCACAATCTCACAATACACATCAATAAATCACACACACTTAATCATGATCCATAATTCAATTCATCCCAAAGCCGATGGCTAATGAGGTATTCAATTCATCCCAAAAGTCGATGACTAATGAGGAATAACATGGCTAGCTAGCAAAAATATGAGTACTCATTCTATTCATCCTCAACAGGCACACACCTCAACACTTCAGCCAGAGAGGGAATTCAATTCATCCCACTAGAAAAGCTAGAGAGGAATACAATCAATATACATGATAGCTGTGGTTTCAAACCATTTCTAATGCTTTTTAATCAATAAGTATCCATCAATGTCATTCAAACCATTTTTCACAGTTTCAAACTATTCACAATATTTTTCAATCAATAAATATTCCTCAAACACATTTTCACAATTTAAAATAATGATATACAAATAATCAATATTTATTTCCATTGAAAATAATTCAAAAGAAACAGTTGTTGTGCACAAACCTCGATATTTGTCTCCGGTCTTGACTCAAGATTTCTTTCCCTTTTCTTTGAGTCCTTGTTAATCGAGAAACACAATTTGAAGTGTTTCAGTACCAAATTAATTTGCCTCTAACGATAATGTTCGATAAATAATTCACTAAATACCTTTATTCGCTAAGTCACCTAATATACCGACCCTGCTATGCTTTTAGGTTATTTAGGTCTTAGTGTCATTAATATGTAATTTTCTATTGGGTTTTAGGTTTGGTATATTTTACCAAAGTCATTTCTCGCTTAGTGCATTTTAATGCAAATTGTCGATTCCGACACTGGTTTGACCTAACCGACGATCTAGTTCCCTCGGTTTTCGGTCTCGGTCGAAACTACAAACTTGTAGATCTAGGTCTTATTGCACGCGTGCAAAATTTCAGGTCAATCCGAGTTAAGTAGACCAAGTTATGGTCATTACACTATTGCTGGTCAAATGGTACCATTTTAGGTCAATTTTAGGTCAAAGTGGTCAATTCTGGTTCGGCCAGTTTTTGGACCTGAACTTGTGCAAGTTGTTTGACTTGCTTATGGTCATTTCTGGGCTTTGGTGTCTTCATAAGACTTGTAGGTATGGGTCTTAACTATTCTTGGTCAAAATTTCAGGTCAATTGGACCTGGTTTGAGTGAGTTATGGCCTAAACACTCACTGCTGCCCAATAGGTCATTTTTCAGGTCCTAATTGCATCTAATCCGAATTGGTCAAATTTTTAGGTCACCTTGCAAGCAGAATTTTGGCATGGTTTCTCAATGAAAGTTGGCACATTTTGTGCCTAGTTTCACCCCAAATTGGTCTCATACCAATTGAGGTTACACATTCAAGGTTATAGGCCAAAATATACACTGCCCTCACTATGCATTACACACCCAAACTTCAAACACACACTTACCTTTGCAAGGTTCACTTCCATACCCTACCAAACTGTTTTGGCACATTACCAACAACATTTTCTACATTACATTTGCATTATTTTGGGCAGATTCCAATCACCCTTAACACACCAAATATCATTCACAATTATAATTCTAAGTACCATTACAAATACACCTAAACATTACAAACTTTACATACACTTTACAACATTAATTTACATACATAACATCCATCCTTCTAGGTCAATATGCTGCCCACACTTCCTTCAATATACACCATTTCTCAAGTGTCCACAAGCTGCCACAAATCACTCATCAACATCACATTGCCATACCATATGCTAATTCCCATCAAAGTGCATAATTCACCATATATACATGCATTAAATCACTAGGTTACTAACTCACCATGAACAACATTATTTCTCAACAATTATATGCACAATTTCCTCATCAAAAACGTGACCATGGCTGTCCAAAATGACAACAACAATAACCCTTCAAACTCAAAATTTTCCTTCACCAAACTAACACCCATAACATGAACATAAACTTTAACAAAGGATTTCTCAAAAATACAAACTTACCTTTATTTGTAACTTGCTAAACCTTCACCAAACTTCCCAAAATTGGTATCAATATCTTCCTTGTGGTGTGTAGACCATTTTTCATGAAAGGACCTAAGAGCTTGGAGTTGAAAATGGAGAGATAAGAAAGCTTGCATGAAAAATGGCTATGGAGGATTTCTTAGGGAGCTTGCTACGGCATGGTTGAAAAATTGAAGAAGATGATGTTTTAGTGGGAGGAATCTGCCCACTTATGATTATATTTAACCCATTTTATAATTCTTAGTGGTCCACCCACACCATTTAATCATTTAATAAACTTAATTTCCCTTAATTCCACATTAAACCCTTAATTTCCACTATTTATTTTAGGTACCACCAATTTAATTTTTCATTTTATTTTCTAAGTGTAATACTATTTATTTTTAATGGACATTTAGGTCAAAAGACAATTCGGGGTGTCAAATGACCATAATGCCCCTGTTCGGGTTACGTTCCCGATTTTTCGGTAACACCGTATTTTGTCTGTTTTTCGATTTCTCACTTTTCTTTGTACTAATTATTTAATTTTTCTTTGATCTTTCTAATGATATTTACTCTTCAACAATGGTCTATTTAAGTCCTAAAAATGTTTCCCTGGTTCCCCACCAGTATTAGTCAACGGTCCACGCCGTGACTTCCCGGTGCGGTCACCCATCGCTAGGTTTCCCGGCTCACTTACTCGGTTACATTTCTTTGCTATGATTTTTCCTTTGTTTTTCTTTTCTTGTATTTCATTATTTTATGTCTCCTCACTCATATTGAAGTACGGTTCTAGGCATCCTAGCTGTCCGGACAACACTGGTCACCGGAGCAGTAGAACGCACTACCGAACTTAGGGGTGTTACAGAAAGTTTGAGATTGACTGGAATGTGTATAGTGGAGTTTGGATTCGGGAATTATTTTGGAAGTGTTTTTAAACAGGTTCAGAAGAACTGCTTTTCCAATTTACAGCCGGCACTCTGCTGGATTTTCTATAAAATTTGCAAATAAATTCATATTTAGCAAAATTAAAAATAAATGAATTTTAAAGGGATAAATTGTAATAGAAACATAAATTGGTGCTCCGGCATACTGAGTGACATTACTTGCTCGGCTACACTGTAGACGGGTAAGGGGTGTCACAGGTCTAGCTTAAAGTCGTATTTCTCTTGGTTTTTAGCTTCTGGTCAAAGAAGCAAAATTGTAGCTCTATGTCTTATTGCACTCAGGAAAAATTTCAGGTCATTCTGAGTTGTATAGACCATGATATGGTCAATTTACTAAAGCTGGACAGATTGCACCTTTAGTGCAAAATTTAGTCAATTTTAGGTCACTTTTAGTTCTGGCAGTTTTGGTACCCGAATTTGTTCAAACTATTTGACTTGGTTTTTGCCATATCTCGGCTTTGATGTCTTCATAAGAATTGTAGCTCTATGTCTAAGCTTTCTATGATATAAATTTCAGGTCAATTGGACCTGGTTTGAGTGAGTTATGGTCATCCTAATGACTACTGTTCATAAGGTTAAAAATCTAGGTTGCAAGGTTACTGTTCCGGATTTTGTCATTTTTAAGGTCAGTTTCTAGGCAAAATTTTGGCAACATTTCTATACAAAAGTTGGCCTATTTGGTGTCTAGTTTCACCCCCTTTTGGCCTCATACCAACTAGGTTCATATTTTTACACTTATGACCTAATTTATGTGCTGCCAACATACACAACCTGCATTTAAACATCACACTTCCAATTTTGACAATCCTCCTCCTTCTGATACAATGGATACTGGCACTCCATGCAATCTCACAATCTCATTAATGTACAACTTGGCCAATTTTTCTAAACCGTAGTCCATCCGGACTGGCAAAAAATGAGCAGACTTGGTTAGTCTATCAACAATGACCCATACTGCATCATGACTCTTCTGTGTCCTCGGAAGTCCCATCACAAAATCCATTGTTATTCTCTCCCATTTCCTCTCTGGTACTGGTAGTGGATGTAACAACCCAGCGGGTACTTGATGCTCTGCCTTCACTTGCTGACAAGCTAGGCATTTGGAAATAAACTTTGCCACATCTCTCTTCATACCCATCCACCAGTAATGCTCCTTTAGCCCTCTATACATTTTTGTGCCACCAGGGTACATGGCAAAAAGAGACTCATGTGCTTCCTTCAAAATGATCTGCCTCAAATTAACATCATTAGGAACACACATTCTATCCTGGTGCAGCAGTGGACCATCATCTCTGATTAAAAATTCTGGTTTCTTGCTCTGTCGGACTTGTAACACCCTCCCTGTACCAACTCCGTACATTCTACTGTTCCGGTGATCGGTGTCGGTCCGGACAGCTAGAACGTCCGGAAAAATATTTAAACTAAAGTCGGAAACCATAATTAACTCAAATATTAATAAGAAAAATTTAGTAAAAATTTTTGAAATAAAATACAACCAAGTTAAACGAGCAGGTGCCCTAGCGATGGGTAACCAGAGGGAAGTTGCGGTTCTCGCAACGAGGAGCCCTAGACCCGGGGGAAAAATTATAAAATAATTTTTGGGACTCCAGAGAAGGGTTATTGAGGTTCCCATGGCATTAGAATGCCAAGAAAATACCTAGAAAAATTTTTCAATCGATACAGACAATTTTGACCCGTTAAGCCAAACGGAGGGCATTTTGGTCATTTCGCCTTCAGAGGTGATTTTTGGCCGACTTGTCCAGTTGAGTAAATAATTAATATGACATAAAATATAAATAAACATTACTAGAAATTAAATTGAAATTGAGTAGTGATGAAAAGAAAAGAAAAATCCAAGAAAAGCTCATTTATGACATCTTGATGATGTCATTTAAAATTGCCAACCAATCACCATTAAGTAACCATTTGACTAACTAATAAAAGAGCTAAATAAAGACCAAGGAAGACCAAAAACCAGCTGCCTTCTCTTCAGCCAAAAACGTGAGTTTCTCTTCTTCCTCCCTCCATTGATGTTCAATCAAGCAAGCTTAATTTCCTACCTTGTTACACCACTAAACCCTAACCCCTTTCATTAAACCTTGACCATATCACTTGGGGAAGCTTTTGGCAGCCAAGAAGAAGAAGGAAAGTGAAGTTTTAGCTTGAAGAAATCTGCCCTACAAGAGGTTAAAGTGAGGTTAGTGCTATCCTTTCACTCTCACTCCTTTAATCCTTGTTAGAGCATCATTTTAAGTTAAGAAATTGTAAGAATTTGAAGTAAATTATATGTGTTAGGGCATCTTCAATTTTTGGCAGCCCTAAGGAAGGATGTGGTTGATTGTTTTAATGAATTTAGAATGGATAGAAATGATGTTTAAGGTATGAATATGCATGGATGTTGAATTAGTGTGCTAATTGAGGTTTATGGGTAATTTAAATTGGACATTAGGGTTTTGAGAAGTGAAACTTGGATTTAGCTTATGAAATTGTGAAAGAACATTATAAGGGTCAATTAGTGACCATTTTAGGTATGTTGACCATGAATTGGACTGAAAAATAGTATAGCCAAGTGAATGTGTAGGCTGCCATCTTAGTGCAGCAGAGTGACTGAAATTTCAGTCCACTTGCACAGCCATAACTTTGGCTGTGTAGGTCCAATTGATTTTTGGCCAATTGGACATGAAACTAGGCTTATAATGGCACATTTTTTCTGAAGAAACCATGCCCAAAAGACCAAAGCAAGAGGACCAAAACTTGGCCCCAATCCGGACACACTGCAACAGCCCCTGCAGAATTGACCAAATGAACAGTAACTGTTCATTTGGCCATAACTCATTGTAGATTTGGTCAATTGACCTGAAATTTTTACAGCAACAATTTAAGACATAGAAAAACAACTTTCATGAAGAAACCTACCCCAAATTATGGCCAGAACCTAACCTAAATGGCAGTGGCAGTCACTATTCATGTTACTGTAAATATGGTAATTTCTGCAGAATGGAAATCCGGCCAGCTGTGGTTTTTGGACCATATCTAGAGCTACAAAACTCCAAATGGAGTGATTCAAAAAAGGAAATTCAACTAGACAAAATAAGGAATAACTTTCATGTTTGCCATTTCTTCAAATTTCCACTGTAACAGTTCCAAATGGAACAGTAAAGTTATGGTACAAAATCTGAAAAATCTGCTCCTTTTGTTTAATGCTTAGAAATGGTATTAACGCTCAATGCCAACAAGTTTTAAACACAAAATGTGGTATGTTGGGAGTGCCAAAACCAATGTACCTAATTTCTACCTAAAAGTCAACATTTTAGTTGACCATAGAGGTGAATAGTAACACCGAAACTTGAAATTCAAAGATTGAAGAATTTTAAAGTATCGAATGCCCTAGTATACCTAACAAGATTGGTTTGGATAGTTTGGCATGCCAATAGGGTTCAGTTAGCAGTACTGCACATGGCAATATGCCATTCCGTGATTTTATGGCTTTTAGCCATTTTGACATTATATTGAGACTTGGCCTCGTGCCTAATATTATTTACAGCTTGTTAGCTGTTCTGTTGCACACCGGGAGATGCATATGTGACCGATGGTGTGACGGCCCGAGGTACTAGATACCCAGTGCCAGTTTACCCGTTATCCAGTCCAGTCGTCTAGTGTAGGTTACTTGGGGCAACCAAATGAATAAAAGTGGACAAAGTAAATGATATACAAATACCAAACAAATAAAACGTACACATTCACTACACATTTAATTTCTTGCTATTTTCTTTTATTATATTATTGCACCACTAAGCATTATTGCTTAGCGCGTTACTTTTGCCACGCGTAGGTACTGGAGATATAGATCGTGAGCTTAGTAGACCACAGACTAGGTGAGTCCATCCTGCAGCTCTGCACAGTGTCCGTGTCACCTCAACTTCTGCGGTGCATTGGTAGGACATTAGGTGTCATTTTGACATTTTGTAACTTAACTTTGTTTTTCTCCTATGTAATTAAACTTGTGTAATGTATATTGATGTTTATGTAAATTATGAAAATTGTACTTGTGAATGGAAAAGTAAATGTTTACTTGTGATTTATATGTGATCATCACATGTGATGGATGATTGAGAACTGGAATTGAAATGTTGTTGAGATCTTAATATTGAGATTTTGCTGATAAATTGAAGTTGAGATTGTTTGGTAATTATTTGGAAGTGTTTTTAACAGGTTCCGAAGAACTGTTTTCTCCATTTTTAGCCGGTACTCCGCTGGATTTTCTTTAAAATTTTCGGAACCTCAAATAAATAATAATTTTGATAAATGGCTTAAATAAAGTATATTTCACAAATTATATTCAAAAGCATGGTATAAAATAATTAAGGTATATTAGAGTGTGCCGGTACACCGTGTGGCATTACTTACTCGGGTATACTGTACACCGGTAAAGGGTGTCACATTTTGTGGTATCAGAGCACGGTTTAGGCGTTTCTGGGCCTAGATTGAGTCCATACCATGCATTGCATTTGTAAGAGTCGAGTTGACACTAACGTAGATCTGTTTATCTTTCTTATTTTGGATAGGATATGGACCCTTCATCTCAGAGAGCCGTTGAGGAGGAAGTGGAGAGTCATGCTCCACCTGCAGCAGCTGAGACTGGGGGCATGAGAGAATCTGCTCCACTCAAGCAGAGCTCGCCACCTCCACAGGCCATGTTTCAGCAAATGGCCGACTTCTTTAGACAAATGGCCAGGGTAATGCCAGCACCACCACCACCACCACCAACTCCACAGCAGAAATCACACCTGGAAAGGCTAAGAAAGTTTGGGACAGTGGATTTCTATGGCAAGAGAGAAGATGACTCTGTTGCAGCTGAGAATTGGTTGAACAGAACAGGCAGAGTCCTAAAACAACTCCACTGCACTCCAGAGCAAAACCTGGAAGCTGCCATATCTTTGCTGCAAGATGATGCATATGAGTGGTGGGACACTGTGTCCAGTGAAGTGCAGCCAGAAGCTGTAACTTGGGACTTCTTCCTCTCTGAATTCAAGAAGAAATATGTGGGTACTGTATACCTGGAAGAGAGAAGAAGAGAGTTTATTAACCTGAGGCAGAGACAGCTGTCAGTGGCCGAATATGAGAAGGAATTCGTAAGATTGAGCCGCTATGGAAGGGAGATAGTCCCTAATGAAGCCGAAAGGTGCAAGAGATTTGAAGAGGGACTAAATGACAACATCAAGATCTAGCTCACTGCCTTGGGAATCACAGAATTTACCAAGTTAGTGGAAGCTGCAATAAAGGTGGAAAAAGTGAGAATCAGTGAGCAGACCAGAAGGGATAGACAGCAGAAGAGGGGCCCGGGTCAGTTTAGTTCAGCTCCTGCATTTGGGAAGAAGTTCAAGGGTCCTCCTGCACAGAGTTCAGCTCACCACGTGGTCGTGGTCACCTCGGGGCCTGTGCCACGCTCACCCCTAGGAGAGGTCACCCACACCATCAAGGGCGGCTCTCGAGGATGGGGTTCAGGACCAGCCCAAGATCTTCTCGCGTGTCCACACCGCGAAATGGCATAAGGGGGAGTGTTGGAGAGTGACTGGTGCCTGCTTGAGGTGTGGGTCAATAGAGCATCAGCTAAGGAACTGTCCACGCAGAACTACTACAGCTGCTCCAACACAAGCAGAAAAACCAGCTCCTGCACCACAGAGAGGTAGAAAATCTGGCAGATCTGACGCAGTGGGACCATCACAGAGGCCTGCATCCGAGCCAGCAGAGAGGCCAGATAACAGACCACCTGCCAGGAATTATGCCCTGAGAGCTCAGGAGGAGCAAGATGCCCCAGACGTCATCAGGGGTACGTTCTTCCTCTACACTACACCTGTGCATGCATTGGTGGATCCAGGATCCACTCATTCCTACATTTGCATCAACTTACCCGTAGAAAGGGGGATACTAATAGGGGAGAGTGACCAAGACATTCTGGTCACTAATCCATTGGGTCACAGTGTAGTGGTGAACAAGGTATACAAGGGTTGCCCGTTAAGGATTCAGGGGTATGAATTCTTGGCAGACCTGATTGAGTTGCCCTTCCACGAGTTTGACGTGATTTTGGGAATGGACTAGTTGTCACATCATCAGGCAATAGGAGAATTTCTCTAAAAACTTTAGAGGGTAATGAGATCACAGTTGTGGGGGAAAGGACAGATTTCTTGTCCAATGTCATCTCAGCCACAGTTGCAAGAAGAATGATGAGAAAAGGCTGTGAAGCCTACCTAGCACATGTGGTGGATACTAGGCAGGCTAAGCCAAACCTGAGTGACATACCCACAGTAAGAGACTTCCCAGAGGTATTTCCTGAAGAGTTGCCTGGTTTGCCACCAGAAAGGGAAGTCGAATTTGCTATTGAGACACTGCCGGGTACAACACCCATTTCCATTGCTCCTTATAGGATGGCACCCACTGAATTGAGGGAGTTGAAAACTCAGTTGCAAGAGTTGCTTGATAAGGGGTTCATACGCCCCAGTGTGTCACCATGGGGAGCTCCAGTGTTGTTTGTGAAAAAGAAGGATGGGACCTTGAGGCTTTGCATTGATTACCGGCAGTTGAATAAAGTGACTGTGAAGAATAAATATCCGTTGCCTAGAATTGATGATCTGTTTGATCAGTTGAAGGGAGCAGGAGTATTTTCTAAGATTGATCTCAGATCAGGGTATCATCAGTTGAGGGTGAAGGATGCAGATGTGCCAAAGACTGCATTCAGGACCCGATATGGGCATTATGAGTTTCTAGTGATGCCCTTTGGCCTAACAAATGCACCAGCGGCATTCATGGACCTTATGAACCGTATCTTTCATCCACACTTAGATCGGTTCGTAGTGGTCTTTATTGATGATATTTTGGTTGTTAGTAGTATGCCCTAGAGCATATCATTTAGTATGTATCTTGTACATATTTTAATAATAAAAGGCATTTCCACTTTTCCGTTTACATAATATATTTATGTGTAATAGAAAAGGTCCATTGATATTTTGTTAGAAATATTATTCTTAAGTTGTTAAGAATATGAGTGACAATATTTCTAGCACAAAGTATCATAAATAGGTTCACAATCGAGGATACTTCATAATAAGGACATGACTTATCCAGAAAGATTGTATTCATGTTTGTTCCCAAGTTATTTATATGAGATATAAATAAGATGGAATGGTGAGTCTCATGCCATATAACAAACATGATAGGCACTTATAAATGATAAGTAGGCCGAACCAGTGACACTTATGACAAGCACATGGAGTTTACTCTTGTCAATGTTTTGTCATAAATCATATCGGCATATAATCTTTAGACCGAGATAGCACAGTTATCTTGTATATAGGTAGTTTGAGTTTGATAATCGCTTTCATACTTGTACTATGTATGGGTATATGGGCATGTGTTGGCTCCTGCTAGTTATATATGGAGGTAGGTGTTGATCAAGATGGAATCTGTTCCTCTAAGTAAATAGAGTTAAAATCCTATGTTCATTTAATTGTTCTTGATGTTTCAAGTTCCTGGCCAGGACAGATAGATTTATTCAGAAAAGAGTTTCTGATGAGAAAAATCTGTTAATCAAGAACTGGAATTAAAAGAGAACATAATATTCATAGCAAATGGAGTTTGACATAAACCATGACTCAAATTTGAGTTGAGATTTTGTAACAGAGAGATTCTAGTGCATGGTAACATATGATTATAGGTTCATTTAAGGTAAACCTTATTACTAATTGGGTGGCCATGGCATGCTATGCTAGGTGTTAACCATGGTCTATGAGGTTCATAAAATGATTTAGAGAAATCATTTATGGTAAGAAAGAGTTCTGATGATATTAAGAGTTGATATCATGTCTCATTGCCAATTAGTGATGAGCCTAGTAAGTCACACACATACACAAGTTATCACCTATTTAAATATGATTTAATTAATTAATTAAAGAGTTTAATTGATTAATTAAATAGATTTGGTTTGCAATTAAATTGCAAAGTCCCTAGCATGACTTGAAACCAAATCTAGATTATTGGATGTGTAGTATAAATTAAATTTATATTTAAAGTGTTTAAATATGAATTTAATTGATGAGAAATTAATTAATAGAGATTAATTAATTAATTTATATTTGATATAAATTAATTAGAAGAAGAAAATAATTATTTTGGGTTAAGAACTCAAAATTAAGACACAGGGCATTTTGGTCATTTCATTACAGGACACGTGGCACCATGAGATGGTGACACATGGCATAACACATAAGCTTGCCAAATGTTTTTTAATCATGTAAGATGATTAAAATCAAGATTAAATATAGGTTTGACACTTGGCACAATGTGATTGGGTCACTTAAACCTAGAGCTAATCAAAAGGTGACATGTGGCTAGAGTTTAATGTGTTAACCTAGCTATTTAAGTGTGGTTATGAAAAGAAAACATAACCAGCAGCCTCTCCTCTCAATTATCACGCCACTTTGAGCCTCTCCAGCTATTTCTCTTCATCTCTCATCAATTCAAAGAGATTAGCCATCAATCTCTTGAATTAAGAACACTAGAAATTGTTTCTAGTGTCCTGTTTACATCTCTAATATCTTAAAAGGCAGAACTTGAATTTCTAATTAATAGAAAAGGCTTTAGAAGCTGTTCAAGGGCTGCCATAGGTGTTCTTGGTGTGGACAAGCTAGAGGGACAACATCTGGTGTCCTGAAGACGAATCTCAAAGGCGCAGACACGCTGCAGCACATCAAGAAGTTAGTGTAATCGTTCTTGATTTAATCTAGGGTTCTAAAATTAATCTGATTAATTTTAAAATCTTAAATGGAAAATACATATCCAAAAACATATTAAAAGAGGTTTAATATGTTGTTTATCATTGAAATCAAATAGATAAAAATAAATCTTGCATGGTGCATTTGACCCTAGGTGAAAATTTTTGAATTCAATGGTATAATCTTGTGTTTTTCACGCTTCCGTTGCTTCAATTGGTATCAGAGCCACTATATTTGCCATTTAGATTGTTGATTATATAATTTAATTGTGTGTTTGATCATGAGATCAAGAGATTCATTGCTGGTTGGATCATGAGATGTGGCGTCACACATGGTGAAGCCACCATTGGTGGCGGCAACAATGGTTCCTTGGGTGGTTCAAGGTTTGGCTTTTAATTCTGCAATTGTTGTATGATCTAAGGCCTATTCTTTGACTAATTAAAGTGTTTAATTAGTTGTTTTAATCACACAATTAAATTATGATTCAAATCAGAATTTTAAAAATTGTTTGAATGTGATTCAAATCTGAATTTTAAAAGTTGTTTGAATGTGATTCAAATCTGAATTTTTAAAGTTGTTTGAATCATATTTAAATCTGATTTTTTAAAATTGATTCAATAAAATTCAGATCTGATTTTTTAAGAAATATTTGAATGTGATTCAAATCTGATTTTTTAAAAAATGTTTGAATGTGATTCAAATCTGAATTTTTGAAGTTGTTTGAATGTGATTCAAATCTGAATTTTTAAATTTGTTTGAATGAGATTCAAATCTGAATTTTTAAATTTATTTGAATCATATTCAAATCTGGATTTTTAAGTTGAATATGAGATATTCAATTTAATTTAAGTATGTATGTTTTATTTAATTGTTAAATAGTGATATGCATGATGGATGATCATGGACTATAAAAGACCAATGTGATTGGATTTATTTCTTTTATGTTTCTTTGGGATTGTAAATTAATTAATTTATTTTAATTTATTTTGGGCATGTATTATTAAGTTTGTAATAATTTTTGGGTTGTAATTTCATTTATTTAAGTTCTTGTAAATTCGCCTTGGTATGCCAAGGATTACTATGTAATATTGGATTGCAAGAAGTTCAAGGAGGTCAAGAGCATTGGTGGGACCAGTGGGAGGAATTCAATATCAAGTGTTGATTATGTACTCCTTCAGCAACTCTTGTAAAATGAATGAATGAAATGCACCTAGGAATGCCCTAATTCAATTCTTGGTGGCTCAGAATTGAATCCCTTAGAAAGTCCATGATCATACCATATTTACTGCTTATCCATGAATGCATGAGATGTATGGGAATGTATGCAATTATATGATATATGCATGCTAAATGGATAATGTGCAAAGTGAGACCTTAATAGTAATTAGGATGGCTATAAATCTTCCAAACAAATGATTAAGTTGGAAATGGTATAATTAAAGTAATTATAACATAAGCCCTCCATTGGGGCAATTATTTTAAGAAATTTTAAATAGTTGCATGAGATGCAATTAATTTAAGAGATTTTCTTAAGAATAATTGTTAAGCATGAGATGTTGTAAATATGTAAATGGTTTGGTGGCCAATATTGGATGTACCTGAGGACATTAAAATTATTTGCATAATTACTGGCTCAATGGGATCAACTTAACTAATGCAAGATAAGTCAATAATGGATGTACCTGAGATTTTGAGCATTAGGGGCTAGGTAAAGGATTGAACCTCACATGAGATGTGATGGGCAAGGAGTTGCTCACTTATAGTTTATTGTAATTCCAATAATGGATGTACCTGAGAATGATCAATAGAATTATAAGAATTCAATCACCCACTAGAAATCCATCCAACTAGGATTTCCGTTTTCTACATTGGAAGTGTAGGATTCGCTAAGTTAGTGGGAGGACCAATTTGATTAAAAGACCATAATCATTTTGGTTAATTACATGATACATTTACTAATTAATCTGGTTATTTTCTGCAGTTAATTTTCTGATAAAAATGAGCACAAAACAACCACCACCATCCAATATCCTTGCAAGCATACTTGATCACAATAGGTTGACAGGACCTAATCTGTCTGATTGGCTAACAAATTTGAAACTTGTCCTGAACCTTGAACATATAGGATATGTTCTAGATTCAAATGTTCCTGGTCCCTTACCTCCAGAGGCCACACAAGAGGAACATGAAACTTTGGACAAGTGGAAGGAGCATGATATGAGAGCTAAGTGTTACATGCTTGCTTCTATGAGTAATGAGTTACAGAAGCAACATGAGAACATGCAGAGTGCGAGTGAGATCCTCCTTCACCTACAAGAGTTGTATGGTGAGCACAGCAGGAATGCTAGGTATGAGATATCTAAACAGTTATTCCGTATGAGGATGTCTGAGGGACAGAATGTTGGGGATCATGTCCACAAGATGATTCGGCTGATTGAGCAGTTGGAACATCTTGACTTCAACATGGATTTCCAACTACAAACGGATTTGATCCTTCAGTCCCTTCTTGAGTCTTTTGGGAATTTTGTGACAAATTTCCATATGACTAAACAGGAATGCAGCTTGGCTGAATTACTCAACATGCTGGTTATTGCCCAAAAGAATATGCCAGGCAATAAAGGAAAAGAGGTAGCTTTGGTTGCATCTTCTTTTGCTGGAAAGTCCAACAAGAAGAAGCGCAATAAGAAAAAGAAATCTCAGATTCCTGGTCCTTCCAAGAAAATAGCTAAATAGAAAAGGAAGATTAAAGCTGATAAAGGCAAAGGAAAGTGTCTCCACTGCCAACAGGAAAGTGTTTCCATTGCCAACAGGAAAGTGTTTCCATTGTCAGTAAGAAAGTGTTTCCACCGCCGAGTATAGTAATCTAAATGAATGCAATGCCATGGTGAAAACCAACTCAAGTTCAAAATATATTTGGCACTTAAGGTTATGTCATGTTGCAGAAGATAGGATTGCAAAATTGGAGAAAATGGGGATTCTATCCTCATTGGGCTCTGAGCCTACTCCAACTTGTGAATCTTGCCTTCAAGGCAAAATGACTAGATCACCCTTTGTTGGACAAGGGCTAAGAGCTGAAAATATTTTGGAACTAATACATAGTGATGTATGTGGTCCGTTTAAAGAAATGGTTAGAGGGGTTTTCATTATTTTATTACCTTTACTGATGATAAATCAAGGTTTGGGTATTTGTATTTGATGAAATACAAACATGAATCTTTTGAAAAGTTCAAAGAATTTAAATCTGAAGTAGAAAATCAAACAGGAAAGAATATTAAAGCTCTTCGATCAGATCGTGGAGGTGAATATTTGAGTACTGAATTTGATGAATACTTGAGAGAGCATGGCATTGTTTCTCAGCTGACTCCTCCAGGAACGCCACAGCTAAATGGTGTATCTGAAAGGAGAAATCGTACCCTATTGGATATGGTACGTAGTATGATGAGCTATACTGATATGCCAATCTCTTTTTGGGGATTTGCATTAGAATCAGCTTTATATATTCTGAATAGGATTCCATCAAAATCAGTTTCTTCCACACCTTATGAGATATGGCATGGAAGAAAACCAAGTCTTAAGCATGTTAAGATTTGGGGTTGTCCACTTATATAAAAAGTGAACAACGATAAATTGGAGACCAGATCGTAAAGAGGTCGATTTGTTGGATATCCAAAAGATAATTTTGGATATTATTTTTATTTGCCTACTTCACAAAGGTTGTGATAAGTAGAGATGCCACATTTCTTGAACAACGGTTTGTTCAAGAAGGAGGCAAAGGAAGGCAAATAGAGTTAGAATTGGAGAATTCGACCAACCAATGGATCGATGGATATAGATCCATCTAGTCAACCTATACCCATTGATGAAACATCTACACTGTTCCTCGTAGAACAACCAGGTATCTCACCCACCGGTGAGATATGGTTTTCTTCATGAAGAAGAACAAGAGTTGTCTACTCATGAAGAAGTAGATCATGGAGATGATCCACTTACCTATGAAGAAGCTATATCGGATATAGACTCTTCAAAATGGATTGATGCTATGAAATCCGAGATTGATTCCATGTATAAGAATCAAGTTTGGGATCTTGTTGACCCACACAAGGTATTGTACCTATAGGGAACAAATGGGTTTTCAAGAAGAAAATTGGTTCTGATGGAAAGGTAGAGACCTATAAGGCAAGGATAGTATCTAAAGGGTTTCGCCAAAGGCAAGGAATAGACTATGAAGAGACTTTCTCGCCTGTTGCCATGCTTAAATCAATTAAGATTTTATTAGCAATAGTGCATACTATGATTATGAGATTTGGCGGATGGATGTCAAAATGCCTTTTCTCAATGGATACATTGAAGAAAACATTTTCATGGAACAACCTAAGGGATTTGAATCCCAAGATGGTTCCAAGGTATGCAAGCTAAAGCGATCCATTTATGGGTTGAAACAAGCTTCGAGGAGTTGGAACATCCGTTTTGATGAAGCCATTAAATCTTTTGGTTTTATCAAAAATGAGGATGAGCCATGTGTATATAAGAAGGTTAGTGACAGTGCTATCACTTTCCTTGTCTTATATGTGGATGACATACTATTGATGGGTAATGATACAGGTATGTTGACGACTATAAAGGTATGGTTGTCAAATACATTCTCCATGAAAGACTTAGGGGAGGCAACCTATATTCTTGGGATTCGCATCTATAGAGATAGAGCGAAAAGAATAATTGGTTTATCCCAAAGTCTATACTTGGAAAAGGTGTTAAAGAGGTTTAACATGCTTGATTCCAAGAGAGGATTGTTACCAGTGAGACATGGTATTCATCTTTTTAAAGAGATGTCTCCAAAGACACCTGAAGAAAGAGATAAGATGGTCAGGATTCCATATGCTTCGGCTATTGGAAGTTTAATGTATGCGATGTTGTGTACTAGGCCGGATATCGCATATGCTGTTAGTTTGACTAGCAGGTATCAATCCAATCCAGGTTTGGAACATCGATAGTCATCAAGAATATCCTTAAGTACTTGAGAAGAACTAAGGATTTATTCTTGATTTATGGAGGTGGAGACTTGCAATTGGATGGTTATACTGATTCTGATTTCCAATTAAATATCGATGATAGAAAGTCTACCTCTGGATATGTGTTCATTTGTAATGGAGGTGCAGTCAGTTGGAAGAGTTCCAAACAGAGCACGACTGCAGATTCCACTCATCGAGGTGAGTATATCTTTGCATCGATGTTGCAAAAGAAGTCGTTTGGATAAAGAAGTTCGTGATGAACTTACAGTAGTTCCTTCCATTGAGTCAGCAGTTCCATTACACTGTGACAACAATGGAGCAGTCATTACAGGCTAAGGAACTAAGGTCTCACCAAAATCCAAACACATAGAAAGGCACTACTACATTATCAGAGATATAGTTGGGCAAGGCGATATAGCCATGCAGAAAAATAACATCAGCTAAAAAATTCAGCTGATCCATTCACTAAGCTTTTGTCACAAGTTCAGTTAGACCGACATCTTGAGAAGATAGGTCTAAGGTATTGTAATGAATGGCTCTAGTGCTAGTGGGAGATTGTTAGTAGTATGCCCTAGAGCATATCATTTAGTATGTATCTTGTACATATTTTAATAATAAAAGGCATTTCCACTTTTCCGTTTACATAATATATTTATGTGTAATAGAAAAGGTCCATTGATATTTTGTTAGAAATATTATTCTTAAGTTGTTAAGAATATGAGTGACAATATTTCTAGCACAAAGTATCATAAATAGGTTCACAATCGAGGATACTTCATAATAAGGACATGACTTATCCAGAAAGATTGTATTCATGTTTGTTCCCAAGTTATTTATATGAGATATAAATAAGATGGAATGGTGAGTCTCATGCCATATAACAAACATGATAGGCACTTATAAATGATAAGTAGGACGAACCAGTGACACTTATGACAAGAACATGGAGTTTACTCTTGTCAATGTTTTGTCATAAATCATATCACTGCATATAATCTTTAGACCTGAGATAGCACAGTTATCTTGTATATAGGTAGTTTGAGTTTGATACTGCTTTCATACTTGTACTATGTATGGGTATATGGGCATGTGTTGGCTCCTGCTAGTTATATATGGAGATAGGTGTTGATCAAGATGGAATCTGTTCCTCTAAGTAAATAGAGTTAAAATCCTATGTTCATTTAATTGTTCTTGATGTTTCAAGTTCCTGGCCAGGACAGATAGATTTATTCAGAAAAGAGTTTCTGATGAGAAAAATCTTTTAATCAAGAACTGGAATTAAAAGAGAACATAATATTCATAGCAAATGGAGTTTGACATAAACCATGACTCCAGCTTGAGTTGGGATTTTGTAACAGAGAGATTCTAGTGCATGGTAACATATGATTATAGGTTCATTTAAGGTAAACCTTATTACTAATTGGGTGGCCATGGCATGCTATGCTAGGTGTTAACCATGGTCTATGAGGTTCATAAAATGATTTAGAGAAATCATTTATTGTAAGAAAGAGTTCTGATGATATTAAGAGTTGATATCATGTCTCATTGCCAATTAGTGATGAGCCTAGTAAGTCACACACATACACAAGTTATCACCTATTTAAATATGATTTAATTAATTAATTAAATAGTTTAATTGATTAATTAAATAGATTTGGTTTGCAATTAAATTGCAAAGTCCCTAGCATGACTTGAAACCAAATCTAGATTATTGGATGTGTAGTATAAATTAAATTTATATTTAAAGTGTTTAAATATGAATTTAATTGATGAGAAATTAATTAATAGAGATTAATTAATTAATTTATATTTGATATAAATTAATTAGAAGAAGAAAATAATTATTTTGGGTTAAGAACTCAAAATTAAGACACAGGGGCATTTTGGTCATTTCACAGTGTGACATGTGGCACCATGAGATGGTGACACATGGCATAACACATAAGCTTGCCAAATGTTTTTTAATCATGTAAGATGATTAAAATCAAGATTAAATATAGGTTTGACACTTGGCACAATGTGATTGGGTCACTTAAACCTAGAGCTAATCAAAAGGTGACATGTGGCTAGGGTTTAATGTGTTAACCTAGCTATTTAAGTGTGGTTATGAAAAGAAAACATAACCAGCAGCCTCTCCTCTCAATTATCACGCCACTTTGAGCCTCTCCAGCTATTTCTCTTCATCTCTCATCAATTCAAAGAGATTAGCCATCAATCTCTTGAATTAAGAACACTATAAATTGTTTCTAGTGTCCTGTTTACATCTCTAATATCTTAAAAGGCAGAACTTGAATTTCTAATTAATAGAAAAGGCTTTAGAAGCTGTTCAAGGGCTGCCATAGGTGTTCTTGGTGTGGAAAAGCTAGAGGGACAACATCTGGTGTCCTGAAGACGAATCTCAAAGGCGCAGACACTGCAAAGACATCAAGAGGTTAGTGTAATCGTTCTTGATTTAATCTAGGGTTCTAAAATTAATCTGATTAATTTTAAAATCTTAAATGGAAAATACAGATCCAAAAACATATTAAAAGAGTTTTAATATGTTGTTTATCATTGAAATCAAATAGATAAAAATAAATCTTGCATGGTGCATGTGACCCTAGGTGAAAATTTTTGAATTCAATGGTATAATCTTGTGTTTTTCACGCTTCCGTTCCTTCATTGGTATATTCCAAGACTAGGGAAGAACATGATGAGCATTTGAGGATTGTTCTGTAAACCCTGAGAGAAAAGAAGCTGTATGCTAAGCTGTCCAAGTGTGACTTTTGGCTGAATGAGATTGCATTCCTTGGACACATAGTGTCAGCTGATGGGATTAGGGTGGATCCCAAGAAAATAGAAGCAGTGATGGAATGGAAGCCTCCCAGGAATACAACTGAGGTCAGAAGCTTCTTGGGGCTAGCTGGGTATTACAGGAGATTTGTGAAGGGATTTTCCTTAATAGCTGCTCCAATGACCAAGTTGTTACACAAGAATGTCAGATTTGACTGGAATGACAAGTGTCAGGCCAGTTTTGAGAAGTTGAAGGCTATGTTGACAGAGGCACCAGTGTTAACACAGCCAGTGTCAGGAAAAGACTTTGTGGTCTACAGTGATGCCTCTCATAATGGGCTAGGGTGTATATTGATACAAGAGGGAAAGGTGGTCGCTTATGCTTCCAGGAAGCTAAGGCCACATGAACAGAATTACCCTACCCATGATTTAGAGCTTGCAGCAATTATCTTCGCATTGAAGATATGGAGGCACTACTTATATGGTGAAAAGTGCTACATTTACACAGACCACAAAAGCTTGAAATACTTGCCAACCCAGAAGGAGCTCAACCTTAGACAGAGGCGATGGATTGAGTTCCTGAAGGATTATGATTGTGTAATTGACTACCATCCTGGGAAGGCAAATGTAGTTGCTGATGCTTTGAGCAGAAAGTCCATCACAGCTTTGAGATCATTGAATGCCCGTCTATCTTTGGTTCGAGATGGAGCTATTTTGGCTGAGTTGCAAGTGAGGCCAAAACCTGCTACAGTAGATTTTAGATGGGCAAAAGGTAGATGAGAAGTTAATAGCTATTATGAACAAAATCTCAGAGGGAAAAGCAACTGATTATGGGGGGAAAAGCAACTGATTATGGGGTGAAAGCAGATGAGTGTCTGTATTACAAAGGAAAACTATGTGTACCAGATGATGGGGAATTGAAGGCCAATATTCTAAAAGAGGCACACACTAGTGTATATGCTATGCACCCAGGAAGTACAAAGATGTATCATGATCCAAGCTTGAGATTAGTGGCACAGTATGAAGAGGGACATAGCTGACTATGTGACTAAATGCTTGACATGTCAGCAAGTCAAGGCAGAACATCAAGTTCCATCAGGTTTGCTACAGCCTATGCGCATACCTGAATGGAAATGGGATCCGGTCACCATGGATTTTGTAAGTGGTCTGCCTCTCACCCGGAAGAAACATGATGCAATATGGGTGATAGTTGATAAATTGACAAAGTCAGCACACTTTCTCGCGATTAGGACCGACTACTCGGGAGAAGTTAGCGATTGTATATCGATGAGATAGTTAGACTGCATGGAATTCCACTTTCCATCATATTTGATCGAGACCCAAGGTTTACATCAAGATTTTGGAAGAAGTTGCATGAGTCCTTGGGTACACAACTCCATTTCAGCACAGCTTTCCATCCTCAGACGGATGGGCAATCAGAAAGAGTAATCCAGGTAAACAATTGAAACCAATGAAATTGATACAAATATTGAATAGAAATGATAACAATAACATGAAATATATGTCGTCCTTGAGGATATCTTTGAGGAGTTGTGTCATTGAGTTTGAGGAAGTTGGGATAGATACCTCCCAGCGCGTAATTTGCATACAACAATAGCTACCAAGCTAGCATTCAAATGGCCCCATATGAAGCAATCGTAAGGGAGAAAATGTAGAACTCAGCAGCTGGACTGAATTGGGCGAAGACAAATCGGTAGGGCGGACACTGGTGAAACAGTGAGGAGAAGGTAAAATCAATCAAAGCCAACTTAAAGGTTGCCTCGCATGCATGTAAATCTTATGCCGACCTGAAGAGAAAAGAAATAGAATCTGTGGTTGGCGACAAAGTGTTCCTCAAGGTGTCACCATGGAAGAAAGTGTTGAGGTTTGGAAGAAAAGGTAAGTTGAGCCCTAGGTTCATTGGCCCATATGAAGTCATTGAACGTGTGGGTCCAGTGGCCTATAGGCTAGCTTTACCACCAGAGCTAGACAAGATCCACAATGTGTTCCACGTGTCTATACTCAGAAGATACCGCTCAGATCCTTCACATGTCATCTCCAGAGAAGAAATTAAAATACAGCCGGATTTGACATATGAAGAAGAACCTCTACGAATCCTAGCTCGGGAAGTAAAAGAGTTGAGGAACAAGCAAATTCCACTGGTGAAAAGTGCTTTGGAGGCACCACAACACCGAGGAGGCAACTTGGGAAAGTGAAGAGACGATGAGGCAGCAGTTCCCTCAACTGTTTGCATCAGGTAAATTTCGAGGACGAAATTTAAATTAGAGGGGAAGAGTTGTAACACCCTCCCTGTACCAACTCCGTACATTCTACTGTTTCGGTGATCGGTGTCAGTCCGGACAGCTAGAACGTCCGGAAAAATATTTAAACTAAAGTCGGGAATCATAATTAACTCAAATATTAATAAGAAAAATTTAGTAAAAATTTTTGAAATAAAATACTACCAAGTTAAACGAGCCGGTGCCCTAGCGATGGGTAACCAGAGGGAAGTTGCGGTTCTCGCAATGAGGAGCCCTAGACCCAGGGGAAAAATTATAAAATAATTTTTGGGACTCCAGAGAAGGGTTATTGAGGTTCCCATGGCATTAGAATGCCAAGAAAATACCTAGAAAAATTTTTCAATCGGTACGGACAATTTTGACCTGTTAAGCCAAACGGAGGGCATTGTGGTCATTTCGCCTTCAGAGATGATTTTTGCCCGACTTGTCCAGTTGAGTAAATAATTAATATGACATAAAATATGAATAAACATTACTAGAAATTAAATTGAAATTGAGTAGTGATGAAAAGAAAAGAAAAATCCAAGAAAAGCTCATTTATGACATCTTGATGATGTCATTTAAAATTGCCAACCAATCACCATTAAGTAACCATTTGACTAACTAATAAAAGAGCTAAATAAAGACCAAGGAAGACTAAAAACCAGCTGCCTTCTCTTCAGCCAAAAACGTGAGTTTCTCTTCTTCCTCCCTCCATTGATGTTCAATCAAGCAAGCTTAATTTCCTACCTTGTTACACCACTAAACCCTAACCCCTTTCATTAAACCTTGACCACATCACTTGGGGAAGCTTTTGGCAGCCGAGAAGAAGAAGGAAAGTGAAGTTTTAGCTTGAAGAAATCTGCCCTACAAGAGGTTAAAGTGAGGTTAGTGCTATCCTTTCACTCTCACTCCTTTAATCCTTGTTAGAGCATCATTTTAAGTTAAGAAATTGTAAGAATTTGAAGTAAATTATATGTGTTAGGGCATCTTCAATTTTTGGCAGCCCTAAGGAAGGATGTGGTTGATTGTTTTAATGAATTTAGAATGGATAGAAATGATGTTTAAGGTATGAATATGCATGGATGTTGAATTAGTGTGCTAATTGAGGTTTATGGGTAATTTAAATTGGACATTAGGGTTATGAGAAGTGAAACTTGGATTTAGCTTATGAAATTGTGAAAGAACATTATAAGGGTCAATTAGTGACCATTTTAGGTATGTTGACCATGAATTGGACTGAAAAATAGTATAGCCAAGTGAATGTGTAGGCTGCCTTCTTAGTGCAGCAGAGTGACTGAAATTTCAATCCACTTGCACAGCCATAACTTTGGCTGTGTAGGTCCAATTGATTTTTGGCCAATTGGACATGAAATTAGGCTTATAATGGCACATTTTTTCTGAAGAAACCATGCCCAAAAGACCAAAGCAAGAGGACCAAAACTTGGCCCCAATCCGGACACACTGCAACAGCCCCTTCAGAATTGACCAAATGAATAGTAACTGTTCATTTGGCCATAACTCATTGTAGATTTGGTCAATTGACCTGAAATTTTTACAGCAATAAGTTAAGACATAGACAAACAACTTTCATGAAGAAACCTACCCAAAATTATGGCCAGAACCTAACCTAAATGGCAGTGGCAGTCACTGTTCATGTTACTGTAGATATGGTAATTTCTGCAGAATGGAAATCCGGCCAGCTGTGGTTTTTGGACCATATCTAGAGCTACAAAACTCCAAATGGAGTGATTCAAAAAAGGAAATTCAACTATACAAAATAAGGAATAACTTTCATGTTTGCCATTTCTTCAAATTTCCATTGTAACAGTTCCAAATGGAACAGTAAAGTTATGGTACAAAATCTGAAAAATCTGCTCCTTTTGTTTAATGCTTAGAAATGGTATTAACGCTCAATGCCAACAAGTTTTAAACACAAAATGTGGTATGTTGGGAGTGCCAAAACCAATGTACCTAATTTCTACCTAAAAGTCAACATTTTAGTTGACCATAGAGGTGAATAGTAACACCGAAACTTGAAATTCAAAGATTGAAGAATTTTAAAGTATCGAATGCCCTAGTATACCTAACAAGATTGGTTTGGATAGTTTGGCATGCCAATAGGGTTCAGTTAGCAGTACTGCACATGGCAATATGCCATTCCGTGATTTTATGGCTTTTGGCCATTTTGACATTATATTGAGACTTGGCCTCGTGCCTAATATTATTCTGACTTGTTAGTTGTTACATTGCACACCGGGAGATGCATATGTGACCGATGGTGTGGCGGCGAGTACTAGATACCCGGTGCGGTTTACCGTTATCGATCCGATGCGTCTAGTGTAGGTTACTTGGGGCAACCAAATGAATAAAAGTGGACAAAGTAAATGATATACAAATACCAAACAAATAAAACGTACACATTCACTACACATTTAATTTCTTGTTATTTTCTTTTATTATATTATTGCACCACTAAGCATTATTGCTTAGCGCGTTGCTTTTGCCACGCGTAGGTACTGGAGATACTGTGACACCCCTTACCCGTGTACAGTATACCCGATAAGTAATGCCACCTGGTGTACCGGCACACTCTAATATTCCTCAATTAATTTAGACAATGCTTTTGCATATAATTTATGAAATACAATTTATTTAAACCATTTATCAAAAGTATCATTCATTTAAGGTTCCGAAAATTTTTAAGAAAATCCGGCGGAGTACCGGCTAAAAATGGAGAAAACCGTTCTTCGGAACCTGTTAAAAACACTTCCAATATTTTTATTCCATCATCTCAAACTCCAATATCAACACCAAACTCAATATCAATATCTCAATAATTTGTCAATTTCAGGTCTCAACAACCTTTTCATTTCTCAAAACATCCCTTTCTCAGGGTTCTCATATATAAACAACCATTAAATACTCAAATTAATACCATACATGACCATAAATCTTTATTATTTACAATAAGCTCAAAATACATTACATAAATCCCAAATACATATGAGAAATAAAAATTTAATTACAAAATGACAAAATGACATCTAGTGTCCTACCAATGCACTGCAGGTGACGAGGTGACACGGACACTGAGCGAAGCTGCGGATGGACTCACCCGATGCTGTGGTCTCACGGGCTCACGATCGGGATCTCCAGTACCTACGCGTGGCAAAAGCAACGCGCTAAGTAATAATGCTTAGTGGTGCAATAATATAATAAAAGAAAATAGCAAGAAAATAAATGTGTAGAGAATGTGTATGCTTTCTTTGTTTAGTATTGATATATCCATTGTTTCATTAACGTTGTTCACTTTTATTCATTTGGTTGCCCCAAGTAACCTACACTAGACGATTGGACTGGATAACGGGTAAACTGGCACTGGGTACCTAGTACCTCGGGCCGTCACACCATCGGTCACATATGCATCTCCCGGTGTGCAACAGAACAGCTAACAAGCTGTAAATAATATCAGGCACAAGGCCAAGTCTCAATGCAAAGTCAGAATGGCCAAAAGCCATGAAATCACAGAATGGCATTTTTGCCATGTGCAGTACTGCTAACTGAACCCTATTGGCATGCCAAACTATCCAAACCAATCTTGTTAGGTATACTAGGGCATTTGAAACTCTTAAAGTTGTCAATTTGTGAATTTCAATTTTTTTGGTGTCACTATTCATCATTGGTCAACAAAAATGTTGACTTTTAGAATAAAAATGTGTACATCAACTTTGGCACTCCCAACATACCACATTTGGTGTTTAAAACTTGTTGGCATTAAGTGTTTTTGCCATTCCAAAGTGTAACTCAACACAAACAGATTTTTCAATTTTGGTGAGTCAAATTCACTGTTCTATTGGACACTGTTACTGTTGGAATTTGAGGAAATGTAAAACATGAAAGTTGTTCCTTATTTTGTCTAGTTTAATTTCCTTTTTTGAATCACTCCATTTGGAGTTTTGTAGCTCCAGATATGGCTCAAAAACCCAAGCTGTCCGGATATGCATTCTGCAGAAATTTACCATATCTACAGTGCATGAACAGTAACTTGAGTCACTTGGTTGAATGGGTTCTGGCCATAATTTGGGGTAGGTTCCTTCATGAAAGTTGTTTGTCTATGTCTTAACTTGTTTCTGTAAAAATTTCAGGCCAATTGACCAAATCTACAGTGAGTTATGGCCAAATAAACAGTTACTGTTCATTTGGCAAATTCTGCAGAATTCAGTGCAGGGCATCCGGATTGTGGCTGAGTTTTGACCCTTTTGCTTTGGTCTTTTGGGCATGGTTTCTTCAGAAAAAATGTGCCATTATAAGCCTAGTTTCATGTCCAATTGGCCAAACACCAATTGGACTACCAGTGCCCAAGTTATGGCAGTGCAAAGGGACTGAATTTTCAGTCCCTATGCTGCTGTCCTAGGCAGCCTGCAACCTCACCTTGGCATAGTGTTTTTCAGTCCCATTTATGGTCAACACATCTAAAATGGTCACTAATTGACCATTACAATGTGCCCTAACAATTTCCTAAGCCAATTCACACTTTCACCTTTCCAAACCCTAAGGTTCAAATCAATTTATCCATAAACCTCAATTTAACACACTAGTTCAACATCTATGTAAATATATAGCTTAAACATAATATCCAATTCATGTTAAGTCCATTAAAACCATCAAAACACTCCCTTATTCTTCCTCCCTTAGGGCTGCCGAAATTGAAGGCATGCATAAGTATAAATTCCATTCACTTAAGTTACCAATTCTTGCTCACTTAAAGGCTTTAACATGGAATAAAGGTGATTTGAGTATTTATATGCACTAACCTTGTTTGGGCAGATTTTTCCAAGCCTCTAAACCTCAATTTCCTTCCTTTTGTTGGCTGCCAAGAGCTTGTTTAAGATATGGGGTAAGGTTTTAATGAAGAGAGGTTAGAGAAATAGGGTGGAAGTGAGGAAAATCTAAAGCTTGAAAAAGCTTCCATGGAAGGTGGCCATGGCTAGGTTTCGGCTGGCTTTTTGGGAGAGGATGGCTGCTGCAATTTATGTCTTAATTTGGTCTTCTTTTATGTCTTTTATTAGTTTGGTCAAATGGGAGCTTAATGGTGATTGGTTGGTAATCTTGAATGACATCACTTTGATGTCATAAATTGGCATTTGTTGCATTTTTCTTTCCTTTCCTCCACTACTCATTTTCAGTTTAATTTCTAGCAATATTTCTTCATATTTTATGTCATATTAATTATTTACTCAACTGGACAAGTCGGCCAAAAATCACCTCGGAAGGCGAAATGACCAAAATGCCCTCCGTTTGGCTTATCGGGTCAAAATTGTCTGTACCGATTGAAAATTTTTTCTAGGTATTTTCTTGGCATTCTAATGCCATGGGAACCTCAATTACCCTTCTCTGGAGTCCCAAAAATTATTTTATAATTTTTCCCCTTGGTCTAGGGCTTCTCGTTGCGAGAACCGCAACTTCCCTTCGGTTACCCATCGCTTGGGCACCAGCTCGTTTAACTTGGTTGTATTTTATTTCTAAAA
Organism: Hevea brasiliensis; assembly: GCF_030052815.1. Lineage (NCBI taxonomy): Eukaryota > Viridiplantae > Streptophyta > Magnoliopsida > Malpighiales > Euphorbiaceae > Hevea > Hevea brasiliensis. The sequence goes on from NC_079496.1 coordinate 35,040,491, forward strand.
TTTTTACTAAATTTTTCTTATTAATATTTGAGTTAATTATGGTTCCTGACTTTAGTTTAAATATTTTTCCGGACATTCTAGCTGTCCGGACCAACACCGGTCACCGGAACAGTAGAATGTACGGAGTGGTTACCGGGAGGGTGTTACAACTCTTCCCCTCTAATTTAAATTTCGTCCTCGAAATTTACCTGATGCAAACAGTTGAGGGAACTGTTGCCTCATCGACTCTTCACTTTCCCAAGTTGCCTCCTCGGTGTTGTGGTGCCTCCAAAGCACTTTCACCTATGGAATTTGCTTGTTTCTCAACTCTCTCACTTCCCGAGCCAAGATCCGTAGAGGTTCTTCTTCGTATGTCAAATCTGGCTGTATTTCAATTTCTTCTCTAGAGATGACATGTGAAGGATCTGAGCGGTATCTTCTGAGCATGGACACGTGGAACACATTATGGATCTTGTCCAGCTCTGGTGGTAAAGCTAGCCTATAGGCCACTGGACCCACACGTTCAATGACTTCATAGGGGCCAATGAACCTAGGGCTCAACTTACCTTTTCTTCCAAACCTCAACACTTTCTTCCATGGTGACACCTTGAGGAACACTTTGTCGCCAACCACATATTCTATTTCTTTTCTCTTCAGGTCGGCATAAGATTTCTGTCTGTCTGAGGCATCTTTAAGTTGGCTTTGATTGATTTCACGTTCTCCTCAGCCTGTTTCACCAGGTCTGGCCCTACCAATTTGTCTTCGCCCAATTCAGTCCAGCACACTGGAGTTCTACATTTTCTCCCATACAGTGCTTCATACGGGGCCATTTGAATACTAGCTTGGTAGCTATTGTTGTATGCAAATTCTGCCAGTGAGAGGTATCTATCCCAGCTTCCCTCAAACTCAATGACACAACTCCTCAGCATATCCTCAAGGACCTGACAAGTATTTCACGTTATTTTTATCATTTCAATTCAATATTTGTATCAATTTCATTGGTTTCAATTGTTTACCTGGATCACTCTTTTAGATTGCCCATCCGTCTGAGGATGGAAAGCTGTGCTGAAATGGAGTTGTGTACCCAAGGATTCATGCAACTTCTTCCAAAATCTCGATGTAAACCTTGGGTCTCGATCAGATATGATGGAAAGTGGAATTCCATGCAGTCTAACTATCTCACTAATATACAATTCTGCTAATCTCTCTAGTGAGTAGTCAGTCCTAACTGGCAGAAAGTGTGCTGACTTTGTCAATCTATCAACTATCACCCATGCTGCATCATGTTTCTTCCAGGTGAGAGGTAGACCACTTACAAAATCCATGGTGACCCGATCCCATTTCCATTCAGGTATGCGTATAGGCTGTAGCAAACCTGATGGAACTTGATGTTCTGCCTTGACTTGCTGACATGTCAAGCATTTAGTCACATAATCAGCTATGTCCTTCTTCATACCAGGCCACCAATACTGAAGCTTCAGGTCATGATACATCTTTGTACTTCCTGGGTGCATAGCATATACACTAGTGTGTGCCTCTTTTAGAATACTAGCTTTCAATTCCCCATCATCTGGTACACACAGTCTTCCTTTGTAATACAGATACCTATCTGCTTTCATCACATAATCAGTTGCTTTTCCCTCTGAGACCTTGCTCATAATAGCCATTAACTTCTCATCTACCTTCTGCCCATCTAAAATCTGCTGTAGCAGGTTTGGCCTCACTTGCAACTCAGCCAAGATAGCTCCATCTCGAATCAAAATTAGACGGGTATTCAATGATCTCAAAGCTGTCATGGATTTTCTGCTCAAAGCATCCGCAACTACATTTGCCTTCCCAGGATGGTAGTCAATTACACAATCATAATCTTGTAGGAACTCAATCCATCGCCTCTGTCTAAGGTTGAGCTCCTTCTGGGTTGGCAAGTATTTCAGGCTTTTGTGGTCTGTGTAAATGTAGCACTTTTCCCCATACAAGTAATGCCTCCATATCTTCAGTGCGAAGATAATTACTGCAAGCTCTAGATCATGGGTAGGGTAGTTCTGTTCATGTGGCCTTAGCTGTCTGGAAGCATAGGCGATCACTTTCCCCTCTTGCATCAATACACACCCTAACCCATTATGTGAGGCATCACTATAGACCACAAAGTCCTTTCCGGACACCTTTGGTGTTAACACCTGGTGCCTCTGTCAACATAGCCTTCAATTTCTCAAACTGGTCCGACACTTGTCATTCCAAATAAATTTGACATTTTTGTGTAACAACTTGGTCATTGGAGCGGCTATTAGGGAAAATCCTTCACAAATCTTCTCAGAATACCCAGCTAGCCCCAAGAAACTTCTGACCTCAGTTGTATTTCTGGGAGGCTTCCATTCCATCACTGCTTATATTTTCTTGGGATCCACCCTAATCCCATCCGCTGACACTATGTGTCCAAGGAATGCAATCTCATTCAACCAAAAGTCACACTCGGACAACTTAGCATACAGCTTCTTTTCTCTCAGGGTTTGCAGAACAATTCTCAAATGCTCATCATGTTCTTCACTGGTCTTGGAATACACCAAAATATCATCAATAAAGACCACTACGAACCAATCTAAGTGTGGATGAAAGATACGGTTCATAAGGTCCATGAATGCCGCTGGTGCATTTGTTAGGCCAAAGGGCATCACCAGAAACTCATAATGCCCATACCGGGTCCTGAATGCAGTCTTGGGCACATCTACATCTTTCACCCTCAGCTGATGATACCCTGATCTGAGATCAATCTTAGAAAATACTCGCTTCCCTTCAACCGATCAAACAGATCATCAATTCTAGGCAACGGATACTTGTTCTTCACACCACTTTATTCAACTGCCAGAATCAATACATAGCCTCAAAGTCCCATCCTTCTTCTTTACAACAAAGACCTTTGGAGCTCCCCATGGTGACACATCGGGCGTATAAACCCCTTATCAAGCAACTCTTGCAACCGAAGTTTTCAACTCCTCAATTCAAGAGGTGCCATCCTATAAGGAGCAATGGAAATGGGTGTCAGATCTACAGTTGTCTCAATAGCAAATTCGACTTCCCTTCTCGGTGGCAAACTGTGCAACTCTTCAGGAAATACTTCTGAGAAGTCTCTCACTGTGGGTATGTCACTCAAGTTTGGCTTAGCCTGCCTAGTATCCACCACATGTGCTAGGTAGGCTTCACAGCCTTTTCTCATCATTCTTCTTGCAACTGTGGCTGAAGTGACATTGGACAAGAAATATATCCTTTCCCACACAACTGTGATCTCATTAACCTCAGGGGTTTTCAAAGAAATTCTCTTCAATTTGCAATCAACTATTGCCTGATGACGTGACAACCAGTCCATTCCCAAAATCACGTCAAACTCATGGAAAGGCAACTCAATCAAGTCTGCCAAGAATTCATACCCTTGAATCCTTAACGGGCAACCTTTGTATACCTTGTTCACCACTACACTGTGGCCCAATGGATTAGTGACCAGAATGTATTGGTCACTTTCCCCTACGTGTTTCGACCTTTCTACGGGTAGATTGATGCAAATGTATGAGTGAGTGGATCCTGGATCCACCAATGCATGCACAGGAGTAGTGTAGAGGGAGAACGTACCCCTGATGACGTCCGGGGCATCTTGCTCCTCCTGAGCTCTCAAGGCATAATTTCTGGCAGGTGGTCTGTTATCTGGCCTCTCTGCTGGCTCAGATGTAGGCCTCTGTGATGGTCCCACTGCGTCAGATCTGCCAGATTTTCTACCTCTCTGTGGTGCAGGAGCAGGTCTTTCTGCTTGTGTTGGAGCAGCTGTAGTAGTTCTGCGTGGACAGTTCCTTAACTGATGCTCTGTTGACCCACACCTCAAGCAGGCACCAGTCACTCTCCAACACTCCCCCTTATGCCATTTCTGACAGTGTGGACACGCAGAAAATGCTGGGGCTGGTCCCCTGAACCCCATCCCTGGAGAGCTGCCCACTGATGGTGTGGACTGACCTCTCCTAGGGGTGAACTGTGGCCTGGGCCCCTGAGACTGACCCTGACCCTGTGGCTGACCCGAACTCTGTGCAGGAGGACCCTTAAACTTCTTCCCAAATCCAGGGGTGGAACTAGACTGACCTGGTCCCCTCTTCTGTCTCTCCTTCCAGTCTGCTTATTGATTCTCACTTTTTCAACCCTTATTGCAGCTTCCACTAGCTTGCTAAATTCTGTGATTCCCAAGGCAGTGAGCTGTATCTTGATATTGTCATTGAATCCCTCTTCAAATCTCTTGCACCTTTCAGCTTCGTTAGGGACTATTTCCCTTCCATAGCGGCTTAACCGAACAAACTCCTTCTCATACTCGGCCACCGACAACCGTCGCTCGAGTTAATGAATTCCCTTCTTCTCTTCCGTATACAAGTACCCACATATTTCTTTTGAACTCAGAGGAAGAAGTCCCAAGTTACACTTCGGCTGCACTTCATCGACACGGTGTCCCACCATCCGTAGGCATCATCTTGTAACAAGGATATAGCCTTCTAAGTTACGCCTGGGTGCGATGGAGTTGTTTTAAGACTCTGCCCGTTTTGTTCAACCAATTCTCGGCTGCAACAGAGTCATCTTCTCTCTTGCCATAGAAGTCCACAGCTCCAAACTTCCTTAGCCTTTCCAGGTGTGATTTCTGCTGTGGAGCTGGTGGTGGTGGTGGTGGTGGTGCTGGCATTACCCCGGCCATTTGTCTAAAGAAGTCGGCCATTTGTTGGAACATGGCCTGTGGAGGCTGAGCAGGCTCTGCTTGAGCTGGTGGAGCAGATTCTCTCATGCCCCCAGTCTCAGCTGCTGCAGGTGGAGCATGACTCTCCACTTCCTCCTCAACGGCTCTCTGAGATGAAGGGTCCATATCCTATTCAAAATAAGAAAGATAAACAGATCTGCGTTAGTGTCACCTCGACTCTTACAAATGCAATGCATGGTATGGACTCAATCTAGGCCCAGAAACGCCTAAACCGTGCTCTGATACCACTAAATGTGACACCCTTACCCGTACAAGATACCCGAGTAAGTAATGCCACACGTGTACCGCACACTCTAATATTCCTCAATTAATTTATTCAATGCTTTTGCATATATTTTATGTAATACAATTTATTTAAAGGATTTATCATATGTATCTTTCATTTAAGGTTCCAAAATTTTTAAGAAAATTCATGAGTACTGGGTTAAAAATGGAGAAAACTGTTCTGAACTGTTAAAAACACTTCCAATATTTTTATTCCATCATCTCAAACTCCAATATCAACACCAAACTCAATATCAATATCTCAATAATTTGTCAATTTCAGGTCTCAACAACCTTTTCATTTCTCAAAACATCCCTTTCTCAGGATTCTCATATATAAACAACCATTAAATACTCAAATTAATACCATACATGACCATAAATCTTTATTATTTACAATAAGCTCAAAATACATTACATAAATCCCAAATACATATGAGAAATAAAAATTTAATTACAAAATGACAAAATGACATCTAGTGTCCTACCAATGCACTGCAGGTGACGAGGTGACATGGACACTGAGCAGAACTGCTGGATTGACTCACCCGACCGTGGTCTACCGGGCTCGCGATCGGGATCTCCGGTACCTACGCGTGGCAAAAGCAACGCGCTAAGCAATAATGCTTAGTGGTGCAATAATATAATAAAAGAAAATAGCAAGAAAATAAATGTGTAGAGAATGTGTATGCTTTCTTTGTTTGGTATTGATATATTCATTGTTTCATTAACGTTGTTCACTTTTATTCATTTGGTTGCCCCAATTAACCTACACTAGACGCATCGGATCGATAACGGTAACCGCACCGGGTACCTAGTACCTCGTGCCGTCACACCATCGGTCACATATGCATCTCCCGGCAGGTAATGTAAGCGACTAACAAGTCAGAATAATATCGAGCACAAGGCCAAGTCTCAATGCAAAGTCGAATGGCCAAAAGCCATGAAATCACGAATGGCATTTTTGCCATGTGCGATCTTGCTAACTGAACCCTATTGGCATGCCAAACTATCCAAACCAATCTTGTTAGGTATACTAGGGCATTTGAAACTCTTAAAGTTGTCAATTTGTGAATTTCAATTTTTTTGGTGTCACTATTCATCATTGGTCAACAAAAATGTTGACTTTTAGAATAAAAATGTGTACATCAACTTTGACACTCCCAACATACCACATTTGGTGTTTAAAACTTGTTGGCATTAAGTGTTTTTGCCATTCCAAAGTGTAACTCAACACAAACAGATTTTTCAATTTTGGTGAGTCAACTTCACTGTTCCATTGGACACTGTTACTGTTGGAATTTGAGGAAATGTAAAACATGAAAGTTGTTCCTTATTTTGTCTAGTTGAATTTCCTTTTTTGAATTACTCCATTTGGAGTTTTGTAGCTCCAGATATGGCTCAAAAACCCAAGCTGTCCGGATATGCATTCTGCAGAAATTTACCATATCTACAGTGCATAAACAGTAATTTGAGTCACTTGGTTGAATGGGTTCTGGCCATAATTTGGGGTAGGTTCCTTCATGAAAGTTGTTTTTATATGTCTTAACTTGTTGCTGTAAAAATTTCAGGCCAATTAACCAAATCTACAGTGAGTTATGGCCAAATGAACAGTTACTGTTCATTTGGCAAATTCTGCAGAATTTAGTGCAGGGCATCCGGATTGTGGCTGAGTTTTGACCCTTTTGCTTTGGTCTTTTGGGCATGGTTTCTTCAGCAAAAATGTGCCATTATAAGCCTAGTTTCATGTCCAATTGGCCAAACACCAATTGGACTACCAGTGCCCAAGTTATGGCAGTGCAAAGGGACTGAATTTTCAGTCCCTATGCTGCTGTCCTAGGCAGCCTGCAACCTCACCTTGGCATAGTGTTTTTCAGTCCCATTTATGGTCAACACATCTAAAATGGTCACTAATTGACCATTACAATGTGCCCTAACAATTTCCCAAGCCAATTCACACTTTCACCTTTCCAAACCCTAAGGTTCAAATCAATTTATCCATAAACCTCAATTTAACACACTAGTTCAACATCTATGTAAATATATAGCTTAAACATAATCTCCAATTCATGTTAAGTCCATTAAAACCATCAAAACACTCCCTTATTCTTCCTCCCTTAGGGCTGCCGAAATTGAAGGCATGCATAAGTATAAATTCCATTCACTTAAGTTACCAATTCTTGCTCACTTAAAGGCTTTAACATGGAATAAAGGTGATTTGAGTATTTATATGCACTAACCTTGTTTGGGCAGATTTTTCCAAGCCTCTAAACCTCAATTTCCTTCTTCTTGTTGGCTGCCAAGAGCTTGTTTAAGATATGGGGTAAGGTTTTAATGAAGAGAGGTTAGAGAAATAGGGTGGAAGTGAGGAAAATCTAAAGCTTGAAAAAGCTTCCATGGAAGGTGGCCATGGCTAGGTTTCGGCTGGCTTTTTGGGAGAGGATGGCTGCTGAAATTTATGTCTTAATTTGGTCTTCTTTTATGTCTTTTATTAGTTTGGTCAAATGGGAGCTTAATGGTGATTGGTTGGTAATCTTGAATGACATCACTTTGATGTCATAAATTGGCATTTGTTGCATTTTTCTTTCCTTTCCTCCACTACTCATTTTTAGTTTAATTTCTAGCAATATTTCTTCATATTTTATGTCATATTAATTATTTACTCAACTGGACAAGTCGGCCAAAAATCACCTCGGAAGGCGAAATGACCAAAATGCCCTCTGTTTGGCTTAACGGGTCAAAATTGTCTGTACCGATTGAAAAATTTTTCTAGGTATTTTCTTGGCATTCTAATGCCATGGGAACCTCAATTACCCTTCTCTGGAGTCCCAAAAATTATTTTATAATTTTTCCCCCGGGTCTAGGGCTCCTCGTTGCGAGAACCGCAACTTCCCTCTAGTTACCCATCGCTTGGGCACCGGCTCGTTTAACTTGGTTGTATTTTATTTCTAAAATTTTTACTAAATTTTTCTTATTAATATTTGAGTTAATTATGGTTCCTGACTTTAGTTTAAATATTTTTCCGGACATTCTAGCTGTCCGGACCGACACCGGTCACCGGAACAGTAGAATGTACGGAGTGGTTACCGGGAGGGTGTTACAGATACAGATCGTGATCCCAGTAGACCACAGACTGGGTGAGTCCATCCTGCAGCTCTGCACAGTGTCCGTGTCACCTCAACTTTTGCGGTGCATTGGTAGGACATTAGGTGTCATTTTGACATTTTGTAACTTAACTTTGTTTTTCTCCTATGTAATTAAACTTGTGTAATGTATATTGATGTTTATGTAAATTATGAAAATTGTACTTATGAATGGAAAAGTAAATGTTTACTTGTGATTTATATGTGATCATCACATGTGATGGATGATTGAGAACTAGAATTGAAATGTTGTTGAGATCTTAATATTGAGATTTTGCTGATAAATTGAAGTTGGGATTGTTTGGTAATTATTTGAAAGTGTTTTTAACAGGTTCCGAAGAACTGTTTTCTCCATTTTTAGCCGGTACTCCGCCGGATTTTCTTTAAAATTTTCGGAACCTCAAATAAATAATAATTTTGATAAATGGCTTAAATAAAGTATATTTCACAAATTATATTCAAAAACATGGTATAAAATAATTAAGGTATATTAGAGTGTGCCGGTACACCGTGTGGCATTACTTACTCGGGTATACTGTACACGGGTAAGGGGTGTCACAGGACTTCTTCCAACAGCTTCTGATATCTTTCATCATTCTGAGCAGCCATACTGATCTGATCAATCAACACTGGCTGTACATGCCATGCAACTGCTGTCTGCCCATCATCATTAATCTCTAAGCTGGCATGCAATGATCTCAACTCATGTACCATAGACAAAGGAGTAACCCGTAGACTCGCCATAGTCTTGCGACTTAAGGCGTCAGCCACAACATTACCTTTCCCTGGCTAATAGTCTATCAGATAATCATAGTCTTTTATCAACTCTAACCATCTCCTTTGTCTCAAATTCAACTCTTTCTAGGTGCCCAAATACTTCAAACTCTTATGATCTGTGTAGATGTAACACTTTTTCCCATACAAATAATGTCTCCAGATCTTAAGAGCAAACACAATAGCTGCAAGCTTCAAGCCATGTGTCAGATAATTCCTCTCATGCGGTTTTAGCTTGCGTGATGCATAGGCAATGACATTTCGATCTTGCATCAATACACAGCCTAACCCATTGTGAGAAGCATCACTATAAATTGTGTATTCTTTACCCGGGTAAGTAAAGTCAGGATTGGAGCTTCAGTCAAAAATTTCTTTAATTCATCAAAACTCTATTGGCATTTATCCATCCACTAAAATTTTACATCTTTCCTAAGTAGCTTAGTCAGTGGAGATGTTAACATGGAGAATCCCTTCACAAATCTGCAGTAGTATCCAGCTAAACCTAGAAAATTGTGAATCTCTGTGATATTTCTGGGTGGCCTCCAATTAAGGATAGCTTCAATCTTAATTGGATCTACCTTGATGCCCCAAGAAAGATATTTCTTTCAGCCAAAATTCACACTTCGACAATTTGGCATATAGCTATTTCTCCCTCAAAGTCTGTAGTACAATCCGCAGATGTCTATCATGCTCTTCTGCATTCCTCGAATAGACCAATATATCATCTATGAATACCACAACAAACTGGTTGAGGTATGGTCTGAAGATAGTGTTCATCAGATCCATAAAAGCAGTCAGAGCATTAGTTAACCCGAATGGCATGACCAAGAACTCATAATGGCCATAGCGGGTTCTGAAGGCAGTTTTTGGAATACTCTGCTCTTGTACTTTCAGCTGATAATAACCTGATCTCATGTCAATTTTGGAGAACACAGCTGTACCCCTCAACTGATCAAACAAGTCATCAATGTGGGGTAATGGATATCTGTTCTTTATTGTCATCTTATTCAACTACCGATAATTAATACACAAGCGGAGAGTGCCATCTTTCTTCTTTACAAACAACACTGGCGCTCCCCAAGGTGACACACTAGGGCGATGAAGCCCTTGTCAAGCAACTCTTGCAACTGCACTTTCAACTCTTTTAGTTCTGCAGGTGCCATTCTATATGGTGTTATGGAGATTGGGTCCACACCAGGCATAACATCAATCTCAAACTGCACCTCTCTTTTTGGAGGTAATCCTGGCAATTCATCAGGAAACACATCCGGAAAGTCACATACAGTAGGGATGTCCCTTAGTGCTGGACTCCCCACTTGGGTGTCTATCACATGTGCCAAGTATGCTTCACACCCCTTTCTGATTTTTCTTCTGGCTAGTGCAGCCGAAATGATGTTTGATGGCAGTAAATGCCACTCCCCATGTATTACCACATCACTGTACAAAGGGAGACTAAAAGTGACGTTCTTCAGTCTACAGTCAATCATGGCATGATGCCTGGCTAACCAATCCATGCCCAAGATGATATCATACTCTCTGAAGGGCATTTCAATCAAATCTGATAGGAAAACAAGTCCTTGGATCACCAAAGGATAGTCTCTATAAATTCTGTTGACCCGGACCTCTTGTCCTAACGGACTAGTTACTAGCACATCAAAACCCATTTGGACACATGGAACAGCAAGTGAACTGACTATGCTAGCACTAACATATGAATGGGTTGAACTCGGATCAAACAATACAAATACTTCTTGATTAGAGATAGAGAATGTACCAGCTACCACATCAGAAGTCTCAGCCTCTTCTCGCTGTCTCATTGTGTAGACTCTGGATGAAGCACTTCCTTGTGCTGACTGACCAATCGTATCCTGACTGCCTAAAGCAGTGCCTCTACCTCTGCCTCTTCCTCTACCAACTGATTGTGAACCTATAGGAGTAGGACTCTGAATAAATCCCTCGGCAGTAGTAGGAGCTGGACCATATCTCAGAGCACTAGTGCAGTCTTTAGCTATATGGCCCTTGCCTCCACAGTTAAAGCAGGCTCCAGTGGCCCAATAACATTCCCCCCCATGAATCTTACCATAAGCCTCACAGGGGTAAGCAGAATGTAAACCCCTACTCGACTGCTGACCAGACCTAGGGGGTCTCTGTCTAGAAAATCTACCTCTACCAAATCTTCCACCTTGACCCCTGCTGGGTGCACTAAATTTCTTCTTCTTCCCAGAAGTACCACCAGAACTCGGCTCTACTGACTTTTCCCCCTTATCTTTTTCTGATTTCTCAGCTTTCACTGATTTTTCTTTTACTGGGGTTGCTTCTGATTCAATTCTTTCTAACTCAAGTGCTTGAGACATGAGTTTTGAAAAATTGCTGTGTCTGAATCCCACTACTTGCATTCTCAAACTGGGCTTCAAACCAGTCTCAAATCTCTTGCATCTTGCCTTGCTGGTAGAAAGGAGACTCCCAGCATAATGACTTAAGTGGGATAACTCCCTCTCATACTCTTCTACTGATCGGTTCCCTTGTTTCAAACTCAAAAATTCTTGCAATTTCGGATCAACATATGCATCTGGGATGTATTTTTGTCTGAATTCTCAGAGGAAGTCATCCCAGGTCAGCACTGGTTGTTCAACCAAGCTGTGGGAATGGTATACGCATCCCCTTGCAGTAGCGACACAGAATATTCAAACTTCAGTTCATCTTGGCAGTGCAGCTTCTTAAATACTCTGTCCATTCTTTCAAGCCATTGCTCTGCCTCTAAAAGGTTCACTGTACCCTTAAATTTTGTAGCCCCATACTTCAGTAATTTATCATACTATCTGGCTGGAGGCAGTGGTTGTACCATAGGTGTCTGGGGTAGAGCTTGAGCAGGCATACCCCCAGCCATTTGTTGAAACATTGCAGCCATCTCAGGCAAACCGTGCGTAAAATCGCAGATTTTGTGGGGTGCTCTTGACTCCATCGACATTTTGTAAAGCTGGGGCTTCCACTTGTGCCTCAGCTTCAACAGATTGCTCGACTGAACGATCCCCTTCTTCCATTTAAGTCTGAAGTTAGGGTATCTCCTGAACAAGTAACACATGGAGATTTCCCTCCGTTAGTTCATATTCATGATGTAATGCACTGTATGTAATAAATATGGACATTGAGCAGTTGTACTTAACAAAGAAAGACACAAATTCTCAAGTCAAAACATACTTCAAAAATTTTGCTCTGATACCACTAAAACATGTCACACCTTACCCCTCTGTAAGGCATAACATGATCCCGTAGAATACCTAATGAACTACCGCACTTTACCTACCGATAACTCATTAAGTACCCTACAAGGGATTTTAAAACAATTTTCTTACATTTTATAAGTGGTGAGAATTTCTAAATAGATATTAAAATATTTAATTAAAGTTCGAAACTAGTTAAAATTTTTGGCCCATTTTATTTTTCCCCAAATTTTATAAAAATTTTGACAGAGTTCCGTCTGTATTTTGAGAAAATAGTTCTTCAAATACCTAAAAAAAAGCACTTCCAATAATTTTTCTCAACAACTTCTTCAAATTCACAATCATCTCAATCAATTTCAACACATTTATCATCTTCCAAAATTCAAATCCACCATTTCCAATATCCACAATCATTAAATACCATTAATAAATTTCATTCAATTCAAAATAAATGCTACCATTCATATTTCATTAATGACAAAGTAATTTATATACACTATTGCAAAAATTTACAACAAAAGAAATTCAAACTAAATTTTATTACAAACTTTATACAAACTTTGTACAAGCTGCTCAAGACCCATTTTACATGTCCATACATTTATGTGCAATATATACATCAAAAGAAATATTTACAGTCAAGATATAAATTATACCTGATAACTTCAAGCTAATAGATCCTCACACCTCAGCAGCTCAGTCTGCTGCTCCTCTAGTCTCTAAATCTGCGACAACAATAAAAGCTATCGCTGAGTACTAGGACTCAGTGGTGCACAACATACTAAAATAATTTTATGCAGAACTTAAATCATATTTATTCAAAAATTTGACTGAACAAGAGAATTAAATACAAATCATGAATTATGAGATTTTAATCCCAAACAATTTCATTTTGAAGTATTAAATCACATTTCATAAAACTCACAATTAGATCATGCCATTCGAAACAAATATAATCTCAATAGCCGGAGGCTAAGGAGAAGTCACATCACAAGGCTAGTTAGCTCAAATATATGGATATCCATTCAAATCCTCTTCTACTGGCACACCTCAACACTTCTCCAGAGAAGGAATCAAAATTCGAAAGTAATTACCCCCACTAGTCATGCTAGTGATGTGTTTAAATATATGGTCATGACACTTTGGTTTCAAAACTTATCTTAACAATTTGCTAAACATTGCTATTTCAAATATACAAAATAACTTTCACAATTTAAATCAAAACATCATAAATAATGTCACAAATAAACTTTCAACAATTCAAAGCAAAAGTAAAATACATATTTCATTCACTTTATCAATGAATTTTAAAGCGTAGTGATGTTGTGCACAAACCTCAAGCGAGTCACCTCTTGGCCTTGACTCGGTTCCTCGGGTTCTTTCCTGGTATTCTTTTCAACTGAAACACAAAATTTTACAGTGTTTCAGTACCATAACTTAGCATAAATCCAAAAATAAATTTAACTTCACTTTTACCTAGCTCTAACGTGCTAAACTCGACGTTCTTGAAATTTTGTGTTTTGGGGTTACTATTCACTATACTATTTAAGTCAAATTGTTGACTTTATAAGGCTTAATAGGTATGGGAATTCCAACTTCACCCACATACCACATTTTGGTCACTAAATTTGTTGGTTTTGGTTGTTTATTCAAATTCTAAGTCTTTTAGGTAAATTTGATAATTTTCAGTTTTGGAGTCTAAGGTTGCACTATTCTATTGGTCATTTTACTGTTGGAATTTGGCAAAACTTTCTTCATAGAAAATGTTCCCTATTGTCTTAAGTTTATTCTCATTTTTGAATCACTCTAATTGGAGTTTTTTAGCTCAAGTTATAGCCATTTGAACCATGGCTGCCGGATTAGACTTAACCCATAATTCTGGGCAATTTTTGGTTCTGGCAGTTTTAGGTCACCAGCTTTGGGTGCCAAATGACTTGGTTAATGGAATAATTTGTATTTGTGTTCTTCATGAAAGTTTTAGGTATACACCTTAACTGTCCACTGGTAAAATTTCAGGTCATTTAGACCTACCTAGCTCAAGTTATGGCCAAATGAACAAACATTGTTCATTTGGTCATTTTTTAAAGGGCAGACTGAGATTTTCCAAGTTTGGTCAATTTGTTTACTAGGTTTTGGTCACCTTTTGGGCATCCTTCCTAAATGAAAATTGTGTCATTTAGTGTCTATTTTCATTCCCAATTGGTCTCATACCAATTGAACTTGTAAAATTTTATTTTTGATCCCTTAAATGTAACTTGGTCATGCTGCCAGCAGCATGACCATACTCAATTCGAATTTGCTTTTGATTCAAACACTCCTAACACACCTCATTAGGTCACAATTGACTATTTCTCTCCTTAAACTAGGTCCAAGACATCATTTACAAGTTTCTCACATTTTTGTCTCTAACCCTAAGTGTCCCAAAACCCTAACTTACTAAATTGTTGCATTTAACCACATTTAAGCATTCCAATCTCATTAGCACATCCATACAAGCTTGCCTACCATTTAAATTCAATCAAAACTCAAACATATGCATAGTAACCCTAGCTGGCTAAAATTCAGTTTGGTCCCTCAACAATGTTTTTATTTCATTTTAAGTTTATTTCTAAGTTAATTAGGTTATAAACACAAGTAATAAACTCATTTTGTAACTTAAATCACTAACCTTTATGTAGCAACTTCTAACTCCCCTTTTCTCCAATTTTCTTTCTTTTTCTTGCTCCTCTATACTCTTCAAGATGCAAGGATGAGGTTTAGTGGAGAATTTTAGGGGAATTTATGGTTAATTTAGGGTGTATAAAGCTTGAACTAAGAGCTCTAATGGAGGTTTGAGAGAGAGAGCTTTAGGAGAGAGAGAGGCCGGCTGGTTTGGGAAAGAAGATGAGAGTATTTTTTTTTTTGTTTTATTTTGTCTTACTTAATAGATATTTAACTTAGTCAAATTTGATAGGAATTAAAAATCAATTTTTGACATCATTTTGATGTCATAAAGTGATGTAATTAACTTTTTCTTTTTTTTTCTTCTTTTTTTTTCATTTATCTATTAGTTCTTTAATTTAATTCTCGATTCCAAAATTTTCTTTTCTCTGATTTTATTTGACAGTTAGGTCAAGAGTCAGCTCTCGGGGTTAATTGACCAAATTGCCCCTCACCGGTTCATCTCGGTTTGCAATTAATTCAATATTTCTTCCGGCTCCCTGACCTAATTATTTGACTGGCTTAACAGTTCTTTTTTGTGATTTTCTCTTTTTCACTGTGTTTATAATAGTCCTAAGAACTGTGACGTCACATTTTACGGTTCAAAATTTGAGTTTAAATCGACTTTACAGTCGTTCCCGAGAAGGTCACCTATCGCTGTGACTCTCGGCTCATTTAACTTCTTATGTTCTATTTTTCTTGTTTATACTTAACTAATTGGCAATTATTAATTATTTGTGTTTATAGGTTATCTAGTCATCTTGAGTGTGGTTCTAATCCCCTTAATTGTCCGGACCGACATCGGTCACCGGAACAGTGAAATATACCAGGCTATACAAATAGGGGTGTTACAAGTAGGCAAGCTTTAATTAAGTAACCAAGTCAAAAGAGTGGCTAGATCAAGATTGCATAGAGGAAGAGCTCATTCGGCCATGGAGTCTTTCATGGAGAACCAATTCGACAGGTTTATTCTTGAGGTTGAAGATGACCCATTTCTGCCCACTAATTGTTATTTTATGTCTCTTATAATGTAGTTAGTGGATCACTAAACAATAGTTTAATGTTTAATTATAATAAGTTTCATATTTGCACATTTACCTCATTTTTTTTCACTATTTACATATTGTATCACAATTTAATTTTTCATGACATTTTCTAAGTATAATATCATTTATTTTTAATGGACATCGAGGTAAAAAAGGCAACTCTAGGTGTCAAATGAACAAAATGCCCCACTTCGGGCTATATTCTCGATTTTTCAATAACATCGATTTTTGTCTATTTCTCGATTTTTCGTTTTTCTTTGTACTAATTTATTAATTTTTCTTTGATAATTCTAGTGTCAATTATATTTCAATAAACCTTTAATTACGTCTCAAAATTTAATTTCGAAGGTTCCCTGCGGTTCTGGGGTCGGCAACGGCCTTCCCAGTGCGGTCACCCATCGTTGTGGTGTCGGCTCGTTTGACTTAGCTTCATTTTCTCTCTTTCAATTTTCTTTGATTTTTCTTGTATTTTCTTTTTATTTATTTTATCATTATATGTCTATTCACTAATACCGAAGCGTATTTCCAGACATTCTAACTTGCCTGGACTGATATTAGGCCACTGGAGCAACAAAACGTACAGAACACATACAGTGGGGATGTTACACTGCCAATGGAAGATATCTATCCCAACTTCCCTCAAACTTAATAAAACAACTCCTCAGCATATCCTTGATGACCTAGATTATTCTTTCTGACTGTCCATCCATCTAAGGATGAAAAGCCATACTAAAATGGAGTTGTGTGCCCAAGGATTCTTGTAATTTCTTCCAAAATCTAGATGTAAACCTTGAGTCTCTATCAGATATAATGGAAAGCGGAATTCCATGTAATCTAACTATCTCACTGATGTACAATTCTGCTAGCTTTTCCAGTGAGTAGTCAGTTCTGACTGGCAGAAAATGTATTGATTTTGTTAACCTATCTACAATCACCCATACTACATCATGCTTCTTCTAAGTGAGAGGTAGACCACTGATAAAGTCCATAATGACTCGGTCCAATTTCCATTCAGGTATGTTTATAGGCTATAACAAACCGGATGGAACTTGATGTTCTGCTTTGACTTGCTGACATGTCAAGCATCTAGTTACATAGTCAGCTATGTCCTTCTTCATACCTGGCCACCAGTATCGAAGTTTCAGGTCATGGTACATTTTTGTGCTTCCTGGGTGCATAGTATACACACTGTTATGTGCTTCTTTCAGAATACTGGTTTTCAACTCTTCATCATTTAGTACACACACTCTTTCTTTATAGTACAGGCTCCCATTTTCTTTCACTTCATATTCAGCTTCCTTTCCCTCAATGATTTTGCCCATAACAGTAATTAGTTTCTCATCTGTCTTCTGCCCATCCTGTATCTATTGTAACATATTTGGCTTCACTTATAACTCAGCCAAAATAACTCCGTCATGAGTTAAGGACAGTTGAGCATTTAGAGATCTTAATGCTATAATAGATTTTCTACTTAAGGCATTAGCAACTACGTTTGCCTGACTAAGGTGGCAGTCAATCACACAATTATAATCTTTCAAGAATTCAATCCATAACCTTTGTCTCAAATTAAGTTCCTTCTGGGTTGGCAGATACTTCAGACTCTTATGGTCTGTGTATATGTAGCGTTTTCTCCGCATAAGTAATGCCTCCATATCTTCAATACGAAGATAATTGCTGCTAACTCTAAATCATGAGTAGGGTAATTCTTTTCATGTGGCCTTAACTGCCTGGAAGCATATACGACCACTTTTCCTTCTTGCATGAGTACACACCCTAACCCATTATGTGAGGCATCACTGTAGACTACAAAGTCTTTTCCCAACACTGGCTGTGTTAACACTGGTGCCTCTATCAACATAGCCTTCAGCCTCTCAAAACTGGCTTGACACTTGTCATTCCAGTCAAATTTCATATTCTTGTGTAGTAATTTGGTCATTGGAGCAGCTATCAGGGAAAATCCTTTTACAAATCTTCTATAATATCCAGCTAACCCTAAGAAACTTCTGATCTCAGTTGTATTTCTAGGAGGCTTCCATTCCATCACTGCTTCAATCTTATTGGGATCCACTCTAATACCTTCAGCTGATACTACATGTCCAAGGAATGCAATCTCATTCAACCAGAACTCACACTTGGATAATTTGGCGTACAATTTCTTCTCTTTTAGAGTCTGCAGAACAATTCTCAAATGCTCATAATGTTCTGCTTTATCCTTGGAATACACTAGGATGTCATCATTGAAGACCACTATAGACCGATCTAAGTATGGATGGAAGATACGGTTCATAAGGTCCATGAATGGTGCTGGAGAGTTTGTTAACCCAAATGGCATCACCAGGAATTCATAATGGCCATACCAGGTTCTGAATGCAGTCTTAGGTATAGCTGCATCCTTAACCCTTAGTTGATGATACCCTGATCTGAGATCAATCTTAAAAAACACACTGGCTCCCTTCAACTAGTCAAACATATCGTCAATTCTAGTCAATAGATACTTATTCTGCATTGTTACTTTGCTTAACTACCAGTAGTTAACACATAACCTCAGTGTCCCATCTTTTTTCTTTACAAATAGTACTGGAGCTCCCCACGGTGACACATTGGGGCATATGAACCCCTTGTCTAGTAATTCTTGCAGCTAGATTTTTAACTCTTTCAATTCAGTAAGTGCCATCCTATATGGAGTAATTGAAATTGGAGTTGTGCTTGGCATAATCTCAATAACAAATTCAACTTCCCTTTCTGGTGGCAAACTAGGCAATTCCTCAAGAAATACCTCAGAGAAATCCCTTACTGTGGGTATGTCAGACAAGTTAAGTTTACCCTACCTAGTGTCAACCACATGTGCCAGATAGGCTTCACACCCTTTTCTGAATCATCTCCTTGCAACTGTAGCTGAGATGACATTGGACAAAAAATCTGTCCTTTCACCCACAACTCTTATTTCTTCGTTCTCAGCAGTTTTTAGAGAGATTCTCTTCAATTTACAATCTACTATTGCCTGATGATGGGATAACCAATCCATTCTCAAAATTACATCAAACTAATGGAAAGACAGTTCGATTAAGTCTGCTGAGAACTCTTTCCTTTGAATCTTCAATGGATAGCCCTTGTACACCTTATTTACTACCACACTGTGGCCTAGTGGATTTGTGACTAGGATGTCTTTGCCACTTTCCTCTACTGGTATTCCCTTTTTTATGGACAGCTTGATACAAATATATGAATGAGTATATCCAAGATCCACTAATGCATGCACAAAAGTATTATAGAGGAGGAACGTACCCTTGATGACATCTGGAGCATCCTGTTCCTCCTATGCCCTTATAGCACAGGCTCTGGCTAGTTTTCTACCTTCTGCTCTCTCCACAGACTCTGATATAGGTTTCTGTGAAGTACTGGCTGCCTCAGCCTTACCCGGCTTTCTACCCCTTGGAGCTGGAGGGGCAGGCCTAACAGTTGATACCGGAGTGGATGTAGCAGTTCTGCGAGGACAATCTCGGATTAGGTGGTCTGTAGACCCACACCATAAACAAGCACCTATCATCCTCCAACATTCCCCCTTATGCCATTTTTGGCAATGTGGGCAAGCAACAGATACTGTTGGGGCTGGTCCCCTGAACCCTG
Organism: Hevea brasiliensis; assembly: GCF_030052815.1. Taxonomy (NCBI): domain Eukaryota; kingdom Viridiplantae; phylum Streptophyta; class Magnoliopsida; order Malpighiales; family Euphorbiaceae; genus Hevea; species Hevea brasiliensis. The sequence continues at coordinate 35,060,022 of NC_079496.1, forward strand.
TCCCTGGAGAGCTAGCCACTGAAAGTGTGGACTAGCCTCTCCTCGGTGCAAACTGAGATTTAGGCCTCTGTGACTGACCCTGACTTAGTGCTCTACTGAAACTCTGAGTAGGCGAACCTCTGAATTTCTTACTTGGGGCAGAAGATTTACTGGTCTGACCTTGACCGCTTTTCTGTTGCTTGTCCCTTCTGTTCTACTCATTCATTCTAACTTTTTCAACCTTCAGTGCGACTTCCACTAACTTAGCAAACTCTGTAATCCCCAAGGCTGTAATCATTACTTTAATGTTATCATTGAGTCCTTCCTCAAATCTCTTGCATCTCTCGACCTCATTAGGGACTATTTTCGGCCCATAGCGACTCAGTCTGAAAAATTCTCTTTCATATTTAGCCATTGTCAGCTGTCTCTGGCGTAGGGTAATAAACTCCCTTCTCTTCTCTTCTAGGTATAAACTGCCCATATACTTCTTTTTGAACTTAGTGAGAAAGAAATCCCAAGTTATTTGTTCTAGTGGCACCTCGCTAGTCACTGTATCCCACCATTGGTATGCATCATCTTGCAGTAGTGATACAGTAGCTTCCAAATTCTGCTCTGGAGTACAATAAAGTTGTTTCAAGACTCTTCTAGTTTTGTCCAACTAGTTTTCAGTTGTGACAGAATCATTTTCCCTTTTGCCCAGAAAATCCACTGCTCCGAACTTCCTGAGTTTCTCCATATGAGATTTTTAATGTGGAGTTGGTGGTGGTGGCATAACTCCTGCCATCTGTCTAAAGAACTCAGCCATTTGCTGAAATGTGGCTGGTGCATCTGGTACTGGTGGAGCAGGTTCCCTCCTATCTCCTGATTTAGTCATAGATAGAGCATGACTCTCCACCTCCTCATTGACCGCTCTTTGTGATGTGGAGTCCATATTCTGGTCAAAATAACAAATCAAAAGATCTGCATTAGAGCCATCTTAACACTTACAATGCAATGCATGATATGCACACTATCTAGGTCCAGAAACGCGTATACCATGGTCTGATACCACTAAATGTAACACCCCTCACCCGTCTACAGCATAGCCGAGCAAGGAGTGCTACATAGCGTGCAGGAGCACCTAGTCTATGATTATCTCATTTTCTGAGCTCAATTTGATTTAATAAGTCTTTATGTGATATTCATAACATACTAGTTCTATTTTCATACTTTATTAAAATAAGTGTTTCAAAAATGGTAATAAAAATATGACAAGGTGCTGTCTGTATTTCGAACAAATTGTCCTTCTAAACTTGTTAAAAATAGTTCAATATAATAATATCAACCTTCTAAATAATTTTTCATTCTCAAGATTTCATAGTTTCAAAATACAATCCATCATAATTTACATTTATCCAAATACTCTCCATAAGAGTTTAATATGTACAAATTATTACAAACCTTAAAGTTTTAGAATATACAAAATTATATAACAAAATGTCAAAATACAACTAATAATCATTGCACAAGATCCTAAGTCCTACCATGTATGCAGTGTAGTGCAGATGACTCTAGACTCCTGTGCAGATCTGATGTCTCACCTGATCGTAGGTCTGTTGGGCTTCCCAGCTGTGTCTCTAATACCTATGCATTACAAAAGCAACACACAAAGCAATTTTGCTTAGTGGTGCCAAATATAAAGAAATATACACTAAAATAAAGCAAATGAATTGTTTTTGAATTTATGACATCAATATTCTTTACAGTTGTTGATTCTACTTTTATTTGCTAACCTTTCATTTTTGCTAATTTTTGGTGGCGCTGTATGTCAATAAACTGAATTTAGCTATTTGAATTTAATAATGCTTAAATTAACTGCCCGTGTAGCTTATGTATTGACCAGACTGGATAAATGGATATACTGGCACTAGGTACCTAATACCTCGAGCTGTCACACCATCAGTCACAAAGTGTCTCCCGGTGTGCAAACAGTGTGGCTAAAAAGCCATATAATCAATCCGGCGATAAGCCAAGTATAATAACACAATACGTATAGCCGTAGGCTATTAAAGTCACAGTGCGGCATAATAAGCCGTAAAAACACAGTATGGCATAAAGCCATTTACAGAACAGCTGGCAAAATCCTATTGGCATGCCAAACTATCCAAACTAGTCAACTAGGCAAACTAGGGCACATTGCAAATTAATTGTTTAATGCCTCATTTTTTTGAGTTTGCTAATTATCATGTAATTCACAAGTCAATGTAAATCTTGACCTTTTTAGGTAATATGGATAAGTTGATTCTAGCATCAACATGTCACAAATTGTAATTCAATATGTTGCCAATATAGTGCAATTTACCATTTTTACAAGTTGGCATTCACTGCCAAATTACTTCAAGCATCATTGTATATAATTTGTCAAATTTTCAGTTTTAGTGTGCTAGATTGGTCTAGCTTAATGTCCTATTTCTCTTGGTTTTTAGCTTCTGGTTAAAGAAGCAAAATTGTAGCTCTATTTCTTATTGAACTTTGGCAAAATGTCAGATCATTCTGAGTTGTATAGACCAAGATATGGTCAATTTACTAAAGCTGGATAGATTGCACCTTTAGTGCAAAATTTGGTCAATTTTAGGTCACATTTAGTTCTGGCAGTTTTGGTATCCGAACTTGTACAAGCTATTTGACTTGGTTCTGGCCATTTCTGGGCTTTGGTGTCTTCATAAGAATTATAGCTCTATGTCTAAGCTATCCATGGTAAAAAGTTTAGGTCATTTGGACCTGTTTTGAGTGAGTTATGGTCATCCTAATGACTACTGTTCATATGATAAAAAATCTGGGCTTGCACTTACCAATTCCGGATTTGGTCATTTTTAAGGTGAGTTTCTAGGCAGAATTTTGGCAACATTTCTACATGAAAATTGGCTTATTTGGTGTCTAGTTTCACTTCCCTATTGACCTCATACCAATTGGATTCACAGTTTTGCACTTATGACCTAATTTAGGTACCGCCAACACACACAACCTGCATTTGAAAATTACGCTTTCAATTTTAACAATCCTCCTCCTCCCTACACTTCAATATTCAATCAAGGTACTTCTATATATATTGAACACACTTCCAGTAAAGGATTTTGGGTAGAACACTCAAGTGCTCAATACACACAATACACCATTAAAGTTCAACATTTACTTCCACTGAAATTCAACATACCTCAATGCCAATATTACACATACACTTCCATGGCAACTACACATGCTGTCCATAATTTAATACCATCACATCTCATCAATAATTTACATAAATTCAAATACAATTTCATAATATTATAGGCTGCCAAACATGGTAGTTTACCAAAGCATCAAAATCCCATTTTCAAACCCTTAATTCAATTGTCATTTCAAACACACACATGCCAATAAACTCTAATACATTTATTTACTTAAATCAACATGCCTAATCATCATTTACATGTAGAATTAAGTAAACTCTCATAGTTTTCCATGGCTGCCAAATTTGAGCCCATCAAATACTCATCCAATTCTCCCAATTTCTCAACAATTCAACTCACTATAACCTTAATTCAAAGTTTAACTAAGCAAGGAAGGAAAATTGGACACTAACCTTTTTTTTGAGCTTTATAAAACCTCACCAAATCTCCTCCTTTTTGCTGCATATCTCCTTCCCAAGATTTGTGGACCAAGTTTAATAAAGAGAATTTATGGTTTTATGTTGGAAATGGGAGAGAATTAAGCTTTGCATGAAAAATTTTCCATGGAGATTTGGGAGTGATCAATCAGCCATTGTTGGAAGCTTGAAGGAAATGAGTTAGTTAGTGGAGAAATCTGCCTTAACATGTGTATTTATATCCCCACTAATAATGGTAATATTATTATAATAATAAAGTTTTAGTATTTCTAATTATACCCCATTTATTTCCCTTAATTATATATTACATATATAATTTCATTTTTCATGTGATTTTTAAAATTTAACACCGCTTATTTTTAATGGACATTTAGGTCAAAAGGCAACTCTAAGTATCAAATGACCAAAATGCCCTACTTCAGGTTATATTCTCGATTTTTCGATAACACCGATTTTTGTCTGTTTCTTGATTTTTCTTTCTTTCTTTATACTAATTTATAAATCTTTCTTTGATATTTCTAGTATCAATTACATTTCAATAAACCTTTACTTATGTCCCGAAATTTAATTCCAAGGGTTCCCTGCGGTCCTGGGGTTGGCAATTGCCTTCGCTGTAATTTCCTGATGCGGTCACCCATCGCTACGGTGCCGGCTCATTTAACTTAGTTTCATTTCCTCTCTTTTATTTTTCTTTAATTTTTCTTGTATTTTCTTTTTATTTATTTCATCATTATATGTCTATTCACTATCACCGAAGTGTAGTTTCAGACATTTTGACTTGCCTGGACTGATATTAGGCCACAGGAGTAATAGAACATACAGAATACGTACAGGGAGGATGTTACAAAGATGATTAGGAAAAGTTCAGACAAATTGAGAGGTTAGATATTTAGATTAGCTAGGAAAAGTAAAGAATGAGATTGTGAACTGAGATTAGCTCGATCTGGCAAACTAAGAAATCAAAAAGATTTTAGATAATGAATCGAAACGAGTTCGGACGATAAATCATGGGATCAGAAAATAAGTAAGTTTGAATAATGTTTGCTGGTTTTTCAATAACCGCAAGTGCACAAATCGCTAATAAGTAATAAAATGATGAGTGAAGTATTATTCCCAAGAGAAATTTAATTAGCAAGTACTAGGCTACATGGCAATTTTGACTATTTAGGCTACCAAATATAAAAGGAAAATGAGTTAAACCTATTTTAGATGCTAAAAGCAATTTTTGAATTAAACTATTTATAAAAGAAATTCCAGAATTAAGATTTCACACTGCAACCTTACTATGGTTTTAATCTTGCCTATTCATCAGATTGAGAATAGTTGCTTTGATGGAAATTAGTTCTAAGATATCCTAAGTCCTCTCTCAAGGCACTTAAGGTGTATTTTAATTAACCCTAACCCTACTTTCATGGTGATTAAATTAATTAAAATCCTTTAAGATCTATGATTAATTTTGAAACTCCACAAAGGTCATCAGCCTATCTCTAGGTCAGATTTCCTAGGTTCAAGATCTCGATTTTCTAATATTAATCTTCACCTTTTAGTCCTTCAATTAATATCTGCAATCAACACTAAGTGGGTACCAACACATAGTATGCATTAAGATCACAAGAAATTGAATCAAAGAACTAAACTCAAATCCAATAAATAAAACTCAATATTTATCCATAATAACAATTGCAAATGCTACTCTCCTAATTCCAAAATAGAGGAATTACTCACTCATGGTGAGTTTAACAAACATTGAGAAAATAAAATGAAAGAACATAAAGAGTTCGCTTAGAGAAATAGAACAAAAGAACCGAAGAGGAATAATTGTAATCTTGATCCTTATGGAACTTTGGCTGAGGATTTCCCTTATGTGCTGGTGTTCTACTCTTTAAGACGGCTATGGAGAATGCAAGTATGAAAAAGTGAAAACCCTTGCTGAAACTCTCCAAAAAGCTTCTGCAAAAGGGTTGAACTAAAAAAGAGCCTCCATTGTTGTCATTTTCTGCTTCTATTTATAATAGCTAGTCTAGGGTTAGGTCTTTAGAATCCTAAAAGCATTAGAAGTCTATTTGGAGTGTGTAAACAAGAGCTAGAATTCGGATTAGGAAACTGGCTACCACATAGTACACGGCTCGTGTGTCACTACACGGCCTAGGGCCGTGTAACTTATTAGAGCTGAAATGGTTGTGTCATGCATAGGCACAGGAGTTTACACGGGTCTGCGCTAGTCACACGGGTCTGGTTACACAACCCATGTTCTTCTATTCTAAGAAAATTCTTCGAGCCTATGCCCTGCAGAGACTTACACGGGTCTCCATAGCTTACACAGGTCTAATTACATGACCAGTGTTCCTTTGCTTCTTCTTTGGCTCTCTGGCTTTCTTCTGGCAATAGGTTACACGAGTCTATGGCTTTGCTTACATGACCCGTGTAATGTGTATTAGCAGCTTTTCTCAATCCTTTGGCCTTTCCAAGTTTCCTTCCGCACTCCTATGCTCTGGAACTTCACCCAAACACCTGAAATGATGCAAAAAACATGAAATTTAGAGCTTGGCGAATTCACAAAAGTTAATGAAATTAATGATTATGCATGAGATTACTATTCTAAATGCTATAAAATATTATACAAATGTACTTAAAAACATCTATATAATATAAGTATATCAAATACCCCCAAACTCAAACTTTTGCTTGTCCTCAAGCAAATCAAAGCTCTTTTTAGAACACTTTTTAGGGGAAAACTTAGAAATATAACTATAGACTCAATATGCATATATTTGAACTCTTTCAACCTTCATACCAATTCTTTTCCTTTAAGGCATAAGGTCTTCAATAGCTACCTGCTTAAACCTTCACACTTTTCATGGAGTTCTAACTAGTTATTCCTTTATGTAAGGCTATTAATAAGTCACAAATAACCTGTTTGGTCAGGATAGACTTGAGAAACACTTAATCCCCCAAATTTGCCTCTATTATGGATAATTGTGATGGTGTAACTCAATTCCAAATCCATAGGCATACCTTAATTTTCTATCTCCACTAATGTAGTATATACTTTGCAAAAGATCAAAAAGTCTTTAAAAGGGTTGTAATGGGGCTAGAGGATATTGACTTGGTTGCCAATGAAAGGTTTTTAGGGAATACAAATATGAGGATAGCATGTATGCATAAAATATCAAGTATACTAAGTTTATTCACTGATTTTTTATGGAGAGGAGGGGCTTTTGGGTTTTTCATAGTGCCAAGCATGCTTCCATGATACTTATACTAGGACTTCTTCTTCTTTTTTTTTTTCTTTTTTTTTTTATTTATGTCCCTTTTGTCCTCTCCCCCAAACTCATTGCTTTTGCTGGGTTGAAAAGGCAAACTTTTCTTTGATTTCAATTGCACACTTGCACTCTTTCTTGAGTTCTACATCCTCTCTTCATTTTCCTTTTTTACACTTAATATACTTTTTACTTATGCATTTAGCCTCCTCAAAAGGGTAGGATAGGTGTTTAAGCTAGGGGCTAGGTAAATAATATGGGTAAGCAATAAATTCTAAGGGATAGATATAGGTTTTAAATTGGCTACAAGGGATATATATTTTAATTAAGGGTGGCTAAGGCTTAGTGAGGTTATATCGAAGAATGCCTTAATCATCTCTTCATCATGCATATAATAGGATTTCACCTTGATAGATCCAAGAGACATGTTCTACAGCTGGCGAGGCACGTTTAGGTTCGCTTGTATTTCAAAAATTTTCTCCTAACTTTGCAAGTTCAATGAGATAAATTAATAACTATGAAGGGGTTTAACTAGTCTAGTACCACTAAGGTGATTAAGTTGTTTTACAGACAATAGATTAAAGCCTTTTTGCCTATCCAGATACATTCATTCCTCATCCCGTGGAGTCCAATTATTAGCTTATTGACTTTTGAGGTTATAGTTCTAAGTTAAAAACCAATCCAAAAATTCAAAATTTGTAAAATTTTCTGGATTTTTGATATACAAGTATGATATGGATATAATTAAGTAATGAGATGCAATGCATGAAATGCATCAGTAACCCCAAACTCAAATCTGGCATTGTCCTCAATGTCAATCACAAAATGCAAAGTTAAAGCATAGCACACAGAATTATCAAAAAGCATATTATGTTATTAAGAAATTTAAAGTTTGGACAAAAAGCAAGTAATAGAGACCTATGAGCACTGAGTAGGATTAGGCCATATAAATTTTTACATGAAAGATCTTATCCTAAAGTCCTAGCTCTAAAAAGTCTCTGATGGAGATGATGGTCCCTCGCTATCGAGTCTCTCCATGATCATGCCTAGCTTGTTGTGGGCCTCCTGGAGACTATCCTCGATCACATGCATCCTGTTATTTATGATAGTCTCCATTCGCTGAATGTAGGCAAGAATGCGATCTGTAGGGGGTGGAGTGTAGGGAGGCACTCGGGCTGGGGAATCATGGTGGAGTGGCTCTTGGGGTTCCTCCTGTGGCTCTGATAGTTCACTAGGGTATGGTTGTGCTTTATCTCTTCTAGGAATGAAATTTCTTTCGGCATAGACTAGGAATCAGGTGTTCCCAACCTTCTTACATATCCCCATCGATATGCATATGGTTTGGTCAATTCTGGTTATACTAGCAATGGAGCACAGCCTGTGATGCCTTGGGACGAAGCCGAAGTGCAGTGTGAGGGCTGTGATGAGGCCACCAAGCACTATTTGCCCTGTACACTGGTGACATAGGCAATGAAGGTGGTTACAGAGGAAGATAATTGTTAAGCATGAGATGTTGTAAATATGTAAATAGTTGATGACCAATAATCGATGTACTTGAGGATATTAAAATTATTTGCATGTTTACTGGCTTAATAGGATCAACTTAACTAATGCAAGTTAAATCAATAATGGATGTGCCTGAGATTTTGTGCATTAGGGGCTAGATAAATGATTGAACCTCACATGAGATGTGATGGGCAAGGAGTTGCTCACTTATTGTTTATTGTAATTCCAATAATGGATGTGCCTGAAGATGATCATTAAGACTATAAGAATTCAATCACCCAATAGAAATCCATCTAACTAGGATTTCTCTTTCCTACTTTAGAAGTGTAGGATTCACCAAGTTAGTGGGAGGACCAATTTGATTAAAAGACCATAATTATTTTGGTTAATTACTTGATATATTTACTAATTAATCTAGTTATTTTCTACAGTTACTCTTCTGATAATAATGAGCACACAACAACCACCACCATCCAATATACTTGCTGTAACACCCCTCAACCGTCTACAGTGTAGCCGAGAAAGGCGTGTCACACGGAATGCCGGAGCACCTGATCTTATCTGATTTCATTATAGTTCTAGATTTACTTGTTCAAAAACTTTATCTGAGGTTTAGGCTATTTTTACTGTTTATCAAAATCTGACTAATTTGAAAATTTTAAAATTTTAACGACAATCTGGTAGAGTACCGGCTGTAATTTGGACTAACAGTTCTTCTGAACCTGCCAAAAACAATTTCAATATATACTCAAATTCATAACTCATATTATCTCAAAGCATTCTCAACAGTTTCTCAAACTCAGATTCAGTCTTAAAATTTCTCAAACTCAATCTCATTCAGAATCATTATGAATACATAATCAACTCATATATTAGAATTTTTATATTTCATTAACGTATATAATTTGCCAATTAAGTACATAAATTTGTCAAGTATAGGATATACAAATGAAATTACAGTTACTAATTCACATTACAATATAAGAAGTAATTATAATGTACATATTAGAAAACATGCTTAAAATGAGCCCTATCTACATGCATTGCTGAGGAGGTGACAACCTTGAACTCTTCTGATATTTCTGCAGATCTGTACTCCAAAAATCTCAATCAACTGTCTACTGGTTTTACCTTCAGTACCTGTGCGAGGAAACAATTCCATCGCGCTAAGCATTTCTGCTTAGTGGTGCAATAATATAATAAGAAGTAATATATACAAATAAAGAAATGATAAAGCATAATTTAAATATTGAATAATCAATTTGATTTACTGGAATGTTTTTAATATTAACCATCTTATATACTAGTTTGTTCCTCTTTGAAAGTGTTAAATTTATAACCTTTCAGTAATACTACATAGTATACAAATTATTCTAACCGTATTGTATTTTAAGTCTCTACGGTTCTGCAAATTATATTTTTTTTTATGTTTTTATTGCTAATCTCTTTAACTCATTTCATTCAATACTAAATTGTATTGTACAGAAACTTCATTATACTTAACTTAACTTAACTGCCTGAATTGAATAATGTTTTAATTGACTGCCTGTGTAGCTTATATACTGACTAGACTGGATAAACGAATATACTAGCATTGGGTACATAGTACCTCCGACCGTCACACCATTGGTCACAAAGTATCTCCCGGTGTGCAAACAGTGTGGCTAAAAGGCCATATAATCAATCAGGCATTAAGCCGAGTATAATAACACAATCCGCATAGCCATAGGCTATTAAAATCATAGCACGGCATAATAAGCCAAAAAACACAGTACGGTGTGAAGCCATTTACAGAACAGCTGTCAGAATCCTATTGGCATGCCAACCTATCCAAACTATTCAACTAGGCAAACTAGGGCATATTACAAGATTAAATATTTAATTCTTTATTTTTAGGGTTTATAGGTCATTATGCCTTTCACTGGTCAACAAAATTGTTGACCTTTTTATATATCATGGATAGGTTGATTCTAGTATCAACATGTCATAATTATTCAGCAGATCATCAAGCAGATCATATTTCGTATCAATTGTTCTGAAGTATCATTGTGCTCAAAGCATTTTTCCCGTCCCTGATAATAAGGACTAATGTCCCATCCATAAACTCATGTGATTTATTAAGTCATTATGTTTCTTATTCACATTACTAGTCAAACATAAATGTTGACTTTTTCATACTGAACAGATATGTTGGTTCTAGTTGCACTAGGATTCCTTATTTTGAGTTTATACTCATTGGCATTGATTTCCAAACTTAATTCAAGGCTAATTATAAGTGATTCTAAATTTTTAGATTTTATGGCCAGTGGTTACTATTCCATTGGGTCAGGCTATAGGGTGAAATTAGCAAAATTCTCTTCATCAAATTATTTCTTATTGTGTCTTCTTTAATTCTCTTTTTCAATTACTCCATTTTGAGTTGTATAACTCAAGCTATGGTCAATTAACCATAACTAGGTCAAATCTGAATTTTGGTTCCCTTAGTAGTCATTTTGATTTCGGACTTTACTATTTTATTTGGACTGCTTATAATGACATTTAGGCCTAGTGTGCTTCATAGGATTTGTTACCCTATGTCTTATAGTCATTTAGAAATTTTACTGGTAATTTGTTAAGTATAGAATTATTTATAGTCAAATTGTTGACTTGGACTCAAAGGTCCTATATTGGCATGGTCATCAATCAGGTCAATGGCTTTGACCTTAAAGTCTAGCCTTATACAGTTATAATTTGACGAAGTTGCCTAAAACAAAGTAATAGGTCTCTTTCTTAGCTTCCCAGATTGGTATGGCTCATTACGTTTGGAGACTTCTTGTGGGAGATATACCTATTTGAATTTTTTGGACTTAATAGTCAATTGTACCAATTCCATATTTAGTGTGTCAACTTAATCAACTTAATTGGCCTAGTTCCCTTGATTTCTGGGTTCTGGTCAAAATTTCAATATTGTAGGTTTATGTCTTATTGAACTTTTCGCATAAATTTCAAGTCATTTTGAGTTGTATAGACGAAGATATGGCCAATTTACTAAAGCTGGACATATTGCATTTTTAGTGCAAAATTTAGTCAATTTTAGGTCAAATTCAGTTCTGGCAGTTTTGGTACCCTAACTTGGGTAAGCAATTTGACTTGGTTCTGGTTCTGGGCTTTGGTGTCATCATAATAATTGTAGCTCTATGTCTAAGCTTTCCATGGTATAAATTTCAGGTCATTTGGACCTGTTTTGAGTGAGTTATGGTCAAATGAGTGACTACTGTTTATATGGTCAAATTCTGGGTTGCAATGGTTCTGGACAGTTTTGATACCTTAATTTGTGCAAGCAATTTAACTTAGTAAATGACATTTCTGGGTTCTGTAATCTTCACTAAAGTTGTAATTCTATGTCTAAGCTTTTCATGGTATAAATTTCAGGTCATTTCGACATGTTTTGAGTGAGTTATGGTCAAATGAGTGACTACTATTCATATGGTCAAATTCTGGGTTGCAATGGTTTTGGACAGTTTTGATACCTCAACTTGTGCAAGCAATTTGACATAGTAAATGACATTTCTGGGCTCTGTGATCTTCACCAAAGTTGTAGCTCTATGTCTAATCTTTCCATGATATGAATTTTAGGTTATTTGGACTTGTTTTGAGTGAGTTATGGCCAAAATACTGGCTACTGCTCAAATGGTCAGTTTTCAAGTTTGCAAGGTTGCAAATCTGGATTTGGTCATTTCTTTAGGTCATTTCTAGATAGAATTTTGGCATAACTTCTACATGAAAATTGGTCCTTTATAAGTCTAGTTTTACCTCCAATTAGCCTCATACCAATTAGGGTCACACATTTTTATTTATGGCTCAATTTATCTACTGTTTTCAACACAACACAACTTGCACATGAAATAACACTTCCAATTGTCATTCCTCCTCCTCCCAAAACTACAATTTTGAATTCAAGGCACTTCTATATCATTCATCACATCTCAATATTGTCAATTTGGGCAGTATATACAAATCCTCAACACACCAAATACAATCCTAAGTCACAAAGTCAACATTAACATAATATCCACATAAAAGCACCCAACAATTACATATAATTCCAACAATAATTTACATACACTTCCATTAATCCCTTAATACCATAATTCATCAAGTAAATTCATGAAATCAAGCACTCTTCATTGAACCTCAAGGCTGCCAAAAAAAATCACCATTGGCCAAAGTCTTCCATAATTTCTTTCAAACCCCAATTCTAAAGCTCATTCACACATACACATGGAATTAATTCACTAACACATCAAATTACATTAATTAACCTTAATTCCCATCAAATTCATGTAAGAATAAACCACTTACCTTTCACTTCCATGGCTGTCCAAAATTGAATATATCAACAACTCATCAAATCCTTCAAATTTCTTCACCATTCAACTTATCTCAACCTTAATACAAACTTTAATGAAGCAAGGGATGCAAAACTAGCACTAACTTTTTTTGGAGCTTGATCACACTTCATCAAATGCTACCCTTTTTGCTCCCTATGTGTTGCCCATGATGTGTAGAACAACTTTAGTGAAGAAACTTATAGGAAAAAATGGCTTGATCATGGGTTGATGAAGCTTGCTTCATGGATGTCCATGGATGAACTTGGGAGAACTTCAAATCGGCCATGGCAGAGGAAGGTTGAAGAAATGAAATAGTTAATGGAGAAATCTGTCCACTATGGCCCTTTTATACCCCATTATCTTTAGGTTAAATAATATATATTATGCTCCACTAACCTTAGGTTAATTAGTTTAATAATCCACTTTTAATTATTCCAAATTATACCACTCATTTTTTCTTCATTGCATTTCATGTATAATTTCATTTTTCATGTAATTTTCAAAATTTAATATTACATATTTTTAATAGACAGTTAGGTCAAAAGTCAACTCTAGGTGTTAATTGACCAAAATGCTCCTCTTCGAGTTGTATTTTAAATTTTTCGGTACCACCGATTCACTCCTTATACCGTCGATTTCTTTAATTTTTGTTTTTCGTTTATATTGACTTACTAAATTTTCTTTGAAATTTTCAATGCCAATTACGCCTCAGTAGACCTTTAATTAGGTCCTGAAAATATTTTCTTAGGTTCCCCGCGGTCTAGGGCTAGTCAACGGTCATCGCCATAACTTCCCGGTGCGGTCACCCATCGCTACGGGTTCAGCTCGTTTAACTTAGTCATATTTTATCTCTTTTATTTTTTCTTAATTTTTCTCATTACATATTTCATTATTTTATGCTTCCTCACTATCAATTAAGTGTAGTTCCAGACATTTTGACTTTCCGGGGCAGACGTTAGTTATTGGAACAGTAGGATGTACAGGCTACGAAAATAAGGATGTTACACTTGCGAGCATACTTGATTACAATAGGTTGATGGGACTTAATCTTTCTGATTGGCTAAGAAATTTAAAACTTGTCCTGAACTTAGAATGTATTGGATATGCTCTAAACTCAAAGGTTCCTGGTCCCTTACCTCCAGAGGCCACTCAAGAGGAACATGACACTTTGGACAAGTGGAAGGAGCATGATATGAGAGCCAAGTGTTACATGCTTGCTTCTATGAGTAATGAGTTACAGAAGCAGCATGAGAACATGCAAAATGCAAGTGAGATCCTCCTTCACTTGTAAGAGTTGTATAGTGAGCACAGCATGAATGCTAGATATGAGATATCTAGATAGCTATTCCACATGAGAATGTCTAAGGGACAGAATATAGGAGATCATATCCACAAGATTATTCGGCTTATTGAGCAGCTAGAACATCTTGATTTTCACATAGATTTCCAACTGCAGATGAATTTGATCCTTCAGTCCCTACCTGAGTCATTTGGGAATTTTGTGATAAATTTCCATATGACAAAGCAGGAATACACCTTGGCTGGTTTACTTAATATGCTGGTTATTGCCCAAAAGAATATGCAGGGCAATAAAGGAAAATAAGTGGCTTTGATTGCATTTTCTTCTTATATTGGGAAGTCCAAAAAGAATAAGGGTAATAAGAATAAGAAACCTCAAGTTCCAGGACCTTCCAAGAAGATAGCTGAACAAAAAGGGAATATCAAAGCTGATGGAGGCAAAAAAAAGTGTTTTCATTACCAGAAGGATAGGCACTGGAAAAGGAACTACCCAAAGTATCTTGCTTCTCTGAAGGACAAGAAGGATACACCTTCAGAAGGTATGTCTATATCTTGTTATTTAGATGCTGATGATGCTCATAGTTTATCTACAGCTTGGGTTTTAGATATTGGTGCCAGTTCTCACATTTCTTATGATATGCAGGAACTAGCAAATAGTAGCAGCTTGCATGCTCGAGATGTTAGACTTCGGATTGGCGATGGCTTAACTGTTGAAGCTTTAGCCATAGGATCTAAATCTTTTTACATGTGTGGAGATATTTTTTGTTTAACTAATATTTTGTATGTACTTGATGCTTTTAAAAACATCATTTCTATATCTAGTTTGACTAGAAATGGTTATGAATTTCAGTTCACAAATGATGTTTACAATATTTATTTTAGAAATAAATATGTTAGCTCGGGTTATATGCATGATAATTTTTATCATTTGGATAATAATGATAAACACAAATTGAATGCAAGCTGTAACACCCATATTTGCATAGCCTGGTATATTTCACTGTTCCAGTGACCGGTGTCGGTCCAGACAATTAAGAGGATTAGAACCACACTTAAGACAACTAGATAAGCCATAAACACAAATAATTAGTAATTGCCAATTAGTTAAGTATAAATAAGAAAAACAGAACATAAGAAGTTAAACGAGCCGAGAGTCACAGCGATGGTTGACCTTCTCGGGAATGACCGCGAAGTCGATTTAAACTCAAATTTCGAATCGTAAAATGTGACGCTGCGGTCCTTAGGACCACTACAAACACAATGGAAAAGAGAAAATCACGAAAAAGAATTGTTACGCTAGTCAAATAATTATGTTAGGGAGCCGGAAGAAATATTGAATTATTTGCAAACCGGGTTGAACCGGTGAGGGGCAATTTGGTCAATTGACCCCGAGAGCTAACTCCTGACCTAACTGTCAAATAAAATTGGAGAAAAGAAAATTTAAGAGTCAGGAATTAAATTGAAGAACTAATAGAAAAATAAATAAAAAAAAAGAGAGAAAATGAAAAAGGTGTAGGGAGATGACATCATGCATGATGCCATAAAGATTATAATTAATAAATTTAATTAAATTGATTTTTGGGTCTTCCATAAGACAAAAGACATAAAGAAAGAAAAAAATATATATATCCAAAGTCTTCTTTTTTCCCTAGTTGCCGTCTCCCATTTCTCTCTCCCTCTCCATTGTTAAACCTCCATTGAAGCTTGTACTCAAGCTCAAATTCCTTCACTTAACCTTAAGATTTTCCATGAACACTTCATCAAAACTTGTTTTCTTAACCTAAGAAGAGGATTGAAAGAGCAAAGAAAAAGAAAAAGGAAGAGAATTGAAGAATTGGACATCAAAGATTGAGGTTAGTGATTTAAGTTGCAAAATTAGTTTATTAGTTGTGTTTATAGCTTGATTAACTTAGAAATAAACTTAAAATGAAATGAAATAAATTGTTGAGGGACCAAGCTAAATTTTGGCCAGCATGTGTATGAGGGGATTATTGCATGAGTTTGATAGATTTAAAAGTGTATGTGATCTTGTTTGGGATGAAGAAACACATATATAGGCTTTGAATCAATTAAATGCAAAGACATGGTGAACTAAGGTTTTGGGACACTTAGGGTTAGAGACCAAAATGTGAAAAATTGGTAAAAGATGTCTTGGACCTAGTTTGAAGTGGGAAATGGTCAATGGTGACCAAATGAAGTGTGTTGAAAGTGTTGGAGTTGAAACCAAATTCAGATTCAATGTGGTCATGCTGCAAGTTCCCTTTGAGGGACTAAAAATGAAAATTTACAAGTCCAATTGGTATGAGACCAATTGGGAATGAAAATAGACACTAAATGACACAATTTTCATTTAGGAAGCATGCCCAAAAAGTGACCAAAACCTAGTGAACAAATTGACCAAACTTGGAAAATCTCAGTCTGCCCTGTACAAAACTGACCAAATGAACAGTGTTTATTCATTTGGCCATAACTTGAGCTAGGCAGGTCTAAATGACCTGAAATTTTACCAGTGGATAGTTGAGGTATATACCTAAAACTTTCATGAAGAACACAAACCCAAATTATGCCATTAACCAAGTCATTTGGCCACCCAAATTTGGTGACCTAAAATTGCTAGAACCAAAATTTGCCCAGAAATCTAGGTTAAGTCTAATCCGGAAATCATGGTTCAAATGCCTATAACTTGAGCTAAAAAACTCCAATTGGAGTGATTCAAAAAGGAGAATAAACTTAAGGCAATAGGGAACATTTTCTATGGAGAAAGTTTTGCCAAATTCCAATAGTAAAATGACCAATAGCACAATGCAACCTTAGACACCAAAACTGAAAATTATCAAATGTGCCTAAAAGACTTAGAATTTGAATAAGCAACCAAAACCAACAAATTTAGTGACCAAAATGTGGTGTGTGGGTGAAGTTGGAATTCCCATACCTATTAAGCCTTAGAAAGTCAACAATTTGACTTGAATAGTGTAATGAATAGTAACCCGAAACACAAAAATTAAAGAACGTCGAGTTTAGCACATTAGAGCTAGGTAAAAGTGAAGTTAAATTTATTTTGGATTTATAATAAGTTATGATGCTAAAACACTATGAAAAACTGTGTGTTTCAGTGGAAAAGAATACCGGGAAGGAACCCGAGACATCGAGTCAAGGCCAAGAGGCGACTCGTATAAGGTTTGTGCACAATTAACTCTTTTATTATTTTTCAATTCCAAATTGATTTGAAATAAATTTATGGTATGATTTATGATTTTTGTTGTGTTGAGAATTTTAACTTATTGAATGAAATTGTATAATTTGAATATAAATTTTCTTATGCATTTAAGGATTTATTGCATTGTTTTGAGGATTGTAAATTTTAAGTTTGATGTGTTGCCAACCTTGAGCATGAATTTATGATGATTAAATATGTTGATTTGTAAACACTTTGTGATTAGAAATTGTTTTGAATATGATTTGAAACCACAGTTAACATGGAAAAATTTGTTGTGAATTCTCATTAGCTTGTCTAGTGAGATATCTCCTCCACTAGATGGGGTGAGTTACTTCCTCTCTGGCTTGCCAGTTGGGGAAGAATTTGAATGAGTACTCATATATACTAGCTAGTCTTTGTTTCTCCCTTTTAGCCTCTGTTATTGGGAGAATGTGAAATGCCGTGGTGTACAACACGACATCTATTTGAATTTTGGGTCATGGGATCAACTATGTGAATTATTGGCAACGCCCTTTAAATTATGTATAATTTAATAAATTGTGATTAAAATAAATAATTTGTTAGTGATTCAAAATATTTTTGTATTATTTCAGAAATTAAAAGAAATGTAAATAAATAGTTACTATTTGATTAAAATGTTATTCAAATGAATAATTTGCATTAATGAAAATAATGATTTTTGAATATCATGAATTTTGAAGAATTTAGAAATTTTAAATTTATATTCATTATGAATTATTAATAATAATTTGTATTAAGTTTTAATTTATTAGTTTGTGCACCACTGAGTCCACCACTCAGCGATAGCTTTGTATGCTGTCGCAGGTGAAAGGAATAATTAAGCAGCTGAGCAAGATTTCTAAAAAGACATAGTGAGACTATCTTCGGGTATATCATAGGCATACCCTTGTACATTAGCTTTTGATGTAATTCTGTAATTATATGTATGAAATTTACTTTGAGCAGTTGTACCAACTCTTTTGTAATATATATATTTAGATTGGAATCAAATACAAATTATTGTAATATCATCTTTAGATTTTATGTATTTATAAAGTTTGCACTACTAAATTTTTTATACTCCCATGAATGTAAATATTCATTTTGTTATCTTAATGAGATATTTCAATGTTTGATTTAATTTAAACTGTGTATTAAATTGCTTGTGTTGATTTGTGAAATGAGGATTGTTTGAATTTTGAGGCTTGAGAAATTGGTTGAGATTGATTGTGAAATTTGAAAAAGTTGTTGAGAAAAATATTGGGAGTGTCTTTATTTTCAGGTTTTGAAGAACTGTTTTCTTAAAATACAGACGACACTCTGCCGAAATTTTTGTAAAAATTGCGGAGATTTTTAAATATCTAAAAATTTGATTTATGTTTGGACTTTAAATAAAGGTTTTTAATATCTGAGAAAATTTTACCCACCAATTTAAAAATAAACGAAAATTGTTTCAAAATCCCTTGTAGTATATTTAATGGGTTATCGGTAGGCGAAGTATGATAATTCATTAGGTGTATTACGGGAGCATGTTACATCTTACGAGGAGTAGGGTGTGACACAAGCAATCTAATGAATGTAATGCCTTGATGAAAATCAACTCAAGTTCAAAATATATTTGGCACTTAAGGTTAGGTCATGTTGCAGAAGATAGGATTGCAATGCTGGAGAAAATGGAGATTTTATCCTCATTATGTTCTGAACCTAATCTAACTTGTGAATCCTGCCTTCAGGGCAAAATGACTAGATCACCCTTTGTTGGATAAGGACTAAGAGCTGAAAATATTTTGGAGCTAATACATAGTGATATATGTGGTCCATTTAAGGAAATGGCTAGAGGCGATTTTCATTACTTTATTACCTTTACTGATTGTAAATCAAGGTTTGGGTATTTGTATTTGATGAAATACAAACATGAATCCTTTGAAAAGTTCAAAGAATTTAAATCTGAAGTAGAAAATCAAACAGGAAAAAGTATTAAAACTCTTCGATCAGATCGTGGAGGTGAATACTTAAGTACTGAATTTGATGAATACTTGAAAGAGCATGGCATTGTTTCCCAGATGACTCCTCCAGGAATTCCATAGTTGAATGGTGTATCTGAAAGGAGAAATCGTACCTTATTAGATATGGTATGTAGTATGGTGGGCTATACTGACATGCTAATCTCCTTTTGGGGATTTTCATTAGAACTAGCTTTGTATATTTTGAATAGGATTCCATCAAAATCAGTTTCTTCCACACCTTATGAGATATGGCATCGAAGAAAACCGAGTCTTAAGCATGTTAAGATTTGGGATTGTCCAGCTTATATCAAAAAGCTAAACACTGATAAATTGGAAACCAGATTAGAAAAAGGTCAATTTGTTAGATATCTAAAAGAAAGTTTTAGATATTATTTTTATTTGTCTACATCACAAAAGGTTGTGGTAAGCAGAAATGCCATATTTCTTGAACAACAGTTTATTCATTAAGGAGGCAAAGGAAGGTAAATAGAGTTAGAATTGGAGAATTCTAACCAACCAACAGATCAAATGGATATAGATCCATCTAGTCAACCTACACCTATTAATGAAACATCTACAGTAATTCCTCGCAGATCGACCAGGATATCTCACCCACCAGTGAGATATGGTTTTCTTCATGAAGATGAACAAGAGTTGTTTACTTATGAAGAAGTAGATCATGGAGATGATCCTCTTACCTATGAAGAAGGTATATCAGATATATACTCTTCAAAATGGATTGAAGTTATGAAATTCGAAATTGATTTCGTGCATAAGAATCAAGTTTGGGACTTTGTTGACCCACCTAAAGGTATTGTACCTATAGGGAATAAATGGGTTTTAAAGAAGAAAATTGATTTTGATGGAAAGGTAGAGACCTATAGAGTAAGGCTAGTAGCAAAAGGGTTTCGCCAAAGGCAAGGAATTGATGATGAGGAGACTTTCTTGCCTGTTGCCATGCCTAAATTAATTAGGATTTTGTTAGCAATAGCTGCATATTATGATTATGAGATTTGGCAAATGGACGTCAAAATATCTTTTCTCAATGGATACATTGATGAAAACATTTTCATGGAACAACCTAAGGGTTTTGAACCCTAAGATAGTTCCAAGGTGTACAAGCTAAAGCGATTCATTTATGGGTTGAAACAAGCTTCGAGGAGTTAGAACATCCATTTTGATGAAGCCATTAAGTCATTTGGTTTTATCAAAAATGTGGATGTGCTGTGCGTATATAAGAAGGTTAGTGATAGTGCTATCACTTTCCTTGTATTATATGCGGATGATATTCTGTTGATAGGTAATGACATAGGTATGTTAATAACTGTAAAAGTATGGTTGTCAAATACATTCTCCATGAAAGACTTAGGGGAGGCGATTTATATTCTTGGAATTCGCATTTATAGAGATAGAGCGAAAAGAATAATTGGTTTATCCCAAAGTCTATACTTGGAAAAGGTGTTAAAGAGGTTTAACATACTTGATTCCAGGAGAGGATTATTACCAGTAAGACATGGTATCCACCTTTTTAAAGAGATATCTCCAAAGACACCTGAAGAAAGAGATAAAATGGCCAGGATTCCATATGCTTTGGCTATTGGAAGTTTGATGTATGCAATGATGTGTACTAGGCCAGATATTGCACATGCTTTAGTTTGACTAGCAGGTTTCAATCTAATCCAGGTTTGGAACACTGGATAGCTGTTAAGAATATCCTTAAGTACTTAACAAGGACTAAGGATTTATTCTTGATTTATGGAGGTGGTGACTTGCAATTGTATGGTTATACTAATTCTGATTTTCAATCAGATATCGATAATAGAAAGTCTACCTCTAGGTTTGTGTTCATTTGTAATGGAGGTGTAGTCAGTTGGAAGAGTTCCAAGCAGAGTATGACTACTCATTCCACTACAGAGGCTGAGTATATTGGAACATCAGATGCTACAAAAGAGGCTGTTTGGATAATAAAGTTCATGCCAGAACTTGCAGTAGTTCCTTTCCTCGAGTCAACAGTTCCTCTCTACTGTGACAATAATGGAGTGATCATACAGGCTAAGTAACCCCGTCTCACTAGAAATCCAAACACATAGAAAAGCGCTACCACATTATCAAAGAGATAGTTGGGCGAGGCGATGTAGCCATGCAGAAAATAGCATCAGCTGAAAATCTAGCTAATCCATTCACGAAGCCTATGTCACAAGCTCAGTTAGACCAATATCTTGAGAAGATGGGTCTAAGATATTGTAATGAATGGCTCTAGTGCTAGCGGGAGATTGTTAGTAGTATGCCCTAGAGCATATCATTTAGTATGTATCTTGTACATATTTTATTAATAAAAGGCAATTTCACTTTTCCATTTACATAATGTATTTATGTGTAATAGAAAAGGTCCATTGATATTTTGTTAGAAATTCTATTCTTAAGTTGTTAAGAATATGAGTGACAGCATTTCTAGCACAAAGTATCATAAATTGGTTCACAATCGAGGATACTTCACACAGAAAATGACTTATCCAGAAAGATTATAATCATGTTTGTTCCCAAGGTATTTATATGAGATATAAATAAGATAGAGTGGTGAGTCTCATGCCATATAACAAACATGATAGGTACTTATACATGATAAGTAGGCCAAACCAGTTATGCATATGACAAGCACATGGAGTTTACTCTTGTCAATGCATTGTCATATATCATATCAGTGCATATAATCTTTAGACCTAAGATAGCACAGTTATCTTGTATATAGGTGGTTTGAGTTTGATACTGCTTTCATACTTGTACTGTGCATGGGTATATGGGCATGTGTTGGCTCCTACTAGTTATATATGGAGATAGATGTTGATCAAGATGGAATTTGTTACCCTAAGTAAATAGGGATAAAATCTTATGTTCATTTAATTGTTCTTGATGTTTCAAGTTCTTGGCCAGGACAGATAGATTTAGTCAGAAAAGAGTTTCTGACAAGAAAATCTAATTAATCAAGAATTGTAATTTAAAAAGAACATAATGTTCATAGCAAATGGGGTTTGACATTAACCATGACTCCAGCTCGAATTTGGATTTTGTAACAGAGAGATCCTAGTGCATGGTAACATATGATTAAAGGTTCATTTAAGGTATTCCTTATTACTGATTGGGTGGCCATGGCACGCTATGCTAGGTGTCAACCATAGTCTATGAGATGCCTAAAATGATTTAGAGAAATCATTCATGGTAAGAAAGAGTTCTGATGATATTAAGAGTTGATATCATATGTCATTGCCAATTAGTGAAGAGCCAAGTGAGTCACACACATACACAAGTTAATCACCAAGCTAAATGTAATTTAATTGATTAATTAAAGAGTTTAATTGATTAATTAAATAAGTTTGGTTTGTAATTAGATTGGAAAGTCCCTAGCATGGCTTGAAACCAAATCTAGGTTGTTAGATGTATAGTATAAGGTAAATTTATATTTAAAGTATTTAAATATGAATTTAATTATGAGAAATTAATTAATATAGATTAATTAATTAATTTATATTTGACATAAATTGATTAGAAGAAGAGAAATAATTATTTTGGGTTGAGAACTCAAAATTAAGATACAAGGGTAATTTAGTCATTTCATAGGGTGACATATGGCACCATGAGATGGTGACACATAGCACTACACATTAGCTTGCCATTTGTCTTCCAATCATGTAAGATGATCAAATTCATGATTAAATCTAGCTTTGACACTTGGCTTAATGTGATTAGGTCAATTAAAATTCTGAGCCAATCAGAAGATGACATGTGGCAAGGTTTTCAAGTGTTGACCTCTCTATATAAGGGAAAGGATGAAAGAAAAAAATATGCAATCTGATTTTCTCAAAGAGTTGCTGCCACCCTTGTTGTCTTCTTCATCTCTTATCAATTCATAGAGAATCGCCAACATTCTCTTGAATTAAAATTGCTAGAAATCATTTTCTAGTGTCCTATATATATCTATAACATCTCTAAAGGCAAAACCTTAATTTCTAATTGATTAGAAAGGCTTGAAAAGCTGTTCAAGGGGCTGCCATTGGTGATCTTGGTGTGAACAAGCTAAAGGGATAACATTTGGGGTCGTAGGTTCTTCCTAAAATCAAATTTTAATTGTGTGATTAAAACCCCTAATTAAATATTTTAATTAGTCATGGGCCTAATTATGAGCCTTGAAAACAAGCCAACACTCAATCAAACCTTGCGCACCATGAAGTGCCATTGATGCCGCCACTTATGGTGGTTCCAGCATATGTGCCACCATACATGAGCATCCAACCAGCCTTGATTCAACAGGATATTTAACAGACTGGTAAGCCAATTGCAATGAAATTGTTGTGGGTTTCAATTCTTTGACTTCCAGCTTTTGGCATATTGATAGAGGCATTAAACTCACACTTGCCCCAAGATCACAGAGGGCCTTATCTATTTTCTTATCACCAATGAGACAAGGTATGTGTAACGATCGGGCTCCAACCACTAGAGGAATTGTCCACTTTGGCCATAAGCCTCACGGTTTTGTCCCATAGGTGGAATGGAGAACTTCCTAGGAGGTCACCCATCCTAGGATTTCTCTCAAGTAAGCACGCTTAACCCTGGAGTTCTTCCAATTCTCCAGGCCATTCCACCAAAAGGCGCCTCTAGCCCATTTTATATATCATTACTTTTTGAACCCAAGACTAACTCCGTGCTTTGCCAATGTGGGATTTGCCTAAGGGACCTTTCTCCCCCCTTTTCGGGACTCAGCGTCCTCGCTGAGGTTTGCCCCACCATCGCTTAAGAGGACATGTGAGCGGCTTTGATACCAATTGTAATGATCAGGCTCCAACCACTAGAGAAATTGTCCGCTTTGGCCATAAGCCTCACTATTTTATCCCATAGGTGGAATGGAGAACTTCCCAGGAGGTCACCCATCCTAGGATTTCTCTCAAGCGAGCACGCTTAACCCTGGAGTTCTTCCAACTCTCTAGGCCATTCCATTAAAAGGCGCCTCTAGTGATTAGTTCCCCCATTTTATATATCATTACTTTTTGAACCCAAGACCAACTCTGTGCTTTGCCGATGTGGGATTTGCCTAAGGGACTCCCTGTAGCAACTCCGTACATTCTACTATTCCGGTGACGAGTGTCGGTCCAGACAGCTAGAACGTCTAGAAAAATATTTAAACTGAAGTGAAGAACCATAATTAAATCAAATATTAACAAGAAAAATTTAGGAAAAATTTTAGAAATAAAATACAACCAAGTTAAATGAGCCGGTGCCCTAGCGATGGGTAATCCAGTGGGAAGTTGCGGTCTTCGCAACTAGAAACCCTAAACCCGGGAGAAAATTCATGAAATAATTTTTGAGACTCTAGAGAAGAGTCATTGAGGTTTCTATGGCATTAGAATGCCAAGAAAAGGTTTAGAAAAATTTTTCAATCGGTACAGATGATTTTGGCTCAATAAGCTAAACGAAGGGCATTTTGGTCATTTCGTCTTCAGAGATGATTTTTGGCCGACTTATCCAGTTAAGTAAATAATTATTATGATCTAAAATATGAATAAATATTACTAAAAATTAAATTGGAAATGAGTAGAGAAGAAAAGAAAAGAAAATGAAAGAAAATGCTAATTATGACATCATATGATGTCATTTAAATCTCCTCCACCAATTAAAATTTGTTAAACTCATTAAAAGAGATAAAAGAGACAAAAAATTGAAAACAATATTCATCTTCAACCTTTGGACAGCCAAAAACGTTGAGAGAGAGAGAGAGAGAAGAGGTTCCACCATTTTCAAGCTTAAAAGCTTTAATTTCCTCTCCATTTGTTCACCAAAATTGCCAAGTCCCTTCACAAAAATTTGATCTTTTACCAAGAATAAGCTATTAGCAGCCAAAGAAGAAAAAATTAGGGAGGTTTAATCAAGGTTAAGTGAAGCTCAAAAAGGTTAGTGCCTATACTTACTTCCCTCTCTTTTTAATCCTTGTTAGGAAGACTAATTAAATGAGAGTTTGTTAAAAAATTGAACAAAACAAATATATTGAAGTGTGTATGAAAATTTGTAGCCATGGGAGAAGGATGAGATTTGTTGATTTGTATGACTTTAATTGTTTAGAAGTGGTTTGTGATGAGAAAACTTGAGTTAGATGTTGGATTATGTGTGTTGGATGTGTTAGATGGCATGATAGCATGAAATGGACACTTGAAAATTAGGGTTTATGAAAAAAATTAGGGTTTGCTCATGAAATGGAATATTAAACTAGTAATTGTCAATTAGTGACCATTTGAATGTGTGTGACGAGGAATTGAAGTGAGTAAGGATGTTGGAGTTGAGCTTAGGCATGCTGCCCTTGGTGACCTACAGGACTGGTTGTGAGTCCAGCAGGTTTGGGCAGCCATAAATGGAGTTGCATAGGTTCAATTGGTGCAAGGCCAATTGGACATGAAACTAGACACATAATGGTAACTTTGGTGAAGAAACTCTGCCCAGAAAACTAAACCAAGTTGACCTAAAAATTGCCCTAATCCGGGTGACTTGCATTCTGCCTGGGCAAAATGACCAAATGAGCAGTATTTATTCATTTGGTCATAATTCAGTGTAGAAAGGTCCAATTGATCTGAACTTTTACCAGAAGAAACCTGAGACAGTTCGATAACTTTCATGAAGAACACAAATCCAAATTCTTACCATAACTTAGTCAAATTGCCAACCAAACTTAAGTCACCAAATCTGGCAGAACCATATTGCCCAGAAATTCTGGGTATAAGTCACTCCGGTCAGTTATGGTAAAATGACCATAACTTGAGCTACAAAACTCCAAATGGAGTGATTCAAAAAGGGAATTTAAGAAGACACAATAAGGAACAACTTTGATGGAGAAAAGTTAGCCCAGTTTCCACTATAAAATTGTCCAATGGAATAGTAAACTTAGGTAATCAAAACTGAAAATTTAGAAATGTATTTAGGGGACTTTAAATTGCAATTGGCAATTAATGCTAGCAAATGTAAAACTCAAAATGTGGGATCTTGGTGTAATTAGAATTAACATATCCATTAAGTATGAAAAATTCAACATTTTGGTTGACTAGTAAGGTTATCATGGCTTATGTGTTATCATGGCTTTTTATGCCATGATAACCTTACTAGTAAAATTCAACATTTTATGCCCGATTATGTGTTATCATGGCTTTTTAGCCATACTGACTGCATACGTGGTTGACGTTCTACGTCCCATGCTATGACGGCCCGAGGCACCGCAGTGTCCAATGCCAATGACCCGTTATCCAGTTTAGTCAGCTTGTCATAGGTTACTTGGGCAGTGAAATTTATTGAAATAAGTTAAGAATATTAGTAATTAAAAATATTAGAAATTAAATAAATGAGTAAGATGACCTAAAATAAATTAGAATAGTTATTTATTAGAAAGAATCGAAATGAATTGGACCGATATTAAAATTTACTTATTATGAAATAATCTGAGACAGCCTAGAAAGTATTGAGAAAATGCTAAAAAATTAGCAAAGAAAATTATAACATACATAAATATTGCAAATGTGACTTACATAATAATATAAGCATAAATTTATTATTTTTAGATCATTTTTTTATGTACATTATTATTGTACATTGGTGAAATAAACACTTCCAAAGAAAACTAAATTAGAATAAAAAATATTAAATTTTAGAAACCGCATGTGAAGTATAAATAAATCTTAATTATTTGAATTATGTTTTATTTATATCTTTATTTGTATATTATTTCCTTGTTATATTACTGCACCACTAAGCAGCAATGCTTAGCGCGATGGAATTGTTTCCTCGCGCAGGTACTAAAGGTAAAGCCCAGATAAAAATATTAAACAGAGATTTTGGAGTTCTGATCTGCAGAAGTGCCTGAAGTATTCAAGGTTATCACCTCCTCAGCAATGCATGTAGATAGGGCCCTTATAGAACATATTTTATATTTTGTATAAATTGCTTAGATATTATATTGTAATGTATATTATGAATAGGTAATTAATAGGAATGTGATGTAAATTAATAAATTAGCTTTTTCATATGTAATTAATTTGTATATCATTTAAATTATGAAATTTTGTAATTATTTTATAAATTTTGTAAATTAAGGAAATTTGAAAATTTTGCTTATTTAATTTGAGAATGTTTACATATGAATTGAGTATGAATGGAAATGTATGGAAATGATTATGAAATTGAAATGTATGGATGAGGTTTGAATTATAAGAAAATTATGAGAATGATTGATGAGATAATTATGATTAGCATGGATGAGATTTTTATTTTAAAATATTATTGAATTTCAAATAGGTGAATATTGAAATACGCCAAACGATAATAAAATAGGGGAAACTCCACTGGTTTCTCCGTCAAAAAATAATTGATATTAAATTAAACGAATTCAAAATTATTAAAAAAATAAAGTAAGATAAGTTAGGGTGCTCCGGCACCGATTGTAGCATGCCTTGCTCGGCTACACTGTAGTCGGGTGAGGGGTGTTAAAGTATGGAGAAGCTTCCTGGGTCTTTCAGCTTTGGAGGCAGTTTGTTTTGCAGTATGGTGTTGCATTACTCTATTAAAGCAACAGTCTCATAGTCTTCAAGCTTTCTTTTCTTTGAATGAATTTCCTTAAGGAATTTGTTGTAGGATGGCATCTAAGAGAGTGCTTCAGTGAAGGGAATGTTGATATATGATTTCTGTAAAACTTCTAAAAACTTCCCAAACTTCTTGTCCAATTTGGCTTTTTAGAATCTCAGAGGAAAAGGTAAGGGAGGCTAATATGGCTATGGTAGCTTCTTTTTCTTTCTTGTTTCCTCCTCCTGATTCTTATTGGCTTCTTCCTCTTTCTTCTCTGCTTGGCTTTCAGATTTTTCAGAAGTTTCCTCTGTTGGCTCTTCCTCTGAATGTTCTAAAATTTTTCCACTTCTTAATCTAACTGCCTTACAATGCTCCTTTGGGTTCATCTCTGGTTGACTAGGTAGTTTACCAGTAGCTTTGCTTGAAGAGGTTGCTTGCTAAGCAATTTGATTTTCAAGCATCTTGTTGTGGGTGGCAAGTTAGTCCATTCTGGAAGCTAGCTGTTTGATAATTTCATTTTGCTATTGCTGGGCTACTAGGAAGCTTTCCATCATGGATTCCATAGTTGACATTGATTCAGATTGTTGGTTCTAAGGGAGTGGTTGTGGCTGTGTAGGGTTTTGTCCCTTGTTCTGAAATCCAAGGGGTGTTGGTGGTCTGTACCCTTGCTGTTTGTTTATTAACTGATTCTGAGAATTTGACCGTGAAAAATTTGGGTGGTTCCTCCATCCAGGGTTGTATGTATTTGAATATGGGTTGTGGGGCTATCTCTGGTTGAAGTTCCCTCTATTATTCATGTAGTTCATCTGTTCTGTGGGGAGTTCATTGAAGTTGTTGTACTCTGAACCCATGTATCCTCCACCATAGCTGTCATTATATTGACTATTCATCCCTATAGCAGTAGCCTGCATTTTATTAAGCCTCTTTATGACCTGGTCAAATTGAGCATTTATCATGCTTGGGGCATCCACTTCTAGGATTCCTGCTGTTCTCCTTGTATTTCCCCTTTCATTTGACCACTCGTAGTTGTGATATGTGACCCTCTCCAGAAGTTCAAGTGCTTGATCCACTGTTTTCTCCATTAGGTCACCTTCTGCTGTTGAATCTACTGTGCTCGTGGAGGGCAGTAGCCCATTATAGAAGTTATGAACCAGGAGCCAATTTTCTATGCCATGGTGCGGGCATTCTCTCTGTAGGTCCTTATATCTCTCCCATGCATCAAAGAGTGATTCACCTTCCCTTTGCCTAAAGGTGTTGAGTTCAACTCTCAACTTTGTAGTCTTTGTAGGTGGGAAGTACCTTGCTAGAAAATCTTATGAGAGGTCCTCCCATGTGGGGAATGTTTTAGCTGGTTGAGAAACCACTTCCTTGCTCTATCTCGAAGGGAAAATGGAAATGCTCTGAGTCTTATGGCTTGATCAGAGACCCCATTCATCTTGAATGTATCACAAAGGGCAAGAAAGAACTAGAGGTGGTAGTGCGGATCTTCTATTGGTGAACCCCCAAACTGGGTCTATTATATCATCTGGAGCCATGCCGATTTTAGTTCAAAATTATTAGCATCCACTGTGGGTCTTGTAACACTAGGTTCGAATCCTTGTATGGAGGGAGCTCCGTAATCCTTCAAGAGTCTTGTCCTGTTATTGTTATTGTCAGCCATATTTGGAATTTCTAGATTTCCTTGATCTTGTCCTTCACGTTTCCTCTCCCTCCTGATAGTTCTTAGAGTTCTTTCTATCTCTGGATCCAAATTAAAGACTTCTTCCTCTGGCCTTGTTTTGGTCATGTACTAAACCAATCATCTGAGAAAGAATAAGAGAATAAAACAATGTAACAAAATTAAATAATAAATGAAATTGCCAAAATCAACCAAATTACTTATCACCTACTATTACTAAAATTAAAATTCTCTGGCAACGGTGCTAAAAACTTGTTTGCTGGTTTTTCAACCACCGCAAGTACATGGATCACTAACAAGTAATAAAGTGATGAGTGAAGTATCATTCCCACAAGAAATTTAATTATCCAGTACCAGGCTACACAATAATTTTGACGGTTTAGGCTACCGAATATAGATGGAAAATGAGTTAAACCTATTTTAGATGCGGAAAGCAATTTTTGAATTAAACTATTTATAACAGAAATTTCAGAATTAAGATTTCACACTGCAATCTTACTATGGATTTTAATCTTGCCTATTCATCAGATTGAGAATAGTTCCTTTGATGGAAATTAATCCTAAGATATCCTAAGTCCTCTCTCAAGGCACTTAAGGTGTACTTTAATTAACCCAAACCCTACTTTTGTGGTGATTAAATTAACTAAAACCCTTTAAGATCTATGATTTACTTTGGAACTCCACAAAGGTCATCAGCCTATCTCTAGGTCAGATTTCCTAGGTTCAAGATCTCGATTTTCTAATATTAATCTTCATCTTTCAATCCTTCAATTAATATCTGCAATCAACACTAAGTGGGTATCAATACATAGCAAGCATTAAGATCATAAGAAATTGAATCAAAGAAATAAACTCAAATCCAATAAATAAAACTCAATATTTATCCATAATAACAATTGCAAATGCAACTCTCCTAATTCCAGAATAGAAGAATTACTCACTCATGGTGAGTTTAACAAACATAGAGAAAATAAAATAAAAGAACATAAAGAGTCCGCTTAGAGAAATAGAATAAAAGAATCAAAGAGGAATGACTGCAGTCTTGATCCTTATGGAACTTCGGCTGAGGATTTCCCTTCTGTGCTGGTGTTTAACTCTTCAAGATGGCTGCGGAGAATGCAAGTATGAAAAAGTGAAAACCCTTGCTGAAACTCTCCAAAAAGCTTCTACAAAAGGGTTGAACTAAAAAAGAGCCTCCACTATTATCATTTTCTGCTTCTATTTATAATAGCTGGTCTAGGGTTAGGTCTTTAGAATCCTAAAAGCATTAGGAGTCCATTTGGAGTGTGTAAACAAGAGCTGGAATTTGGATTAGGAAACTAGCTGCCGCATGGTACACAGCCCATGTGTAACTATACGGACCAGGGCCGTGTAACTTACTAGAGCTGAATGGTTGTGTCTTGCATAGGCACAAGAGTTTACACGGGTCTGCGCTAGTCACACGGGTCTGGTTACATGACTCGTCTTCTTCTATTCTAAGAAAATTCTTCGAGCCTGTGCCGGGCAGAGACTTACAAGGGTTTTCATAGCTTACATGGGTCTGATTACACGACCCGTGTTCTTTTGCTTCTTCTTTAGCTCTCTGGCTTTCTTCTGGCAGTAGGTTACATGGGTCTGTGGTTTTGCTTACACGACCTATGCAATGTGTATCAGTAGCTTTGCTCAATTTTTTGGCCTTTTCAAGTTTCCTTCCGCACTCTTATGCTCTAGAACTTTACCCAAACACCTAAAATGATGCAGAAAACATGGAATTTAGAGCTTGGCAATGGAATTTACAGAAGTTAATGAAATTAATGATTATGCATGAGATTACTATTCTAAATGCTATGAAATATTACATAAATATACTTAAAAACATCTATATAATACAAGTGTATCAAATAACAGGAAGAGCGAGAAGTGACGCACACTATGCCTTCGTTCTAGTTTTGAAGTAGGGTCGAAAAGGGTTTGGTTCCATGTCCAAGACCATTAGAATTCACCTTTAACAAATCAGAGGGACTGGGAGAGAGTCCTTTCTTGAACTCCTGTAATTTAACCTTTTATAAAGTGTCCAATACTATATTAGAGAGATCGGGAGAGAGTCCTTTCTTGAATTCTCTTAGCCAAAGTTCTAATGAAAATTTTTTAAGAGATCGGGAGAGAGTGCTTTCCCGAATTCTCTTAGCCAAAGTTCTAATAAAAATATTTTAAGAGATCGGGAGAGAGTCCTTTCCCGAATTCTCTTGGCCAAACTTCTAAAAAAAATGTTTTGTATAAATTAGGGGAGATCGGGAGATACTCCTTTTCTTTCTAGCCCTGATACTTATAAAATTCATCACATATTCTAAACAATAGGTCTGCGGGAGAGTCCTTTCAAAGAGTCTCGAATCTTATATTGAGGCTTGATGGAGAGTCCTCCTCAAGGCCCCCATATTTATATTATTAGGATAGAGTTCTTCCTTCAAATCCGGCTTAATAAATAAATATCGTAATTTCAAAAACATTAAATTACTTTAAGATGAAACGATATGGGCAAACGTTTCACTGGTAATTATGCCGATGATGGGACCTTCCTCTATTAACTAAGAGTTCTCATTAATAAAGGGAATTCTTTAGGTTTTAATTAACACATTCCTTTAGAATTAGAGTCCTAATTAAAAGGAATGAAAATCTATACCCATAATGGTTCTCAAAGTATCCATTACACACACTACACCCTCAGTTATTTGAATGATAATGATGAGGTACATAATATGTGAGCTGAGAGTCCTCCTCACTCATTATGAATCTTTAGGGACCAAATAAAACCTATTTGGAATTAGAGTCCTAATTCAACGAGGGAGGAACTTAACAAATACATAACAAATTAAATAAACACAATATCAATTCACTGTAGGGTCATCCAATATACTGGTGTTCTTGGGTAACCCAAAATAGTGAAATATCAAATGTCCCTTTTATCAATAATAGGGACCAACATCATAATACTAACCCCAAAATTATCAACCTTAAATTATAAAGAGCATATTGTTAAATCTGCTCACCCTCATTGAGGAATGAGGTGGGGTGCCTAACACCTTCCCTACACGTACATGGACCCCAAGCCTAGAATCTTTATTTTAGAAGTGGTTTTATAAATTTTTACTTTTACAAATGGTTTTTTTTAATTTGCCTCAAAATTAAAGTGGCAACTCCTTACTTTTTCCACTTTAGTGAAAATCGTCCGGCGACCGCAAAACCCTTGCGACACAGATGAAACTCTTGATAAATATAAAACACATTAATAGTATAAGGTTATATGAAACAACTACGAATAAATTATATATTGATGCATTTTCTACATTGACAAAATTTACATTCTTAAGAATCATCCTATCCATTGTAGCTAGATTATATTTATAATTACATCAACTAAATGTTGAAACAACTTTATATATAATGATTTAAAGGATAATATTTATATAGAATAATTAGAAGGATTTGAAGTTAAAGCAAGAAGATAACATATATAAACTAAAGAAATCTTTACATGGTCTAAACAATCTTCAAGACAATGGTATTTAAAGTTTTAAAAAAATAATTGTTATGCATCGCGGAAGCATACAAATTACAAAAAAAATAAATCAAATAAATCACAACGATAAAATTTATATGGTTCACCCTCTCAACATATGGCTATGTCTACAGGCATGTCATCTTCTACTATCAATAAAATAATATGTAATTATAGGCTTAAAATTATCTACCCCTCAATCTAATTATACCCAAGAGAACCCTTACTACATAACTGCCTATAGTAAACACATTAGTTTAGTCTCTCTCAATCTCTTTTAGACATAATCTAATATATTTTCTATTTTAACTACATTATGAACCACAAATGGTGTCTTTAATTACATAGACAAGAGCTCCTTACCAATGGATAAGAATTCGTTCATTTTGAATTTTATATCCTTTCTCCATCTCAGGCTAAAGTCTTTTTCCTTCCATGGGACTTCAACGGACAATAGTCTCTTCTTCTTGGATTATGCTCTTTCTTCACCTTAGGCTGAAACCTCTCTCCCTTCATTGGACTTCAATAGGCAAATGCCACTCTCTTTAATGGCAAAAGCCTTTTCTTCCTTGGGCAAAAGCCCTTTCTTTTGAACTGAAAGCCACTCCTCATCAATGGGCAAAGCCTTTTCCTGTAATAGGCAAGTGCTAAATAAGCTCTTCATAATACTCCTATTTTAAAGTGTTAATCCCCTCTATCCTAATCTAATTAGAAACCTAACTCAACTTAGGAATAACACTAAAATAGATGTTCTACTCTATATAGGAAATATTCTTCCATCTTAATGAGGAATATTTCTTCCACTTAAATTAGAAAAAGATGTCTTCCAAATCCATTAAGATTTTGAGTCATAAATCTAATAGTAATATTAGAAATCAGATTTTGAATAAGTTTGGTAGATCATTGTTGTCATGACTCGATTTCATGGGTCGAACCAGCGCTAAAACTTAGGTTGGCATAAGGTGACAAAACCTCTAGTAAGTCTCACTATTTCTAAACCCATAATCAGGTCCAAACTTAAGGCCCAACATACAAAATAAATATTATAAATCAATTAGAGGAGTCCAACTCAACTCAATATTCAGTATAACATCTAGGAGAGTCTAGCTTAATCCTGGTATTCATCATACCTACACAACTAAGGGAGCCTAGCTCAAACCATTTTATTATAATTTACCATTTAAAATATATGAAATCATACACTAATGTCACAATAAAATCATAAGAATAAAATAAATAAATACATAAATAAATTGAAAATTTTAAACTACACAATTCAATGCCATGCAAGGAAAACGCAAGTTAGAATATAAAAATAAATGCTCCTCTTGCAATTTGAGGAAAAAAAAATTGAGTAGAAATGAGCATTCAAATTAGATAGTTTAGATATTGATTATAGATGTAATTTTTATAACTACCTAAAATTAGTGCAATCTTAAAATGAAATGCAAATCCAATACATATATTAAATAATTCACTTAATATTCGCACAAAAAAAAAAATTTGAGCTACACATGTGCCCAACATAGCACATCCATATATAAGTATGGGAGTCGATCCCCTATAACATTTATCTTAATGCAAATCCTGCTAATGAGCTGAACTCAAGCTGAACTTTCACTTAAATTTCAAGTGTGGGGGGCTAGTGAGATGAAGTCAAAATCATGTCTACCTTGAATTTCCATATTCATAAAGCCGCATCCTAGTAAGATTAACTTGAGGTGCGTTTACCCTTTTAATCCATATCCATCTATATATATATGTAGCAAAAGGATAACTCTAACATATTTAATTAATTATATACGTATATATTTATGAAATGCATGAGCTTGCTAGAAATATAAATAATATTAAAATTGTAAAAATAATTAACATCCAACTCATAGAGTTGACGACCTAATTGTAGTTGGTTTAGCTAGAAGAAGGAGATAGTTGGCTCCATTCACTTATACAACACATTAACCTTTATCAATTGGCTGACTAAAATAAGTAATTAAAAAACAAAAGCAAAAATTATTTCTAAGGTTTAATCAAAATTTCAGCAGGGTTTTTTGTAATTAATCTGAACCCCCTATAGAGCAAAAGAGAAGCAATGGCCTCGGGTCCACAACAACATAATATTACCCATTCAAGGCCTATAAAATCCTAGTATATAGGAGTGTGCATTATTCGGTTATAGCTGAATAATCAAAACGAATCGATGAAACTTGGTTATTTTGGTAAGGGTGAGTTCGTTTTGGCTTTCGATTGGTAACTTTAAAAATTTTTGGTTTTTAGTTATCGATTTGGTAATCAAATAACCGAAATAATTGAATTTATATTAATTAATATATTAATTATATTTTTACTAATAATATATTTCATAACTGTTACTTTATAATTTTATTAACAATATTTAATTTGTAATTTTTTATTAATAATAAATCATATTTATTATTTTTATAAGTAAAAAATGATTAAAAATGTATATATATATATATATATATATATATATATATATATATATATATATATATATATATATATTAGGGTTAATTTGGTTATAATCGATAACATACCAAATATTTTTGGTATCAATTAGGTTTTATTTTCTCTTAATTTTGGTTGGTTCAGTTAATATAAATAGAGTCGATTAAAATTTCGGTTAGCTCAAAATTTGATTCGGTTCAGTTAACTGAATGCTCACCCTACTAATATGTGTCCAATTGTCCAACTCCAACTAAGGTTTCTAAACTTCACTATACATAGTCCAATTAATTATTTCCCATGATAAAAAAATTATGCAAATATTTTTGAATGTTATTTATATTATTCTTTTATTAATTAAATTTATTTTACTTAATTTCACTAAACCAAAAATATTTTATTAATTAATCAGCTAACCTAGCACATAGATAATAGCATGGAAATAGAGTTTGAGTTCATCTAAGCTCGGAATGTTTTATATCGTCCTTTTATTAATTAAATTTATTTTACTTAATTTCACTAAGCCATAAATGTTTTATTAATTAATTTGTAACACCCCAATTTGTAAAGCCTGGTATATTTCACTATTCTAGTGACCGGAGTCGGACCGGACAATTAAGGAGATTAGAACCACACTTAAGACAACTAGAGAAGTCATAAATATAAATAATTAGTAATTGCCAATCGGTTTAGTATAAATAAGAAGAACATAATATAAGAAGTTAAACGAGCCGAGAGTCATAGCGATGGGTGACCTTCTCGGGAACGACTGCGAAGTCGATTTAAACTCAAATTTCAAACCATAAATTGTGACGTCGCGGTCCTTAGGACTATTACGAACACAGTGGAAAAGAGAAAATCATGAAAAAGAACTGTTAAGCCAGTCAAATAATTAGGTCAGGGAGCCGGAATAAATATTGAATTATTTGCAAATCGGGTTGAACTAGCGAGGGGCAATTTGGTCAATTGACCCCGAGAGCTGACTCCTGACCTAACTGTTAAATAAAATCAGAGAAAAGAAAATTTTAGAATCGAGAATTAAATTAAAGAACTAATAGAAAAATAAAAGAAAAAAAAGAAAGAAAATGAAAAAGGTGTAGGAAGATGACATCATGCATGATGCCATAAATCCTATAATTAATAATTTGATTAAATGGATTTTTGGGTCTTCCATAAGACAAATTACATAAAAGAAATAAAAAGAAAAAAAAAAGTGAAAGTCATCTTCCTCATCTCATTTGCCGCCCCATCTCTCTCTCCATTCCTTCACCTTGTTCCACCATTGTTAAAAGAAAAAAAGCTTGGATTTCCCTACTCTCTTCCATAAATTCACAAAGTCCCAACATTAAAAATTTTCTCTACATGTTGAGGAAGCATTAGAGAGTAAAAAAGAAGAAGAAAGACTTGAAGAAAGGGAAGCCTAAAAACCCTCCAAGCAAGGTTAGTGATTTAAGTTGCAAAATTAGTTTATTTTTTGTGTTTTTAGCTTGGTTAACTTGTAAATAAACTTAAATGAAAAGAAAAATTTATTGAGGGACTAAATTAAATTTTGGCCAGCTAGGGTTACTATGTATATGTTTGAGTTTTGATTGAAATTAAATGGTAGGCAAGCTTGTATGGATGTGCTAATGAGATTGGTATGCTTAAATGTGGTTAAATGTAACAAGTTAGTAAGTTAGGGTTTTGGGACACTTAGGGTTAGAGACAAAAATGTGAGAAACTTGTAAATTGTGTCTTTGACTTAATGTAAAGTGAGAAATGGTCATTTGTGACCTAATTAAGTGTGTTAGAAGTGTTTGAATCAAAACCACATTCGGATTGAGTGTGGTCATGCTGCTGGCAGCATGACCAGGTTATCTTTGAAGGATCAAAAATGAAATTTTACAAGTCCAATTGGTATGAGACCAATAGGGAATGAAAATAGACACTAAATGACACAATTTGCATTTAGGAAGCATGCCTAAAATGTGACCAAAACCTAGTGAACAAATTGACCAAACTTGAAAAATCACAGTCTGCCCTGTACAAACTGACCAAATGAATAGTGTTTGTTCATTTGGTCATAACTTGAGCTAGGAAGGTCTAAATGACCTGAAATTATACCAATGGTTAGATGAGATATAGACCTAAAACTTTTATGAAGAACCCAAATTATGCCATTAACCAAGTCATTTGGCCAAGTCATTTGGCCACCCTAAGTTGGTGACCCAAAACTGCCAGCACCAAAAATTGCCCAGAATTCTGGGTTGTGTCCAATCCTACAGCCATGGTTCAAATGGCTATAACATGAGCTACAAAACTGCAATTGGAGTGATTCGAAAAGGAGAATAAACTTAAGACATTAGGAAACATTTTCTGTGAATAAAGTTTTACCAAATTCCAACAGTAAAATGACCAATGGAACAGTGCAACCTAAGGCACCAAAACTGAAAATTTGTAATTTTGCCTAAAAGACTTAGAATTTGAATAAACAACCAAAACCAACAAATTTAATGACCAAAATGTGTTATGTGGACGAAGTTGGAATTCCCATACCTATTAAGCCTTAGAAAGTCAACAATTTGACTTGAATAGTGTAGTAAATAGTAACCCGAAACACAAAAATATCAAGAGCGTCGAGTTTAGCACATTAGAGCTAGGTAAAAGTGAAGTTAAATTTATTTTTGGATTTATGCTAAGTTATGGTACTGAAACACTATGAAACTGTGTGTTTCAGCTGAAAAAGACTTGGAAGGTCTGAGAGACTGAGTTAAGGCCTAGAGGCTACTCACATCAGGTCTGTGCACAATAATTCTTGTTTAAATATTTTATTCTCGAAGATTTGACTTTTGTGATTAATTATGTGTTGTGTTGCCATTTTATGATCGCAAATATGACTTTGAAAATGGATCAGATTTCTCACAAATTATTTGATTAAATTGTTTTGAATTGATTTTGTGTTCACACTTAGCATGACAGTGCCTTATGATTCCTCCGCCATTTATAGGGTGAGATCGATTATTTTTCCTCCCTCTTTGGTTTACCAGTCGAGGTTGTCGATCGGATGAGTACTCATTAGCTAGCTAGCCACCTACCTCATTGATTTCGATTAGTGGGGTTGTAGATTGCTTTATCGTGGTGTATAACACGGCATTGATCAGAAATTTTGTGTTATAAGTTGGTGGTTCGTAACCCCTATTGACGCGTTTTAAAACCGTGAGGGCTTCAGCCCAGAGCGGACAATATCACTAGTGGGCCGGGCCATTACATTTGTGTTATTAGAGCCGCTCTGCGTGCAACCTTGAGCGATGGTGGGGCAAACCTCAGCGAGGATGCTGAGTCCCATAAGGGGGGTGGATTGTAACACCCTAGGCAAATCCCACATCGGCAAAACACGGGAGAGATGCTGGGTTTATAAGTTGGTGGTTTGTAACCCCTAGTGACACGTTTTAAAACCGTGAGGGCTTCGGCCCAGAGCGGACAATATCACTAGTGCGCCAGGCCTAGTGATATTGTCCGCTCTGGGCCGAAGCCTTAGTGATATTGTCCACTCTGGGCCGAAGCCCTCACGATTTTAAAATGCGTCACTAGGGGTTACGAACCACCAACTTATAAACCCAGCATCTCTCCTGTGTTTTGCCGATGTGGGATTTGCCTAGGGTGTTACAATCCACCCCCCTTATGGGACTTAGCGTCCTCGCTGAGGTTTCCCCCACCATCGCTCAAGGTTGCACGCGGAGCGGCTTTGATACCACAAATGTAATGGCCCGGCCCACTAGTGATATTGTCCACTCTGGGCTGAAGCCCTCACGGTTTTAAAACGCGTCAATAGGGGTTATGAACCACCAACTTATAAACCCAGCATCTCTCCCGTGTTTTGCCGATGTGGGATTTGCCTAGTGTGTTACATGTTTTTCCCAAATACAAACGGAACTCTGTTAAAATTTTTATAAAATTTGTGGCAAAATTTTTATAAAATTTGCGGCAAAATTAAAATAGACAAAAATTTTTACTAGTATTTAAGCTTTGAATAAATAATTTTAATTCTTACCTAAATGCTCAC
This sequence comes from Hevea brasiliensis, assembly GCF_030052815.1. Taxonomy (NCBI): domain Eukaryota; kingdom Viridiplantae; phylum Streptophyta; class Magnoliopsida; order Malpighiales; family Euphorbiaceae; genus Hevea; species Hevea brasiliensis. Next base: position 35,099,597 of record NC_079496.1, read on the forward strand.
CACTTCCAAAATGTGAGAAAATTGTTTTAAAATCCCTTGTAGGGTACTTAATAAGTTATCGGTAGGTGAGGTTCGGTAGTTCATTTGGTAGTCTACGGGATCATATTATGCCTTACAGAGGGGTAAGGTGTGACATAATTAGCTAGCCTAGCACATAGATGATAGCACTGAGCTGGAGTTTGAGCTCACCGATGTTGATTTTGGCACCTAGAGTAACAACCCAAATTCGAACTGCACTGGGAGGCATAATGTCATTAGAATCTATAGCAAGCCTAAACCTTGATCTTTTCTATCTTTTATAATATCTTTATGATCATACAAGCAGTACCCATTTATATATTAATCATAAAACATCATTTCATTTATAGTTTTATTTTCCATTTACTACCAAATTCCACTTCCATTTCTATGGAGCTCATTTTATTGGGTTAGGAAAATCCTTTCATCATAAACATTTATATCCTTTCCATAGAGATGGAATCTATATAAATGGGAGTTTCTAATCACTAATACTTTCATGTTTACTTTGAAACTATATACTGTCTTAAAATACACCATAATTCCTTTAATACATTGTCGCAAGAGTTTTGCAGTCACTAGGCAATTCTCACTGAAGTGAAAAGTGAGGAATCGCTAATTTAATTTTGAGAAAAATTAAAGAAAACCTTTAAAATACATATTTAACAAAAAAAAAAGAGGTATCATTTGGTTCCTAGAGATTTATAATGAGTAATGAAAATCCTCAGCTTTCCATCATTAATCTCATCATTAGTGCCCAAACAATAGAGGGTGTCATATGTGAAGTGAATATTTTATAAAAACATGATACTTAAAAAAAATGATAAGATTGAATTAAGATGGGTTTCAATTTTCACTCCCTTTTATTTAGACTTCAATTCAAAAGGGAATGTATTAATTAAAACCTAGAGTGTAATACCCCTATATTCGGTAGTGCGTTCTACTATTCCAATGACCAGTGTTGTCCGGACAGCTAGAATGCCTAGAACTACACTTCGATATGAGTGAGGAGACATAAAATAATGAAATACAAGAAAAGAAAATATAAGAAAAACAAAGGAAAAATAATAGCAAAGAAATGTAACCAAGTTAAGCGAGCCGAGAACTCTAGCGATGGGTGATCGCACCGGGAAGGCACGGCGTGGACCGTTGACTAGCCCTGGACTGCGGAAAACCCTGAAAAATATTTTTAGAACTTAAAGAGACATCAATTGAAGTATAAATATCATTAGAAATATCAAAGAAAAATTAATTAATTAGTACAAAGAAAAGTGAGAAATTGAAAAACGGACAAAACCCGGTGTTACCGAAAAATCAGGAATGCAACCCGAACAGGGGCACTGTGGTCATTTGACACCTCGAGTTGCCTTTGATCTAAATGTCCATTAAAAATAAATAATATTGCACTTGGAAAATATAATGAAAAATTAAATTAGGGGTACCTAATGTAAATAATAAAAATGGGATTCAAATTGAGTAATTAACACATTTAACTTATAATGTAATTAAATATTGGTGAGTGGAGCACTATGGGGTTAAAATAATCAATATGTGGGCAGGTGTAAACCCCACTAACACCTTCATCTTCTTCATTCACTCACCATTGCCGAAATGAAAAGCTTGAAAATCCTCCATGGTCATTTTGCTTAAAGCTTCATAATCTCCATCATTTCCACCTCCAAACACCAAAGTTTCTTCACTAATTTTGATCCCCACCTCACAAGGAAGAAGTAGATACTAAATTCAAGGGAGTTTGGTGAAGATTTAACAAGCCTCAACAATAGGTAAGTGTTTAAATTGATTTATTTCTTAAGTAAAGTTTATGGGAAGCTTGAGATGAACAAATTGATGAAGAAAATTTGAGGTTTTAGTGAGTTGTTATTATGCACTAGTTAGGCAGCCATGGTACTTAAATAATTTGAATTATTTTCACATGCAATTGATGGGTATTGATGTTGATAAAAGTGAATAAAAGTTTTAGCAGGTTAATTCTTGGTGTATGTTAAAGTTGAGCACTTGAGTTGGAAATTTTGTTGAATTTAAAATTCTATGCGTGAGTGCCTAAATGGACAGCCATGAAATTATACACTAAATGAAATATTATTACATGTATTGTGAAGAATTAATGTTGACTAATGTGATTTAAAGTGTTGGCAAGTTAACTTCATGCATATGTAATGGTGGACCAAGTGGAAATTGAGTTTGAAGGCAATTATGGAGGCTTGACAAATATGGCAGCTTGTTAACTCTTTAAAGGATGCTGGAATTCATGAAGTTATTTAATGAATTGTGGTCCTAAAGTTTGCCAAATATGTATGTAAATTAGTAGTGAAGATATATGTTATGATAGTGGACATGTAAATGAGCATGATTAAGTGATTAAATTGTGGTAATTGAGTTTGACAAATTCTGTACTTTATGGTGTATGTTGAAAGTGATTGTAAGCTGCCAAAATGATCAATAATATGTTGTGAAATATGTTAGGTTAGGTTACAAACCAGAATTGGCATGAAGGTGAAGTTTGGTAAGTGTTAAAGGTGATTTTTGATGAGTATAAACAAAATGCAATAGGGCAGTTTGTGTTTTGGGCTTAGAACCTTAAGTGTGTGGCTCCAATTGGTATGAAACCAATTAGAGGTGAAACTGCCAACTTTCATGAAGGAAGCATGCCAAAATTCTGCTTGTAAAGTAACTTGAAAAATGACCAAATCCGGATTAGTGCAATTAAGGCCTGAAAATTTACCATTTGGGCAGCAGTTAGTGTTTAGGCCATAACTCACTCAAAACAGATCCAATTGACCTGAAATTTTGACCATGAGTAGTTAAGACTCATATCTACAAGTCTTATGAAGACACCAAAACCCAGAAATGACCACAATCAAGTCAAACAGCTTGCACAATTTCGGGTCCAAAAACTGGCCGAACCAAAATTGACCTAAAATGACCTAAAGTGACCAATTTTGATGCATTTTGACCAGCAATAGTAAAATGACCATAACTTGGTCTGCATAACTCTGAATGACCTGAAATTTTACCCCGCGTGCAATAAGACATAGATCTACAAGTTTGTAGTTTTGATTGAAACCCGAAAACTGAGGGAACTGGGTTGTCCGGCTAGGTCAAACTAGTATCCCGGAATCCAGCAAATTGCAAGAAAATGCAATATACAAGGAAATGAATTTGGTAACATGTACCAACCCTAAAAGACTATTGAATGTGACAAATTAGTAACATTAAAACCTAATTTACCTAGAATGCATTTAGGGTCAACATATTAGGTTGACTAAGCAAATAATAGAATTCAGTGAATTAATTATCGAGCATTATCGTTAGAGACAGTTTAAATGAATACTGAAACACTTTAAATTGTGTTTCTCAGTTAGCAAAGACTCAGGGAAAGGGAAGGAAACAATGAGTCAAGGCCAGGAGACAGTTATCAGAGGTTTGTGCACAATAGCTAATTCTTTTGAATTTTTCAATTGAAATGAATTATGACTATTTGTACATTATTGTTTTAAATTGTGGAAATGTGTTTGAATGAATATTTATTGCTTGAAAAGCATTGTAAATGGTTTGAAACTGTGAAAAATTGTTTGAATGATATTGATGGATACTTATTGATTGAAAAGCATTGGAAATGATTTGAAACCACAGCTATCATTTATATTGATTGTATTCTTCGCTAGCTTGTCTAGTGGGACAAATTGAATTCCCTCTCTGGCTGAAGTGTTGAGGTGTGTGCCTATTGAGGACGAATAGAATGAGTACTCATATTTTTGCTAGCTAGCTATGTTATTCCTCCTTAGCCATCGGCTTCTGGGACGAATTGAATACCTTATTAGCCATCGGCTTTTGGGACGAATTGAACTTTGGAACATGATTAAGCTGTGTGTGATTTATTGATATGTATTGTAAGATTGTGAAATGGAGTTTAAATTCTTATTGACATTCACTGTCTTTTGAATTTAACTATGTTTTGATTTCTGAGATTTATTGTGATATTGTAAAATAGAGTTTAAATTTCTTATGACATTTATTGTCTTGAATCTAACTATGGTTTTACGTATCCACTATTTATATGATTTATGAATTGTGATTTAAAGTTGTATTTGGTAAATGTTGTGCACCACTGAGACATTGTCTCAGCGATAGCTTTTCATTGCTATCGCAGGTAGACAGACGAACAGGGCAGCAGACTAGGCTGCTAGAGCATTGAGCGAGAGAGCATCGGGTATATTGAGTATACTCCATTTTGCATTTTGTACTGTAATGTATATTCACTATATGTATATTTTGTTCTTGGTTTGAGCAGTTGTAAAATAAAATTGTACCTTGAAGTTGTAAAATAAATTATGAGTTATTTTGACTTTTAGAATTTGTACTGTATCTCTTTAATCTCAGTCTTTGGAAAATTATTATGGAATTGAGTTGAGGAAAATATTGTGTTGTTTAATTGCTGGAGTTGAGATTGAGAAATATATTGAAGTGCTTTTTACAGGTTTCCTGAAGAACTGTTTTATCCAAAATACAGATGGTACTCTGCCAAAATTTTTACAGAAATTCCTAATAATTCAAATGTGTTAGTTCTATCACTTCAGTTCAAAAAGTTTTTAACACCTGTAAATAGTACTCATCACTGTAAAAAGAAGTAAGAAAAGTTTTAAAATCCCTTGTAGTGTATTTAATGGGTTATCAGTAGACGAAGTTGGTAATTCATTAGGTATACTACAGGATCATATTATGCCTTACAGAGGGGTAGGGTGTGACATGTTTTAGTGGTATCAGAGCTAGTTTTTAAATTCTATTTTCATCTGTTACTTGAATATTCTTTCTTCATAGTACAACTGCTCAATATCATTGTTTGATACATACAGTACATTACATTATAAATATGCACTAACGGGAGGAAATCTCCTTGTGTTATTTGTTCAAGAGATCTAAGATCCTCGCATTGACTATGGAAGAGGGTGATCGTTCAGTAGATCAACCTATAAAGCCTGAGGTGCAAGGGGATGCCCCAGCCCTACACAATATTAGTGGTTCATGGCACTGCCCCATGATGCAGCTTTCCTACTCGATTCGCTCGTGGATGGCTGCAATGTTCCAACAAATGGCTAGTAATGTGCCTACTCAATTCCCAATACATACACCAATGATACAACCACAGTCTCCTGCTAGGCAGTATGACAAATTGATGAAATATGGGGCTACAGAGTTCAAGGGTACAGTAGATCCTCTAGAGGCTGAACAGTGTTTACAGAGGATGGATAGGGTATTCAAGAAACTGCATTACACAGAGGAACTCAGATTTGAATACTCAGTATCTTTGCTACAGGGGGATGTTTATGACTGGTGGAAAACCATTCCCCACAGTCTGGTAGAACCTGCAGTGCTAACATGGAATGACTTTCTCAGGGAATTCAGACAAAAATATGTCCCTGATGCTTATGTAGACCAAAAGCTACAAGAGTTCCTAAGTCTGAAACAGGGGAGCAGTTCAGTGGCTGAGTATGAAAGAGAATTTTCCTGCCTAAGCCATTATGCAGTAAGTCTACTTTCTACCAGCAAGGAGAGATGCAAGAGGTTTGAAACCGGCTTGAAGCCCAGTATCAGATTACAAGTAGTCAGATTCAAACACACTAACTTCTTTGAACTTATTTCTTAAGCCCTAGAGTTGGAAAGAATTGAGTTTGAAGTAGCTCCTGAGAAAAAGAAATCAGAGAAGACAGAGAAAGAGGGAAAATCAGTAGAACAGAGTTCCAGTGGTCCTACTGGAAAGAGGAAGAACCATGGGGGATACAACAGAGGTGGCAAGAAGTCTGGTAGGGGAAGATATTCAGGATAGAAGCCTCCTCTATCTGGTCAGCAGAGTACCAGAGGTTCCTACCCTCCCCACCAATGTGAAGCTTGTGGAAGAAATCATGGTGGGATATGCTATAAGGCTATTGGAGCCTGTTATAACTGTGGAGGCACAGGAAACTTTGCCAAGGACTGCACTAGTAGTCGCAGAGTTAGACCACCTCCTACTACTGCAAAAGGGTCAGTTCAAAGCCCTGTCACCAGAAGTTCACAACCACCTAGCAGAGGTAGAGGCAGGGGTAGAGGTAGCCCAGCAGGCAGCCAAGGCACAGTGAAACATTTAGAGCAAGATAGTGCTCCAGTCAGAATCTATGCAATGAGACAGAGAGAAGAGGCCGAGACATTTGATGTTGTGGCTGGTACCTTCTAAACTTTTAATCAAGATGTGTTTGTGTTATTTGATCCTGGTTCTACCCATTCTTATGTGAGTGCTAGCATCATCGATTGCATTGTTGTTCCATGTACAAAAATGGACTTTGAGGTGCTAGTAACAAGTCCGCTAAGACAAGAGGTCAGGGTTAATAGAATGTATAGGGATTGTCCTTTAGTGATCCAAGGGCACACTTTTCTATCTGATTTCATTAAAATGCCCTTCAGAGATTATGATATCATCTTGGGCATGGATTGGTTAGCTAGGCATCATGCCATGATTGACTATAAGCTGAAGACAGTCACTTTTGGCCTCCCTCAGTACAGTGATGTGGTAATACATGGAGAGAGGCAGTTATTGCCATCAAACATCATTTTGGCTGCACTAGCCAGAAAAATGATCAGAAAGGGGTGTGAAGCATACTTGGCACATGTGGTAGACACCCAAGTGGGGAGTCCAGCATCGAAGGACATCCCTACAATATATGACTTTCCATATGTGTTTCCTGATGAATTGCCAGGATTACCTCCGGAAAGAGAAGTGCAATTTGAAATTAATGTTATGCCTGGTGTGGATCCAATCTCCATAACACCATATAGAATGGCACCAGCAGAGTTGAAGGAGTTGAAGATACAGTTGTAAGAATTACTTGAAAAGGGCTTCATCCGCCCTAGTGTGTCACCTTGGGGAGCACCAGTGTTGTTTGTTAAGAAGAAGGATGGTACTCTCCGCTTATGTATAGATTACCGGCAGTTGAATAAGGTGACAATAAAGAACAGATATCCATGGCCTCGCATTAATGATCTGTTTGATCAGTTGAAGGGTGTAGCTGTATTCTCCAAAATTGATTTGCGATCTGGTTATTATCAGTTGAAGGTGCAAGAGCAGAGTATTCCAAAAACTGCTTTCAGAACTCGATATGGCCACTATGAGTTTCTAGTAATGCCATTCAGGTTAACAAATGCTCCAGCTGCTTTTATGGATCTGATGAACACTATCTTCAGACCATATCTCGAACAATTTGTGGTGGTGTTTATTAATGACATTTTGATATATTCAAGGAATGCAGAGGAGCATGACAGACATCTACGGATTATACTGCAGACTTTAAGGGAGAAACAACTATATGCCAAATTGTCGAAATGTGAATTTTGGCTGAAAGAAATCTCCTTTTTGGGACATGTTGTGTCAGCTGAAGGGATCAAGATAGATTCCAGCAAGGTAGAAGCTATCCTTAATTGGAAGCCGCCCAGGAACATCACAGAAATTCACAGTTTTCTAGGTTTAGCTGGATATTATCGTCGGTTTGTGAAGGGGTTTTCTATGTTATCTTCTCTACTGACCAAACTGCTTCGGAAAGATGTAAAATTTCAGTGGATAGATAAATGTCAGCAGAGTTTTGATGAGTTAAAGAGGTGTTTGACTGAAGCTCCAGTCCTCAATTTACCTACTCTGGGTAAAGAATACACAGTTTATAGTGATGCTTCTCAAAATGGGTTAGGCTGTGTACTGATGGAAGATCGGAATGTCATTACTTATGCGTCACGCCAGCTGAAATCGCATGAGAGGAACTACCCAACACATGATTTGGAGCTAGCAGCTATTGTTTTTGCTCTGAAGATCTAGAGACACTATTTGTATGGGGAGAAATGTTACATTTACACAAATCATAAGAGCTTGAAGTATTTGGGCACCCAGAAGGAATTAAATTTGAGCCAGAGGAGATAGTTAGAACTGATTAAAGACTATGATTGCTTAATAGACTATCAACTAGGGAAAGCAAATGTGGTGGCTGACGCCTTAAGTCGCAAGACTATGGCAAGTCTCAGAGTTTCTCCTTTGTCCATGGTATATGAATTGAAAGCACAGCATGCCAGTTTAGAGATTGATGATGAGGGACAGACAGTAGTTGCATGGCATGTACAGTTAGTGTTGATTGATCAGATCAGAATGGCTACTCAGAGTGATGATAAATATTAGAAGCTACTGAAAGAAGTCCAGCAAGGCAAGAAACCTAAATTCTCTGTGAGAGATGATGGGTTATTACTACATCAGGGCAGAATGTACGTTCCTAGTGATGTGGAATTGAGACAAATCATTATGAAGGAAGCACATAAGTCTCCTTTTGCTATGCACCCTGGTGGAACTAAAATGTACAGAGGGCTGAAAGAGCATTACTGGTGGATGGGTATGAAGAGAGATATAGCTGAGTTTGTTTCCAAATGCCTAACTTGTCAGCAAGTAAAGGAAGAACATCAAGTTCCAGCTGGTTTGTTACATCCTTTGTCAGTACCAGAGTGGAAATGGGAACGAATAACTATGAATTTTGTTACAGGACTTCCAAGGACACAGAATAGTCATGATGCAGTATGGGTTATAGTTAATAGATTAACCAAGTCTGCTCACTTTTTGCCAGTTCGGATGGACTATAGCCTGGAAAGATTGGCCAGATTGTACATATATGAGATTGTAAAACTGCATGGAGTGCCAGTATCAATTGTGTCTATCAAAGATCCTAGGTTCACTTTTAGATTCTGGGGTAGTCTTCAGAGAGCCCTAGAAACTAGATTGAACTTCAGCACAGCATTCCACCCATAGACAGATGGCCAGTCTGAAAGGGTAATTCAGATATTGGAGGATATGCTACGGGCTTGTGTGATTGAGTTTGAAGGTAGTTGGGATGCACACTTGCCTTTGATTGAGTTTTCTTATAACAACAGCTACCAATCAAGCATTGGGATGCCTCCATATGAAGCTTTGTATGGCAGAAAGTGCAGAACTCCCCTATGTTGGGATGAAGTAGGTGAAAGGAAGATGATTGGGCCAGAAATTATTCAGCAGACAGAGGAAAAGATCAGATTAATCAGAGATAGTCTCAAGACTGCATCAGACCGTCAGAAGTCCTATGTTGATCTGAAGAGAAAAGATATTGAATATGCAGTGGGTGATCAAGTATTCCTCAAAGTTTCTCCTTGGAAGAGGATTATGAGATTTGGTAGAAAGGGGAAATTGAGTCCTCGTTTCATCGGACCATATGAGGTTCTGGAAAGAGTGGGTCCTTTGGCATATCGGTTGGCATTACCTCCAGAGCTAGCAAGGATACACAGTGTCTTCCATGTGTCCATGTTAAGGAGGTACAGATCTGACCCATCTCATGTACTATCAGTTGAAGAGATTGAGATAAATCCAGACCTCTCATATGAGGAAGAACCCATAGAAATTTTGGCATATGAGGTGAAGCAGCTGAGGAACAAATAGATACACCTGGTTAAAGTGTTGTGGAACCATCATTCAGACCAGGAAGCTACTTGGGAATGTGAAGAGGATATGAGGAGACAACACCCACAATCGCTCAGAGGCTAATGCCAGGTAAAATTTCGAGACGAAATTTATTTTAAGGGGGGGAGAATTGTAACACCCCAATGTTCGGTAGTGCGTTCTACTGTTCCAATGAACAGTGTTGTCCAGACAACTGGAATGCCTAGAACTACACTTCGATATGAGTGAGGAGACATAAAATAATGAAATAAAAGAAAGACAAAGGAAAAATAATAGCAAAGAAATGTAACCAAGTTAAGTGAGCCGAGAACCCTAGCGATGGGTGATCGCACTGGGAAGTCACAACGTGGACCGTTGACTAGCCCTGGACTGCGGGGAACCCTGAAAAATATTTTTAGGACTTAAAGAGACATCAATTGAAGTATAAATATCATTAGAAATATCAAAGAAAAATTAATTAATTAGTACAAAGAAAAGTAAGAAGTCGAAAAACGGACAAAACCCGGTGTTGCCGAAAAATCGGGAATGCAACTCGAACAGGGGCATTGTGGTCATTTGACACCCCGAGTTGCCTTTTGACCTAAATGTCCATTAAAAATAAATAATATTGCACTTAGAAAATATAATGAAAAATTAAATTAGGGGTACATAATGTAAATAACAAAAATGGGATTCAAATTGAGTAATTAACACATTTAACTTATAATGTAATTAAATATTGGTGAGTGGAGCACTATGGGGTTAAAATAATCAATATGTGGGCAGGTGTAAACCCCACTAACACCTTCATCTTCTTCATTCACTCACCATTGCCGAAATGAAAAGCTTGAAAATCCTCCATGGCCGTTTTGTTTAAAGCTTCATAATCTCCATCATTTTCACCTCCAAACACCAAAGTTTCTTCTCTAATTTTGATCCCCACCTCACAAGGAAGAAGTAAATACTAAATTCAAGGGAGTTTGCTGAAGATTTAACAAGCCCCAACAATAGGTAAGTGTTTAAATTGATTTATTTCTTAAGTAAAGTTTATGGGAAGCTTGAGATGAACAAATTGATGAAGAAAATTTGAGGTTTTAGTGAGTTGTTATTATGCACTAGTTAGGCAGCCATGGTACTTAAATAATTTGAATTATTTTCACATGCAATTGATGGGTGTTGATGTTGATAAAAGTGAATAAAAGTTTTAGCAGGTTAATTCTTGGTGTATGTTAAAGTTGAGCACTTGAGTTGGAAATTTTGTTGAATTTAAAATTCTATGCGTGAGTGCCTAAATGGACAGCCATGAAATTATACACTAAATGAAATATTATTACATGTATTGTGAAGAATTAATGTTGACTAATGTGATTTAAAGTGTTGGCAAGTTAACTTCATGCATATGTAATGGTGGACCAAGTGGAAATTGAGTTTGAAGGCAATTATGGAGGCTTGACAAATATGGCAGCTTGTTAACTCTTTAAAGGATGCTGGAATTCATGAAGTTATTTAATGAATTGTGGTCCTAAAGTTTGCCAAATATGTATGTAAATTAGTAGTGAAGATATATGTTATGATAGTGGACATGTAAATGAGCATGATTAAGTGATTAAATTGTGGTAATTGAGTTTGACAAATTCTGTACTTTATGGTGTATGTTGAAAGTGATTGTAAGCTGCCAAAATGATCAATAATATGTTGTGAAATATGTTAGGTTAGGGTAAAAACCAGAATTGGCATGAAGGTGAAGTTTGGTAAGTGTTAAAGGTGATTTTTGATGAGTATAAACAAAATGCAATAGGGCAGTTTGTGTTTTGAGCTTAGAACCTTAAGTGTGTGCCTCCAATTGGTATGAAACCAATTGGAGATGAAACTAGGCACAAAATGTGCCAACTTTCATGAAGGAAGCATGCCAAAATTCTGCTTGTAAAGTAACTTCAAAAATGACTAAATACGGATTAGTGCAATTAAGGCCTAAAAATTTACCATTTGGGCAGTAGTTAGTGTTTAGGCCATAACTCACATAAAACAGGTCTAATTGATCTGAAAGTTTTACCATGAATAGTTAAGATCCATATCTACAAGTCTTATCAAGACACCAAAACCCAGAAATGGCCATAAGCAAGTCAAACAGCTTGCACAAGTTCGGATCCAAAAACTGGCCGAACCAAAATTTAACTAAAATGACCTAAGGTGACCAATTTTGATGCATTTTGACCAGCAATAGTAAAATGACCATAACTTGGTCTACATAACTCAGAATGACCTGAAATTTTGCCCCACGTGCAATCAGACATAGATCTACAAGTTTGTAGTTTTGACCGAAACTCAAAAATCGAGGGAACTAGGTTGTCCGGCTAGGTCAAACTAGTATCACGGAATCCAGCAAATTGTAAGAAAATGCAATATACAAGGAAATGAATTTGGTAACATGTACCAATCCTAAAAGACTATTGAATGTGAAAAATTGGTAAAATTTATCTAGAACGCATTTAGGGTCAACATATTAGGTTGACTAAGCAAATAATAGAATTTAGTGAATTAATTATCTAGCATTATCGTTAGAGACAGTTTAAATGAATACTGAAACACTTCAAATTGTGTTTCTCAATTAGCAAAGACTCAGAGAAAGGGAAGGAAACACTGAGTCAAGGCTAGGAGACAGTTATCAGAGGTTTGTGCACAACAGCTAATTCTTTTGAATTTTTCAATTGAAATGAATTATGACTATTTGTACATTATTGTTTTAAATTGTGGAAATATGTTTGAATGAATATTTATTGCTTGAAAAGCATTGTAAATGGTTTGAAACTGTGAAAAATTGTTTGAATGATATTGATGGATACTTATTGATTGAAAAACATTGGAAATGATTTGAAACCACAGCTATCATGTATATTGATTGTATTCCTCGCTAGCTTGTCTAGTGGGACGAATTGAATTCCCTCTCTGGCTGAAGTGTTGAGGTGTGTGCCTGTTGAGGACGAATAGAATGAGTACTCATATCTTTGCTAGCTAGCTATGTTATTCCTCATTAGCCATCGGCTTCTGGGACGAATTGAATACCTCATTAGCCATCGGCTTTTGGGACGAATTGAACTTTGGAACATGATTAAGCTGTGTGTGATTTATTGATATGTATTGTAAGATTGTGTAATGGATTTTAAATTCTTATCGACATTCATTGTCTTTTGAATTTAACTATGTTTTGATTTCTGAGATTTATTATGATATTGTAAAATAGAGTTTAAATTCCTTATGACATTTATTGTCTTGAATCTAACTATGGTTTTACGTATCCACTATTTATATGATTTATGAATTGTGATTTAAAGTTGTATTTGGTAAATGTTGTGCACTACTGAGACATTGTCTCAGCGATAGCTTTTCATTGCTATTGCAGGTAGACAAACGGATAGGGCAGCAGACTAGGTTGCCAGAGCATTCAGCGATAGAGCATCGGGTATATTGAGTATACTCCATTTTGCATTTTGTACTGTAATGTATATTCACTGTATATATATTTTGTTCTTGGTTTGAGCAGTTGTAAAATAAATTATACCTTGAAGTTGTAAAATAAATTATGAGTTATTTTGACTTTTAAAATTTATACTGTATCTCTTTAATATCAGTCTTTGAAAAATTATTATGGAATTGAGTTGAGGAAAATATTGTGTTGTTTAACTGTTGGAGTTGAGATTGAGAAATATGTTGAAGTGCTTTTTATAGGTTTCCTGAAGAACTATTTTATCCAAAATACAGATCGCACTCTGCCAAAATTTTTACAGAAATTCCTAATAATTCAAATGTGTTAGTTCTATCACTTCAGTTCAAAAAGTTTTTAACACCTGTAAATAGTGCCCACCACTGTAAAAAGAAGTAAGAAAAGTTTTAAAATCCCTCATAGTGTATTTAATGGGTTATCAGTAGACGAAGTTAGTAATTCATTAGGTATACTACGGGATCATGTTATGCCATACAGAGGGGTAGGGTGTGACATAGAGAATTTAATTCATTAATGAGGACTTTCAATCAATGAATCAATGTCCCATCATTAGTATAATCGACTATTATTCTTTGCCTATATTGACTCAATTTAAATTATTGATATATTTATAACTTATAGGTTTATAGAGGGTTGTTTTCGAGACAATTTGCATAAAATGCCATTTTGGCCTACACAACTACACATTGCATTTCATTTTTCTAGCATGAAAAGATTCTAACCAATTTCTAACTTCTAAAAGAGGCTTCAAACAAGTAAGCATTTTATTTACTACTAAACTGATTATTATCCTATTTGTACATTTGATTAGGGGCATTTTATGATCTATTTAGAGTGGAAATTAATGTTTATGTAGGATGCACAAATTTAAATTAGTTATAAAAAGACAAACAAAACAATGAAGGGACACTTTAGGTTAACAAATTCAAGGAATGACTCTCCCTTAAATTAGAATATAAAAATAAAATATCGAAAATGGTTCAAAGAAGTACTCTTCATTGTACCTATGAAGGTAAGTTTAAATAAATAAAAAAGGCTTGAAGGATTCAATGAAGGACTCTTTGAATCCTCAAGCATAAAAGGTATGTAAAAAGATTTTAAGAGTTCAAGGAAGGATTCTCCCATGAACCTAAAATAGAGGAATGTTGTATTTAAAAAATTAGTATAAGTCCAAGGAAAGATTTCCCTTGACCAAAGGACATGCTAAAATTATAGATTTTTAAAAGATAAAATTAGAGAAAATCCAAGGAAGGACTCTCCCTTGACACAAAAGCAAAAGAATGTTGCATTTAATAAAATACTTAACATAAGTTCAAGGAAAGACTTTCCCTCAAACCTAAGGATATAAAAAAAAATAATCATAAATTTTATAAAAAAAAAATTTAGGGAGGGTTTAAGGAAAGGACTTTCCCTTGAACCTCATATCATAAAGAAGTTGTGTTTCAAGATATTATTTTATTATCATAAGGTCATTTTAAGAAATAGATGAAATGGCTATGCAAACCTCAAGAGGATGAGAACATGATTATTTGTTTTTATTCAAATATAACAAGAATTACTAAAACATATTAGAACATAAAAATAACAATATCACCAAGTAACACTGGTTTTATAAAACTCAATAAACCATAAAATACCATGAATATTATCATTGGATTCTTGCAAGAGAGATGTGAGATTTCTATGATATTGGACCAAATGAAGCATTTATGACGCAATGAAACAGGGTATCAAAGTGCCAAAATATTATTAACCTCTATTGTTTCTCTAAGAGTTCAACAATATATATATATATATATATATATATAAAAAAAAAAAAAAAAGTGGAAGTGAACTCCATTAAGCATCGGTTTTACATAATGAAAACTATCAATAGAAAGAAAAAAAAACAAAACTCTAAATTTTGTACCACTAAATACTTGATTACAACAATATGATTTGATCACATTTTAAAGAGGAAACTTGGCAAATAACCTAAAAATGAAATTTTACCTTCAATGAAATTTAAGAAAAGATGCAATAGTAGATTCTCTTTTATCTCTTAAACTGGTAACAAGGAATCTGAATAGCAAAAAAGGAAAAAAACTGTCAATAATCAAGGGTGTTGATTAACACAAGACTCTTTTGTTTTTTATTTCTTTGATCCAAAGGTTAAGAATTATTCCTCACAAGTTAGATTAAAGGTTAAGATTTAAAAGCACTAAAAAGTACTAAAATGCTTTAACTAACTCAATCCAATAGTGAAAATTTAATTCTTTAAAAATTAAGTGCTAGATTGATTCTCTTCCTGAAAATTGGCATTTGTGGAGCTGAATATTTTGGAGAATTCCATACTTGCTTAGGTAGCACACAAGTCCCTTCTTCTAGAGAGCTCCTTCTCCCAAGTTGTACCTCAATGCTTGGATCCTTCTTGCGCTCTCCTTGCTTCCTAGCTCACCCATAAAGCTCGCCTACTTCTTAGATGTGGAGCTCGGCCTACTTCCTAACTCTCTTATGGAGCTTAGCCTTTTTCCTAGCTCGGCCTGTTTCCTAGCTTGCCCATGGAGCTCAACCTTCTTTCTAGTTCGCCCATGGAGCTTGGCCTATTAGTAATATGCCCTAGAGCATATCATTTAGTATGTATCTTGTACATATTTTATTAATAAAAGGCATTTTCACTTTTCCATCTACATAATATATTTATGTGTAATAGAAAAGGTCCATTGATATTTTGTTAGAAATTCCATTCTTAAGTTGTTAAGAATATGAGTGACAGTATTTATAGCACAAAGTATCATAAATTAGTTCATAATCGAGGACACTTCACAATAAGGATATAACTTATCCAGAAAGATTGTAATCATATTTGTTCCCAAGTTATTTATATGAGATGTAAATAAGATAAAATGGTGAGTCTCATGCCATATAACAAACATGATAGGCACTTATACATGATAAGTAGGTCGAACCAGTGACATTTATGACAAGCACATGGAGTTTACTCATGTCAATGCATTGTCATAAATCATATCGGTGCATATAATCTTTAGACTAGAGATAGCACAATTATCTTATATGTAGGTGTGGTTTGAGTTTGATACTGCTTCCATACTCGTACTATATATGGGTATATGGGCATGTGTTGGCTCCTACTAGTTATATATGGAGGTAGGTGTTGATCAAGATGGAATCTGTTACCCTAAGTAAATAGTGATAAAACCTATGTTCATTTAATTGTTCTTGATATTTCAAGTTTCTGGCCAGGACAAATAGATTTATTCAGAAAAGGGTTTTTTATGAGAAAATCTTTTTAATCAAGAACTGGAATTAAAAGAGAACATAATATTCATAGCAAATGGAGTTTGACATAAACCATGACTCCAACTCGAATTGGGATTTTATAAGAGAGAGATTCTAGTGCATGGTAACATATGATTATAGTTTCATTTAAGGTAAACCTTATTATTAATTGGGTGGCTATGGCATGCTATGCTAGGTGTTAACCATAGTCTATGAGCTGCCTAAAATGATTTAGAGAAATCATTTATGGTAAGAAAGAGTTCTGATGATATTAAGAGTTGATATCATATCTCATTGCCAATTAGTGATGAGCCTAGTGAGTCACACACATACACAAGTAATCACCAAGATAAATGTGATTTAATTAATTAGTTAAAGAGTTTAATTGATTAATTAAATAGGTTTGGTTTGCAATTAGATTGCAAAGTCCCTAGCATGGCTTGAAACCAAATCTATGTTATTGGATGTATAGTATAAGTTAAATTTATATTTAAAGTGTTTAAATATGAATTTAATTATGTGACATTAATTAATAGAGATTAATTAATTAATTAATTAATATTTTATATAAATTGATTAGAAGAAGAGAAATAATTATTTTGGGTTGAAAACTCAAAATTAAGACATAAGGGTATTTTGGTCATTTCACAGGGTGACATGTGGCACCAGGAGATGGTGACACATGGCACTATACATAAGCTTGCCATTTATCTTTTAATCATATAAGATGATTAAAGTCAAGATTAAATCTAGGTTTGACACTTGGCACAATGTGATTGGGTCAATTACAATTAGAGCCAATCAGAAGATGACATGTGGCAAGGGTTTTAAGTGATGACCTATCTATATAAGGGAAAGGATGAAAAGAAAAAATAACAAGCTGCTGTTCTTTCATATGTGCTGCCACCTTTGGAGTGCTCTTCCTGTCTTCTTCTTCATCTCTCATCAATTCAAAGAGAATTGCCAACATTCTTTTGAATTAAAAGTACTAGAAATCGTTTCTAGTGTCCTGTATGCATCTATAACATCTCTAAAGGCAAAACCTGATTTTCTAATTAATTAGAAAGGCTTGAGAAGCTATTCAAGGGGCTGCCATTGGTGATCTTGGTGTGGACAAGCTAGAGGGACAACATCTGGTGTATTAAGCACATCCTAAAGGTGCCAAACACAACTGCAGTGCATCAAAATGTTAGTGCACTTGTTCTTGATCGAATCTAGGATTCTAATGAATTAATCTGTTAATTTTAAAATCTTAAATGAAAAATATAGATCCAAAAACATATTAAAAGAGTTTTAATATGCTGTTTAACATTGAAATCAAATAGATAAACAATAAATCTTGCATGATGCATGACACCCTAGAAGAAAAATTTTTAAATTCAATGATCTAAACTTATGTTTTTCATACTTTCGCTCCTTCAATTGGTATCAGAGCCACTATATTTGCCATTTAGATTATTGATTATCTGATTTAATTGTGTGATGATGATTGTTTCATTGCTGGTTGGACCAACAAAGGTATCGGCATGCTTGTTTGAAGTCACCATATGTGGCAGCTTCTATGGTTGTGCAAACCTAGGGTGCGCATGGCTGTTTAGGCTTGAATGTGGGCTTTGTTTCAATGCCCATAATTAGGCCCATGACTAATTAAAGTATTTAATTAGGAGTTTTAATCACACAATTAAATTTTGGTTCAAATCTGAATTTTTAAATTTGTTTGAATGTGATTTAACTATGAACTTTTAAATTTGTTTGAATGTGATTCAAATCTGTATTTTTAAATTTATTTGAATGAGATTCAAATCTAAATTTTTAAATTTATTTGAATCATATTCAAATCTGAATTTTTAAGTTTAATATGAGATATTCAATTTAATTTAAGTATATATGTTTTATTTAATTGTTAAATAGTGATATGCATGATGGATGATCATGGACAATAAAAGACCAATATGATTGGATTTATTTCTTTTATGTTTCTTTAGGTTGTAAATTAATTAATTTACTTTAATTTATTATGGGCATGTATTATAAAGGTTGTAATATTTTTGGGCTGTAATTTTATTTATTTAGTTCTTGTAAATTCGTCTTGGTATACCAATGATTACTATGTAATTAGATTGCAAGAAGATCAAGGAGGTCAAGAGCATTGGTGGGACCAGTGGGAGGAATTCAAGATCAAGTGTTGATTATGTACTCCTTCAGCAACTCTTGTAATATGAATGAATGAAATGCACCTAGAAATGCTCTGATTCAATTCTTGGTGGCTCAGAATTGAATCCCATAGAAAGTCCATGATCATACCATATTTATTATCCATGAATGCATGAGATGTATGGGAATGTGTGCAAGTATATGATATATGCATGCTAAATGGATAATGTGCAAAGTGAGACCATAATAATAATTAGGATGACCACAAAATCTTCCAAACAAATAATTAAGTTGGAAATGGTATAATTAAAGTAATTATAATATGGGCCCTCCATTGAGGCAATTATTTTAAGAACTTTTAAATACTTGCATATGATGCAATTAATTTAAGAGATTTTCTTAAGAATAATTATTAAGCATGAGATGTTGTCAATATGTAAATAGTTTGGTGGCCAATATTAGATGTACCTAAGGACATTAAAATTATTTGCATGTTTACTGGCTCAATGGGATCAACTTAACTAATGCAAGATAAGTCAATAATGGATGTACCTTAGATTTTGAGCATTAGGGGCTAGGTAAAGGATTGAACCTCACATGAGATGTGATGGGCAAGGAGTTGTTCACATATAGTTTATTGTAATTCCAATAATGGATATACCTGAAGATGATCAATAGAATTATAAGAATTCAATCACCTACTAGAAATCCATCCAACTAAGATTTTCGATTTCTACTTTAGAAGTGTAGGATTCACTAAGTTAGTGGGAGGACCAATTTGATTAAAAGACCATAATCATTTTGGTTAATTGCATGATACATTTACTAATTAATCTAGTTAATTTTTGCAGTTAATTTTCTGATAATAAAGAGCACACCACAACCACCACCATCCAATATCCTTGCAACCATACTTGATCGCAATAGGCTGACAGGACCTAATCTATTTGATTGGCTAAGAAATTTGAAACTTGTCCTGAACCTTGAACATATAGGATATGTTCTAGACTCAAGTGTTCTTGGTCCCTTACCTCCAGAGGCCACTCAAGAGGAACATGAAACTTTGGACAAGTGGAAGGAGCATGATATGAGAGCCAAGTGTTACATGCTTGATTCTATGAGTAATGAGTTACAGAAGCAGCATGAGAACATGCAGAGTGCGAGTGAGATCCTCTTTCACCTATAAGAGTTGTATGGTGAGCACAGCAGGAATACTAGGTATGATATATCCAGCTGTTCCGAATGAGGATGTTTGAGGGACAGAATGTTGGGGATCATGTCCACAAGATGATTCGGCTGATTGAGCAGCTGGAACTTCTTGACTTTAACATGGATTTCCAACTACAAATGGATTTGATCCTTCAGTCCCTTCTTGAGTCATTTGGGAATTTTGTGACAAATTTCCATATGACTAAATAGGAATGCACCTTGGCTAGTTTACTCAACATGCTAGTTATTGCCTAAAAGAATATGTCAGGTGATAAAGGAAAAGAGATAGCTTTGATTACATTTTCTTCTGTTGGAAAGTCCAGCAAGAAGAAGGGTAATAAGAAAAAGAAACCTCAAATTCCTGGTCCTTCCAAGAAAATAGCTAAACAGAAAGGGAAGACTAAAGCTGATGGAGGCAAAGGAAAGTGTTTCCACTGCCAGTAGGATGGGCACTGGAAAAGGAACTACCCAGGGTATCTTGCTTCTCTGAAGGACAGGAGGGATACACCTTTGGAAGGTATGTCCATATCTTGTTTATTTAGATTATGATGATACTCATAGTTCATCTGTAGCTTGGGTTTTAGATATTAGTGCTAGTTCTCACATTTCTTATGATATGTAGGAACTAGTAAATAGTAGCAGCTTGCATTCTCAAGATGTTAGACTCTGGATTGGTGATGGCTTAACTGTTAAAGCTTTAGCCATAGGATCTAAATCTTTTTACATGTCTGGACATGTTTTGTGTTTGAATAATATCTTATACATACCTGATGCTTTTAAGAACATCATTTCGATATCTAGTTTGACTAGAGATGGTTATGATTTTTAGTTCACAGATGATGTTTGCAATATTTATTTTGGAAAGAAATATATTGGCTCGAGTTATATGAATGATGGTCTTTATTATTTGGATAATAATGACAAACACAAAATGAATGCAAGTGATCTAAATGAATGCAATGCCATTGTGAAAATCAACTCAAGTTCAAAATATATTTGGCACTTAAGGTTAGGTCATGTTGCAGAAGATTGGATTGCAAAACTGGAGAAAATGGGGATTCTATCCCCATTAGGTTCTAAACCTACTCCAACTTGTGAATCCTGCCTTCAAGGTAAAATGACCAGATCACCCTTTGTTGGACAAGGGCTAAGAGCTGAAAATATTTTGGAGCTAATACATAGTGATATATGTGGTCCATTTAAAGAAATGGCTAGAGGTGATTTTCATTATTTATTACCTTTACCAATGATAAATCAAGGTTTGGGTATTTCTATTTGATGAAATACAAACATGAATCCTTTGAAAAGCTCAAAGAATTTAAATCTGAAGTAGAAAATCAAACAGGAAAAAGTATTAAAGCTCTTCGACCAGATCGTGGAGGTGAATAATTGAGTATTGAATTTGATGAATACTTGAGAGAGCATGGCATTGTTTTCTAGCTGACTCCTCGAGGAACACCATAGCTGAATGGTGTATCTAAAAGGAAAAATCGTACCCTATTGTATATGGTACGTAGTATGATGAGCTATACTGATATGCCAATCTCTTTTTGGGGATTTGCATTAGAATCAGCTTTGTATGTTTTAAATAGGATTCCATCAAAATCAATATCTTCGACACCTTATGAGATATGGCATGGAAGAAAACCAAGTCTTGAGCATGTTAAGATTTGGGGTTGTCCAGCTTATATTAAAAAGCTGAACACTGATAAATTGGAAACCGAATCAAAAAATGGTCGATTTGTTGGATATCCAAAAGATAGTTTTGGATATTATTTTTATTTGTCTACATCACAAAAGGTTGTGCTAAGTAGAGATGCCACATTTCTTGAACAACAGTTTGTTTAAGTAGGAGGCAAAGGAAGGCAAATAGAGTTAGAATTGGAGAATTCTGACTAACCAACAGATCAGATGGATATGGATCCATCTAGTCAACCTACACCTATTGATGAAACATCTATAGCTGTTCCTCGTAGATCAACCAGGGTATCTCACCCACTAGTGAGATATGGTTTCCTTCATGAAGAAGAACAAGAGTTGTCTACTCATAAAGAAGTAGATCATGGAGATGATCCACTTAACTATGAAAAAGCTATATCAGATATAAACTCTTTAAAATGGATTGATGCTATGAAATTCGAGATTGATTCCATGTATAAGAATCAAGTTTGGGATCTCGTTGACCCACCTAAAGGTATTGTACCTATAGGGAAGAAATGGGTTTTCAAGAAGAAAATTGGTTCTGATGGAAAGGCAGAGACCTATAAAGCAAGGCTAGTAGCGAAAGGGTTTCACTAAAGACAAGGAATTGACTATGAGGAGACTTTCTCGCCTGTTGCCATGCTTAAATTAATTAGAATTCTATTAGCAATAGCTGCATACTATGATAATGAGATTTGGCAAATGGATGTCAAAATAGCTTTTCTTAATGGATACATTGAAGAAAACATTTTCATGGAACAACCTAGGAGTTTTGAATCCCAAAATGGTTCCAAAGTATGCAAGCTAAAGTGATCCAGTTATGAGTTGAAACAAGCTTCGAGGAGTTGGAACATCCGTTTTGATGAAGCCATTAAGTCATTTGGTTTTATCAAAAATAAGGATGAGCCATGTGTATATAAGAAGGTTAGTGGTAGTGCTATCACTTTCTTTATCTTATATGTGGATGACATTTTGTTAATAGGTAATGAAACAAGTATGTTGACAACTGTAAAGGTATGGTTGTCAAATACATTCTCCATGAAAGACTTAGGGGAGGCAACCTATATTCTTGGGATTCGCATCTATAGAGATAGAGTGAAAAGAATAATTGGTTTATCCCAAAGTCTATACTTGGAAAAGGTGTTAAAGAGGTTTAACATGCTTGATTCCAAGAAAGGATTGTTAGTGGTGAGACATGGTATCCACCTTTCTAAAGAAATGTCTCCTAAGACACCTGAAGAAAGAGATAAAATGGCCAGGATTCCATATGCTTCGGCTATTGGAAGTTTGATGTATGCAATATTGTGTACTAGGTCGGATATCGCATATGCTGTTAGTTTGACTAGTAGGTATCAATCCAATCCAGGTTTGGAATACTGGATAGCTGTCAAGAATATCCTTAAGTACTTGAGAAGAACTAAGGATTTATTCTTGATATATGGAGGTGGTGACTTGCAATTGGATGGTTATACTGATTCTAATTTCCAATCAGATATCGATGATAGAAAGTCTACCTCTGGGTATGTGTTCATTTGTAATGGAGGTGCAGTCAGTTGGAAGAGTTCCAAATAGAGTACGACTGCAGATTCCACTACCGAGGCTGAGCATATTGTTGCATTAGATGCTGCAAAGGAAGCTGTTTGGATAAAGAAGTTCGTGACATAACTTGCAGTAGTTCCTTCCATTGAGTCAGCAGTTCCACTTCACTGTGACAACAATGGAGCAGTTATACGGGCTAAGGAATCTCGGTCTCACCAGAAATCCAAACACATAGAAAGGCGTTACCACATTATCATAGAGATAGTTGGGCGAGGTGATGTAGTCATACAAAAAATAGCATCAGCTGAAAATCTTGCTGATCCATTCACTAAGCCTATGTCACAAACTTAGCTAGACCGACATCTTAAGAAGATGGGTCTAAGATATTGTAATGAATGGCTCTAGTTCTAGTGGGAGATTGTTAGTAGTATGCCCTAGAGTATCTCATTTAGTATGTATGTTGTACATGTTTTATTAATAAAAGGCATTTGCACTTTTCCATTTACATAATATATTTATGTGTAATAGAAAAGGTCCATTGATATTTTATTAGAAATTCTATTCTTAAGTTATTACGAATATGAGTGACAGTATTTCTAGTACAAGGTATCATAAATTGATTCACAATCGAGGGTACTTCACAATAAGGACATGACTTATCCAGAAAGATTGTAATCATGTTTGTTCCCAAGTTATTTATATGAGATGTAAATAAGATGGAATGGTGAGTCTCATGCCATATAACAAACATGATAGGCACTTATACATGATAAGTATATCAAACCAGTGACATTTATGACAAGCACATGGAGTTTACTCTTGTCAATGCATTGTCATAAATCATATCAATGAATATAATCTTTAGACCTGAGATAGCATAATTATCTTGTATATAGGTGGTTTGAGTTCGATACTGCTTTCATATTTGTACTGTGTATGGGTATATGGGCATGTGTTAGCTCCTAGTAGTTATATATGGAGGTAGGTGTTGATCAAGATGGAATCTGTTATCCTAAGTAAATAGGGATAAAATCCTATGTTCATTTAATTGTTCTTGATGTTTCAAGTTCCTGGTCAGGACAGATAGATTTATTCAAAAAATATTTTCTGATGAGAAAATCTTTTTAATCAAGAACTGGAATTAAAAGAGAACATAATATTCATAGCAAATGGAGTTTGACATAAACCATGACTCCAACTCGAATTGGGATTTTGTAAGAGAGAGATTCTAGTGCATGGTAACATATGATTATAGGTTCATTTAAGGTAAACCTTATTACTAATTAGGTGGCTATGGCATGCTATGCTAGGTGTTAACCATAGTCTATGAGCTGCTTAAAATGATTTAGAGAAATCATTTATAGTAAGAAAGAGTTCCGATGATATTAATAGTTGATATCATGTCTCATTGCCAATTAGTGATGAGCCTAGTGAGTCACACACATACACAAGTAATCACCAAGTTAAATGTGATTTAATTAATTAGTTAAAGAGTTTAATTGATTAATTAAATAGGTTTGGTTTGCAATTAGATTGCAAAGTCCCTAGCATGGCTTGAAACCAAATCTATGTTAGTAGATGTATAGTGTAAGTTAAATTTATATTTAAAGTGTTTAAATATGAATTTAATTATGTGAAATTAATTAATAGAGATTGATTAATTAATTTATATTTGATATAAATTGATTAGAAGAAGAGAAATAATTATTTTGGGTTGAAAACTCAAAATTAAGAGACAAGGGTATTTTGGTCATTTCACAGAGTGACATGTGGCACCATGAGATGGTGACACATGGCACTATACATAAGCTTGCCATTTGTCTTTTAATCATATAAGATGATCAAAGTCAAGATTAAATCTAGGTTTGACACTTGGCACAATGTGATTGGGTCAATTAAACCTAGAGCCAATCTGAAGATGACATTTGGCAAGGTTTTAAGTGATGACCTAGCCACATCCCAAAGGTGCCAAACACAACTGCAGTGCTTCAAAAGGTTAGTGCACTTATTCTTAATCTAATCTAGGGTTCTAATGAATTAATCTGTTAATTCTAAAATATTAAATAACAAATGTAGATCCAAAAACATATTAAAAGAGTTTTAATATGCTGTTTAAAATTGAAATCAAATAGATAAACAACGAATCTTGCATAATGCATGACACCCTAGAAGAAAAATTTTTGAATTCAATGATCTAAACTTATGTTTTAATGCTTCCGCTCCTTCATGGTCTGCTTCCTAGCTCTCCCATGGAGCTCGACCTACTTCCTAACTCTTGCATAGAGCTTGACCTGCTTTCTAGCTTGGCTTGCTTCCTAACTCGACCATGAAGTACAACCTGCTACTAGCTCGGCCATAGAGTTAGGCCTTCTTCCTAGTTCTCCCATGAAGTTCATCCTTCTTCCTAGCACACCCAAGGAGCTCGGCCTACTTCTTAGCTCAGTCATAGAGCTTGGCGTGCTTCCTAGCTTGGCCATAGAGTTCAGCCTGCTCCTAGTTTGGCCTTTTTCCTAGTTCTCCAATGAAGTTCGGCCTTCTTCCTAGCTCACTTAAGGAGCTCGGCCTATTTCCTAGCTTGGCTATAGATTTTAGCCATCTTCCTAGTTCACCCATAGAGCTCAGCGTGCTTCCTAACTCAACCATAAAGCTCAACCTTCTTCCTAGCTCAGCCGTAAAGCTCAACCATAGAGCTCAGCCTACTTCCTAGCTTGACTATAAATCTCGGCCTACTTCCTAGCTCGGCCTACTCCTAGCTCAACCATAAAACTCTGTCTGCTTCCTAGCTCGGCCATACAGCTCTACCTACTTTTTAGCTCAGCCATAGAGCTCAGCCATAGAGCTCGGCCTACTTTCTAGCTCGGCCATAAAGCTCGACCATAGAGTTTGGCCTACTCCTAGCTCGGTTATAAAGTTTGGCCATAGAGTTTAGCCTACTTCTAGCTCAGCCATAGGGTTCAGCCTACTCCTAGCTCGGCCAGAGAGCTCTTCATAGGGGTGTGACATAATGCGCAGATAGGTGGGGATTAATTAAAATAGTTTTACTCTTTTTCTTTAATTTTTCTAAAATTAAATTTTAAATCAAAAGATTGAAATTAAATCTCAAGAAATTGATGATCAAAATTAAAATATTAGATGATAAATAAAAATGAAATTGGAATTTAATTAAAAACTTAAATGAGCCTAAAAATCAAAATATAAAATTGAAAATGAAATTAGGATTAAAGTCAAAGTGAAAGCAACCCGATCGATAAAAATTGCATTTCATCTATTTTTATTTGTTATCACTTATATAGAGGGTTAGACGATATATAGTCTAAAAATTTGTTAACTCGAACAAAATGCAGTGTTTACAGCTACCCCTCTTTACATGTTTTCTATTAGAGAGAGGAGATGAAATTTCAGGTTCTCTCCAAATAGGAAACATGTAAAGATATAGACTTATATTTTAGATGGGTTAAACATAAGATGGACCTTGAGTCCAAAATTTGTAATACTCAAATTAAAATCAACATGGACCTTAAGTCCAAAACATGCTAAAATTATAATCAGCATGGACCTTGAGTTCAGAGGTTGATAATAGAAAAATTAAATTTTGAAATTAAAATTGACATAGACTTTGATTCCATAGATTGATAACAGAAAAATTAAATACTGAAATTAAAATTAACATGGACCTTAAGTTCAGAGATAAAAATTAAATACTGAAGTTAAAATCAATATGGACCTTGAGTCCAGAGACTGATATTAGAAAAATAAATTTTAAAATTAAAACTAACAAGGACCTTGAGTCCATAGATTGATAATAGAAAAGTTAAATACTTAAATTAAAATCAACACGGACCTTGAGTCCAGAGGTTGACAACAGAAGAATTAAATACTGAAATTAAAATCAACACGGCCCTTGAGTCCAAAGGTTGATAACAGAAAAATTAAATATTAAAGTTAAAATCAACATGGACCTTAAGTCCAGAGGTTGATAATAGAAAAATTAAATATTAAAGTTAAAATCAACATAGACCTTGACTCCAGAGGTTGATAACAGAAAAATTAATTTTTGAAATTGAAACCAACATGGACCTTGAGTCCAGAGGTTGATAAAAGGAAAATTAAATATTGAAATTAAAATCAACATGGACCTTGAGTCCAAAGGTTGATAACAAAATATATAAATTTTGAAATTAAAACTAACATGGACCTTGAGTCTAGAGGTTGATAATAGAAAAATTAAATACTAAAATTAAAATCAACATGGACCTTGAGTCTATAGGTTGATAACAGAAAAATTAAATATTAAAGTTAAAATCAACATGGCTCTTGAGTCCAGAAGTTGATAACAGAAAAATTAAATACTAAAATTAAAATCAATATGGACCTTGAGTTTAGAGGTTGATAACAAAACATTAAATACTAAAATTAAAAATTAACATAGACCTCGAGTCTAGAGGTTGATAACAGAAAAATTAAATACTGAAGTTAAAATCAATATGGACCTTGAGTCTAAAGGTTGATAACAGAAAAATTAAATTTTAAAATTAAAACCAACATAGACCTTGAGTCCAAAAACATTGAAGAGTAGCAAGAAAGCAAAACGAAGTCAGGTACATTAATAATAAATAATTACCACCAGGAATGAACCTACTTGATAAATGAATATGCTGATTTTGAATTCTTTAAGAGCATTAGTGAAGCCAAGCATATGGTGAATGCTTAATTATTAACTAATTATCGATGTATAAATTTTCCATAAATAAGATGAGGCTAAACAAAATAGGTTAGACTTCAAAATAAATCTGCTGAGAAAATCTTGTTCAATCGAGAGTTTATTTAATCCTGAACTTAAAGCTAAGGAGTTGATGGAAAGATCAATAACAGTTCCCAAGTATTTTTCTATTCTATTTCTTCATCTATTTTCTTTCACCCACTTTTGACCATTTTTCTGGATGCCTTTTCGGATTCTTATTTTGCAGAATGTGCCCTTTGGATTTCTTCCCTCTTTCTCTCATTTTGCTAGGAGCGCTTTTTCTAGTTTTCACTCCCTCCCTTTTTAGGTTTCACTCCCAATTTTTTTTTTTTTTTTGCTAAGAGTGCCTTTTCAGGTTTTCACTTCTAATCTTTTTTGATTTCAATAACAATAGTTTGTGCCCTAATTCCTTAGGTAATCTCTCATGTCCACATGCTACTTGTCCATCAGTTGTCTCATCTCATGCAATTTCAAAGCAATCTATAGTTACCTATGTGAGTGAATTCTTACTTTATAATAAAACATTAATAAGAAAATAGTGCATACTCCAAAGTAAAAACAAGTAGTTAGTTATGCACGAGATATAATAAGAAAATTGAAATAATTTATATGAAATTATGGTTTTAACAATGAGAAATCAAAATATATAAGAGGTCTACAAATTTTTTGGAGGAAGGATAAGGAAAATCTCATGAATTCCTTTTAATTAGCTCTTAAGACCACTCATTGCCATGGATACCAGTAATACCAGAAGAACCCCTGAGTCATAGCCATTTGTTCATATTTAGCTTCATATTTATCAGTCCTCTTTATCCCTCCATTCTGTATGCTGTAGGTTTTCAAAGGGCGCCCTTTATGGGCTTTCATCCTCTTTTTTTTTTTTTTGGCATCTTTTTCAAAATGCCCTCGCAGGTTTTTGCCTTCTTTCTCTCATTTTGCTAGGAGAGCCTTTTTTAGGTTTTTACTCCCACATTTTTTTTAGGCATAGTACCTTTTTACAACATCTGCATTTACCAGGTTTGATAGTTCCTCGCCATCCATATGAGTCAAGATCAAAGCACCACCAGAAAATGTTTTTTTTTTTTACTACTATGGTCCCCTCACAAGTCAGTGACCATTTACCTCGAGAATCACTTTGATTTAGCAATATTTTCTTCAAAACAAGATCTTTAGGCTGAAATTCTCAAGGCCATACTTTCTTATCAAATGCCCTAGCCATTCTGCTTTGGCATAATTGCCCATGGCACACAGCAGTTAGCCTTTTCTTATCATTCAAATTAAGTTGGTCAAGTCTTGTTTTGACCCACTTAGTTTCATTTAGTTCTACTTCCATCAAGATCCTTTAAGAGGGAATTTCCACCTCAATTGGCAAAACTACTTCCATGCCATATACCAATGAATATGGAGTTGCTCCAATTGATGTTCGTATTATAGTCTGGCAAGTGTGAAGGGCAAAAGGGAGCATGTCATGCCAATCTTTATAAGTGATGGTCATTTTCTCAATTATTCTTTTGAGATTCTTATTTGCAGCTTCAACAACTCCATTCATTTGAGGTTGATAGGGTGATGAATTGAGGTGACAAATCTTATACTGATCAAACAACTTTAGGAGATTTGAACCATTCAAATTTTTAGCATTATCAGTAATAATCTCACCAGGGAGGCCATATCTGTAAATGATGTTATTCTTAAAAAACTTTACAGCTGCATTCTGAGTGACATGAGAATATGAAGCAGCTTCAACCCACTTAGTAAAATAATCAATGGCTATCAAAATGAATCTATGCTCATCGGAAGCTTTTGGAGTAATTGGACTAATAACATTGATGCCCCACTTTACAAATGGCCATGGAGATACCAAATAGTAAGGTTGATGGGGAGGGACATTTATCCAATTAGCATAAATTTGACACTTATGGCATTTTTAAAAGTAATCAATATAGTCCTTTTCCAAGGTGGTCCAATAATGCCCTCGCCACAAAATCTGCCTAGCCATCATATGTCCATTGGCGTGCGTGGCACAATTTCCTTCATGAGTTTCAAAAAGAATCCTTTTGGCTTCATTTACATCCACACATCTAAACAATTCACCATTGAAATTTCTTTTGTATAGGATTTCACTAATGGGGAAATACCCTAAGGCTAATCTCCTGATCATCATTCTTTCATTCTTACTTGCCCTTGGTGGGTCTTCTCTGGTTTTAATGTACTATTGAATGTCATTATACCTAGGTTTCCCATCTATCTCTTCTTTAATCATAAGGCAATATGCTGGCACATCTATTGCATTTATCAATAATAACTGCACCTCTTACCCTTCTTCCATTTGAGTCATAACTGCTAGCATGGCCAAAGCATCTACGAATTGATTCTTATCACGACCCAAATGAATAAAAGAGATCTCTTCGTACATCTTAATTAGCTCAAGGAGTATTTCTGATATGGAATTAGTTTAGGGTCTTTAGTTTGTCATTCTCCCTTTACTTAGTAGATTATCAAAGCCAAATCTCTATATACTTCCAATTTTTTTACTTTCATCTCAATAGCAGCTTGGAAGCCACTCACACAAGCTTCATATTCAGTAGCATTATTAGTGCACTCACATCTCAGCTTGACTGCTACAAGAAAATGTTTCCCATTTGGGGATACTAGTACTGCCCCAATTCCACTCCTGGAGAGGTTTACTGCTCCAATGAAATACATTCTTCATACACCATCCTGCCCTTCTATTTCTTTCTCTATTACATTAATGTGTTCATCAGAAAATTCAAATTCAGAGCCTTATAATCATCAATTGGATTTTTTGCTAAGAGATCAGCTATCACACATCCTTTTACTGCTTTTTTTTTATCATATAAACAATATCATATTGAGAAAGTATGACTTACCATTTTGCTATTCTCCCTAGTATAAATGGGCTTTCAAAGACATACTTGATTGGATCCATCCTAGGAATGAGCCAAGTTTTGTAGTTCAACATGCAATACTTGAGTCGATGCGCTGTCCATGCTAATGCACAATAGGTCTTTTCTACAAATAAATACCATGTTTCACATTCATTGAACTTTTTACTCAAATAGTAAATGGCTTTTTCCTTTCTTCCTGTATCATCATGTTGCCCCAGAACACAACCCATAGAGGTTTTATGAACTGCCATGTATAAAATCAGTGGTCTGCCTGGCATCGGGGGACCTAAGACAGGTGGATTCGATGAACATTGCTTAATTTTCTTAAAGGCTTCCTAACATGCTTCATCCCATTTTAGTGTGGTATTTTTTTTTTAGTAACTCGAATATCGACTCAGCTTTAGCTGTGAGATTAGAGATGAATCTGGAGATGTAATTCAATTTCCAAGGAAGCTATGCACATCCTTTTTTAATTTTGGGGATAACATTTCTTGAATAGCTCTAATTTTTTTTGGGTCAATTTCTATCTCTTTTTCACTAACTATAAATCCTAGCAATTTTCCTGACTTTACCCCAAATACACATTTTGCTGGGTTCAACTTCAACTTTTATTTCTTTCCTTAGCCTTTCAAACACCTTCCTTAAAACCTCTACATGGCTTTCCACTCCTCTTGACTTGATAATCATATAATCCACATAAACTTTAACTTCTTTATGCATCATATCATTGAACAATGTGACCATGGCATGCTGATATGTTGCCCCAGTGTTCTTCAACCCAGAAGGCATAATTTTGTAATAAAATATCCCCCATTGAGTAATAAAAGCTATTTTTTCCTTGTCTGATTCATCCATCAGAATTTGATTACATCCTGAAGCTCCATCGATGCATGAACATCTACCAAACCTATCGCATTGTCAACTAGCACATCAATATGTGGGAGGAAAAAGTCATCTTTCAGACTAGCTTTATTAAGATCCTTGTAATCGATGCATACTTTTACCCTGCCATCTTTCTTCATCCAAGGATTACATTAATTGTCCATTTTGGGTATTACACAACTTTTAAGAAACCAACATCGTACCATTTTTTGATTTGTTTCTTCATTTTCAGCAGTGTGTTAGGATCCATCCTTCTTAATTTTTGCTTTACAAACATTGCTCCTATGACACCCCTTACCCGTCTACAGCGTAGCCAAGTAAGATATTCCACACAGTGTACCAAAACACCGTATTTTATCTCAATTATTTTTATCCTTATTTTATTTCTTTATGGTGATGAAATGCAATTTGTGAAATTTAACTAATTTAAGTCATTTATTGAAATTATAAATTTATTTGAGGTTCTGAAAGTTTTATAGAAAATTCGGCAGAGTACCGACTAAAAATGGAGAAAACAATTCTTCAGAACCTGTGAAAAACACTTCCAATACATTTTCAATCATTCTCAAACTCCATTATATGAACATAATCTCAATAATTCTTAACCATTTCTTAATAATTCTTCTATTTATCATTCATTCATTTCACATGATAATCATGTACAAATCATAAATAAACACTCAATTTTCATTTATAACACAAATTATAAATACTTACATTAAAACCAAAATATATTACATGAGTCTCAACTATACATGAGAAAATAAAAGTTTAATTACAAAATACCAAAACGGGACCTAATGTCATACCAATGCACTGAAGCTTATGAGGTGACACGGACACTATGCAGAACAGTGGATGGCCTTACCCAGTCTGTGATCTACTGGACTCTCTGTTAGTCTCTCCAGTGTAATACCCCTAAGTTCGGTAGTGCGTTCTACTGTTTCGATGACCAGTGTTGTCCGGACAGCTAGGATGCCTAGAACTACACTTCAATATGAGTGAGGAGACATAAAATAATGAAATACAAGAAAAGAAAATACAAGAAAAACAAAGGAAAAATAATAGCAAAGAAATGTAACCAAGTTAAGCGAGCCGAGAACCCTAGCGATGGGTGACCACACCGGGAAGTCACGGCGTGGACCGTTGACTAGCCCTGGACTGCGGGGAACCCTGGAAAAAATTTTTAGGACTTAAATAGACCCTTATTGAAGAATAAATATCATTAGAAAGATCAAAGAAAAATTAAATAATTAGTACAAGGAAAAGTGAGAAATCGAAAAACAGACAAAACCCGGTGTTATCGAAAAATCGGGAATGCAACCTGAACAGGGGCATTATGGTCAATCGACATCCCGAATTGTCTTTTGACCTAAATGTCCATTAAAAATAAATAATATTACACTTAGAAAATAAAATGAAAAATTAATTTGGTAGTACCTAAAGTAAATAACAAGAATTAAGGGTTAATGTGGAATAAATGAAAGTTAAACTTATAAAATGCTTTTAATTATGTTAGTGGACCACTAAACATTATATTAAGTATTAAAAAACCAGGTTCCTTCCACTATATCTCTGCATTCATCTTCTTCTTCAATTAAAACTTCATTTGGCCGAATGAAATGTTCTCCAACCTTCATCCATGGCCGCCCATACACAAGCCCTCATGCACCATTGATCAAGCCATATTTCCATGCAAGTGTCTTCATTAAACTTAGTCTACACATCATGGGCAGCATGTAGGAAGCAAGAAAGAGAAGTTTTAGTGAAGATTAAGCAAGTCCCAACAATAGGTAAGTTTGAGTTTTTGAATATTTCTTTGATAAACTTTGTATACATGTTATGGGTGTTTGAATTGTGAAGAAAATTTTCAAGTTTGAGGAGTTCTTGATATATCAATTTTGGGCAGCCATGGAGTTGTATATTTGATGATTTATTTTACATATGTTTGATGGGAATTCATGTTGAATAGGGTGAATTGATGTCCTAGTAAATTATTCCATATGTATATGGTGATTTTGCACTTGGAATGGAAATTGATGAATTGTAGGACACTTTGGTATTGAGGAACATTTTCGGTAGCCTTGGGACTCTTGGATAAATGTATGTGTTCATGAAGGTATTGGCAGAATATTGACATTAAGGATTGATGGATATGTATATAGATTGATTGTGTAAAGTGTATGTAAGAATGAGTAATGTTTAGGTGTATATGTGATTGTACTTAGACTTTGTAAATTTGAGTTTTAATTGGTGTATTAAGGATAATTGTAATCTGCCCAAAGTGATATTAAAGTGAAGTGGAATATGGTTTTGGTAATGTACCAAAACAGAATTGGTAAGGGAAGTGAACTTAGAGTAAGGTAAATGTGTGATTGATGTATGTTTAAACAAGGTAATTAAGGGCAGTATGCATTTTAGCCTATAACTTTAAATGTGTAACTTCAATTGGTATGAGACCAATTGGAGGTGAAACTAGGCACAAAATGTGCCAACTTTCATTAAGAAAGCATACCAAAATTCTGCTTGCAAGGTGGCATGAAAAATGACCAATTCGGATTAAGTGCAATTGAAACCTAAAAACTGACCAATTGGGCAGCAGTTAGTGTTTAGGCCATAACTCACTCAAAACAGGTCCAATTGACTTGAAATTTTAACCATGAATATTTAAGACCCATACCTACAAGTCTTATGAAGACACCAAAGCCCAGAAATGACCATAAGCAAGTCTAACAGTTTGCACAAGTTCGGGTCCAAAAACTGGCCGAACCAAAGTTGACCAAATTGACCTAAAATGACCAAATTTGATGCCATTTGACCAGCAATAGTGTAATGACCATAACATGGTCTACTTAACTCAGATTGACCTGAAATTTTGCCCCGCGTGCAATAAGACATAGATCTACAAGTTTGTAGTTTTGACCGAAACCCAAAAACCGAGGGAACTAGGCCGTCCGGCTAGGTCAAATTAGTATCCCGAAATCCAGCAATTTGCAATGAAATGCAAGAAAACACAATATACATAGAATTGAGTTTGGTAACACGTACCAATCCTAAAACATTGTCGAATGTGACATATTAAGGACACCAAAACCTAATTTACCTAGAAAACATCGAGGGTCGACATATTAGGTTGACTAAGTAAATATTTGAATTCAGTGAATTATTTGTCAAACATTATCGATAGAGACAGTTTAATTTAGTACTGAAACACTTCAAATTGTGTTTCTCAGTTAGTAAAGACTCAGGGAAAGGGAAGGAAACACTGAGTCCAGACCAGAAGACAGTCATCAGAGGTTTGTGCACAACTAGTTTTTAACTGATTTTACTTTGAATATTTCATATGATTAAATGACTTATTTTTCTTATGTATTATGTTTAACAAGCATTGGATTTAATTCAATGATTATTGAAAATTGTTATAGTATGTATGAATTCAGCTTTGTGAAATGGTATTTCCACAAGTATTAAGCATTGTTATGGATTGAACAAATTATGTTTTGGAAAATTGTGATAGAACATGTTTTGAATTGTGAAGGTAATTTTCATGGAAAAATGCAAATTTATGATTTGAATTGTGATGAGCATAAAAATTATTGGATATTAGAATTGACTTTGAATCGAATTATATTGTGATTTATGCTCACTAAATGGATTGTAATATTATTTTATATCTCACTATAGATGCTTGACTAGGTTATTACCCGTCTCTCTCATTTGTTGAGAAGACAATGGAGTTAGTTGTGTTTTGATTACCATGGTACGTGCACAGGCTTAGATTTTCCTCTGATTTGAGGTTAGATCTAAGTTTATTTTATCGTTATGGCCCTTGCGAAAGATTCATTATTGTGATGGTACTGTGCACGATGATTCGACCTCCCCGACCATAGGGAGTTAGAATCTGATTCGACCTCCCCGACCATAGGGAGTTAGAATCACATCGAATATGGCCCTTTCGGATTAGTCTTGCATGGTTAGTGAGATAAAGAATGATTTTTCAAATAAAGAATGAGTTTTGAGATACAGTATGATTTTTGAGATACAGTATGATTTTTGAAATACATAATGATTTTTGAGATACAGAATGGCTTTTGAATGGTAAGGAATTTTGATTTCAATTATGGTTTATGTATAATTGATTTCGTTAGAATTATTTAAATGGATAGTCATGATTTGATAAATTGAATTTTGTGATCAAAGTCATTTATACAAATGATTTACATTATTGGCAATGAACATTTTGAGTTGTGGAATTTGATGAGTATTCAGATTTCCAAATTATTTACTGTAAATTTTGTCAATGTATATTGTACTATGTTTTAAATTATAGTTGTGCACCACTGAGTTCACCACTCAGCGATAGCTTTGTATGCTGTCGCAGGTAAGAAGAGCATAGAGCAGTGAGTAAGTTTCTTTGAAGACACTTTCAGACCAGCTCTAGGTATATTATAGGTATACCTATGTATATAGGTCTGATGTATGCATGTAATAATATGTATGTAAATTATTTGAGCAGTTGTAAATTAAAATTGTATATTGAAGTTGTAAAGTGAATTATGAGTTATTTTGACTTGTAAAATTTGTATTATATTTCTTTTATCTCATCCTTTGAAAATACTGAAAAATTGTTGTGGATTGAGTTGAGAAAAATATTGTGTTGAATTTTGTTGGAGTTGAGATTTGGAAAAATATTGAAGTGCTTTTTACAGGTTTTCTGAAGAACTGTTTTATCCAAAATACAGATGGCACTCTGCCAAAATTTTTACAGAAATTCCAAATAAGTCAAATGTGTTAGTTCTATCACTTCAGTTCACAAAAGTTTTTAACACCTGTAAATAGTGCTCACCACTGTGAAAGAAGTAAGAAAAGTTTTTAAAATCCCTTGTAGTGTATTTAATGGGTTATCAGTAGACGGAGTTGATAATTCATTAGGTATACTACGGGATCATGTCATGCCTTACAGAGGGGTAGGGTGTGACATCCAGAACCTACGCGTAGCAAAAAGCAATGTGCTAAGCAATAATGCTTAGTGATGCCAATAATAAAATAAAAAGAATTAAGAGAAGATAAATATGCAGTGTATATATTGATTCCTCATACAGATAAATTTTGGGTAAATATTTATAGTCTATTTATTTGGTACTTATTATATCAATTATTTCATTAAATTTATCAACTTGTATTTTTGGTTACCCAAGTAACCTATACTGGATGACTGGACTGGATATACGAGTAAACTGACACTGGGTACTAAGTACCTCAAGCAGTCACACCATCGATCACAATGTGTCTCACGGTGTACAACAGAACAACTGATAAGCTGTAATAAACATTAGGCACAAGGCTAAGTATCATCATAATATCAGAATGGCTAAAAGCCATAAAATCACAGAATGGCATAATGCCATATGCAGTACTGCTAACTGAACCCTATTAGCATGCCAACCTATCCTAACCAATCTTATTAGGTGTATTAGGGCATATTACAAAGTTATTGATTGAATTTTCATGTTTCACGTATAAAGTTACTATTCATTTTACTATTTAGGTCAAATTATTGACTTTCCAATGTATAATAGTTACATGAGTCCTAATCACATAAATTTACTATATTTTGGTTCCCAAAAGTGTTGGCATTAATTTCCAATCCATACTTCTAACCATTGGAGAATAATTCAAAATTTCAGTTTTTAGGTACTAGAGTTCACTATTCCATTAGGCTATTCTACAGTGACAATTTGGCCAAGTGTTCTGAATCAAAGTTGTTCCTTATTGTGTCTAGTTACATTTTACTTTTTAAATCACTCCATTTGGAGTTTTGTAGCTCAAGTTATGGCCTAAATACCATAACTGGCCGGATTGCAATTTTTCTAGAATTTCTAGGCTGAATCAATTCTGCAATTTTGATGTCCTAATTTTGATGGACAATTTCATTTAGTTCTGGTGAAAATTTAGAGTTATGGTCTTCATGAAAGTTGTCCGAAATTGTCAAAGCTTTACATTGATATAAATTTAGGTCAAATGGACATTTCTACACTGAGTTATGACCAAATGAATAAACACTGTTCATTTGGTCATTTTCCAGGGACAACATATTGGTCACCCAGATTAGGTAAATTTTTAGGGCCACTTAGGTTGGTTTTTTGGGCAGGGTTCCTTCACCAAAGTTGTGGCATTATGTATCTAGTTTCACCTCTAATTGGCCTTGCACCGATTAGAGTTATACAAGTTCAGTTAAAGCTCTCCAAACACACTGGACTCCAGGAGTCCAGACTACAGTGCACAAGGCAGCCTATCCTTTCCAACATTCAATGACTCAATTCACTTCATATTAAGTTTAAAACTTACCAAATGGTCACTAATTGATCATTAAAATGTTCCTACACCATTATAGGAGCAAAACCTCAATTTGCTCAAAACCCTAAGTTCTCAATTTCTCAAATCTTGCATTATACATACAACTAAAGTTTTTATCCCACTTATATATATCAAGGGACATCCCTACATCATTTTAAGTCCTTCAAAAGCCATCAAACTCATGGAAGTTCATGGCTGCAGAAATTTAAAGAAACCCTAACATTTATAGTTTGCTTCAAAATTTTTTTTTTTTCAATTCATTACTTAATTTGTTGTTCTAACATGAAATAAAATGTTAGAGAGAAAAAAATAAGGCACTAACCTTGTTGGAGCTAACTCCCAAGTTTGCAAAACCTTCTTTTTCCTTCTTCTTTTTGTTGGCTCTAACTTGCCCAAGGTGTAGGATCAATTTTTCATGAAGGGGTTATGAGGTTTTATGGTGTAGTTGGCTAGGTTTTGGAGCTTTGATGAGTGCATCAATGGAGGACTCTCTCTCTTTCTTTTGGTTCGTCAGTTATGGAAGAAGAGGCTGCTAATTTTTTTATTTTTAATCTCATTTTTGTTTCATTTGTTATCTCTTTAGTTAATTTGTTAAATTGTGATTGGGTGGAGGCTTTAGTTACATCATGCTTATGTCATAAATATGACTTTTATTTCTTTTTTTTTTTCTTTTCTTTTCTTTTCTACTAATTTTTAATTAAATTTTTAGTAATATTTATACACATTTTACATTACAATAATTATTTACTTAACTGGACAAGTCGCCCAAAAATCATCTCTGAAGATGAAATGACCAAAATACCCTCCGTTTGGCTTAACAGACTAAAATTGTCTGTACCGATCTAAAAATTTTTCTAAGCATTTTCTTAGCATTCTAATGCCATAAAAACCTCAATGACTCTTCTCTGGAGTCCCAAAAATTATTTCATAAATTTTCCCCTGGGTTTAGAACTCCTAGCTGCAAAGACTGCAACTTCCCACTAAGTTACCCATTGCTAGGGCACCGGCTCATTTAACTTAGTTGTATTTTATTTCTAAAATTTTTCCTTAATTTTTATTATTAATATTTGAGTTAATTATGGCTCCTCACTTTAGTCTAAATATTTTTCCAGACATTCTAGCTGTCCGGACCGACACTGGTCACCTGAACAGTAGAATGTACAGAATTGCTACAGTGAGGGTGTTACAACTCTTCCCCTCTAATTTAAATTTTGTCCTCGAAATTTACCTAATGCAAACAGTTGAGGAAACTGTTGCCTCATCATCTCTTCACTTTCCCAAGTTGCCTCCTCGGTGTTGTGGTGCCTCTAAAGCACTTTCACCAGTGGAATCTGCTTATTCCTCAACTCTTTCACTTCCCGAGCCAGGATCCGTATGGGTTCTTTTTCATATGTCAAATCCAGTTGTACTTCAATTTCTGATATGGAAATGACATGTAAGGGATCTGACGGTATCTTTTCAGCATAGATACGTGAAACACATTGTGGATTTTATCCAGCTCTGGTGGTAAAGCTAGCCTGTAGCCACTGGTCCCACACATTCAATGACTTCATATGGGCCAATGAACCTAGGGCTTAACTTAGCTTTTCTTTCGAACCTTAGTACCTTCTTCCACGGTAACACCTTGAGGAACACTTTGTTGCTAACCGCATATTCTATTTCTTTTCTTTTCAGATCGGCATAAGATTTCTGTCTATCTGAGGCAACTTTCAGATTGGATTTGATTAGCTTTACCTTCTCCTCAGTCTATTTTACCAGGTCTGGCCCTACCAGTTTATCTTTGCCCAATTCAGTCCAACACATTGGAGTTCTATATTTCCTCCCATACAGTGCTTCATACGGGGCCATTTGGATGCTAGCTTGATAGCTATTGTTATATGCAAATTCTGCCAGTGGGAGGTATCTTTCCTAACTTCCCTCAAACTCGATGACACAACTCCTCAGCATATCCTCAAGAACCTAACATATGTCTCATGTTATTATTATCATTTCAGTTCAATATTTGTATTAATTCAATTGGTTTTCAATGTTTACCTGGATTACTCTTTTTGATTGCCCATCCGTCTGAGGATGGAAAGCTGTGCTAAAGTGGAGTTATGTACCCAAGGATTCATGCAACTTCTTCCAAAATCTCGATGTAAACCTTGGGTCTCGATCAAATATGATGGAAAGTGGAATTTCATGCAGTCTAACTATCATACTGATATACAATTCTGCTAGCTTCTCCAGTGAGTAGTCAGTTCTAACTGGCAGAAAGTGTGCTGACTTCATCAATCTATCTACTATCACCCATACTGCATCATGCTTCTTCTGGGTGAGCGGTAGACCACTTACAAAATCCATGGTGACCTTATCCCATTTCCATTCAGGTATGCATATAGGCTGTAGCAAACTCGATGGAACTCGATGTTCTGCCTTGACTTACTGACATGTCAAGCATTTAGTCACATAGTCAACTACGTCCTTCTTTATACTAGGCCACTAATAATGAAGCTTCAGATCATGATACATTTTTGTACTTCCTGGGTACATAGCATAAACACTGGTGTGTGCCTCTTTTAGAATACTGGCTTTCAATTCCCCATCATCTGGTATACACACTCTTCCTTTGTAGTACAGACACCCATTTGCTTTCACCTCATAGTCAGTTTCCTTCCCTTCTAAGATTTTAGTCATAATAGCCATTAACTTCTCATCTACCTTCTGCCCTTCTAAAATCTGCTGTAGCAGGTTTGGCCTCACTTGCAACTCAACCAAAATAGCTCCATTTCGAGCCAAGGATAGACAGGCATTCAATGACCTCAAAAGCTGTGATGAATTTTCTGCTTAAAGCATCTACAACTACATTTGCTTTCCCAGGATGATAGTCAATCACACAATCATAGTCCTTCAGGAACTCAATCCATTACCTCTGTCTAAGGTTGAGCTCCTTCTGGGTTGGCAAATATTTTAGACTTTTAATGTAGCACTTTTCACCATACAAGTAATGCCTCCATGTCTTCAGTGCGAAGATAATTGCAGTAAGTTCTAAATCATGGGTAGGGTAGTTATGTTCATGTGGCCTTAGCTGCCTGGAAGCACAGGCGACCACCTTCCCCTCTTTCATCAATACACACCCTAATCCATTATGTGAGGCATCACTGTAGATCATAAAGTCCTTTCCCGACACTGGCTATGTTAACATTGGTGCCTCTATCAACACAGCCTCCAACTTCTCAAAATTGACCTAACTCTTGTCATTCCAGTCAAATCTGACATTCTTGTGTAACAACTTGGTCATTAGGGCAACTATTAAAGAAAATCCCTTCACAAATCTTCTATAATACCTACCTAGCCCCAAGAAACTTCTGACCTCAGTTGTATTTCTGAGAGGCTTCCATTCCATCACTACTTTTTTTTTCTTAGGATCCACTCTAATCCGATCAGTTGACACTATGTGTCCAAGAAATGCAATCTCATTCAACCAGAAGTCACACTTGGATAACTTAGCATATATTTTATTTTCTCTAAGAGTTTGTAGAGCAATCCTCAAATGTTCATCATGTTCTTTCCTGGTCTTGGAATACACCAAAATATCATCAATAAAGACCACTACAAACCGATCTAAGTATGGATGGAAGATACGGTTTATAAGGTCCATGAATGCTGCTGGTGCATTTGTTAGGCCAAAGGGCATTACCAGGAACTCATAATGCCCATACCGGGTCCTGAATGCAGTCTTTGGCACATCTACATCCTTCACCCTCAACTGATGATACCCTGATCTGAGATTAATTTTAGAAAATACTCCTGCTCCCTTTAACTGATCAAACAGATCATCAATTCTAGGCAACAGATATTTGTTCTTCACAGTCACGTTATTCAACTGCTGGTAATCGATGTATAACCTCAAAGTCCCATCCTTCTTCTTTACAAACAGCACTGGAGTTCTCCATGGTAACACATTGGGGCGTATGAACCGCTAATCCAGTAACTCCTGCAACTAGATTTTTAGCTCCTTTAACTCAGTATGTGCCATCCTATAAGGAGCAATAGAGATTGGTGCTATACCCGGCAGTACTTCAATAGCAAGTTCGACTTCCCTTTCTGGTGGTAAACTAGGCAATTCTTCAGGGAACACATCTGGGAAGTCTCTTACTATGGGTATGTCACA
The DNA here is from genome assembly GCF_030052815.1 of Hevea brasiliensis. Classification (NCBI taxonomy): domain Eukaryota; kingdom Viridiplantae; phylum Streptophyta; class Magnoliopsida; order Malpighiales; family Euphorbiaceae; genus Hevea; species Hevea brasiliensis. The sequence goes on from NC_079496.1 coordinate 35,141,525, forward strand.
CAGATCTAGCTTAGCCTGCCTAGTATCCACCACATGTGCTAGGTAGGCTTCACAGCTTTTTTTCATCAGTTTTCTTACAACTATGGCTGAGATGACAGTGGACAAGAAATATGTCCTTTCCCTCACAACTATGATCTTGTTACCTTCAGGAGTTTTCAAGGAAATTCTCTTCAATTTGCAATTAACCATTGCCTGATGACGTGACAACCAATCTATTCCCAAAATCACGTCAAACTCATAGAAAGGCAATTCAATCAGGTCTGCTAAGAATTCATAGCCCTGAATCCTTAACGGGCCTTTGTACACTTTGTTCACCACTACACTATGGCCTAATGGATTAGTGACCAGAATGTCTAGGTCACTCTCCCCTACTAGTATCCCCCTTTCTACAGGTAGGTTGATGCAGATATATGAATGAGTGGATCCTGGATCCACCAATGCATGCACAAATGTGTTGTAGAGGGAGAATGTACCACTGATAATGTCTAGGGCATCTTGCTCTTCCTGAGCTCTCATGGCATAAGCTCTGGCAGGTGTTCTAGCCTCTGGCCTCTCAGCTAGCTTAGATGCAAGTCTCTGTGATGGACCAACTGCCTCAGATTTACCAAACTTCCTATCCCTTTAAGGTGTAGGGCAGGTCCATCTATTTGTGCTGGAGCAACTGTGGCAGTTTTACGTGGACAGTTCCTTAACTGATGCTCTGTCGACCCACACCTTAGGCAAGCACCCGTCACTCTCTAACACTCCCCCTTATGCCACTTCAAGCAATGTGGACAAGCAAAAGAAGCTGGGGCTGGTCCCCTGAACACTGTCCCTGGAGAGCTACCCACTGATGATGTGGACTGACCTCTCCTAAGTGTAAGCTGTGGTCTAGGCTCCTAAGACTGACCCTGACCTTGAGGTTGACCTGAACTCTAAGCAGGTGGACCTCTGAACTTCTTTCCTAGTGCAGGAGATGAGCTAGACTAACCTGGACCCCTCTTCTGCTGTCTCTCTCTTTTGGTCTGCTCACTTATTCTGACTTTCTCAACTTTTACTGCAGCTTCGACTAACTTGGTAAAGTCTGTAATTCCCAAGGTAGTGATCATTATCTTTATGTTGTCATTTAGTCCCTCTTCAAATCTTTTACACCTCTCGGCCTCATTAGGGACTATCTCCCTTCCATAATGACTTAGTCTAACAAATTCTTTTTCATACTCTACCACTGTCGGCTATCTCTGCCTTAGGTTAATGAATTCTCTTCTTCTCTCTTCTAGATATACACTACCCACATACTTCTTTCTAAACTCTAAGAGGAAGAAGTCCCAGGTTATTTGTTCTGGCTTCACTTTAGTGGACACTGTATCCCACCATTGATATGCATCATCTTGTAGTAGAGATACACCAGCTTCTAAGTTTTGCTCGGGGGTGCAGTTGAGTTGTTTTAAAAATCTTCCTGTTCTATTCAACCAGTTCTTGGCTACAAAAGAATCATCTTCTCTCTTGCCAAAAAAATCCACTGCTCCAAATTTTCTCAGTTTTGCCAGATGGGATTTCTGCTGTAGAGGTGGTGGTGGCGGCATTACCCTAACCATTTGTCTAAAAAATTAGCCATTTGCTGAAACATGGCCTGTGGAGGTGTGCGAGCTTTCTTTGGTCTTTGGTGGAGCGAGTTCTCCCGCCTTGATTTGGTACTCTGTGTCCACGACTCTCCACTTTCCCCTCAACTGCCCTCTGAGACGTGGGGTCCATATCCTAATCAAAATAAGAAAACCAAACAGATCTGCATTATTATCACCTAAACTCTTACAAATGCAATGTATGGTATGGACTTTATCTAGACCCAAAAATTCCTAAACTGTGCTCAATACCACTAAATGTGACACCCCTTACCTGTCTACAGGGTAGCCAAGTAAGATATGCCACACAGTGTATCGGAACACCGTATTTTATCTCAATTATTTTTATCCTTCCTTATTTTATTTCTTTATGGTGATGAATGCAATTTGTGAAATTTAACTAATTTAAGTCATTTATTGAAATTATAAATTCATTTGAGGTTCCGAAAATTTTATAGAAAATTCGGCAGAGTACCTGCTAAAAATGAAAAAAACAATTCTTCGGAACCTGTAAAAAGCACTTCCAATATATTTTCAATCATTCTCAAACTCCATTATATTAATATAATCTCAATAATTCTCAACCATTTCTCAATAATTCTTTTATTTGCCATTCATTCATGTCACATGATAATCATATACAAATTATAAATAAATACTCAATTTTCATTTATAACACAAATTATAAATACTTACATTAATACCAAAATATATTACATGAGTCTCAACTTTACATGAGAAAATAAAAGTTTACTTACAAAATACCAAAATGGGACCTAATGTCCTACCAATACACTGAAGTTTGTGAGGTGACACGGACACTATGCAGAACTGTGGACGGCCTCACTCAGTCTATGGTCTACTGAGCTCTCTATCAGTCTCTCTAAAACCTACGCGTAGCAAAAAGCAATGTGCTAAGTAATAATGCTTAGTGTGCCAATAATAAAATAAAAAGAACTAAGAGAAAATGTAACACCCCTATGTTCGGTAGTGCGTACTACTGTTCCGGTGACCAGTGTTGTCCGGACAGCTAAGATGCCTAGAACTACACTTCGATATGAGTGAGGAGACATAAAATAATGAAATACAAGAAAAGAAAACACAAGAAAAACAAAAGAAAAATAATAGCAAAGAAATGTAACCAAGTTAAGCGAGCCGAGAACCCTAGCGATGGGTGACCACACCGGGAAGTCACGACGTGGACCATTAACTAGCCCTGGACTGCGGGGAACCCTGGAAAATATTTTTAGGACTTAAATAGACCCCTATTGAGGTATAAATATCATTATAAATATTAAATAAAAATTAAATATTTAGTACAAAGAAAAGTGGGAAATCGAAAAACGGACAAAACCTAGTGTTACCGAAAAATCGGGAATATAACCCGAACAGGGGCATTGTGGTCATTTGACATCCCGAATTGTCTTTTGACCTAAATGTCCATTAAAAATACATGATATTACACTTAGAAAGTATAATGAAAAACTAAATTAGGGGTACCTAATGTAAATAGCCAAAAGTGGAGTGAAATTTGGGTAATTAGCACTTAAATAATATTAAATCAATTTCTTATGTGAGTGGACCACTAAGGGATTATAATATGCATTAAGTGGGCAGATTACTCCACTAAAAATTCGTCTTCAACCTTTGAAGACCACCATTGCCGTAAAGAAAGCTTTAGAAACCACCATTGTTGTCCCATTTGTGAGCTTCATGCATCCATGATCCAAGCTTCAAGTGGTTAGGGTTTCTTCACTAAAAGTAACCACCACACCTTGGGCAGCATTTAGGGAGTGAGAAAGGTAAGTTTTGATGAGTTTTTAAGAAGCTTCAAAATAGGTAAGTTTGTGTTTTTGAATATTGCTTTGTTAAAGTTTGTAAGGATATTATAGGTGTTTGATTTATGGAGAAATTTTTTAGTTTTGATGTTGAATGGGAATGTGCACTTTTGGCAGCCATGGAAGCACCTTGAAGGCAGTTTACTTGTGCTTGTAAATGGTGAATTAAATGATTGATTAAATTTATATTGTGTAGGAAATTGTTTGGGTGATATATACTTAGTATATGTAAATGTAAAATGAAATTTAAAGCTTGGAAAGTAATGGAATGTAAGTGTACCATTGTGGCAGTTTGCTAACCCCCTTGAGGAATGCTGGAATTCATGCTTGGTTTATGGGATAATGATGTTAAAATGTGCTGGTTGTTATGGCAGTTTGAGTGCATGTATGATGATGTAAAGTTGGACATGAAAATGAGCATGAATTGGTGATTGAATTGTTGTAAATGAGTTTGACAAATTATGCACTTCATGGTGTATGTTGAATGTAATTGTAAGCTGCCAAAATGACCTATAATATGTTGTGAACTATGTTTAGGTTATGGTACAAACCAGAATTGGCTTGAATGTTGAGTTTGGTAAGTGTTAAAAGTGGTCTTTGATGTGTATGAAGGAAATGTAATAAGGCAGTTTGCATTGTGGGCTTAGAACCTTAAGTGTGTGGCTCCAATTGGTATGAAACCAATTGGAGGTGAAACTAGGCACAAAATGTGCCAACTTTCATGAAGGAAGCTTGCCAAAATTCTGCTTGAAAGGTAGCTTGAAAAATGACCAAATCTGGATTAAGTGCAATAAAGGCCTGAAAATTGACTATTTGGGTAACAGTTAGTATTTAAGCCATAACTCACTCAAAACAGCTCCAATTGACCTGAAATTTTGACCATGAATAGTTAAGACCCATATATACAAGTCTTATGAAGACACCAAAGCCCAGAAATGACCATAAGCAAGTCAAACAGCTTGCACAAGTTCGGGTCCAAAAACTGGCCGAACCAAAATTGACCTAAAATGACCTAAAGTGACCAATTTTGATGCATTTTGACCAGCAATAGTAAAATGACCATAACTTGGTCTACATAACTCAGAATGACCTGAAATTATTCCCCACGTGTAATAAGACATAGATCTACAAGTTTGTAGTTTTGACCGAAACCCGAAAACCGAGGGAACTAGGTCGTCCGGCTAGGTCAAACTAGTATCCCGGAATCTAGCAAATTGCAAGAAAATGCAAGATACATGGAAATGAATTTGGTAACATGTACCAACCCTAAAAGACTATTGAATGTGACATATTAGTGATATTAAAACCGAATTTACCTAGAACGCATCGAGGGTCGACATATTAGGTTGACTAAGGAAATAATAGAATTCGACAAATTAATTATTGAACCTTATTCTTAGAGACAGTTTAAATGAGTACTGAAACACTTCAAATTGTGTTTCTCAGTTAGCAAAGACTCAGGGAAGGGGAAGAAAACACTGAGTCAGAGCCAAGAAACAGTTATCAGAGGTTTGTGCACAGCTAGTTTTTAACTGATATTGTTTTGAATATTTCATATGATTAAATGACATATTTTCTTATGTATTATGTTTAACAAGCATTGGATTTAATTCAATGATTATTGAAATTGTTATAGTATGTATGAATTTAGCTTTGTAAAATGGTATTTCCACAAGTATTAAGCATTGTTATGGATTGAATAAATTATGTTTTGGAAAATTGTGATAGAACATGTTTTGAATTATGATGGTAATTTTCATGGAAAAATGCAAATTTATGATTTGAATTGTGATGAGCATAAAAAAATTATTGGATATTGGAATTGACTTTGAATCGAATTATATTGTGATTTATGCTCACTAAAAGGATTGTGATATTGTTTTATATCTCACTATAGATGCTTGACTAGGTTATTACCCGTCTCTCCCATTTGTTGAGAAGACAATGGAGTTAGTTGTGTTTTGATTACCATGGTACGTGCACAGGCTTAGATTTTCCTCTAATTTGAGGTTAGATCTAAGTTTATTTTATCGTTATGGCCCTTGCAAAAGATTCATTATTGTGATGGTACTGTGCACGATGATTCGACCTCCCCGACCATAGGGAGTTAGAATCTAATTCGACCTCCCCGACTATAGGGAGTTAGAATCACATCGAATATGGCCCTTTCGGATTAGTCTTGCATAGTTAGTGAGATAAAGAATGATTTTTGAGATACAAAATGATTTTTGAGATACAGAATGGCTTTTGAATGGTAAAGAATTGTGATTTCAATTATGATTTATGTATAATTGATTTTGTTGGAATTACCTAAATGGTTAGTTATGATTTGATAAATTGAATTTCATGATCGAAGTCATTTTATACAAATGATTTACATTATTGGCAATGAATATTTTGAGTTTTAGAATTTGATGAGTATTAAAATTTCCAAATTATTTACTGTAAATTTTGTCAATGTATATTATACTATGTTTTAAATTATAGTTGTGCACCACTGAGTTCACCACTCAGCGATAGCTTTGTTTGCTGTCGCAGATAAGAAGAGCATAGAGCAGTGAGTAAGTTTCTTTGAAGACACTTTCGATTCGACTCAGTATATTATAGGTATACCCATGTACATAGGTTTTGATGTATGCATGTAATAATATGTATAAAAATTATTTGAGCAGTTGTATAAAAACTCTTGTAAAATATTTTGGTATGTAATTAAATGTAAATTATTGTAAATGTAAATTTGAGATTTCATTTACTTGAATAGTTTTGTAATATAAATTTTGAGTCTTATAACCAATGAAATATTTCTTCATGATGAGATTAGTTTGAAAATGAATTGATTGTGTATTGAGAATTGAATTGTGAATTGAAATAAAGTTTATTGGAGTTGTATTTGAGAAAACATATTGGGAGCATTTTCTTTCGCAGGATTGAAGAACTGTTTTCTCAAAATACAGCCGGCACTTCGCCGAAATTTTGAAAAAAAAAATTTATAACACCAGATTTTAACCGATGATTTAAATTTCACGAAAATTGTTTTAAAATCCTTTGTAGTATATCTAATGGGATATCGGTAGGCGAAGTACGGTAATTCATTAGGTGTACTACGGGATCATGTTGCATCTTATAGGGGAGTAGGGTGTGACAGAAAATAAATATGCAGTGTATATATTGATGTCTCATATAGATAAATTTTTGATAAATATTTATAGTCTATTCATTTGGTACTTATTATATCAATTATTTCATTAAATTTATCAACTTGTATTTTTGGTTGCCCAAAAGTAACCTATACTTGATGATTGGACTGGATATACGGGTAAACTGGCACTGGGTACCAAGTACCTCGGGCCGTCACACAATCAGTCACAATGTGTCTCCTGGTGTGTAACAGAACAGCTGATAATCTGTAATAAACATTAGGTACAAGGCCAAGTATCATTATAATATCAGAATGGCTAAAAGCCATAAAATCACAGAATGGCATAATGCCATGTGCAGTACTGCTAATTAAACCCTATTGACATGCCAACCTATCCAAACCAATCTTACTAGGTGTACTAGGGCACATTACAAAGTTGTTGATTGAATTTTCATGTTTCACATATATGGTTACTATTCATTTTACTATTTAGGTCAAATTATTGACTTTCCAATGCATAATAGTTACATGAGTCCTAATCACATAAATTTACCACATTTTGGTTCCTAAAAGTGTTCGCATTAATTGCCAATCCATACTTCTAACCATTAGATATTAATTCAAAATTTCAGTTTTTAGGTGCTAGAGTTCACTGTTCCATTAGGCTATTCTACAGTGAGAATTTGGCCAAGTGTTCTCAGTCAAAGTTGTTCCTTATTGTGTCTAGTTACATTTCACTTTTTGAATCACTCCATTTGGAGTTTTGTAGCTCAATTTATGGCCTAAATACCATAACTAGCTGGATTGCAATTTTTCCAGAATTTCTGGGTAGAATCAATTCTGTAATTTTGATGTCCTGATTTTGATGGACAATTTCATTTAGTTCTAGTTAGAATTTAGAGTTATGGTCTTCATGAAAGTTTTCCTAAATTGTCTAAGCTTTCCATTGATATCAAATTCAGGTCGAATGGACACTTCTACACTGAGTTTTGACCAAATGAATAAACACTGTTTATTTGGTCATTTTCCAGGGATAACATATTGGTCACCTAGATTAGATCAATTTTTAGGGCCACTTAGGTTGGTTTTCTGGGTAGGGTTCCTTCACCAAAGTTGTGGAATTATGTATCTAGTTTCACCTCCAAATGGCCTTGCACCAATTGGAGTTATACAAGTTCAGTTATGGCTCTCCAAACACAGTAGACTTCAGGAGTTCAGACTACAGCACACAAGGCAGCCTACCCTTTCCAACATTTGATGACTCAATTCACTTCATATTAAGTTTAAAACTTACCAAATGGTCTCTAATTGATCATTAAAATGTTTCTACACCATTATAAGAGCAAAATCTTAATTTGTTCGAAACCCTAAGTTCTCAATTTCTCAAATCTTGCATTATACATACAATTAAAGTTTTTATCTCACTTATATATATCAAGGGACATCCCTACATCATTTTAAGTCCATCATAAGCCATCAAACACATGGAAGCTCATGGCTGCTAAAATTTAAAGAAACCCTAACATGTATAGTTTGCTTCAAATTTTTTTTTCAATTCATTACTTAATTTGTTGTTCTAACAAGAAATAAAATATAAGAGAGAAAAATAAGGCACTAACCTTGTTGGAGCTAACTCCCAAGTTTGCAAAACCTTCATTTTCCTTCTTCTTTTTGCTAGCTCTAACTTGCCCAAGGTGTAAGATCAATTTTTCATGAAGGGGTTATGAGGTTTTATGATGTAGTTGGCTAGGTTTTGGAGTTTTGATGAGTGCATCAATGGAGGACTCTCTCTCTTTCTCTCTCTCTCTTTCTTTTGGTTAGACTGTTGTGGAAGAAGAGGCTGCTGATTTTTTTTCAATCTCATTTTTGTTTCGTTTTTATCTCTTTAGTTAATTTATTAAACTGTGATTGGGTGGAGGCTTTAGTTACATCATGTTTATGTCGTAAATATGACTTTTATTTCATTTTTCTTTTCTTTTCTTTTCTACTCATTTTTAATTAAATTTTTAACAATATTTATTCACATTTTATGTCATAATAATTATTTACTGAACTGGACAAGTCGGCGAAAAGTTATCTCTAAAGACGAAATGATCAAAATGCCCTCCGTTTGGCTTAACAGACTAAAATTGTCTGTACTGATCTAAAAATTTTTCTAAGCATTTTCTTGGCATTCTAATGCCATAAAAACCTCAATGACTCTTCTCTGAAGTCCCAAAAATTATTTCATAAATTTTCCCTCGGGTTTAGAACTCCTAGCTGCGAAGACCGCAACTTCCTACTTGGTTGACCATCGCTAGGGCACCAGCTCATTTAACTTAGTTGTATTTTATTTCTAAAATTTTTTCTTAATTTTTCTTATTAATATTTGAGTTAATTATGGCTTTTCACTTTAATCTAAATATTTTTCTAGATGTTCTTGCGGTCCGGACCAACACTGGTCACTTGAACAGTAGAATGTACGAAATTGCTACAGTAAGGGTGTTACAGCTCCTGGAATTAAAGGGATATTGTGATTTACAATTTGGGGATCTAAACTAAGTATATCATCATAGCTCCATGAAAATATATTTGTGAATTCCCACAACAACTAAATCATCTCTTCTAATTTTTCATTGTCTACCACTTTGAGTTCCTTTTTATTTTCTTCTGTCCCTAAATTTAAGGTGTTCGTCCTATCTCCATAGGGCATAAGATTGGGTTTATCTGATTCTGACCATCCTGTTATTTCTCTTAGGGGGTATACACTCTTCTTTTTCATTGGAATTACTGGCTTCCATGGCAATTATGGGTCATTCAAAGTTAATCTGAGGAATATCAATGTCGATTGGATTACTATGATTTGGTTGATTATTAATCCTGAGAAAATTGAAATGTGATGATTAAAAGAGTGGAATTTAATAAGTGTTTTGTAAACAAAGAAAAGGCAAAACACAAAGGAAGAAAGTGGACACAATATTTTTGGAAAATGCCCAATTAACTCATTAATATTTAATCATAACATAAGATCCATTTACATAAAGTCCCACTTGACACCATGGACTAAGTGATCAAGTGTTAGTAACTAAATATATATTACTTTAAAAAGAGCAATGGAACATTTTTTTGCTTCCCAATTATCAATCTCTTGACCTTCTTCCATTGGCATAATGAGCATATCTTGTCACACATTACCCCTCTGTAATATATGACATAATCCTGTAGTATATCTAATGAATTACCAAACTCTGCCTATCAATAACACATTAAATATACTACAAGGAATTTTAAACAAACAAAATTCATTTTTAGTTAAGGAATAAATTAAGTATTTTTTTTTTAAAAAAAATAACAAGATTTTTGCAAAAAAATTTGCGGGATAACGACTATAATTTCAATAAACCAAATTTTCAATACCTATTAAAATTCAATATGTAATAAATAGAATACAAAAATTTAACTCAATCAAAACTCAAATAATTTCTTTTCATTCATTCAACATTGAAAAAATAACATCATCTCATTTATAACTTTACAACTCAAAAGATATTTAATTATAAAATTTACAAACTACAAAATTACAAAAAATATCATTACAATTCATTTTGTACAACTGCTCAATTGACTTTTACATACATATAGTTCCAAATATATCAAAATGAAATTTACAAGGGCATACCTAAAATATGGCCGGTGTCTATCCAAAACACAGCTTCACTATTTACCACTCTACAGACTTCTCCTTTCCCTTACCTGCAACAACATACAAAAGCTATCGCTGAGCGTTGCCTCAATGGTACACAACTAATAATTTTAAAAACTCATTACAAACATATTTGCCAAATCATAAATAAATATTTACAAAATTCACATTTTCCATAAATCATGAAAACAATACAACATTGTTCAATCACTAGCAAATCATTATTTTTTTTTAATCACATATTTATCAAAATATTCACCAAACACAAGTGTTGCCAACAATCACACAGTTTAAGCCATGACATAAAATTTCACGATCAATGTCGCGTTGTACACCATGACAAAACAATCTCAACCCCACTAACTAATATTAATGAGGGAGGTGGCTAGCTAGTGAAGGAACGGAAGCGTGAAAAACACAAGTTTATACCATTGAATTCAAAAATTTTCACCTAGGGTCACATGCATCATGCAAGATTTATTTTTATCTATTTGATTTCAATGATAAACAACATATTAAAACTCTTTTAATATGTTTTTGGATCTGTATTTGCCATTTAAGATTTTAAAATTAATCAGATTAATTTTAGAACCCTAGATTAAATCAAGAACGATTACACTAACCTCTTGATGCCTTTGCAGGCGTCTGCGCCTTTGAGATTCGTCTTGAGGACACGGATGTTGTCCCACTAGCTTGTCCACACCAAGAACACCTATGGCAGCCCTTGAAGAGCTTCTAAAGCTTTTTCTATTAATTAGAAAATCAAGTTCTGCCTTTTAAGAGATTAAAGATGTAAACAGGACACTAGAAACAATTTCTAGCGTTCTTAATTCAAGAGATTAATGGCTAATCTCTTTGAATTGATGAGAGATGAAGAAAAATAGATGAAAACCCTCAAAGTGGCGTGACAAAGGAGTGTGGCTGCTGGTTGTGTTTTATTTTCTCATAACAACACTTAAATAGCTAGGTTAACACATTAAACCCTTGCCACATGTCACCCTTTGATTAGCTCTAGGTTTAAGTGACCCAATCACATTGTGCCAAGTGTCAAACCTATATTTAATCTTGATTTTAATCATCTTACATGATTAAAAAACATTTGGCAAGCTTATGTGTTATGCCATGTGTCACCACCTTATGGTGCCACGTGTCACACAGCAAAATGACCAAAATGCCCCTGTGTCTTAATTTTGAGTTCTTAACCCAAAATAATTATTTTCTTCTTCTAATTAATTTATATCAAATATAAATTAATTAATTAATCTCTATTAATTAATTTCTCATTAATTAAATTCATATTTAAACACTTTAAATATAAATTTAACTTATATTATACATCTAATAATCTAGATTTGGTTTCAAGTCATGCTAGGGACTTTGCAATTCAATTGCAAACCAAACCTATTTAATTAATCAATTAAACTCTTTAATTAATTAATTAAATCATATTTAAATAGGTGATAACTTGTGTATGTGTGTGACTTACTAGGCTCATCACTAATTGGCAATGAGACATGATATCAACTCTTAATATCATTAGAACTCTTTCTTACCATAAATGATTTCTCTAAATCATTTTATGAACCTCATAGACCATGGTTAACACCTAGCATAGCATGCCATGGCCACCCAATTAGTAATAAGGTTTACCTTAAATGAACCTATAATCATATGTTACCATGCACTAGAATCTCTCTGTTACAAAATCCCAACTCAAGCTGGAGTCATGGTTTATGTCAAACTCCATTTGCTATGAATATTATGTTCTCTTTTAATTCCAATTCTTGATTAAAAAGATTTTTCTCATCAGAAACTCTTTTACGAATAAATCTTTACATCTGGCCAGGAACTTGAAACATCAAGAACAATTAAATGAACATAGGATTTTATCTCTATTTACTTAGAGGAACAGATTCCATCTTGATCAACACCTACATCCATATATAACTAGTAGGAGCCAACACATGCCCATATACCCATACACAGTACAAGTATGAAAGCAGTATCAAACTCAAACTACCTATATACAAGATAACTGCTATCTCAGTCTAAAGATTATATGCACTGATATAATTTATGACAAAACATTGACAAGAGTAAACTCCATGTGCTTGTCATAAGCGTCCTTGGTTGACCTACTTATCTTTTATAAGTGCCTATCATGTTTGTCATATGGCATGAGACTCACCATTCCATCTTATTTATATCTCATATAAATAACTTGGGAACAAACATGAATACAATCTTTCTGGATAAGTCATGTCCTTATTATGAAGTATCCTCGATTGTGAACCTATTTATGATACTTTGTGCTAGAAATATTGTCACTCATATTCTTAACAACTTAAGAATAATATTTCTAACAAAATATCAATGGACCTTTTCTATTACACATAAATATATTATGTAAACGGAAAAGTGGAAATGCCATTTATTAATAAACTATGTACAAGATACATACTAAATGATATGCTCTAGGGCATACTACTAACAATCTCCCACTAGCACTAGAGCCATTCATTACAATATCTTAGACCTATCTTCTCAAGATGCCGGTCTAAGCGGAGTGTGACATAGGCTTAGTGAATGGATCAGCTGGATTTTCAGCTGATGCTATTTTCTGCATGGCTAAATCGCCTTGCCCAACTATATCTCTGATAATGTGGTAGTGCCTTTCTATGTGTTTGGATTTTGGGTGAGACCTTAGTTCCTTAGGCTGTATGACTGCTCCATTGTTGTCACAGTGTAGTGGAACTGTTGACTCAATGGAAGGAACTACTGTAAGTTCTGTCACAAACTTCTTTATCCAAGCGACTTCCTTTGCGGACATCGATGCGAGAATATACTCGACCTCTGTAGTGGAATCTGCGATGCGTGCTCTGTTTGGAACTCTTCCAACCGATCGCACCTCCATTACAACGAACACATATCCAGAGGTAGACTTTCTATCATCGATATCGATTGGAAATCGAATCGGTATAACCATCCAATTGCAAGTCTCCACCTCCATAAATCAAGAATAAATCCTTAGTTCTTCTCAAGTACTTAAGGATATTCTTGGATCGCTATCCAGATGTTCTAAACACGGATTGGATTGATACCGCTAGTCAAACTAACGAGATATGCGATATCTGGCCTAGTACACAACATTGCATACATTAAACTTCCAATAGCCGAAGCATATGGAATCCTAGCCATCTTATCTCTTTCTTCAGGTGTCTTTGGAGACATCTCTTGAGAAAGATGGATACCATGTCTCACTGGTAACAATCCTCTCTTGGAATCAAGCATGTTAAACCTCTTTAACACCTTTTCCAAGTATAGACTTTGGGATAAACCAATTATTCGTTTTGCTCTATCTCTATAGATGCGAATCCCAAGAATATAGGTTGCCTCCCCTAAGTCTTTCATGGAGAATGTATTTGACAACCATACCTTTATAGTCGTCAACATACCTATGTCATTACTCATCAACAGTATGTCATCCACATATAAGACAAGGAAAGTGATAGCACTGTCACTAACCTTCTTATATACACATGGCTCATCCTCATTTTTGATAAAACCAAAGGATTTAATGGCTTCATCAAAACGGATGTTCCAACTCCTCGAAGCTTGTTTCAACCCATAAATAGATCGCTTTAGCTTGCATACCGCGGAACCATTTTGGGATTCAAAACCCTTAGGTTGTTCCATGAAAATGTTTTCTTCAATGTATCCATTGAGAAAAGCTGTTTTGACATCCATCTGCCAAATCTCATAATCATAGTACGCAGCTATTGCTAATAAAATCCTAATTGATTTAAGCATGGCAACAGGCGAGAAAGTCTCCTCATAGTCGATTCCTTGCCTTTGGCGAAACCCTTTCGCTACTAGCCTTGCTTTATAGGTCTCTACCTTTCCATCAGAACCAATTTTCTTCTTGAAAACCCATTTATTCCCTATAGGTACAATACCTTCAGGTGGGTCAACAAGATCCCAAACTTGATTCTTATACATGGAATCAATCTCGGATTTCATAGCATCAATCCATTTTGAAGAGTTTATATCTGATATAGCTTCTTCATAGGTAAGTGGATCATCTCCATGATCTACTTCTTCATGAGTAGACAACTCTTGTTCTTCTTTATGAAGAAAACCATATCTCACTGGTGGGTGAGATACCCTGGTTGTTCTACGAGGAACAGCTGTAGATGTTTCATCAACGGGTATAGGTTAACTAGATGGATCTATATCCATCTGATCTATTGGTTGGTCAGAATTCTCCAATTCTAACTCTATTTGCCTTCCTTTGCCTCCTTCTTGGACAAATTGTTATTCAAGAAATGTGGCATCTCTACTTATCACAACTTTTGTGAAGTAGGCAAATAAAATAATATCCAAAACTATCTTTTGGATATCTAACAAATCGACCTTTTTCTGATCTGGTCTCCAATTTATCAGTGTTCAGCTTTTTGATATAAGCTGGACAACCCCAAATCTTAACATGCTTAAGGCTTGGTTTTCTTCCATGCCATATCTCATAAGGTGTGGAAGAAATTGATTTTGATGGAATCCTATTCAGAATATACAAAGCTGATTCTAATGCAAATCCCCAAAAGGAGATTGGCATATCAGTATAGCTCATCATACTATGTACCATATCCAATAGGGTACGATTTCTCCTTTCAGATACACCATTCAGCTGTGGCGTTCTGGAGAGTCGGTGAGAAACAATGCCATGCTCTGTCAAGTATTCATCAAATTCAATACTCAAATATTCACCTCCACGATCTGATCGAAGAGCTTTAATATTCTTTCCTGTTTGATTTTCTACTTCAGATTTAAATTCTTTGAACTTTTCAAAAGATTCATGTTTGTATTTCATCAAATACAAATACCCAAACCTTGATTTATCATCAGTAAAGGTAATAAAATAATGAAAGCCTCCTCTAGCCATTTCTTTAAATGGACCACATACATCACTATGTATTAGCTCCAAAATATTTTCAGCTCTTAGCCCCTGTCCAACAAAGGGTGATCTAGTCATTTTGCCCTGAAGGCAAGATTCATAAGTTGGAGTAGGCTCAGAGTCCAATAAGGATAGAATCCCCATTTTCTCAAATTTTGTAATCCTATCTTCTGCAACATGACATAACCTTAAGTGCCAAATATATTTTGAACTTGAGTTGGTTTTCACCACGGCATTGCATTCATTTAGATTGCTATACTCTGGCTAGTGGAAACACTTTCTTACTGGCAATGGAAACACTTTCCTTTGCCTTCATCAGCTTTAGTCTTCCTTTTCTGTTTAGCTATTTTCTTAGAAGGACCAGGAATCTAAGGTTTCTTTTTCTTATTGCCCTTCTTCTTGTTGGACTTTCCAGTAGAAGAAGATGCAACCAAAGCTACCTCTTTTCCTTTATTGCCTGGCATATTCTTTTGGGCAATAACCAGCATGTTGAGTAAACCAGCTAAGGTGCATTCCTGTCTAGTCATATGGAAATTTGTCACAAAATTCCCAAAAGACTCAGGAAGGGGCTGAAGGATCAAATCCGTCTGTAGTTGGAAATCCATGTTGAAGTCAAGATATTCCAACTGCTCAATCAGCCGAATCATCTTGTGGACATGATCCCCAACATTCTGTCCCTCAGACATCCTCATGCGGAACAGCTGCCTAGATATCTCATACCTAGCATTCCTACTGTGCTCACCATACAACTCTTGTAGGTGAAGGAGGATCTCACTTGCACTCTGCAAGTTTTCATGCTGCTTTTGTAACTCATTACTCATGGAAGCAAACATGTAACACTTAGCTCTCATATCATGCTCCTTCCACTTGTCCAAAGTTTCATGCTCCTCTTAAGTGGCCTCTGGAGGTAAGGGACCAGGAACATTTGAATCTAGAACATATCATATATGTTCAAGGTTCAGGATAAGTTTCAAATTTCTTAGCCAATCAGACAGATTAGGTCCTGTCAACCTATTGTGATCAAGTATGCTTGCAAGGATATTGGATGGTGGTGGTTGTTTTATGCTCATTTTTATCAGAAAATTAACTACAGAAAATAACCAGATTAATTAGTAAATGTATCATGTAATCAACCAAAATGATTATGGTCTTTTAATCAAATTGGTCCTCCCACTAACTTAGCGAATTCTACACTTCCAAAGTAGAAAACGGAAATCCTAGTTGGATGGATTTCTAGTGGGTGATTGAATTCTTATAATTCTATTGATCATCCTCAGGTACATCCATTATTGGAATTACAATAAACTATAAGTGAGCAACTCCTTGACCATCACATCTCATGTGAGGTTCAATCCTTTACTTAGCCCCTAATGCTCAAAATCTCAGGTACATCCATTATTGACTTATCTTGCATTAGTTAAGTTGATCCCATTGAGCCAGTAATTATGCAAATAATTTTAATGTCCTCAGGTACATCCAATATTGGCCACTAAACCATTTACATATTTACAACATCTCATGCTTAACAATTATTCTTAAGAAAATCTCTTAAATAAATTGCATCTTATGCAACTATTTAAAATTTCTTAAAATAATTGCCCCAATGGAGGGCCTATGTTATAATTACTTTAATTATAGCATTTCCAACTTAATCATTTGTTTGGAAGATTTTATGGTCATTCTATTTACTATTAAGGTCTCACTTTGCACATTATCCATTTAGCATGCATATATCATATAATTGCATACATTCCCATACATCTCATGCATTCATGGATAAGCAGTAAATATGGTATGATCATGGACTTTCTAATGGATTCAATTCTGAGCCACCAAGAATTGAATCAGGGAATTCCTAGGTGCATTTCATTCATTCATTCATTTTACAAGAGTTGCTGAAGGAGTACATAATCAACACTTGATCTTGAATTCCTCCCACTGGTCCCACCAATGCTCTTAACCTCCTTGAACTTCTTGCAATCCAATATTACATGGTAATCCTTGGCATACCAAGGCGAATTTACAAGAACTTAAATAAATGAAATTACAACCCAAAAATTATTACAAACTTAATAATACGTGCCCAAAATAAATTAAAATAAATTAATTAATTTACAATCCCAAAGAAACATAAAAGAAATAAATCCAATCACATTGGTCTTTTATAGTCCATGATCATCCATCATGCATATCACTATTTAACAATTAAATAAAACATACATACTTAAATTAATTGAATATCTCATATTCAACTTAAAAATCCAGATTTGAATATGATTCAAATAAATTTAAAAATTCATATTTGAATCTCATTCAAACAAATTTAAAAATTCAGATTTGAATCACATTCAAACAACTTTAAAAATTCAGATTTGAATCACATTCAAACATTTTTTTAAAAATCAGATTTGAATCACATTCAAATATTTTTTAAAAAATCAGATCTGAATTTTATTCAATCAATTTTAAAAAATCAGATTTAAATATGATTCAAACAACTTTAAAAATTCAGATTTGAATCACATTCAAACAACTTTTAAAATTCAGATTTGAATCACATTCAAACAATTTTTAAAATTCTGATTTGAATCATAATTTAATTGTGTGATAAAAATTCTAATTAAACAATTTAATTAGACATAAAATGGATCTTAAATCATACAACAATTACACATTCACCATCCATTTACCTTCGCACACCATTGTGATGCATCAACCATGCGCACCATGGTGTTCATCATTTGTGCCGCCATTTTGACTTTGCAACCAGCAATAAACTCTTGATCTCATGATCAAACACACAATTAAATCATATAAACATCAATCTAAATGGCCAATAGAGAGGCGCTGAGACCATTTGAAGGAACGGAAGCGTGAAAAACACAAGTTTATACCATTGAATTCAAAAATTTTCACCTAGGGTCACATGCATCATGCAAGATTTATTTTTATCTATTTGATTTCAATGATAAACAACATATTAAAACTCTTTTAATATGTTTTTGGATCTGTATTTGCCATTTAAGATTTTAAAATTAATCAGATTAATTTTAGAACCCTAGATTAAATCAAGAACGATTACACTAACCTCTTGATGCACTGCAGCGTGTCTGCGCCTTTGAGATTCGTCTTCAGGACACCAGATGTTGTCCCACTAGCTTGTCCACACCAAGAACACCTATGGCAGCCCTTGAAGAGCTTCTAAAGCTTTTTCTATTAATTAGAAAATCAAGTTCTGCCTTTTAAGAGATTAAAGATGTAAACAGGACACTAGAAACAATTTCTAGCGTTCTTAATTCAAGAGATTAATGGCTAATCTCTTTGAATTGATGAGAGATGAAGAAAAATAGATGAAAACCCTCAAAGTGGCGTGACAAAGGAGTGTGGCTGCTGGTTGTGTTTTATTTTCTCATAACAACACTTAAATAGCTAGGTTAACACATTAAACCCTTGCCACATGTCACCCTTTGATTAGCTCTAGGTTTAAGTGACCCAATCACATTGTGCCAAGTGTCAAACCTATATTTAATCTTGATTTTAATCATCTTACATGATTAAAAAACATTTGGCAAGCTTATGTGTTATGCCATGTGTCACCACCTTATGGTGCCACGTGTCACACAGCAAAATGACCAAAATGCCCCTGTGTCTTAATTTTGAGTTCTTAACCCAAAATAATTATTTTCTTCTTCTAATTAATTTATATCAAATATAAATTAATTAATTAATCTCTATTAATTAATTTCTCATTAATTAAATTCATATTTAAACACTTTAAATATAAATTTAACTTATATTATACATCTAATAATCTAGATTTGGTTTCAAGTCATGCTAGGGACTTTGCAATTCAATTGCAAACCAAACCTATTTAATTAATCAATTAAACTCTTTAATTAATTAATTAAATCATATTTAAATAGGTGATAACTTGTGTATGTGTGTGACTTACTAGGCTCATCACTAATTGGCAATGAGACATGATATCAACTCTTAATATCATTAGAACTCTTTCTTACCATAAATGATTTCTCTAAATCATTTTATGAACCTCATAGACCATGGTTAACACCTAGCATAGCATGCCATGGCCACCCAATTAGTAATAAGGTTTACCTTAAATGAACCTATAATCATATGTTACCATGCACTAGAATCTCTCTGTTACAAAATCCCAACTCAAGCTGGAGTCATGGTTTATGTCAAACTCCATTTGCTATGAATATTATGTTCTCTTTTAATTCCAGTTCTTGATTAAAAAGATTTTCTCATCAGAAACTCTTTTTTGAATAAATCTATCTGTCCTGGCCAGGAACTTGAAACATCAAGAACAATTAAATGAACATAGGATTTTATCTCTATTTACTTAGAGGAACAGATTCCATCTTGATCAACACCTACCTCCATATATAACTAGTAGGAGCCAACACATGCCCATATACCCATACAAGTACAAGTATGAAAGCGATTATCAAACTCAAACTACCTATATACAAGATAACTGTGCTATCTCAGGTCTAAAGATTATATGCACTGATATGATTTATGACAAAACATTGACAAGAGTAAACTCCATGTGCTTGTCATAAGCGTCACTGGTTCGGCCTACTTATCATTTATAAGTGCCTATCATGTTTGTCATATGGCATGAGACTCACCATTCTATCTTATTTATATCTCATATAAATAACTTGGGAACAAACATGAATACAATCTTTCTGGATAAGTCATGTCCTTATTATGAAGTATCCTCGATTGTGAACCTATTTATGATACTTTGTGCTAGAAATATTGTCACTCATATTCTTAACAACTTAAGAATAATATTTCTAACAAAATATCAATGGACCTTTTCTATTACACATAAATATATTATGTAAACGGAAAAGTGGAAATGCCATTTATTAATAAAATATGTACAAGATACATACTAAATGATATGCTCTAGGGCATACTACTAACAGCTAGCAATATGAGTACTCATCCGATCTCAACCTCAATTGGCAAGCTAGAGAGGGAAGTAACATAATCAAATATCAAACCCCAATTAGCCGTTACTAATGGGGAATACCGTAAGGGACTGTCATGCCAACTGTGGTTTCAAAATAAATTTAAAATAAATTCCATTCAAAGAATCACATCTACAAACCAAATGATCATGTTCAATTATCAGAAAATCCACATAAGTGGTTGGCAACACATCAAGTTTCTCAAACACTTTAAAATACATTCAAAACCCGCTCACCCCCTTGCTATAATAAGTTCAAAGAACCAACATCCGCCTTTCCACAATTATAAATCCATTTCACAATTCAAAGTTCTTGAAACAATATGTAAAATTCTTAAATGAAAAAGGAAAGCATAATTGACTCATAGAAAGTCCATTCAATCCAATTATAAAATTTAAAACAAAAGAGAAATCTAATTGTGCACAAACCTTCTTTCAATTCCCTCTTCTTGTTTTAGTTCTTCCCTTCTTTGGAATTCTCCTTATCCACTAAAAATACACAATTACAAAGCTTTAAAACTCATTCTAAGTTCTACTCATATGTAACCAAACAAATTTCTAATGAATTCCAAAGTTATAGTTGATTATAGGTTCTAAACAGTTTTGGAACTTGACATTAGAACCTAATTTCAACTTAGTTTCAGTCATAATTGGATAATGCAATCTTCATGAAAGTTGTTCCCTATGTCTTAGCTTTAATTCCCGTTTTGAATCACTTGATTTGAAGTTTTGGATCTCTTATTATGGTCAAAAAACTAGGTACTATTCCTTGGTACTTAACGCTGCAATTTTCTAGTTTTCTAGATTTTCACCTAATTTTGTATTCAGTATCCGAGCACCTTATGCTCAGAATTTGAACCAGGTCCCCAAAACAATGTTTTAGGTCTTTGTCTTAAGTTTCTAAATCATTTTGAATCACTTTAATTAGAGTTTTGTAGAGGAGGTTATACCCTAATTACTACCCATATGTCAAAGGGCAAAATTTCTGAGTTGCAGGAAATTTTAGTTTTCAAGTTCAGCCTTACTCAAACATTTCAACCAATTTGCCCTCACATCTGGGTCTAGGTCCAAACATGAAAGCTGTAGTTCTATGTTTTATGAGTATTTTGGCTTTGGAATTACTAAATTTTCTATTGTGTAGCTTGAATTACTGCAATTTTTCCAAAACTGTCGGATGACCATTTACTCACATTTTAAAAGTTCAGTCCAGAATGAGGGCAGATTCTTAGACTTACATTGTTCAAGCAATTTGATTAAGTTAGGGTCATAATTTTGGCTTCATGATCTGCATAAGAATTGTTCCCCTGTGTCTACACAAGTTCAAGAATTACCCAATTTAGAGTTTTCTAGAATGAGTTATGCTTAATTGATTAGGTATTATTCATTTGGTCAATTTTTCCAGGTCCAGAATTGCAATTTCATATTCAAGCCCTAATTGAGGTATCTTATGGTCATTTTTTAGGCAAGTGTTCAACATGGAAGTTTGAGCATTATGTCTTAAGTTTCATTTCCAGTTGGTTTCACACCAATTGGAGCTATGTAGCTCCACTTATGAGCTTCTAAATACACTGGACTCAAGCTGCCCAAATTCAGAACCTAGTGCACCCTATCCAATTCATTAATTTTCTCACCAAAGCACTATCATTCCCCATTCAATGCACATCAAATGACCATAATTTAACATTAAGAACCCTAATTGAACTTCATACCACAAAAACCCTAATTTCTCCAATCTCTAAATTCTCATCTTCTACATCTAAGCAATTTCAAGCAAATTCCAACATACAATTCATGCAAACATCTCATGCAACCCTAGAATTCATGTTTAATCAAATCAAAATACCAAAACCCTATCCTTTCTAAGCTAGCCGAAATTCATATCCCTCACTTCATGTATGCTTTTCATCATTCTCATGTTATTTCCCCATAATTAACCTTAAATTCAAAGCATAAGTAGTAAACTAAGTTTGGATGATAACTTACCTTACTTAGGCAATTTCCACCTTTCCAATTCTTCAATTTTCTTGATTTTTCTTTCTTCTAATCTTCCAATTGAGGCCTAATTTCAGGTTTTCTACTGATATGATATGGGATTTATGATAGTAGTATGCCCTAAAGTATATCATTTAGTATGTATCTTGTACATATTTTTATTAATAAAAGGCATTTCCACTTTTCTGTTTACATAATATATTTATGTGTAATAGAAAAGGTCCATTGATATTTTGTTAGAAATTCTATATATTTTATTAGAAATTCTATTCTTAAGTTGTTAAGAATATGAGTGACTGTAACACCCTTATTTGTATAGCTGGTAAATTATACTATTCCAGTGACCGGTGTCGGTCCGGATAATTAAGAGAATTAGAATCACACTTAAGACAACTAGATAAGCCATAAACACAAATAATTAGTAATTACTAATTAGTTAAGTATAAACAAAAAAAACAGAACATAAGAAGTTAAACGAGCCTAGAGTCACAACGATGGGTGACCTTCTTGGGAACGACTGCGAGGTCGATTTAAACTCAAATTTCGAACTGTAAAATGTGACGCCGCGGTCCTTAAGACCATTACAAACACAGTGGAAAAGAGAAAATCATGAAAAAGAATCGTTAAGTCAATCAAATAATTAGGTCAGGGAGCCAGAAGAAATATTGAATTATTTACAAACCGGGTTGAACTGGCAAGGGGCAATTTGGTCAATTGACCCCGAGAGCTGACTCCTAACCTAACTGTCAAATAAAATCAGAGAAAATAAAATTTCAGAGTCAGGAATTAAATTGAAGAACTAATAGAAAAATAAATAAAGAAAAAAAAAAGAAAATGAAAAAGTGAAGGGAGATGACATCATGCATGACATCATGCATGATGCCATAAATATTATAATTAACAAATTTAATTAAATTGATTTATGGTCTTCCTAAAACATAAAAAAAAAAAAGAAAAGAAAAAAAAATAAAAGTCTTCTTCTTCTTTCCCTAAGTTGCCGCCTCACTCTCACTCTCCCTCTCCCTCACCAAAACCTCCACTAAAGCTCATTTTGAGCTTGATAAAATCCACAATTCCACCATAGAAAGTTAAACCTCTAACATTAAACCTTGATTTTAAGCCTCGATAGAAGACTTGACAAAAAAAAGAAAGGAGAAAAGAAGAAAGAAATTAGAGAATTCAAATCCAAGTGGAGGTAAGAACTCTAATTTGAAAATTTTAGATTATTAGTTGTGTTTATAGCTTAAAGTAACTTAGAAGTTAAAGAAATGAAATGAAATCAAATTTTTGAAGGACCAAACTGAAAATTTGGCCAACTAGGGTTACTATGCATTTGCTTGTGTTTTGATTGAATTTAATATGTTAGGCAAGCTTGTATGAATATGGTAGTGAGATTGATATGCTTAGATTTGGTTAAATGCAATAACTTAGTGAGTTAGGGTTTTGGACACCTAGGGTTTAGGAGACAAAAAGTGGAGAAATGGTGAAATGATGTGGTTGACCTAGTAAGAGGTGAGAAATGGTCATTTTTTACCAAATGAAGTGTGTTGGAAGTGTTGGAGTTGAGGTTAAATTCGGATTGCATGTGGTCATACTGCAGGCAGTAGGACCAAGGTCACTTTGAGGGGCCAAAACTGAAAATTTACAAGTCCAATTGGTATAAGATCAATTGAGAATGAAAATAGACACAAAATGACACAATTTTCATTTAGGAATCATGCCCAAAAAGTGACCAAAACCTAGTGAACAAATTGACAAAATCCGGAAATTCTCAGTCTGCCCTATACAAACTGACCAAATGAACAGTGTTTGTTCATTGAGCCATAACTTGAGCTAGTCAGGCCTAAATGACCTGAAATTTTACCAGTGGACAAATGAGCTATAGACCTAAAACTTTCATGAAGAATACAAACCCAAATTATGCCATTAACCAAGTCATTTGGCCACCCAAATTTGGGAACCTAAAACTGCCAGAACCAAAATTTGCCCAGAAAATCTGGGTTAAGTCTAATCCGGTAGCCATGGTTCAAATGGCTATAACTTGAGCTACAAAACTCCAATTGGAGTGATTCAAAAAGGAGAATAAACTTAAGACAATAGGAAACATTTTCTATGAAGAGAGTTTTGCCAAATTCTAACAGAAAAATGACCAATGGAACAGTGCAACCTAAGACACCAAAATTGAAAATTTGCAATTTTGCCTAAAAGACTTAGAATTTGAGTAAACAACCAAAACCAACAAATTTAGTGACCAAAATGTGGTATGTGGGTGAAGTTGGAATTCCCATACCTATTAAGCCTTAGAAAGTCAACAAATTGACTTGAATAGTGTAGTAAATAGTAACCTCGAAACACAAAATTTAAAGAACGTCAAGTTTAGTACATTAGAGCTAGGTAAAAGTGAATTTAAATTTATTTTTAGATTTATGCTAAATTATGATACTGAAACACTGTGAAACTGTGTGTTTCAGTGGAAAAGAATACCGGGAAGGAAACCGAAGAATCGAGTCAAGGCCAAGAGGCGACTCGCTTAAGGTTTGTGCACAACAAACTTAAAATTTTTTTGTTTCTACTTGACAATTCATGAAATAAATGTTGTGAATAATTTTGATTGTTATGGCTTTGAAAATATTATTTGAAAAATAGTGTGTTGCCTACTTTGTAAATGAAAAGTTTGGAATGAAATATGATTTGTAAATTGTATGAAATGTTTGACTAACTTGATTTAAATTGTTTTTAATTCATATTTGGCATGGCAATATTAATATGTTCCTCCTCTACTTGTGGGGTGAGTTTGATATTTGACTATATTCCTCCCTCTTTGGCTTCCCAGTCTGAGGGGTGAGTTTGGATGAGTACTCATTAGCTAGCTAGCCACCTCCCTCATTGATTTCGATTAGTGGGGTGAGTTTGCCTTGTCGTGATGTACACACGACATGTTCAGAAATTTTGTATCATGGCCTAAGTTGTGTTATTGTTTGACAATACTATGTTTATTAAATTGTTTGATCAAGTTGTGCTATATTAAGTTTTGAAAATAATGATTTGTTATAAATGATGATTTGTTCATAAATATTTTATATTATGCATGTTATGCTTTATTATGCACCACTGAGTATTTATATACTCAGCGATAGCTTTAACTTGCTATCGCAGATAGAGAAAAGGGCATAGTAGCAGAGCGAGTTGCTACAGTTAGAGAGGAGCACAATTGAAGAATTTTTGTACGGGCATTTGTCTATACCCTGGTAGTTTAGTTTGATGTAAATATGATAGTATACATATGTATATCTGTAATTTGAGCAGTTGTACTGATAAAATTGTAATAATATTATTTTTAAGATTGTGCATCTGTAAATTAACTTAAGATTGTAAATTAATGATTTAAAATGCAATGTGCATGAGTTATGAAATGTTTTGAGATATTAATTCTTGATTCGAAATTTGGATTATAACAGCCCGATCCTTCTCCAGTTAGTATTGTCCGCTTTGGCCCATGGGCCTCACGGATTTGTCCCTTGGGAGGTTTCATTCCCAAAAGCGCTCTGACCAGGTGAGGAAGGCTCCCACATATATGGCCCAAATCTTTTCTTCCCGTTTCCAATGTAGGACACGAAGTTTCCACCCCAATGCGTAGCTGGTTGAACAAGCACGTCCCAACCCCATCCCTGGGTCGTGACAAGCCCACCAGCTTCCGCCTGGTGCGTCCTCGCACCACGCACCATACTAGAGGGAGTCCAGCTCTCATTTAGTGGTATCAGAGTATCGGTTTAGGTATTTTTGGGCCTAGATAGAGTACATACCATTACATTGCATTTGTAAGTGTTGAGGTGACGCTGATGCAGATCTGTTTGTTTTCTTATTTTGAATAAGATATGAATAAGATATGGATCCTGCCTCACAAAGAGTAGTTAAGGAAGAGGTAGACAGTCGTGCTCCACCAAGGGCTGAATCTGGGGGTAGGGTAGAATCTGCTCCACCAGCAGCTGAGGCACCTGCCCAACCTCAGTTTGTGTTATTTCAGCAAATGACTGAATTCTACCGGCAAATGATGGGGGCAATTCCACCACCACAACCACAGCCACAACCTCCACCAGTACCACAGAAATCTCATTTGGAGAAATTAAGGAAGCATGGGTCTGTGGACTTATTTGGGAAGAGGGAAGATGATCCCATGGCCACAAAAAATTGGTTGGATAGAACCATCAGAGTGCTAAAACAGCTAAATTGCACCCCCGAGTAGAACCTGGTGGGTGCTATGTCCCTACTTCAGGATGATGCATATCAGTGGTGGGACACAGTAACCAGTGAAGTGTAACCTGAACGAATCACCTGGGAATTCTTCCTCACAGAGTTCAGGAAGAAATATATTAGCAAAGTGTATTTAGAAGAGCGAAGAAGGGAATTTATCAGTCTGAGATAGAGACAGTTGTCAGTGGCTAAATATGAGCATGAATTTGTTAGACTGAGCAGATATGGGAGGGAGATAGTCCCTACAGAGGCAGAGAGGTGCAGACGGTTTGAAGAAAGACTCAATGACAACATCAAAGTCATGATCACAACACTGGAGATTATGGATTTTGCTAAACTGGTAGATGCAGCATCAAAAGTGGAAAGGGTCAGAATCAATGAACAAAATAGAAGGGAAAGACAGTAGAAGACGGGTCCGAATCAGTCCAGTACATTTTCTGCTCCAAGCAAGAAAAGTAAAGGTCCTCCTGCTCAGAGTTCAAGACCACCACAGGGTCAGGGCCAGTCTCAGGGGCCCAGACCACAGTTCACACCTAGGAGAGGCCAATCCACACCATCAATGGGCAGCTCTCCAGGGACAGTGTTTAGGGGACCAGCCCCTGCATCTTCTGCTTGTCAGTACTGTCAGAAGTGGCATAAGGGGGAATGTTGGCGAGTGACTGGTGCATGCTTACGGTATGGATAGACAGAACATCAGATCAAAAATTGTCCGAAGAGGACTACTACTGTTACTCCAACACAAACTGACAGACCTGCTCCTGCACCACAAAAGGGTAGGAAGCCTGGTAAACCTGACGTAGTTGGTCCATCACTGAGGCCTGCATCCGAGTCAGCTGAGAGGCCAGACACTAGAATACCTGCCAGGGTATGCCATCAGAGCTCAGGAGGAGGAAGATGCCCTAGATGTCATCAGAGGTAGGTTTTCCCTCTACAACACTTCTGTATATGCATTGGTGGATCCAGGATCCACTCATTCCTACATTTTTATCAAACTACCCATAGAGAGGGGAGTTCCAGTAGAGGAGAGTGATCAAGACATTCTGGTGACAAATCCACTAGGCCACAGTGTGGTAGTGAATAAAGTGTATAAAGGTTGCCCGTTGAGGATTCAGGGGTATGAATTCTCGGTAGACCTAATTGAATTTCCCTTCCACGAGTTTGACATGATTTTGGGTATGGACGTCATCAGGCAATAGTTGATTGCAAATTGAAGAGAATTTCTCTAAAAACTTCTGAGGCTAATGAGATCACTGTCCAATGTTATCTCAGCCACAGTTGCAAGAATATTGATGAGAAAAGGCTGTGAAGCTTACCTAGCACACGTGGTTGATACTAGGCAGGCTAAGCCAAACTTGGGTGACATACCCACAGTAAGAGACTTCCCAGATGTATTTCCTGAAGAGTTGCCTGGTTTACCACTAGAAAGGGAAGTCGAGTTTGCTATTGAGGTAATGCCAGGTACAGCACCCATTTCTATTGCTCCTTATAGGATGGCACCCACTGAATTGAGGGAGTTGAAAACTCAGTTGCAAGAGTTGCTTGATAAAGGGTTCATACGCCCCAGTGTGTCACCATGGGGAGCTCCGGTGCTATTTGTGAAGAAGAAGAATGGAACTTTGAGATTGTTTATTGATTATCGGTAATTAAACAAAGTAACTTTGAAGAACAAATATCCATTGCCCAGAATCGACAATCTGTTTGATCAGTTGAAAGGAGTCGGTGTATTTTCAAAAATTGATCTCAGATCAAGGTATCATCAGTTGAGGGTAAAAGATGCAGATGTGTCAAAAACTACATTCAGAACTCGGTATGGGCACTATGAATTTTTAGTGATGCCATTTGAGTTAACAAATGCACCAGCAGCATTTATGGACCTTATGAGCCGTATCTTCCATCAATACTTAGATCGATTTGTAGTGGTCTTTATTGATGATATTCTGGTGTATTCCAAGACCAGGGAAGAACATGATGAACATTTGAGGATTGTTCTACAAACCTTGCGAGAAAAGAAGCTGTATGCTAAGTTGTCCAAGTGTGACTTCTGGATGAGTGAGATCTCTTTCCTTTGACACATAGTATCAGCTAAGGGAATTAGAGTGGATCCCAAAAAGATAGAAGCAATGATGGAATGGAAGCCTCCAAGAAATACAACAGAGGTCAAAAGTTTCTTGGGGCTAGCTGGGTATTACAGAAGATTTATGAAGGGGTTCTCTCTTATAGCTACTCCAATGACCAAGTTGTTGCACAAGAATGTGAAATTTGGCTGGAATGATAAGTGCCAAGCCAGTTTTGAGAGGCTGAACGCTATGTTGATGAAAGCACCAGTATTAACACAGCCAGTGTCAGGAAAAGACTTTGTGGTCTATAGTGATGCCTCACATAATGGGCTAGGGTGTGTATTGATGCAAGAGGAGAAAGTGGTCGCCTATGTTTCCAGGCAGTTAAGGCCATATGAATAGAACTACCCGACACATGACCTGGAGTTAGCAGCAATTATCTTCGCACTGAAGATATGGAGGCATTATTTATATGGTGAAAAATGCTACATCTATACAGACCACAAGAGCCTAAAATACTTGCCAACCCAGAAGGAGCTCAACCTCAGGCAGAGGCGATGGATTGAGTTCCTAAAGGACTATGATTGTGTGATTGATTATCATCCTAGGAAGGCAAATGTAGCTGCTGATGCTTTAAGCAAGAAGTCCATCACAGCTTTAAGATCACTAAATGCCTGTCTATCCTTAGCTCAAGATGGAGCTATTTTGGCTGAGTTACAAGTGAGGCCAACCCTGCTACAGCAGATACAAGATGGGCAGAGGGCAGATGAAAAACTAATGGCCATTGTGGGAAAAATTCCTGAGGGGAAGGAAACTGAATATGAGGTGAAAGCATATGGGTGTCTATACTACAGAGGAAGAGTGTGTGTACCAGATGATGGGGAACTGAAGACTAGTATTCTGAAAGAAGCACACACTAGTGTTTATGCTATGCACCCAGGAAGCATGAAAATGTATAATAATTTGAAGCCTCATTATTGGTGGCCTGGTATGAAGAGGGATATAGTTGACTATGTGACTAAGTGTTTGACATATCAGCAAGTTAAAGTAGAACATCAAGTTCCATCAGGATTGCTACAGCCTATAAACATACTTGAATGGAAATGGGACCAGGTCACTATGGATTTTGTTAGTGGTCTACCTCTCACCCAAAGGAAGTATGATGCAGTGTGGGTGATAGTGGATAGATTGACGAAGTCAGCACATTTTCTGCCAGTTAGGACTGACTACTCACTAGAGAAGCTAGCAGAATTGTATATCAGTGAGATAGTTAGACTGTATGGAATCCCACTTTCCATCATATCTGACCGAGACCCAAGGTTTACATCGAGATTCTGGAAAAAGTTGCAAGAAGCCTTGGGCACAAAACTCCATTTTAGCACAGCTTTTTATCCCCAGACGGATGGACAGTCAGAATGAGTAATCCAGGTAAACCTAAGAACAAATTGAATTTTTGAAATTAATAAATTGAAATGATAGTAATAATGTGAATTATGTGATAGATCCTGGAGGATATGCTAACGAGTTATGTCATTGAGTTTGAGGGGAGCTAAGATAGATACCTCCCACTGGCAGAATTTGCATATAACAATAGCTACCAAGCTAGCATCCAAATGGCTCCGTATGAAGCACTGTATGGGAGGAAATGTAGAACCCCAGTGTGTTGGACTGAGTTAGGCGAAGATAAGCTGGTAGGACTAGACCTGGTGAAACAAACTGAGGAGAAAGTGAAGATAATTAAAGCTAACTTGAAGGTTGCCTCAGATAGACAGAAATCATATGCCGACTTAAAGAGAAAAGAGATAGAGTATGTAGTTAGCGATAAAGTGTTTCTCAAAGTCTCACCGTGGAAGAAAGTACTGAGGTTTGAGAGAAAGGGTAAGTTAAGCCCTAGATTCATTGGCCCATATGAAGTCATTGAACGTGTGGGACTAGTGGCCTATCGGCTAGCTTTACCACTAGAACTGGATAAAATTCATAATGTAATCCATGTTTCCATGCTGAGAAGATATCGCTCAGACCCTTCACATGTCATTTCCATGGAAGAGATTGAAATCCAACCGGACTTGACGTATATAGAGGAACCTATACAGATCCTAGCTCGAGAAGTGAAGGAACTGAGAAATAAAAAAATTTCACTGGTGAAAGTGCTTTGGAGGCAACTTGGGAAAGTGAAGAGATAATGAGGCAACAGTTCCCTCAACTGTTTGCATCAGGTAAATTTTGAGGATGAATTTTTTCATAGAGGGGAAGAGTTATAACATTCTCATTTTAGCTAGTCCGTAGAGTCTACTGTTCCGGTGACTAGTGTCAGTCCGGATAGGTAGAACGTTCGGAAAAATATTTAAACTAAAGTAAGGAACCAAAAATTAACTCAAATATTAATAAGAAAAAAATTTAGGAAAAATTATAAAATGATTTTTAGGACTCCAAAGAAGGGTTATTGAGGTTCTTATGGCATTAGAATGCCAAGAAAATACTTAGAAAAATTTTTCAATCGGTACAGACAATTTTGGCCCGTTAAGCCAAACGAAGGGCATTTTGGTCATTTCGTCTTCAGAGATGATTTTTGGACCAACTTGTCCAGTTAAATAAATAATTTATATAACATAAAATATGATTAAATGCTGTTAAAAATTTAATTGAAATTAATTGGACAAGAAAAGGATGGAAAAATGAAAAAAATTGAAATTATGACATCATAAGGATGTCATTAAAAGTCTCCAACCCAATCAAGTGTTAACACATGTCACCAAGGTATTTAAAAAGACTTAATTGGCAGAAAAAGAAAGAAAAAGAAGTCCAAAATTCGGGAAGCTCCTCTCTCCTTCTTCTTCATGCCACCCCCTTTGCCCTCCATAACCAAAGCTTTACCAAGCTTGATTTCTTGGGTTTCCATCCATTAAAACTTAAACTTCTCAACACAAAAACTTGCTCTTACACCTTGGTGATTCTTTTGGGAGCAAAAAGAAGAGGAAAATAAGAGTTTTAGCAAGTGGGAAAATCTCACTCCTTTGAGGTTAGTGACCTAACCATGAATTTTTCTTTAAATTCATGTTAAGGACTTTGAATGAGTGCAAATTACAAAGAAAAAAAAAATTATTGAATACCATTTGTATGTAAACCCTAAATTTTTGGTAGCCATGGTTAGGGTTTGATTGTGTTGAGTTTAATGAAATTAAAAGACTATCATGGCTGCCCACAACATGTATTTACTAAGTTGATTGATAAAATGAAGTGAAAATGCATGTGCGGTAATGTTTGAGTTAGGGTTTGGGGTGGAAAAATGAGATTTTGACCATGTGATGATGAAAATAGGCTTTAATGGTCAATTAGTGACCATTTAGTTCTGTTTAAATCAAAAATAAAGTGTGTTGAGTGATGGGATTGGGTTTGGTGTGGCTGCCATGAAAGTGACCTGCAGAATTGGACTTGAGTCCAGCAGGTTTGGGCAGCCATAACTTGAATTGTAGAGGTTCAATTGGTGCAAGGCCAATTGGACATGAAACTAGACACATAATGGCACAACTTTGGTGAAGAAACCATGCCCATAAAACCAAATTAAGTGGACCAAAAGCTTGCCTTAATCTGGGTGACCTGCAGTCTGTTTCTGCAGAATGACCAAATGAATAGTATTTGGTCATTTAGCCATAACTCAGTGTAGAATGGTCCAATTGACCTTAAATTTTACTAGAAACAAGCTGAGAGATAGACCAACAACTTTCATGAAGGAACCTAACCCAAATTATGACAAGAACCTATCCAAAAAGTGAGTTGCAGTCACTATTCACTGCACTGTAGATATGGTCAGTCCAGAAAAATTTCAATCCGGCCAGTTGTTTTTTGGGCCATAAGTTGAGCTACAAAACTCCAAATGGAGTGATTTAAAAAAAAAATTCAACTAGACAAAATAAGGAATAACTTTCATGTTGATCATTTTGCCAAATTCCCACTGCAAGAATGACTAATGAAACAGTAAAGATGAAGCATGAAAACTGAAAATTCTACTTAATTAACATTAAGCTTAGAAATGGTATTGGCAACCAATACCAACAAATTTTAAATGCAAAATGTGGTATGTTGGGAGTATTAAAACCAATGTACCTATTGTCTATGCAAAAGTCAATATTTTGGTTGACTAATGAAGTGAATAGTAACACCAAAACTTGAAATTTAAAAATTGTAAAACTCAAAAGTGTAAAATGCCCTAGTATACCTAATAAGATTGGTTTAGATAGCTTGGCATGCCAATAAGGTTCTGTTAGCAGTACTGCATATGGCTTGATGCCATTCTGTGTTTCATGGCTCCCATGCCATTCTGTGACATAATAGCCTTTGGCTATGTTATTTGAGTTGATATACTTGGGTTTTAACCTTGATCATTATTACAGCTTATTAGCTGTTCTGTTGCACACCGGGAGACACAATGTGACCGATGGTGTGATGGTCCGAGGTACTTAGTACCCAGTGCTAGTTTACCCGTTTATCCAGTCCAGTCGGCTAGTATGGGTTACTCGGGCAATGTTAATAAACCTTACCAAAGTTTAATCAAATAATAATGAAATTAATATCAGAAGTTAAGTCTACCAAAAATGTAAACACACATTCTACATATTTATTTCATTTTATGTTATTTTATATTATTTTATATTGTCACCACTAAGCAGAATTGCTTAGCATGTCGCTTTTGCCACGCGCAGGTACTGGAGACCTAGTTGGGGAGCCCAGCAGACATCAGACGGGGTGAGCCTTCAGAGCTGCATCCGGGGTCCAGAGTCACCTCACATCTGCACTGCATATGGTAGGACATTAGGACTATAGGTGGCCCTTTTGTATTTTGCATTTTGTATTAGTTTGGATTGTAACTATAAACTCCTGTAATTATGTATTAATGTAAATATATGAAATTTCATATAATAGGTTTTCTGCATTATGTATGTTGAAAAATGAAATGTTGAGAATTATTTGTGAATATGCTTCAAATGATGAAGTGAACAGAAAAGTTTTTAAAATAGTATTGTGATTTGAGATTGAGATTTTAAGACTAACTTGAATGTGTATAATGGAGTTTGGATTTAGAAATTATTTTGGAAGTGTTTTTAAACAGATTCTGAAGAACTGTTTTTTCAATTTACAGCCGGCACTCTGCCGGATTTTCTATAAAATTTGCGGATAAATTCAGATTTATCAAAATTGAAAATAAATGAATTATAAAGGGATAAATTGTAATCGAAACATAAATTGGTGCTCCGGCACACTGAGTGGCATAACTTGCTCGGCTACACTTTAGACGGGTAAGGGGTGTCACATGGATTTTGAATTGAAGTGTTGCTATTGCTGTTCATTTGAAGTGTGGTGGTTGCAAATGGAGTTGTAATTGAGAAATATATTGGGAGTGTTTCTATTTTTAGGTTTTGAAGAACTGTTTTCTTAGAATACAGACGGCACTCTGCCGAAATTTTTATAAAATTTGCAGAAAAATAAAATGGGCCAAAAATTTTAACTAGTTTTCAACTTTAATTAAATGATTTTAATATCTATTAGAAAATGCTCACCACAATTAAAAGTAAGAAAATTGTTTTAAAATCCCTTGTAGGGTACTTAATGAGTTATCGGTAGGTGAAGTGCGGTAGTTCATTAGGTATTCTACGGGATCATGTTATGCCTTATAGAGGGGTGAGGTGTGACAGTATTTCTAGTACAAAGTATCATAAATAGGTTCACAATTGAGGATATTTCAGAATAAAGATATGACTTATCCAGAAAGATTGCATTCATGTTTGTTCCCAAGTTATTTATATGAGATATAAATAAGATGGAATGGTGAGTCTCATGCCATATGACAAACATGATAGGCACTTATACATGATAAGTAAGCCGAACCAGTGACACTTATGACGAGCACATGGAGTTTACTCTTGTCAATGCGTTGTTATAAATCATATAAGTGCATATAATCTTTAGACCTGAGATAGCACAGTTATCTTGTATATATGTGGTTTGAGTTTGATACTGCTTTCATACTTGTACTGTGTATGGGTATATGGGCATGTGTTGGCTCCTACTAGTTATATATGGAGGTAGGTGTTGATCAAGATGGAATCTATTCCTCTAAGTAAATAGAGATAAAATCCTATGTTCATTTAATTGTTCTTGATGTTTCAAGTTCTTGGCCAGGACAGATAGATTTAATCAGAAAAGAGTTTCTGATGAGGAAATCTTTTTAATCAAGAACTGAAATTAAAAGAGAACATAATATTCATAGCAAATGGAGTTTGATATAAACCATGACTCCAGCTTGAGTTGGGATTTTATAACAGAGAGATTCCAGTGCATGGTAACATATGATCATAGGTTCATTTTGGTCATTTCACATGATGACACGTGGCACCATGAGATGGTGACACATGGGATTACACATAAGCTTACCAAATATTTTTTAGTCATGTAAGATGATTAAAATTAAGATTAAATATAGGTTTGACACTTGGTACAATGTGATTGGGTCACTTAAACCTAGAGCTAATCAAAGGGTGACATGTGACAAGGGTTTAATGTGTTAACCTAGCTATGTAAGTGATGTTATGAAGAGAAAATAAAATGGCTAGCAGCTATTCTTCTTTTTGCCGCTACATTGAAGCCTCCCATTCTCTCTTCATCTTCTTCTCTCATCAATCCAAGAGATTGGCAAACAATCTCTTGAATTAAGAACACCAGAAATTGTTTCTAGTGTCCTGTTTACATCTCTAATCTCTTAAAAGGCAGAACTTGAATTTCTAATTAATAGAAAAAGCTTTAGAAGCTGTTCAAGGGCTGCCATAGGTGTTCTTGGTGTGGACAAGCTAGAGGAACAACATTTGGTGTCCTGAAAACGAATCTCAAAGGCGTAAATACGCTGTAGTGCATCAAGAGGTTAGTGTAATCGTTCTTGATTTAGTCTAGGGTTCTAAAATTAATCTGATTAATTTTAAAATCTTAAATAGAAAATACAGATCCAAAAACAAAATAAAAGAGTTTAATATGTTGTTTATCATTGAAATCAAACAGTTAAAAATGGCTCATCCTCATTTTTGATAAAACCAAAGGATTTAATGGCTTCATCAAAACGGATGTTCCAACTCCTCGAAGCTTGTTTCAACCCATAAATGGATCACTTTAGCTTGCATACCTTGGAACCATCTTGGGATTCAAAACCCCTAGGTTGTTCCATGAAAATGTTTTCTTCAATGTATGCATTGAGAAAAGCTGTTTTGACATCCATCTGCCAATTCTCATAATCATAGTATGCAGCTATTGCTAATAAAATCCTAATTGATTTAAGCATGGCAACAGGTAAGAAAGTCTCCTCATAGTCGACTCCTTGCCTCTGGCGAAACCCTTTCGCTACTAGCCTTGCCTTATAGGTCTCTACCTTTCCATCAGAACCCATTTTTTTCTTGAAAACTCATTTGTTCCCTATAGGTACAATCCCTTCAGGTGGGTCAACAAGATCCCAAACTTGATTCTTATACATGGAATCAATCTCGGATTTCATAGCATCAATCCATTTTGAAGAGTCTATATCTGATATAGCTTCTTCATAGGTAAGTGGATCATCTCCATGATCTACTTCTTCATGAGTAGACAACTCTTGTTCTTCTTCATGAAGAAAACCATATCTCACTGGTGGGTGAGATACCCTAGTTGTTCTACGAGGAATAGCTGTAGATGTTTCATCAACGGGTATAGGTTGATTAGATGGATCTATATCCATCTGATCTGGTGGTTGGTGAGAATTCTCCAATTCTAACTTTATTTTCCTTCCTTTGCCTCCTTCTTGAACAAACTGTTGTTCAAGAAATGTGACATCTCTACTTATCACAACCTTTTATGAAGTAGGCAAATAAAAATAATATCCAAAACTATCTTTTGGATATCCAACAAATCGACCTTTTTCTGATCTGGTCTCCAATTTATCAGTGTTTAGCTTTTTTATATAAGCTGGACAACCCCAAATCTTAACATGCTTAAGACTTGGTTTTCTTCCATGCCATATCTCATAAGGTGTGGAAGAAACTGATTTTGATGGAATCCTATTCAGAATATACAAAGCTGATTCTAATGCAAATCCCCAAAAGAAGATTGGCATATCAGTATAGCTCATCATACTACGTACCATATCCAATAGGGTACGATTTCTTCTTTCAGATACACCATTTAGTTGTGGCGTTCCTGGAGGAGTCAGCTAAGAAACAATGCCATGCTCTCTCAAGTATTCATCAAATTCAGTACTCAAATATTCACCTCCACGATCTGATCGAAGAGCTTTAATACTCTTTCCTGTTTGATTTTCTACTTCAGATTTAAATTCTTTGAACTTTTCAAAAGATTCATGTTTGTATTTCATTAAATACAAATACCCAAACCTTGATTTATCATCAGTAAAGGTAATAAAATAATGAAAAACCCCTCTAGCCATTTCCTTAAATGGACCACATACATCACTATGTATTAGCTCCAAAATATTTTCAGCTCTTAGCCCTTGTCCAACAAAGGGTGATTTAGTCATTTTGCCCTGAAGCCAAGATTCACAAGTTGGAGTAGGCTCAGAGCCTAATGAGGATAGAATCCCCATTTTTTTCCAGTTTTGCAATCCTATCTTCTGCAACATGACATAACCTTAAGTGCCAAATATATTTTGAACTTGAGTTGATTTTCACCATGGCATTGCATTCTTTTAGATCACTTGCATTCAATTTGTGTTTGTCATTATTATCCAAATAATAAAGACCATCATTCATATAACCCGAACCAACATATTTATTTCCAAAATAAATATTGGAAACATCATCTGTGAACTGAAATTCATAGCCATTTCTAGTCAAACTAGATATAGAAATGATGTTCTTAAAAGAATCAGGTACATATAAAATATTATCCAAACACAAAACATGTCCAAACATGTAAAAAGATTTAGATCCTATGGCTAAAGCTTCAACAGTTGAGCCATTGCCAATACGGACTCTAATATTTTGAGAACGCAAGCTGCTACTGTTTGCTAGTTCCTGCATATCATTAGAAATGTGAGAACTAGCACCAGTATCTAAAACCCAAGCTGTAGATGAACTATGAGTATCATCAGAATCTAAATAACAAGATCTGGACATGCCTTCTGAAGGTGTATCCTTCTTGTCCTTCTGAGAAGCAAGATACTCTGAGCAGTTCCTTTTCCAGTGCCCATCGTTTTGGCAGTGGAAACACTTTCCTTTGCCTCCATCAGCTTTAGTCTTCCTTTTCTATTTAGATATTTTCTTGGAAGGACCAGGAATCTGAGGTTTCTTTTTCTTATTGCCCTTCTTCTTGTTGGACTTTCCAGCAGAAGAAGATGCAACCAAGGCTACCTCTTTTCCTTTATTGCCCGGCATATTCTTTCGGGCAATAACCAGTATGTTGAGTAAACCAACTAAGGTGCATTCCTGTTTAGTCATATGGAAATTTGTCACAAAATTCCCAAAAGACTCAGGAAGGGACTGAAGGATCAAATCCGTTTGTAGTTGGAAATCCATGTTGAAGTCAAGATGTTCCAACTGCTCAATTAGCCGAATCATCCTGTGGACATGATCCCCAACATTATGTCCCTCAGACATCCTCATACGGAATAGCTGTCTAGATATCTCATACCTAGCATTCCTGCTGTGCTCACCATATAACTCTTGTAGGTGAAGGAGGATCTCACTCGCACTCTGCATGTTCTCATGTTGCTTCTGTAACTCATTACTCATGGAAGCAAGCATGTAACACTTAGCTCTCATATCATGCTCCTTCCACTTGTCTAAAGTTTCATGTTCCTCTTGTGTGGCCTCTGGAGGAAAAGGGACCAGGAAAATTTGAATCTAGAACATATCCTATATGTTCAAGGTTCAGGACATGTAACACCCCTATG
Organism: Hevea brasiliensis; assembly: GCF_030052815.1. Lineage (NCBI taxonomy): Eukaryota > Viridiplantae > Streptophyta > Magnoliopsida > Malpighiales > Euphorbiaceae > Hevea > Hevea brasiliensis. Next base: position 35,179,963 of record NC_079496.1, read on the forward strand.
CTCGGTAGTGCGTTCTACTGCTCCGGTGACCAGTGTTGTCCGGACAGCTAGGATGCCTAGAACTACATTTTGTTATGAGTGAGGAGACATAAAATAATGAAATAAAAGAAGATAAAACACAAGAAAAACAAAGGAAAAATAATAGCAAAGAAATGTAACCAAGTTAAGCGAGCCGAGAACCCTAGCGATGGGTGACCGCACCGGGAAGTCAGGGCGTGGACCGTTGGTACTGGATCATGGGAACCCTGGAAAATATTTTTAGGACTTAAAGAGACCCCTATTGAAGTATAAATATCATTAGAAATATCAAAGAAAAATTAATTAATTAGTATAAAGAGAAGTGAGAAATCGAAAAACGGACAAAACCCGGTGTTACCGAAAAATCGGGAATGTAACCCGAACAGGGGCATTATGGTCATTTGACATCCAGAATTGTCTTTTGACCTAAATGTCCATTAAAAATAAATAATATTACACTTGGAAAATATAATGAAAAATTAAATTGATGGTACCTAAAGTAAATAGCAAAAATTAAGGGTTAATGTGGAATAAATGAAAGTTAAACTTATAATATGCTTTAAATTGTGTAAGTGGACCACTAAGGAATAAACTAAACACAAATAGGGCAGGTGTAAGTCCATTATACAATCTGCATCTTCATCTTCCTCACTTGGTCCATCCATGCCGAAATGAAGAAATGGGAAACCCTCCATAGCCGGTTTGCATAAGCTTCATCCACTCCTTCATTTTACCTCTAAACACCTAGGTAGCTTCATTAAAAATTATCCCCACTTCACAAGGAAGAAGTAGATACCAATATTAAGAAGTTTTAGTGAAGATTAAGCAAGTCCCAACAATAGGTAAGTTTGTATTTTTGAATATTGCTTTGTTAAACTTTGTATACATGTTATGGGTGTGTGCTTTGTGAAGAAATTTTTAAGTTTTAAGGAGTTCTTGATATATCCAATTTTGGACAGCCATGGAGTTGTATATTTGATGATTTATTTTTACATATATTTGGTGGGAATTCATGTTGAGTAGGGTGATTTAATGTCCTAGTAAGTTAATTCCACATGTATATGGTGATTGTGCACTTGAAATGGAAGTTGACGAATTGTGGGAAACTATGGCATTGTGGAGCATTTCGGCAGCCTTGGGACTCCTTAATGAATGTTTGAATTCATGAAGATGTTGGATGAATTGTGATATTGAGGATTGATGAACAAGTATGTAAATTGGTTGTGGAAATTGTATGTAATAATTAGGAGTTTTATCTGTATCTATTGTTGTATTTGGACTTTGTGAGTTAGGACTTCATTTGGTGTATTAAGGATGTTTGTATTCTGCCCAAAGTAACTTTAAGGTGAAGTAGTAAATGGTTTTGGTAATGTACCAAATCAGAATTGGTAAGGGAAGTGGACTTAGAGTAAGGTAAATGTGTAATTGATACATGTATAAGCAATGTAATTAAGGACAGCATGCATTTTAGCCATAACTTTAAATGTGTAACTCCAATTGGTATGAGACCAATTGGAGGTGAAACTAGGCACAAAATGTGCCAACTTTCATGAAGGAAACATACCAAAATTCTGCTTGCAAGGTAGCTTGAAAAATGACCAAATCCGGATTAAGTGCAAGTGAGGCCTGAAAACTGACCATTTGGGCAGCAGTTAGTGTTTAGGCCATAACTCACTCAAAACAGGTCCAATTGACCTGAAATTTTAACCAAGAATAGTTAAGACCCATATCTACAAGTCTTATGAAGACACCAAAGCCTATAAATGACCATAATCAAGTCACACAGCTTGCACAAGTTCAGGTCCAAAAACTGACCGAACCAAAGTTGACCAAAATTGACCTAAAATGACCTAATTTGATGCCATTTGACCAGCAATAGTAAAATGACCATAACTTGGTTTACATAACTCAGAATGACCTAAAATTTTGCCCAGCGTTCCATAAGACATAGATCTACAAGTTTGTAGTTTTGACTGAAACTCGAAAACTGAGGAAACTAGGTCTTCCGGCTAGGTCAAACTAGTATCCCGGAATCCAGCAAGTTGCAATAAAATGCACTAAACAAGGAAATGAAATCGGTAACATGGGCCAACCCTAAAATACTATCGAATGTGACATATTAATGACACTAAAACCTAAATTACCTAGAACGCATTGAGGGTCGGTATATTAGGTGATTAAGCAAATAATAGCTTTCAGTGAATTACTTATCGAACATTATCGTTAGAGACAGTTTAATTTAGTACAGAAACACTTCAAATTGTGTTTCTCAGTTAGTAAAGACTCAGGGAAAGGGAAGGAAACACTGAGTCCAGACCAGGAGACAGTTATCAGAGGTTTGTGCACAACAACTATTTCTTTTGAATTTTTCAATTGAAATGAATTATGACTATTTGTACATTATTGTTTTAAATTGTGGAAATGTGTTTGAATGGATATTTATAGCTTGAAAAGCATTGTAAATGGTTTTGAACTGTGAGAAATTGTTTGAATGATATTGATGGATACTTATTGATTGAAAAATATTGGAAATGGTTTGAAACCACAGCTATCATGTATATTGATTGTATTCCTCGCTAGCTTGTCTAGTGGGATGAATTGAATTCCCTCTCTGGCTGAAGTGTTGAGGTGTGTGCTTGTTGAGGATGAATTGGATGAGTACTCATATTTTTGCTAGCTAGTTATATTATTCCTCATTGGTCATTGACTTTTGGGACGAATTGGATACCTCATTAGCCATCGGCTTTTGGGACGAATTGAACTTTGGAACATGATTAAGCTGTGTGTGATTTATTGATATGTATTGTGAGATTGTGAAATGAATTTAAACTCTTATTGACATATACTGTCTTTTGAATTCAACCATGATCTGACTTATTGAAATTATTGTGATATTGAGAAATGGAGTTTAAATTCTTGTTGACAATTACTATCTTGAAATTAATTATGGTTTTAAGTATCCACTATTTGTATGATTTATGAATTATGATTTAAAGATGTATTTGGTTAATGTTGTGCACCACTGAGACATTGTCTCAGCGATAGCTTTTTATTGCTGTCGCAGGTAGACAGACAGACAGAGCAGCAGACTAGGCTGCTAGTACACCCAGCGAGAGATTTTTCGGGTATAATGAGTATACCATATTTTGCATTTTGTACTGTAATGTATGACCACTGTATGTATTTATTGTTTTTGGTTTTGAGCAGTTGTAAATTAAAATTGTACATTGAAGTTGTAAAATAATTATGAGTTATTTTGGCTTGTAAAAATTGTATTATATTTCTTTTATCTCAGTCTTTGAAAATCACTGTGGATTTGAGTTGAGAAATATGTTGTGTTGAGAAATATGTTGGAGTTGAGATTTGGAAAAATATTGAAGTGCCTTTTACAGGTTTTCTGAAGAACTGTTTTATCCAAAATATAGATGGCACTCTGCCAAAATTTTTACAAAAATTCCAAATAATTCAAATGTGTCAGTTCTATCACTTCAATTCAAAAAGGTTTTTAATACCTGTAAATAGTGCTTACCACTATTAAAGAAGTAAGAAAAGTTTTTAAAATCCCTTGTAGTGTATTTAATGGGTTATCAGTAGACGGAGTTGGTAATTCATTAGATATACTACGGGATCATGTTATGCCTTACAGAGGGGTAGGGTGTGACATGTTTTAGTGGTATCAGAGCAAAGTTTTTAAATTTTGTTTCACCTGTTATTTGAATATTCTTTCTTCATAGTACAACTGCTCAATATCATTGTTTGATACATACAGTACATTACATTATAAATATGCACTAACGGGAGGAAATCTCCTTGTGTTATTTGTTCAGGAGATCTAAAATCCTCGCATTGACTATGGAAGAGGGTGATCGTTCAGTCGATCAATCTATTGAGGCTGAGGTGCAAAGGGATGCCCCAGGCCTACATAATGTCAGTGGTTCAAAGAAGACCCCTACAAGATCGCAGCTTTCGCTCATTCGCTCAGCAGATGGCTGCAATGTTCCAACAAATGGCTGGTAATGTGCCTACTCAAGTCCCAATACAAACACCAGTGGTACAACCACAATCTTCTACTAGGCAGTATGACAAATTGATGAAGTATGGGGCTACAGAGTTCAAGGGGACAGTAGATCCTCTAGAGGCTGAACAGTGGTTAGAGAGGATGGATAGGGTATTCAAGAAACTGCATTGTACAGAGGAGCTCAAATTTGAACACTCCGTATCTTTGCTACAGGGGGATGCTTATGACTGGTGGAAAACCATTCCCCACAGTCTGGTAGAACCTGCAGTGCTAACATGGAATCACTTTCTCAGGGAATTCAGACAGAAATATATCCCTGATGCTTATGTAGACCAGAAGTTACAAGAATTCCTAAGTCTGAAATAGGGGAACAGATCAGTGGCTGAGTATGAAAGAGAATTTTTTCGTCTGAGCCATTATGCAGTGAGTTTACTTTCTACCAGCAGGGAGAGATGCAAGAGGTTTGAAACTGGCTTGAAGCCCAGTATCAGATTATAAGTAGTCGGCTTCAAACACACTAACTTCTCTAAACTTATTTCTCAAGCTCTAGAGTTAGAAAGAATTGAGTTTGAAGCTGCTCCTGAGAAAAAGAAATCAGAGAAGACAGAGAAAGAGGGAAAATCTGTAGAACAGAGTTCCAGTGGTCCGACTGGAAAGAGGAAGAATCATGGGGGACACAGCAGAGGTGGCAAGAAATCTGGTAGGGGAAGATATTCGTGATGAAGCCTCCCCTATCTGGTCAGCAGAGTACCAGAGGTTCCTACCCTCCCCGCCAATGTGAGACATATGGAAGAAATCATGGTGGGATCTGCTACAAGGCTATTAGAGCCTGTTATAACTGTGGAGGCACAGGACACTTTACCAAGGACTGCACCAGTAGTTGCAGAGTTGGACCACCTCCTACTACTGCAGAAGGGTCGCCTGCAGCCCCGTCACTAGAAGTTCACAACCACCCACAGAGGTAGAGGCAGGGGTAGAGGTAGCACAAAGCGGCCAAGGCACAAGTGAAACAATCGAGCAAGACGGTGCTCCACTGTAATGTATGCAATGAGACAGAGGGAAGAGGCCGAGACATCTGATGTTGTGGCTGGTACCTTCTCAACTTTTAATCAGAATGTGTTTGTGTTATTCGACCCGGGTTCTACCCATTCTTATGTGAGTGCTAGCATCATTGATTGCATTGCTGTTCCATGTACAAAAATGGACTTTGAGGTGCCAGTAACAAGTCCGTTAGGACAGGAGGTCAGGGTTAATAGAATGTATAGAGATTGTCCTTTGGTGATCCAAGGACACACTTTTTTGTCTGATTTCATTGAAATGCCCTTCAGAGATTATGATATCATCTTGGGCATGAATTGGTTAGCTAGGCATCATGCCATGATTGGATCAGAGGTCAAGATTACTTTTGGTCTTCCTCAGTACAGTGATGTGGTAATACAAGGGGAGAGGCAGTTATTGCCATCAAACATCATTTCGGCTGCACTAGCCAGAAAAATGATCAGAAAGGGGTGTGAAGCCTACTTGGCACATGTGGTAGACACCCAAGTGGGGAGTCCAACATTGAAGGACATCCCTACAGTATATGACTTTCCAGATGTGTTTCCTGATGAATTGCCAGGATTACCTCCGGAAAGAGAAGTGCAGTTTGAAATTAATGTTATGCCTGGTGTGGAACCAATCTCCATAACGCCATACAGAATGGCACCAGCAGAGTTGAAGGAGTTGAAGATACAATTGCAAGAACTACTTGAAAAGGGCTTCATCCGCCCTAGTGTGTCACCTTGGGGAGCACCAGTGTTGTTTGTTAAGAAGAAGGATGGTACTCTCCGCTTATGCATTGACTACCGGCAGTTGAATAAGGTGACAATAAAGAACAGATATCCATTGCCTCGCATTGATGATCTGTTTGATCAATTGAAGGGTGCAACTGTATTCTCCAAAATTGATTTTCGATCCGTTATTATCGATTGAAGGTGCAAGAGCGAGTATTCCAAAAGCGCTTTAACTCGGTATGGCCACTATGAGTTTCTAGTAATGCCATTCGGGTTAACAAATGCTCCAGCTGCTTTTATGGATCTGATGAACACTATCTTCAGACCATATCTTGATCAATTTGTGGTGGTGTTTATTGATGACATTTTGATATATTCGAGGAATGTAGAGGAGCATGACAGACATCTGCGGATTGTACTGCAGACTTTAAGGGAGAAACAGCTATACGCCAAATCGTCAAAATGTGAATTTTGGTTGAAAGAAATCTCCTTTTTGGGACATGTTGTTTCAGCTGAAGGGATCAAGGTAGATTCCAGCATGGTAGAAGCTATCCTTAATTGGAAGCCGCCCAGGAACATCACAGAAATTCACAGTTTTCTGGGTTTAGCTGGATATTACCGTCGGTTTGTGAAGGGGTTTTCTATGTTATCTTCTCCACTGACCAAACTGCTTCGGAAAGATGTAAAATTTCAGTGGACTGATAAATGCCAGCAAAGTTTTGATGAGTTGAAGAGGTGTTTGACTGAAGCTCCAGTCCTCACTTTACCTACTCCGGGTAAAGAATACACAGTTTATAGTGATGCTTCTCACAATGGGTTAGGCTGTGTACTGATGCAAGATCGGAATGTCATTGCTTATGCATCACGCTAGCTGAAACCGCATGAGAGGAACTACCCAACACATGATCTGGAGCTAGCAGCTATTGTTTTTGCTCTGAAGATCTGGAGACACTATTTGTATGGGGAGAAATGCTACATTTACACAGATCACAAGAGCTTGAAGTACTTAGGCACCCAGAAGGAATTAAATTTGAGGCAGAGGAGATGGTTAGAACTCATCAAAGATTATGATTGCTTAATAGACTATCAGCCAGGGAAAGCAAATGTGGTGGCTGACGCCTTAAGTCGCAAGACTATGGCAAGTCTCAGAGTTTCTCCTTTGTCCATGGTATATGAATTGAAAGCACAGCATGCCAGTTTAGAGATTGATGATGAGGGATAGACAGTAGTTGCATGGCATGTACAGCCAGTGTTGATTGATCAGATCAGAATGGCTGCTCAGAGTGATGAAAAATATCAGAAGCTACTGAAAGAAGTCCAGCAGGGCAAGAAACCTGAATTCTCTGTGAGAGATGATGGTTTATTGCTACATCAGGGCAGAATGTGCGTTCCTAATGATGCTGAATTGAGACAGATCATTATGAAGGAAGCACATGAGTCTCCATTTGCTATACACCCTGGTGGAACTAAAATGTACAGAGGGCTGAAAGAGCATTATTGGTGGATGGGCATGAAGAGAGATATAGCTGAGTTTGTTTCCAAATGCCTAACTTGTCAGCAAGTAAAGGCAGAACATCAAGTTCTAGCTGGTTTGTTACATCCTTTGTCAGTACCAGAGTAGAAATGGGAACGGATAACTATGGATTTTGTTACAGGACTTCCAAGGACACAGAGTAGTCATGATGCAGTATGGGTTATAGTTGACAGATTGACCAAGTCTGCTCACTTTTTGCCAGTTCGGATGGACTATAGCCTGGAAAGATTGGCCAGATTGTACATATATGAGATTGTAAAATTGCATGGAGTGCCAGTATCAATTGTATCTGACAGAGATCCTAGGTTCACTTCTAGATTCTGGGGTAGTCTTCAGAGAGCCCTAGGAACTAGATTGAACTTCAAAGACAAAGATTCCACCCAGCATGGATGGCGATCCGAGAGGGTTATTCAGATATTGGAGGATATGCTACGGGCTTGTGTGATTGAGTTTGAAGGTAGTTGGGATACACACTTGCCTTTGATTGAGTTTGCTTATAACAACAGCTACCAATCAAGCATTGGGATGCCTCCATATGAAGCATTGTATGGCAAAAAGTGCAGAACTCCCTTATGTTGGGATGAAGTAGGTGAAAGGAAGATGATTGGGCCAAAAATTGTTCAGCAGACAGAGGAAAAGATCAGATTGATTAGAGATAGACTCAAGGCTGCATCAGACCGTCAGAAGTCCTATGTTGATTTGAAAAGAAGAGATATTGAATATGCAGTGGGTGATAAGATATTCCTCAAAGTTTCTCCTTGGAAGAGGATTATGAGATTTGGCAGAAAGGGGAAACTAAGTCCTCGTTTCATCGGACCATATGAGGTTCTGGAAAGAGTGGGTCCTTTGGCATATCGGTTGGCATTACCTCCAGAGCTAGCAAGGATACACAGTGTCTTCCATGTGTCCATGTTAAGGAGGTAAAGATCTGACCCATCTCATGTACTATCAGTTGAGGAGATTGAGGTAAATCCAGACCTCTCATATGAGGAAGAACCCATAAAAATTCTGGCATATGAGGTGAAGCAGCTAAGGAACAAACAGATACACCTGGTTAAAGTGCTGTGGAACCATCATTCAGGCCAGGAAGCTACTTGGGAACGTGAAGAGGATATGAGAAGACAGCACCCACAGCTGTTCAGAGACTAATGCCAGGTAAAATTTCGAGATGAAATTTATTTAAGGGGGGGAGAATTGTAACACCCCTATGTTCGGTAGTGCGTTCTACTGCTCCGGTGACTAGTGTTGTCTAAATAGCTAGGATGCCTAGAACTACACTTCGTTATGAGTGAGGAGACATAAAATAATGAAACACAAGAAGAGAAAACACAAGAAAAACAAAGGAAAAATAATAGCAAAGAAATGTAACCAAGTTAAGCGAGCCGAGAACCCTAGCGATGGGTGACCGCACCGGGAAGTCACGGCGTGGACCGTTGACTGGCCCTAGACTGCGGGAAACCCTAGAAAATATTTTTAGGACTTAAAGAGACCCCTATTGAAGTATAAATATCATTAGAAATATCAAAGAAAAATTAATTAATTAGTACAAAGAGAAGTGAGAAATCGAAAAATGGACAAAACCCAGTGTTACCGAAAAATTGGGAATGTAACCCGAACAGGGGCATTATGGTCATTTGACATCTCCAATTGTCTTTTGATCTAAATGTCCATTAAAAATAAATAATATTACACTTGGAAAATATAATGAAAAATTAAATTGATGGTACCTAAAGTAAATAGCAAAAATTAAGGGTTAATGTGGAATAAATGAAAGTTAAACTTATAATATGCTTTAAATTGTGTAAGTGGACCACTAAGGAATAAACTAAACACAAATAGGGCAGGTGTAAGTCCATTATACAATCTGCATCTTCATCTTCCTCACTTGGTCCATCCATGCTGAAATGAAGAAATGGGAAACCCTCCATAGCCGTTTTGCATAAGCTTCATCCACTCCTTCATTTTACCTCTAAACACCTAGGTAGCTTCATTAAAAATTATCCCCACTTCACAAGGAAGAAGTAGATACCAATATTAAGAAGTTTTAGTGAAGATTAAGCAAGTCCCAACAATAGGTAAGTTTGTATTTTTAAATATTGCTTTGTTAAACTTTGTATACATGTTATGGGTGTGTGCTTTGTGAAGAAATTTTTAAGTTTTGAGGAGTTCTTGATATATCCAATTTTGGACAGCCATGGAGTTGTATATTTGATGATTTATTTTTACATATATTTGGTGGGAATTCATGTTGAGTAGGGTGATTTAATATCCTAGTAAGTTAATTCCACATGTATATGGTGATTGTGCACTTGAAATGGAAGTTGACGAATTGTGGGAAACTTTGGCATTGTGGAGCATTTCGGCAGCCTTGGGACTCCTTAATGAATGTTTGAATTCATGAAGATGTTGGATGAATTGTGATATTGAGGGTTGATGAACATGTATGTAAATTGGTTGTGGAAATTGTATGTAATAATTAGGAGTTTTATGTGTATCTATTGTTGTATTTGGACTTTGTGAGTTAGGAATTCATTTGGTGTATTAAGGATGTTTGTATTTTGCCCAAAGTAACTTTAAGGTGAAGTAGTAAATGGTTTTGGTAATGTACCAAATCAGAATTGGTAAGGGAAGTTGACTTAGAGTAAGGTAAATGTGTAATTGATACATGTATAAGCAATGTAATTAAGGACAGCATGTATTTTAGCCATAACTTTAAATGTGTAACTCCAATTGGTATGAGACCAATTGGAGGTGAAACTAGGCACAAAATGTGCCAACTTTCATGAAGGAAACATACCAAAATTCTGCTTGCAAGGTAGCTTGAAAAATGACCAAATCCGGATTAAGTGCAAGTGAGGCCTGAAAACTGACCATTTGGGCAGTAGTTAGTTTTTAGGCCATAACTCACTCAAAACAGGTCCAATTGACCTGAAATTTTAACCATGAATAGTTAAGACTCATATCTACAAGTCTTATGAAGACACCAAAGTCCAGAAATGACCATAAGCAAGTCAAACAGCTTGCACAAATTTGGGTCCAAAAACTGGCCGAACCAAAGTTGACCAAAATTGACCTAAAATGACCTAATTTGATGCCATTTGACCAGCAATAGTAAAATGACCATAACTTGGTCTACATAACTCAGAATGACCTAAAATTTTGCCCGCGTTCCATAAGACATAGATCTACAAGTTTGTAGTTTTGACCGAAACCCGAAAACTGAGGGAACTAGGTCTTCCGGCTAGGTCAAACTAGTATCCCGGAATCCAGCAAGTTGCAATAAAATGCACTAAACAAGGAAATGAAATCAGTAACATGTACCAACCCTAAAATACTATCGAATGTGACATATTAATGACACTAAAACCTAAATTACCTAAAACGCATCGAGAGTCGGTATATTAGGTGATTAAGCAAATAATAGCTTTCAGTGAATTACTTATCGAATATTATCGTTAGAGACAGTTTAATTTAGTACTGAAACACTTCAAATTGTGTTTCTCAGTTAGTAAAGACTCAGGGAAAGGGAAGGAAACACTGAGTCCAGACCAGGAAACAGTTATCAGAGGTTTGTGCACAACAACTATTTCTTTTGAATTTTTCAATTGAAATGAATTATGACTATTTGTACATTATTGTTTTAAATTGTGGAAATGTGTTTGAATGGATATTTATAGCTTGAAAAGCATTGTAAATGGTTTTGAACTGTAAGAAATTGTTTGAATGATATTGATGGATACTTATTGATTGAAAAATATTGGAAATGGTTTGAAACCACAGCTATCATGTATATTGATTGTATTCCTCGCTAGCTTGTCTAGTGGGACGAATTGAATTCCCTCTCTGGCTGAAGTGTTGAGGTGTGTGCCTGTTGAGGACGAATTGGATGAGTACTCATATTTTTGCTAGCTAGCTATGTTATTCCTCATTGGTCATTGACGTTTGGGACGAATTGGATACCTCATTAGCCATCAGCTTTTGGGATGAATTGAACTTTGGAACATGATTAAGCTGTGTGTGATTTATTGATATGTATTGTGAGATTGTGAAATGAATTTAAACTCTTATTGACATATACTGTCTTTTGAATTCAACCATGACCTGACTTATTGAAATTATTGTGATATTGAGAAATGGAGTTTAAATTCTTGTTGACAATTACTGTCTTGAAATTAATTATGGTTTCAAGTATCCACTATTTGTATGATTTATGAATTGTGATTTAAAGATGTATTTGGTTAATTTTGTGCACCACTGAGACATTGTCTCAACGATAGCTTTTATTCTTGTGTAGACAGAAATGACAGAGCGTGAGACTAGGCTGCTAGTACACCCAGCGAGAGATTTTTCGAGTATAACGAGTATACCATATTTTGCATTTTGTACTATAATGTATGACCACTGTATGTATATATTGTTTTTGGTTTTGAGCAGTTGTAAATTAAAATTGTACATTGAAGTTGTAAAATAATTGAGTTATTTTGGCTTGTAAAAATTGTATTATATTTCTTTTATCTCAGTCTTTTAAAATCACTGTGGATTTGAATTGAGAAATATGTTATGTTGAGAAATATATTGGAGTTGAGATTTGAAAAAATATTGAAGTGCTTTTTACAGGTTTTCTGAAGAACTGTTTTATCCAAAATATAGATGGCACTCTGCCAAAATTTTTACAGAAATTCCAAATAATTTAAATGTGTCAGTTCTATCACTTCAATTCAAAAAGGTTTTTAATACTTGTAAATAGTGCTTACCACTGTTAAAGAAGTAAGAAAAGTTTTTAAAATCCCTTATAGTGTATTTAATGGGTTATCAGTAGACGGAGTTGGTAATTCATTAGATATACTACGGGATCATGTTATGCCTTATAGAGGGGTAGGGTGTGACAGGACAAGTTTCAAATTTCTTAGCCAATCAGACAGATTAGGTCCTATCAACCTATTGTGATCAAGTATGCTTGCAAGGATATTGGATGGTGGTGGTTGTTTTGTGCTCATTTTTATCAGAAAATTAACTGCAGAAAATAACCAGATTAATTAGTAAATGTATCATGTAATTAACCAAAATGATTATGGTCTTTTAATCAAATTGGTCCTCCCACTAACTTAGCGAATCCTACACTTCCAAAGTAGAAAACGGAAATCCTAGTTGGATGGATTTCTAGTGGGTGATTGAATTCTTATAATTCTATTGATCATCCTCAGGTACATCCATTATTGGAATTACAATAAACTATAAGTGAGCAACTCCTTGCCCATCACATCTCATGTGAGGTTCAATCCTTTACCTGGCCCCTAATGCTCAAAATCTCAGGTACATCCATTATTGACTTATCTTGCATTAGTTAAGTTGATCCCATTGAGCCAGTAATTATGCAAATAATTTTAATGTCCTCAGGTACATCCAATATTGGCCACTAAACCATTTACATATTTACAACATCTCATGCTTAACAATTATTCTTAAGAAAATCTCTTAAATTAATTGCATCTTATGCAACTATTTAAAATTTCTTAAAATAATTGCCCCAATGGAGGGCCTATGTTATAATTACTTTAATTATAACATTTCCAACTTAATTATTTGTTTGGAAGATTTTATGGTCATTCTAATTACTATTAAGGTCTCACTTTGCACATTATCCAATTAGCATGCATATATCATATAATAGCATACATTCCCATACATCTCATGCATTCATGGATAAGCAATAAATATGGTATGATCATGGACTTTCTAAGGGATTCAATTCTGAGCCACCAAGAATTGAATCAAGGCATTCCTAGGTGCATTTCATTCATTCATTCATTTTACAAGAGTTGCTGAAGGAGTACATAATCAACACTTGATCTTGAATTCCTCCCACTGGTCCCACCAATGCTCTTGACCTCCATGAACTTCTTGCAATCCAATATTACATAGTAATCCTTGGCATACCAAGGTGAATTTACAAGAACTTAAATAAATGAAATTACAACCCAAAAATTATTACAAACTTAATAATACATGCCCAATATAAATTAAAATAAATTAATTAATTTACAATCCCAAAGAAACATAAAAGAAATAAATCCAATCACATTGGTCTTTTATAGTCCATGATCATCCATCATGCATATCACTATTTAACAATTAAATAAAACATACATACTTAAATTAAATTGAATATCTCATATTCAAATAAATTTAAAAATCCAGATTTAAATATGATTCAAATAAATTTAAAAATTCATATTTGAATCTCATTCAAACAAATTTAAAAATTCAGATTTGAATCACATTCAAACAACTTTAAAAATTCAGATTTGAATCACATTCAAACAACTTTTAAAATTCAGATTTGAATCACATTCAAACAATTTTTTAAAATTTTGATTTGAATCATAATTTAATTGTGTGACTAAAATTCTAATTAAACAATTTAATTAGACATAGGATGAGCTTTTAGATCATACAACAATTGTAAATTAAAAAGCAAACCTTGCGCCACCTTGAAGAACCATTGTTGTCGCCACCAATGGTGGCTTCACCATGTGTGACACCACACATCCATTGCAACCAGCAATGGATCAATCATCTCATGATCAAATCACCCAATTAAATCATATAATCAACAATCTAAATGGCAAATGTAGTGGCTCTGATACCAATTAAAGGAACGAAAGCATGAAAAACACAAGTTTATACCATTGAATTCAAAAATTTTCATGTAGGGTCACATGCATCATGCAAGATTTATTTTTATCTATTTGATTTCAATGATAAACAACATATTAAAACTCTTTTAATATGTTTTTTGGATCTGTATTTGCCATTTAAGATTTTAAAATTAATCAGATTAATTTTAGAACCCTAGATTAAATCAACAACGATTACACTAACCTCTTGATGCACTGCAGCGTGTCTGCGCCTTTGAGATTCGTCTTCAGGACACCAGATGTTGTCCTTCTAGCTTGTCCATACAAAGAACACCTATGGCAGCCCTTGAACAGCTTCTAAAGCTTTTTCTATTAATTAGAAATTCAAGTTCTGCCTTTTAATAGATTAGAGATGTAAACAGGACACTAGAAACAATTTCTAGTGTTCTTAATTCAAGAGATTGATGGCTAATCTCTTTGAATTGATGAGAGATGAAGAAGAATAGATAAAAAGCCTCAAAGTGGCGTGACAAAGGAGAGGAGTGGCTGCCGGTTATTTTTTCTTTTCATAACCACACTTAAATAGCTAGGTTAACACATTAAACCCTTGCCACATGTCACCCTTTGATTAGCTCTAGGTTTAAGTGACCCAATCACATTGTGCCAAGTGTCAAACCTATATTTAATATTGATTTTAATCATCTTACATGATTAAAAAAAACATTTGGCAAGCTTATGTGTAATCCCATGTGTCACCATCTCATGGTGCCACGTGTCACACTGTGAAATGACCAAAATGCCCCTTTGTCTTAATTTTGAGTTCTTAACCTAAAATAATTATTTTTCTTCTTCTAATTAATTTATATCAAATATCAATTGATTAATTAATATCTATTAATTAATTTCTCATTAATTAAATTCATATTTAAACACTTTAAATATAAATTTAATTTATACTACACATCCAATAATCTAGATTTGGTTTCAAGTCATGCTAGGGACTTTGCAATTTAATTGCAAATCAAACCTATTTAATTAATCAATTAAACTCTTTAATTAATTAATTAAATCATATTTAAATAGGTGATAACTTGTGTATGTGTGTGACTTACTAGGCTCATCACTAATTGGCAATGAGACATGATAGCAACTCTTAATATCATCAGAACTCTTTTTTACCATAAATGATTTCTCTAAATCATTTTATGAACCTCATAGACCATGGTTAACACATAGCATAGCATGCCATGGCCACCCAATTAGTAATAAGGTTTACCTTAAATGAACCTATAATCATATGTTACCATGCACTAGAATCTCTCTGTTACAAAATCTCAACTCAAGCTGGAGTCATAGTTTATGTCAAACTCCATTTGCTATGAATATTATGTTCTCTTTTAATTCCGGTTCTTGATTAAAAAGATTTTCTCATCAGAAACTCTTTTCTGTATAAATCTATCTGTCCTGGCCAGGAACTTGAAACATCAAGAACAATTAAATGAACATAGGATTTTATCTCTATTTACTTAGAGGAACAGATTCCATCTTGATCAACACCTACCTCCATATATAACTAGTAGGAGCCAACACATGCCCATATACCCATACATAGTACAAGTATGAAAGCAGTATCAAACTCAAACTACCTATATACAAGATAACTGTGCTATCTCAGGTCTAAAGATTATATGCACTGATATGATTTATGACAAAACATTGACAAGAGTAAACTCCATGTGCTTGTCATAAATGTCACTGGTTCGGCCTACTTATCATTTATAAGTTCTTATCATGTTTGTTATATGGCATGAGACTCACCATTCCATCTTATTTATATCTCATATAAATAATTTGAGAACAAACATGAATACAATCTTTCTGGATAAGTCATGTCCTTATTATGAAGTATCCTCGATTGTGAACCTATTTATGATACTTTGTGCTAGAAATATTGTCACTCATATTCTTAACAACTTAAGAATAATATTTCTAACAAACTATCAATGGACCTTTTCTATTACATATAAATATATTATGTAAACGAAAAAGTGGAAATGCCTTTTATTAGTAAAAATATGTACAAGATACATACTAAATGATATGCTCTAGGGCATACTACTAACACTAACCTCTTGATGCACAATTGACGCAATCTTAGGATGCTCTTAGGACCCCAAATTTTGTCCCTTTAGCTTGTCCACCATAAGCACACCAAGAAGCAACTATGGCAGCTCCAAATTTTGCCTCTCAAGCCTTGCTAACCACTTGAAGATGGGGTTTCGTGCTTTAATGAAGGTTAATGGGTATTTAAAACACTAGAAACCTTTTCTAGCAATTTTAATTCAAAGAAAACAATGGATTTCGCTTTGAATCAAGAGAGAAAAAAAGAGAGGAGATGGACTTACCAAGGCACCGTCCACTTTGAAGAGAGGAAGAAGAATTGATTTTGTTTCTTCTTTCTTTTCCTTTTATACATAGGTTAAAATCTTATTAACTCTCTTGCCATATGTCACTACTAGATTTAATCTTACTTTTGTTGACTTAATCTCATCAAGCCAAGTGTCAAAGGTAGATTGAATCTTGATTTTTATCATCTTGCATGATTGAAAGATAAATGACAAGCTCATTTGGTGACATGTGTCACTATCTCATGGTGCCACATGTCACCATGTGAAATGACCAATTTGCCCTTACTCTTTAATTTGAGTTCTCAACCCAAAATTATAATTTCTCTTCTTTAAATCAATTTATATCAAATATAAATAAATAAATTAATTAATCTCCATTAATTAATTTCTTATAATTAAATTCATATTTAATCAAATTAAATATAAATTTAATTTATACTATACATCCAATAACCTAGATTTGGTTTTAAGTCATGCTAGGGACTTTGCAATCTTATTACAAATCAAACCTCTTTAATTAATTAATTAAACTCTTTAATTAATCTATTAAATCACAATTTAAATGGTGAATTGCTTGTATAGATGTGTGACTTACTAGGCTCATTACTTATTGGCAATGAGAAATGATATTAACTCTTAATATCATTAGAACTCTTTCTTACCATAAATGATTTCTCTAAATCATTTTAGGTATCTCATAGACTATGGTTGACACCTAGCATTGTATGCCATGGCCACGCAATCAGTAATAAGAAATACCTTAAATGAAGCTTTAATCATATGTTAACAAACACTAGTATCTCTCCGTTACATAATCTCAATTCGAGCTGGAGTCATGGTTAATGTCAAACCCCATTTGCTATTAACATTATGTTCTCTTTTAATTTCAATTCTTGATTAATTAGATTTTCTTATCAGAAACTCTTTTCTGACTAAATCTATCTGTCCTGGCTAGGAACATGAAACATCAACAACAATTAAATGAATATAAGATTTTATCCCTATTTGCTTAGGGTAATGGATTCCATCTTGATCAACACCTATCTCCATATATAACTAGTAGGAGCCAACACATGCCCATATACCCATACACAGTACAAGTATGAAAGTAGTATCAAACTCAAACCACCTATATACAAGATAACTGTGTTATCTCATGTCTAAAGATTTTATGCACTGATATGATATATGACAACACATTGACAAGAGTAAACTCCATGTGCTTATCATAAGCATCACTGGTTCGACCTACTTATCATGTATAAGTGCCTATCATGTTTGTTATGTGACATGAGACTTACCACTCCATCTTATTTATATCTCATATAAATATCTTGGGAGCAAACATGATTACAATATTTCTAGATAAGTCATGTCTTTTGTGAAGTATCCTCAATTGTGAACCAATTTATGATACTTTGTACTAGAAATATTGTCACTCATATTCTTAATAACTTAAGAATAGAATTTCTAACAAAATATCAATGGACTTTCTCTATTACACATAAATATATTATGTAAATAGAAAAGTGAAATTGCCTTTTATTAATAAAATATGTGCAAGATACATACAAAATGATATGCCCTAGGACATACTACTAATAATCTCCCACTAGCACTAGAGCCATTCATTACAATATCTTAGAACTATCTTCTCAAGATGTCTGTCTAGCTGAGTTTGTGAGACAGGCTTCGTGAATGGATCAGCTGGATTTTCAGCTAATGCTATTTTCTGCATGGCTACATTGCCTTGCCCAACTATCTCTCTAATAATGTGGTAGCGCCTTTCTATGTGTTTGGATTTCTGGTGAGACTAGGGTTCCTTAACCTGTATGACCACTCCATTGTTGTCATAGTAAAGAGGAACTGCTGACTCAATGAAGGAACTATTGCAAGTTCTGTCACGAACTTATTTATCCAAATAGCCTTTTTTGCAGCAATGTACTCGGTCAGATAGTGGAATCAGCAGTCGTACTCAGTTTGGAACTCTTCAACTGACTGCACCTCCATTATAAATGAACACAAACACTGAGGTAGACTTTCTATCATCAATATCTGATTGAAAATCAGAATAAGTATAACCATCCAATTGAAAGTCACCACCTCCATAAATCAAGAATAAATCCTTAGTTCTTCTCAAGTACTTAAGGATATTCTTGACAGCTATCCAGTGTTCCAAACCTGGATTGGATTAAAACCTGCTAGTCAAACTAACATCATATGCGATATCCGACCTAGTACACATCATTGCATACATTAAACTTCCAATAGCTGAAGCATATAGAATTCTGGCCATTTTATCTCTTTCTTCTGGTGTCTTTAGAGACATCTTTTTAGAAAGGTGGATACCATGTCTCACTGGTAATAATCCTCTCTTGGAATCAAGTATGTTAAACCTCTTTAACACCTTTTTCAAGTATAGACTTTGGGATAAACTAATTATTCTTATGATTATTCTTGTGACATCCCTTACCCGTCTACAGTGTAGTTGAGCAAGATATGCCACACAGTGTATCAGAACACCATAATTTATCTCATTGATATTTATCAGTTCTTAATTTATTTATTATAGTTATTAAGTGAAATTTATAAAATTGATCTCATTTAGATCATTTATTGAAATTATAAATTAATTTGCGACTTCAAAAATTTTACAGAAAATCTGATAGAGTGACGACTAAAAATGGAGAAAACGGTTCTTCGGAACCTGTGAAAAGCACTTCCAATAATTTCCAATCATTCTTAAACTCCATTTGTATCACATCAATTTACAACAATTTCTTAACAATTCCTCCATTTGTCATTCATTCATTTCACATCATTATCAGGCTCAAATCATAAATAAATTCTCATATGTTATTTATAATCACAAGTTACAAGTACTTATATTAATATAAAATTATATTACATTTGTTTCAAATACACATGATAAAATAAGAGTTTAATTACAAAATTTACAAAAATCACAAAATACAAAATGGGACCTAGTGTTCTACCAATGCACTGTAGTCTGTGAGGTGACACGGATTCTATGCAAAACTGTGAATGGCCTTACCCAATCTGTGGTCTACTGGGCTCTTTGTCCAAATCTTTAGTACCTATGCGTTGCAAAAGCGACGCGCTAAGCATAAAGCTTAGTGGTGCCAATAATACAAGAAAACATAATATGCAAATAAAAATAATAATTTCCTAGTTATTATGTTCATAAAAAAAAAGAATAATTACTAACTTATTATTTAGTCGAAAGCTAATTATATTTTATGATATTAACTTCTTCATGCATTTTTTTAATTGTTTTCTTGATGATTTTGAGCTTCTTTGTATTTTATTGTAATCATTCTTGATATTTAATTTCCGTATTTTCTTTAATAATCAGTTCAATTACAGTTATACTTTTCCATGCTCAAGTAACCTATACAAGTTGACCGGACTGGATAAATGGGTAAACTAGCACTGGGTACCAGGTACCTCGGACCGTCACACCATCGGTCACAATGTGTATCCCGGTGTGCAAACAGAATGACTAATAAGCCATAAAAGCAATAAGGCATAAAGCCAAGTAAAATATCATAATCAGTATAGCCATAGGCTATCTCATCACAGAATGGCAATGAAGCCATACATCATACGCAGTACTACTATCAGAACCCTATTGGCATGCCAACCTATCCAAACCAATCACGTTAGGCCTACTAGGGCATATTACAAAGTCATTTCTTGAATATTTATACTTTATGTGTAAAGTTACTATTCATTTCATTAGTCAACTAAAATGTTAACTTTTTCATAGATAATAGGTATATTGGTTCAAATATCATCAGCATACCAAATTTTGCATTTTAAAGTTGTTGGCATTAGTTGCCAATTCCATTTCAAAGCTTAGTGTTAGTTATTCACAATTTTCAGATTTCAAGCCTCATATTTACTGTTCCATTGGTCATTTGTACAGTAGGAATTTGGCAAAATTGTCTTCATGAAAGTTGTTCCTTATTGTGTCTAGTTACATTTCATTTTTCGAATCACTCCATTTGGAGTTTTGTAGCTCAAGTTATATCCTAAAAACCATAACTGGCCGGATTGGACAGAATCCAAAATTATGGGCAAAACTGGTTCTGCCAGATTTGATAACCTAAGTTTGCTTGGCAATTTGACTAGGTTATGGTCAGAATTTGGATTTGTGTTCTTCATGAAAGTTGTAGATCTATGTCTCAGCTTTCTACTGGTAAAATTTCAGGTCAATTGGACCTTTCTACACTGAGTTATGACAAATGAATAAACACTATTCATTTGGTTATTTTGCCCAGGCAGAATGCATGTCACCCGAATTAGGGTAATTTTTAGGTCAACTTGGTTTGGTCTTCTGGGCAGGGTTTCTTCACCAAAGTGGTGCCAATATGTGCCTAGTTTCATGTCCAATTGGCCTTGCACCAATTGAACCTCTACAACTCCATTTATAGCTGCCCAAACATGCTGGATTCACATCCAGACCTGCAGGGCACTCATAGGCAGCATACCTAACTTAAATTCCCATGGCACAAATCACTTCATTTCCTAATCAAATATAGCTAAATGGTCATTAATTGACCATTAAAACTTTAGTTTATATCCATTTTCATCCACCACTAAAATTAAATTTCAAAACCCTAACCCTAATTGACCAAGCCTCCTATTCATGCATCTTACCCCTAATTTGCTATACTAATCATATAATTTATACTAGAGGTAGCTAATATGTCACTTTAAATCAAAGAATTCTCCTAACCCTAACTCATGTCAAGGCTGCCAAAATTTCATGGAACATAATCATGCTTCATTAATTCAATTTTTATCAAATTCTCAACTTAACTTAAATTCATGTTTAGAAAGATGTAAAAGCAAAGAATATGGCACTAACCTCTTTGGTGATTTTCTAACCTTATTCACACCTCACTTTCTTTCACTTTCTCCTCTTCTAATGGTTGCCCAAGTCTAGCTCTAGTGGTAGAGACAAATTTTTGTGAAGGAAAGATGAGGTTTTTAGGTGGTTTTGGTAGAGGTTTGGAAGCTTGGCTGAAGCTTCAATGGTGCAAGGGTGTGAAGTCGTTCTCAGCTAAAGGAAAAAGAAAGAAGGGAGCAGAATTTTCTTTTGATTTTTCAGCCCATTTATTTTGTGTTTTAAGTGTATTTAGTGAATGGTGATTGGTGGAGGCATTGTAATGACATAAGCATGAGGTCATAATTCTAAATTTCCTTCATTTTCTTTTCTTTTCTTTTCTACTCATTTTCAATTTAATTTTTAGCAATATTTATTCATATTTTAGATCATAATAATTATTTACTTAACTGAACAAGTCAATCAAAAATCACCTCTGAAGGTTAAATGACCAAAATGCCCTCCGTTTGGCTTAATAGACTAAAATTGTCTATACCAATTGAAAAATTTTTCTAAGCATTTTCTTGGTATTCTAATGCCATAAAAACCTCAATGACTCTTCTCTGGAGTCCCAAAAATTATTTTATGAATTTTTCCCTTGGTCTAGGGCTCCTAGTTGCGAGAACCGCAACTTCCCACTGGGTTACCCATCGCTAGGGCACCGGCTCATTTAACTTGGTTGTATTTTATTTCTAAATTTTGCTTAGTAATATTTGAGTTAATTATGGTTCCCCACTTTAGTTTAAATATTTTTCTGGACGTTCTAACTGTCCGGACCGACACTGGTCAAAGAAACAGTAGAATGTACAGAGTTGCTATAGGGAGGGTGTTACAATTCTTTTCACTCTATCTCTATAGATGCGAATTCCAAGAATATAGGTTGTCTCCCCTAAGTCTTTCATGAAGAATGTATTTGATAACCATACCTTGACAGTTGTTAACATACCTATGTCATTACCTATCAATAGAATGTCATCCACATATAAGACAAGGAAAGTGATAGTACTATCACTAACCTTCTTATATACACATGGTTCATCCACATTTTTGATAAAACCAAAAGACTTAATGGCTTCATTAAAACGTATGTTCCAACTCCTCGAAGCTTGTTTTAACCCACAAATGGATCGCTTTAACTTGCATACCTTAGAACCATCTTGGGATTCAAAACCCCTAGGTTGTTCCATGAAAATGTTTTCATCAATGTATCCATTGAGAAAAGCTGTTTTGACATCCATCTACCAAATCTCATAATCATAATATGTAGCTATTGCTAATAGAATCCTAATTGATTTAAGCATGGCAATAGGCGAAAAAGTATCCTCATAGTCGATTCCTTGCCTTTGGCTAAACCCTTTCACTACTAGCCTTACTTTATAGGTCTCTACCTTTCCATCAGAACCAATCTTCTTCTTGAAAACCCATTTATTCCCTATAGGTGTAATACCTTCAGGTGGGTCAACAAGGTCCTAAACTTGGTTCTTATGCATAGAATCAATTTCGAATTTCATAGGTTCAATCCATTTTGAAGAGTCTATATCTGATATAGCTTCTTCATAGGTAAGAGGATCATCTCCATGATCTATTTCTTCATGAGTAAACAACTCTTGTTTATCTTTATGAAGAAAATCATATCTCACTGGTGGGTGAGATATCCTGGTCGATCTGCGAGGAATTACTGTAGATGTTTCATCAATAGGTGTAGGTTGACTAAATGGATCTCTATCCATTTGATCTGTTGGTTGGTCAGAATTCTCTAATTCTAACTCTATTTGCCTTCCTTTACCACCTTCTTGAATAAACTATTGTTCAAGAAATATGGCATCTCTGCTTACCATAACTTTTTGAGATGTAGGCAAATAAAAATAATATCCAAAACTTTCTTTTGGATATCTAAGAAATCAACCTTTTTCTGATATGGTTTTCAATTTATCAATGTTTAGCTTTTTAATGTAAGCTGGACAACCCCAAATCTTAACATGCTTAAGACTTGGTTTTCTTCCATGCCATATCTCATAAGGTGTGGAAGAAACTGATTTTGATGGAATCCTATTCAGAATATATAAAGCTGATTCTAATGCAAATCCCCAAAAGGAGATTGGCATATCAGTATAGCTCATCATACTGTGTACCATATCTAATAGGGTATGATTTCTCCTTTTAGATACATCATTCAGTTATGGCATTCTTGGAGGAGTTAGTTGGGAGACAATGCCATGCTTTTTCAAGTATTCATCAAATTCAGTACTTAAGTGTTCACCTCCACGATCTGATCGAAGAGTTTTAATACTTTTTCCTATTTGATTTTCTACTTCACATTTAAATTCTTTGAACTTTTCAAAGGATTCATGTTTGTATTTCTGTTAATAGTATGCCCTAGAGCATATCATTTAGTATGTATCTTGTACATGTTTTATTAATAAAAAGCATTTTCACTTTTCCGTTTACATAATATATTTATGTGTAATAGAAAAGGTCCATTGATATTTTGTTAGAAATTCTATTCCTAAGTTGTTAAGAATATGAGTGATAGTATTTCTAGCACAAAGTATCATAAATTAGTTCACAATTGAGGATACTTCACAATAAGGACATGACTTATCCAGAAAGATTGTTATCATGTTTGTTCCCAAGTTATTTATATGAGATGTAAATAAGATGGAATGGTGAGTCTCATGCCATATAACAAACATGATAGGCACTTATACATGATAAGTAGGTCGAACCAGTGACATTTATGACAAGCACATGGAGTTTACTCTTGTCAATGCATTGTCATAAATCATATCAATGTATATAATCTTTAGACCTAAGATAGCACAATTATCTTGTATATAGGTGGTTTGAGTTTGATACTGCTTTCATACTTGTACTATGTATGGGTATATGGGCATGTGTTGGCTCCTACTAGTTATCTATGAAGGTAGGTGTTGATCAAGATGGAATTTTTTCCTCTAAGTAAATAGGGCTAAAATTCTATGTTCATTTAATTGTTCTTGATGTTTCAAGTTCCTGGCCAGGACAGACAGATTTAATCAGAAAAGAGTTTCTGATGAGAAAAACCTTTTTTAATCATGAACTGGAATTAAAAGAGAATATAATATTCATAGCAAATGGGATTTGACATAAACCATGACTCCAGCTCAAATTGGGATTTTATAACAGAAAGATTCTAGTGCATGGTAAAATATGATTATAGGTTCATTTAAGGTAAACCTTATTACTGATTGGGTGGCTATGGCATGATATGCTAGGTATTAACCATAGTCTATGAGCTGCATAAAATGATTTAAAGAAATCATTTATGGCAAGAAAGAGTTCTAATGATATTAAGAGTTGATATCATGTCTCATTGCCAATTAGTGATAAGCCTAGTAAGTCACACACATACACAAGTAATCACCAAGTTAAATATGATTTAATTAATTAATTAAAGAGTTTAATTGATTAAGTAAATAGGTTTGATTTGCAATTAGATTGCAAAGTCCCTAGCATGGCTTGAAACCAAATCTAGTTTATTGGATGTATAGTATAAGTTAAATTTATATTTAAAGTGTTTAAATATGAATTTAATTAATGAGAAATTAATTAATAGAGATTAATTAATTAATTTATAATTGATATAAATTGATTAGAAGAAGAGAAATAATTATTTTAGATTGAGAACTCAAAATTAAGACACAGGGGTATTTTGGTCATTTCACAGGGTGACATGTGGCACCATGAGATGGTGACACATGACACTACATATAAGCTTGCCAATTGTCTTTTAATCATGTAAGATGATCAAGGTCAAAATTAAGTCTAGGTTTGACACTTGGCACAATGTGATTGGGTCAATTAAACCAAGAGCCAATGAGAAAGTGACATGTGGCAAGGGTTTTAAGTGATGACCAAGCTATATAAGTGTTATTACGAAATAGTAAAACATGTGGGCTGTTGTTCTTCTTTGGTGCCGCCACCCAAAGAACACCTCCCCTCTCTTTTTCTTCATCTCTCATCAATTCAAAGAGATTAGCAAACAATCTCTTGAATTAAAAATACTAGAAATCATTTCTAGTGTCCTGTTTACATCTATAATCTCTCAAAAGGAAAAACTTGATTTTCTAATTCATAGAAAAATGCTTTAGAAGTTATTCAAGGGCTGCCATTGGTGATCTTGGTGTGGACAAGCTAGAGAGACAACATCTGGTGTCCTAGACGCATCTAAAGGTGCCAAACACACTGCAGTGCAACAAAAAGGTTAGTGCACTTGTTCTTGATCTAATCTAGGGTTCTAAAGAATTAATCTGTTAATTCTAAAATCTTAAATTGCAAATATAGATCCAAAAATATATTAAAAGAGTTTTAATATGCTGTTTATCATTTAAATCAAATAGATAAAAATGAATCTTGCATGATGCAAGTGACCCTAGATGAAAAATTTTGAATTTCAATGATCTAAACTTGTGTTTTTCATGCTTCCGCTCCTTCAATTGGTATCAAAGGCACTATTTTTGCCATTTAGATTGTTTAATATATGATTTAATTGTGTGATTTGATCATGAAATGATTAGTTCATTACTGGTTGCAAAAGCAAAGGTGGCGGTATGAGGTTGATCACCATCAATGGTGCGCATCAATAGTCTCCAAAGTGGTGTGCATGGTCTGGCCTTGGAATCTGCAATTTTTACATGTTCTAAGGTTCATCTTATGACTAATTAAAATGTTTAATTAATTGTTTTAATCACACAATTAAATTTTGATTCAAATCTGAATTTTTAAAATTGTTTGAATGTGATTCAAATCTGAATTTTTAAAGTTGTTTGAATGTGATTCAAATATAAATTTTTAAAATTGTTTGAATGTGATTCAAATCTGAATTTTTAAAGTTGTTTGAATGTGATTCAAATCTGAATTTTTGAATTTGTTTGAATGTGATTCAGGTATGAATTTTTAAATTTGTTTGAATGTGATTCAAATCTGAATTTTTAAATTTGTTTGAATCATATTCAAATCTGGATTTTTAAGTTAAATATGATATATTCAATTTAATTTAAGTATATATGTTTTGTTTAATTGTTAAATAGTGATATGCATGATGGATGATCATGGACTATAAAAGACCAATATGATTGGATTTATTTCTTTTATGTTTCTTTGGATTGTAAATTAATTAATTTATTTTAATTTATTTTGAGTATGTATTATAAAGGTTATAATATTTTTGGATTGTAATTTCATTTATTTAGTTCTTGTAAATTCGCCTTGGTATGCTAAGAATTACTATGCAATTGGATTGCAAGAAGATCAAGGAGGTCAAGAGCATTTGTGAGACTAGTGGGAGGAATTCAAGATCAAGTGTTGATTATGTACTCCTTCAGCAACTTTTGTAATATGAACGAATGAAATGCACCTAGGAATGCCCTGATTCAATTCTTGGTGGCTCAGAATTGAATCCCTTAGAAAGTCTATAATTATACCATATTTATTATCCATGAATGCATGAGATGTATGGGAATGTATGCAAGTATATGATATATGCATGCTAATTAGATAATGTGCAAAGTGAGACCTTAATAGTAATTAGGACGACCACAAAATCTTCCAAACAAATGATTAAGTTGGAAATAGTATAATTAAAGTAATTATAACATGGTCCCTCCATTGAAGCAATTATTTTAAGAAATTTTACATACTTGCATAAGATGCAATTTGCAACATCCTCCCTATAAATAATTTGTACGTTCTATTGCTCCGGTGACCTAATGTCTGTCCAAAAAAGTCAGGATGTTTAGAACTACACTTCGGTGATAGTGAATAGACATATAATGATGAAATAAATAAAAAGAAAATATAAGAAAAATTAAAGAAAAATAAAAGAGAGAAAATGAAATTAAGTTAAACGAGCCGGCACTATAGCGATGGGTGACCGCACCGGAAAGTTACGTTGAAGGCAATTGCCGACTCTAGGACTGCGAGGAACCCACTTTATATATTGTTTTAGTGAACTCGTTTTGTTCGTCTCATTCTCAGATATTTTTGTGCTGGTTCTTGTGAGTTATTTATCTTGTTTTAGGTTGATTAGTTCATTAAAGAGCTGAAAAAGGTGAAAAAGAATGGGAAAAGGCTAGAGTGGTGAGCACAAAAGAGGGTAAAAGACTGAAATTTGTGTGAAACACAAGGGGAGTGATATCTTCAAGTGTAAAAATGTGAGGGAGTGCGAGAGGATATTTTTACATTTTCTTATAGGTTTTACAATTATGTTTCAAGGGAGTAGTAGGGAAGATAGAAGTAGGAGAAGGTATGGAAAGGAGAGGTGTAATGAGATGTTGGCTAACTTGGTGAGAGAGAGAACTAATGAAGGAAGAGGGAATAGGAGAGTACATAAAAGAGAAGAAAGAAGAGTTGAGGATGGATGGAAAAATGAGTAATATGATGAAGACTATGACATTGAGGAAGGTATAATATCAATAGTTAATGAGAGGGGCTTTAAACCTAGAGATGGAGTTAAAAAGACAAGAAATGAAAGAAAAGATAGAGTTGATAGAGTGGATAAGAATCTGTTGCTAAGGGAAAGAAGGGATTGTAATGGAAGGGATAAATGGGAAGGTTAAAAGCTGAAAGGGGACAATAATTTTCACACTAAATGCCTCATACAAGAAAAGGCTTGTAGTATGATAATAAATAGAGTAAGTAGATACAATATTGTGAGAACTTTATTGGTTGAAAAATTAGAGTTACCTACTTTGAAGCACCCAAGGCCATATAAGTTACCATGGTTTAATGAGTGTGGAAAAGTCAGGATTACAAAACAAGTGTTAGTTTCATTTTCTAATGGGAGGTATAAGGATGAGATTCTTTGTGATGTTATTCCTATACAAACTTCTCATTTGTGGCTTGGTCATACTTAACAATTAGATAGGAAAGTCACTCATGATAAATATAAGAATAGGTATTCTTTTGAATGGGATGGTAGAAAGATTACTTTGGCACCATTATCTCCTGTGAAAATATATGAGGATCAAATGAGAATTAAAAGAGTAATTGAAAAGGAAGGTGAAAATAGAAAGAAAAATGAAAGAGTGGTCGAACATGAGTGTAAAAGGAAAATTATATAAAGAAAGGAGAAAAATGAGATTTAAGAAAAGAAAATGAGTGAATTTGCAAAAGGAGAGTGTTCAGGGAAAAATGAGAGCCAAGAGAGAAAAAGTGAAAACAACAATGTTGAAATTGAGATAAATGAGAAAAAAAAGAAGAAAAGCAAGAGGAAAATGTTAAAAAGAAAGAACATCAGAGTCAAAAGAGAAAGAGATGAAAATAAAGTTTCTAAAATTAAAAGAATTGAAAAGAGTGAAGAAAAACTAGTGAAAGAGCTTGAAAAGAAAGAAAATGAGAGATAAGTGGGAAGAAGTAAGGAGAAAGTGAAAAGCGTTCTTTATGACAAAAATTCTAACCTTGATATTTCTTCATCTAGTGTTGTTGCTTCTATTTTACAGGAATATGAAAGTGTCTTTTCAAGTGAGGAGTTAAGTGAATTACTACCTGTTGGAAAGAAGAAATTAGTGACTAATGTCATTCAAGATAATCAAGATTTTAAGTTGAAACATCATCTAATAGAGGGAGTACTCTTCTTCCTATTCTTGAAGCTATAATATTAGGATTTGAGTATGTGGAACATATTTATGCAAATGATAATGATTGTGTTGAACTGTTTGTTGAGTTTAAGAAAAGTGCATCTCAGGAGAATTATATTCATAATAGATTCTTGAGTAAAGAAAATATAATTTTTATGTCTAAATGTCCCATGCATGATTTATTTATGCATTTTGATGACAAAGTGAAAGATAGTGCAAATATGCATGAACACTTGAAAATTTTGAATTGTGTGATGAATGTGATTAAGAAGAATAGGTATTCTAGTTATTTGTAGACAAAAGATAGATGTTGTGTATCTAAGTGTCCTATGTATGAAATGTGTGAACAAGGATTACATAATTGCGATTTAATTGACCATGTTGACTATGCTAAATTTATGGAGCTTATGAAAGAATAATTCATTTTGTATGCATCATTTGATAAGTAATATTATGATGTTGCTTTTACAATTGGATATCATTTCTTTATTGATTGTGATGTTAATTTTAATATTTGTAATCCTTTCCTTTATTATCATGAAGGTGTAAATTCGAGGACGAATTTCTTTGAAGAAGAGGGTATGATGTGATCATGAGAGCACCAAGTTTCAAAGATTTTTTTTCAAGGGTTCCTTAAAGCACATGTTAGCAAGAGACATGAGATTGACAAACTTGACATGCTCAAAGAGCTCAAATGGGTCATCTTAGTTCAAGTGTGCAAGGTTAGAATTCACAAGTTTGGCATGCTCAAGGAGCTTAAATGGGTCATTTTAGTGCAAGTGTGCATGGATGGAGTTGGTGGTGTTCAACGCTAATAATTTCTTCAACAAATGATAATAAAGAGCCAAAATATCTTCATTTTCCAAAGAGGATAGAACATCTCATGGCTAAACATGAGATTCTCATCATCAGCCATGAGTTAGAGCCAAGAATGTCCTTATTAGCAAAAGGAACAAAATATCTCACTCTCGGCCATGAGAAGCTCACATTCAGCCATGGAAAGAGGTCTTAGGAGGCAAATGGCCAACCATGGGAAGTCTCTTAGGGAGCATGGCTTCTTATGAGATGTATTTGCAAGGGTTTTGGAGGCCATGAGGCTCATGGCCAGCCATGGGAACTCCTTTGGGGCACATGGCTTTTTGTGAGATACATTTGGAAGGGTTTTGGAGGCCATGAGGTGTGGGAAGTCCCTTAGGCTCATGGCCAGCCATGAGACAAACTAAAGAGGCATATGAGGTGCATGGGAGTGCGTGGGATGAGTGTTAAATGCACCGATGTGCATGAGAAGTGTTTAGGTGCACCACAAGCCATGGGAAGCTCACCAAAGGCCATGAGATTTGTTATTTGGTTATTTCTAGTGCTACTATGTATATGACTTTTAATGCTCTGAAGGTTTTAGGTCATTTTGGCTGTGACACTCCTTACCCATCTATAGTATAGCCGAACAAGATATGCCACGCAGTGTACTGAAACACCCTATTTTAATTCAATCATTTTTATTCTTCTTAATTTATTTTTTTCATAGTTATGAAGTACAATTTGTGAAATATAATTCATTTAAGTCATTTATTGAAATTATAATTTATTTGAGGTTCTGTAAATTTTATAGAAAATCCGACAGAGTACCGGCTAAAAATACAGAAAACAGTTCTTCGAAACCTGTGAAAAATACTTTCAAAATTTTCAATCAATCCCAAACTCCATTTCATCAACAAAATCTCAATATACTCCCATTTCTCATTCATTCATTTCATATGATATTCATATAAAAGTCACAAATAAATATTCACTTTTTCATTTATAAACACAATTTCCATTATTTACATCAATACCAAAATACATTACATAAGTCTTAATTATACATGAGAAATAAAAGTTAATTACAAAATACCAAAATAAAATCTAGTGTCCTACCAATGCACTGATAACAGTGAGGTGACACGGATACTATGCAGAGCTACAAAAGGTCTCACCCAGTCTGTGGTCTACTGGGCTCTCGGTCGGTCTCTCCAGAACCTACGCGTGGCAAAAAGTAATGCGCTAAGCAATAATACTTAGTGGTGCCAATAATAGGATAAAAAGAAATATCAGAAAATAAATATGCAGTGCATGTTCTGATATCTTATGCAGACAATTTTTCGATCATTATTGGAAATCTTATTTATTTTGTACTTGTTATATTCATAATTTCATTAAATTTATCCACTTTCATTTTTCTGGTTGCCCAAGTAACCTACACTGGATGAATGGACTGGATAAACGGGTAAACTGGCACTGGGTCTCAAGTACCTCGGGCCGTCACACCATCGATTATATATGTATCTCTTGGTGTGCAACGGAACAGCTAATAAGCTGTAATAACATTAGGCGCAAAGCCAAGTATCAATATAATAACAGAATGGCTAAAAGCCATGAAATCACAGAATGGCATAATGCAATGTGCAGTACTGCTAACTGAACCCTATTGGCATGCCAACCTATCCAAACCAATCTTGCTAGGTGTACTAGGGCATGTTACATTTTTAAACTTTACAATTCTTGAAATTTAAGTTTAGGTGTTACTATTCATTTCATTGGTCAACTAAAATGTTGACTTTTGCATAGACAATAGGCACATTGGTTCTAATACTCCTAACATACCACATTTTACATTCTAAAGTTGTTGGTATTGGTTGCCAATATCATTTCTAAACTTAGTGTTAGTTGTTCAAAATTTTCAGATTTCAAGCCTTGTGTTTACTATTTCATTTGTCATTTTTACAGTAGAAATTTGGCAAAGTTTTCTTCAGGAAAGTTGTTCCTTATTTTGTCTAGTTACATTTCCTTTTTTGAATCAGTCTATTTGAAGTTTTGTAGCTCATGTTATGGCCAAAACACCATAACTGGCCGGATTGGACAGAATCCAAAATTCTGGGCAAAACTGGTTCTGCTAGATTTGGTAACCTAAGTTTGGTTAGCAATTTGACTAGGTTATGGTCAGAATTGGATTTGTGTTCTTCATGAAAGTTGTAGGTCTATGTCTCAGCTTTCTGCTGGTAAAATTTCAGGTCAATTGGACCTTTCTACGCTGAGTTATGACCAAATGAATAAACACTGTTCATTTGGTCATTTTGGCCAGGCATAATGTAAGTCACTCGGATTAGGGCAATTTTTAGGTCAACTTAGTTTGGTTTTCTGGGCAAGGTTTCTATACCAAAGTTGTGCCATTATGTGTCTAGTTTCATGTCCAATTAGCCTTGTACTAATTGAACCTCTACAATTCCATTTATAACTGCCCAAACCTGCTAGACTCATGCTCAGTCCTGTAGGTCAGCCAAGGTAGCTCACCCATACACAAATGCCAAGCCTCAACTCACTTCATTTCCTCAACATACACATTCAAATGGTCACTAATTGACCATTACAAGGTTAATGAACCATCACATGAGCAAACCCTAGAATTGTTCAAGTGTCCAATTTTTTTCATTTTATACATGCACAATTCTTGCATTTTACTTACTTAATTATGTTCAATACCCCATCTACTACCAAAGGCTGCTCATAACCATTTTTCTACCAAGCAAAATCATCAAACCCTAGCTAACTCTAGCTGCCAAAAATTGTAAGTTGCACACACACACATGTTTGCTTTATTTCCTTATATTTCCTACACAATTCATGCCATTGAACATGAATTAAAGCAAAAGGAGTAAGAGTTGGACACTAACCACAAGTGAGCAGAATTTTCTCCCTTCATAACTTCAGTTTCTTGGCTTTTCTTAGCAGCCAATCACCTTCCCAAGAGGTAAGGACAATTTTTAATGAAGAGAACTTAGGGTTTAGTGGTGAGAATTCAAGGTTTGGAAGAGAGAAAATGAAAGGAATTTTATGGAGGGAGAGATGGGTCACGGCTGGAAATGGGAAGAAGAAAGAATCTGTTTTTTCTTTTCATTTTCTGCCCATTTTATTCATTTTAAATGGGTTAAGAACATGTGTCATAATGTGATTGGTCATTGGGGTTTTAATGACATCATAATGATGTCAAAATTCCCATTAAATCCATTTTCTTTCCTTTTTCTTTTCTACTCATTTTCAATTTAATTTTTAACAATATCTATTCATATTTTATGTCATAATAATTATTTACTTAACTGGACAAGTCGGTCAAAAATCATCTCTGAAGACATAATAACCAAAATGCCTTCCGTTTGGCTTATTGAGCCAAA
Source organism: Hevea brasiliensis (assembly GCF_030052815.1). Lineage (NCBI taxonomy): Eukaryota > Viridiplantae > Streptophyta > Magnoliopsida > Malpighiales > Euphorbiaceae > Hevea > Hevea brasiliensis. The sequence goes on from NC_079496.1 coordinate 35,213,084, forward strand.
ATCGTCTGTACAGATTGAAAAATTTTTCTAAGTATTTTCTTGGCATTCTAATGTCATAGAAACCTCAATGACCCTTCTCTGGAATCCCAAAATTTATTTTATGAATTTTCCCTCGGGTTTAAGGCTCCTAGTTGCGAGAACTGTAACTTCCCACTAGGTTACCCATCGCTAGAGCACCGGCTCATTTAACTTGGTTGTATTTTATTTCTAAAATTTTTTTTAAATTTTTCTTATGAATATTTGAGTTAATTATGGTTCCTCACTTTAGTTTAAATATTTTTTCAGACGTTCTAGCTGTCCGGACCCACACTGGTCATCGAAACAGTAGAATGTACAGAGTTGCTACAGGGAGGGTGTTACATTGGCTTTGTATTAAGAGACACATATAAATAGCTTATTTTAGAGCTGTAAAAATAACTTTAAGATATTAATCAATTATTTATTGAGAGAGTTTTCTCCTCTATAGTTCTTCATTGAACATCTCTTCTTGACAAGTCTAATTAACTTACAAGAATTAATACCTTTTATATTCATGATTTTCTACCACATGTTGGCATTGGATTTTAAATTCTTTGTCTTTCTATTTAAACTATTCACTTAGTTCTCTACCACAAGGTTGGTTTTGGGTTAAGTAATTTCAAGTAGGAGAATCGATTGTGAGAATTGAGGAATTGATTCAAATATTTTGAGCATTCCTTGGCAAGTCCATTGGGATTCTCATCAGCTTTTTATTCAAAATTACAATTAATTAGTCAATGTAAGTTTAGAGTTTTTAAGAGTAAAAATTAGAAGAGAATTTAAATAAATAAATAAAAGATAGAGTTTTCATTAAAAAAAATAGAATATAAATCTGAACTACAAAATTTGATATGACTATAATTTTGCATAAAAAATTTAAGATAAATCACTTATACAAAATATAATAATAATTATGTTAATTTGAAAGACTTGATCATTTTGATAAAAAATTTAAGGACTATTTGGTAAGAATCATGCTCCACTCGATGGTAATCTATCACTGTATAACTCAACAGTCTTTCTAATTGTCCGATTTGAAAAATATCAAATTTTTATATATTTAAAAAAAAAATTATATTTTCTATTATTGCACTCCTACCTAAATAATAAAGTAAAACACTTAATAATTTCATAAAAATAACAAACAAAAAGAAAACTCAAATCTATAATTATATTTTTTGCAATAAAAAAAATAATAAATCCTCTCAGAGGAAGCAAATTTTCTCCTCTCCTCCCCTTTTCTATTAAGCAAGCTCTTTATATATATATGCTTCAGATTCCTCCATTCAATTAGTATCATCATGTGACATCAGCTTCGCATCTCCATGTGGCATGATTGCCATAATTCCCTCGAACTGATTAACTTCTTTGTCAATACTCTCGAGCTGCTTGTTTCCAGAACTTCCTCTATTTCCCAGTTCCAGCTTAGTTGCATTCAATTTATTCCTTCTATAGTAGACTTGATTTGTTTTGGGCCTGGAGCCATTATTACTGGACTGCTATCACTGTTATCACATTGTTGACACATCTTTGCCTGCTCTAGAGCTTGCTAGAGAAAATATTGTTCTTAACCACCTGAACTCCTGAAGAACTAGTATCATTTTTGAGAGAAGAAGCAACTGAGTTTATCAAGGGTGCCCTTACCAGAAATTAATCATGGATATAGTTATTATTGATCCTCCTAAATTAGCACCAAGAAAGACCATCATGGTTATTAAATAATTACCATAATTTAATATAATCGCCATAATTTAATGTCCTTGGCTATGATTTCATGTTAATGATGTAATGTACCCGTCTCCTCCCTACTCTCTTTTATGATGATCAGGGTGCCGCATCCATGGCAGGAAGGAAAATCACAGTTCTGCAGGAGGCCACTGCAGCTTCGAATCATCCTAGATGTATAAATTTATAAAAATTCAATTTAATTGATTTTTTTTATTAATTAGTGAAAATATTTAATTCTTTTAATTTCAAAAAAGAATTTATTTTAAAAGAAACAAAAATCAGCCTAAAAGTTATATTACATGAGAATTCAATTGATTCATTTTTTTGTTTCATATGATTCATAGAGCATTATAAGTCTCATAATATGCATTTTTGTACACAAACAATAAACAATTCATATACCTACACTAATTGAATATCATGCATTGCCAGAAGTAATAACACCCAATTCTATTACTGAAGTACACATAAAATTTACCAGCACCTTACACGTTTAAAAAATTAGTTTCAAACAGGAATGAACTCCTTTCAAGCTAAGATTATATTTTAAACATTGAATACACAAAACTACAACCATGTGTGCGATTCCAAACGCATTTTTCAGCGACCTCCCGGAGTCCTGTTCCATGATAAATAAGAGGGATCTCCCAGCCGCCTGATATGAAAGCAAAAAAAAATATAAGTCAGAAAATATCAATAGATATGTTCTAGGAGGTTCTAGGAATATGCCATTATCTCACAAATGACTTCAAACTAGGACAGGTTTAATCATAACTAGCCTAAGAAAAAAAATTACATGTTCACAGGCTTACGCCCGTCCAAACCAGAGTGGAGCTAGAAAATATTTTTTGAGGGGCCATCACAATGAAATAGCTACATGCTTGAGTGTGGTCAATTGATTTACTCAACTTAATAAAAACATTATAAACATATATAAAATATTTTTAATAATTTTCAATATATAATAAAATAAATATAAAATGGAACCAATTTTATATTTAGAATTAATATATGTAAAAAGTGTTCAAGTAACTATATAATTTATTTTTCAAAAATGATTATATAAAAAAATTTATATATTTTTTTAATAATTTAAATGAAAGTTTGAGATATACATAAAAGTATTTTATGTTTAAATTCTATTAGGCAGCACAAATAAGAAGAAAAACACTCTTAATACAATCATCATTTAATATTTTAATGTATTAAAATAATTATAAAATGTCTTGTTTATATATATTTATATATTTATTTATATATATATATATACTCACACACTTAAAATTGACAAATTAAATAAATGACTCCACTTAATAAAAGTTTTAGATATAAAATTAATTTAAAATAATTAACTACACTTATTATTTACGTATTTTGAAGGAATCAATGTTATATATACAAAATGTAACATAATATAGTATAGATATAAAAAAAAATTTTTGAGAGTGCCAATATTATAAAAATTTATTGAATGTATTATAAAAATAAAAAAAAAGAATTCAAATATTTCACATTATTTTCATTATAATAAAATTATAAAAATTATTGGAGGAGCCAATAATTAAAATAAGATAAAATTTTTTACCCCAACCACACCACCCAACCCCCCCCCCCCCCCCCCAAAAAAAAAAAAAAAAAAAAACACAAAAGTCTCCTCTTTTTTCTCTCCTTCTCTTCCCTCTGCCCCTGGCTCCAAACTGCATGACCTATCCCATAAAAAAAGTCAGGCTCCGACAAAGGGTCCCTAGCCCATTAATGTCCAAAACTGATCTAGACTTGAATACAAATTGTTCTAAGCTTGGGATGTTTTCTTGAGGCCTAATTTGATAGAAAACTATGTCATATATCTTTTGCACTTTGACAAGCCTGGTTAATAAACTAAATTCAACCTTCCAGGCTGGGCCAGACTCAGGCCTAGATAAGAAAATTCTATGCCAAACTGGGTCCGGCTGCCCGGAAAGTAAGCAGACCACATAAAACCAGTTGAAGCTAATTTATAGGCGTGTGCTCATGCACGCACAAGCCTGTCGGTGATTTGACATTGGAGTGTTACCATTCCTTTCTTCCAAGTGCATGTGATAACTTCTTGACAAACTTTCTAACTCAGCTATAAGTGCACATAATCCCAGTAAAGTAGCTAGTTCACAAAGCTGTCCTAAACCAGGTACGTTTACAGAAAACAGCTTACAATCCAAATCCAGTTTGGACAGCATGCCATAAAATAATCTGGAAGCAAAAACATGGTTCAGATTTCAACTCAAGCAAAAACACAGTTGATACATGCATAATTGCCCCTATATAGGTAGGTAACACCAAAGTAATGTCTGGGAATAAATTATACAACTCCCACCATATGCCAAAATGCAATTAATTGCCCCTATATAGGTAGGTAACACCAAAGTAATGTCTGGGAATAAATTATACAACTCCCACCATATGCCAAAATGCAATTATTTGGGAATTGTAGAACTGGCATAGATTCATCTGTTAGTCAACAGGCAACCATACCAGTATCTTTTTGCTAATTCCCCCAACAAATTTGGACTTGAATTGCAGTTTTAGGAAAATCCCAAGATCCCAAGATAAAATTAAACTATTATATTTTCCCATACATGAAGACACGTGCAAGAATCATCACCATAAAATGGGAAATCTCAGATGGGAGGCCTCACTCTTTTTCAAGATTCTTCAACTTAAAAATAAGTTTTTAGACGTGAATGAGAATGTTACCTAGGCTTGACGAGATACACAACAGTGAAGCACATTGCCAAGAAGAAGCAGAGTCCACCAACAATGAGATAAGCAATGCCAAGAAAGTCATTTTTTCCACCAAGCCAGCTAGTAGTAGAAAGCACTAGCTTTTTCTTGCCGTTGAAGCTGTACGTATTATAGTTGTTCTCCAGTGTTACAAGTATCTCATCATTGGGGAGTAGATCCTGCTCTATCTTACCATACAACTTTCTAAAAGTTGGCAGAGCTGCAGTTCGCATCCAAACAATGAGGTCCTCCTGATCACTTAACTGTTATGCAAAACCATATTCAACCAGGTCAGCCAAATGCAAGTTGCTGGAATCAACTTCAATCAAGAATATGGCCATGCAAAAGCTTAAGAAGGGCTAGGGCTTATAGCCTTATAATCTCATAAAGAAAAATTTTAGGCCTAAAGGAAATTTTCGGAGTACATTTGAAAAAAGCAATAAGAAGTACAGGTAATTAGATTTATACTTCCTGTGTTAACGGTGTTACAACATGCCTCTTGTATTTAAAATATAACATATACACATCACAGAAATTTCAACCTCATTAGTAGACTATTAATGACATTAATAATGCTTATAAAACTGTTTTTACCCAAAATTTATATAGCAACAATTGAGATCTCCCACTCAACTCAACTTCAAATTAAATGAGAAGCATATCAGAATGTCTTGGTTTGGATCTGTTTTTGGCGGCCTGAGGGAAATTTAAAAAAATAAAAAAAAAAAAAAAAAGAAGTTTATAAGTTGGACAATTGGACTTTTGTTCAGCCATTGAGAAAACAGGATTCTATTTGCACTCCTCGTAAAGATTAGTTGGCAGTTTTACTTTAACAGAGAACAGACATATGAGCTTCCACTATGATGTCAACTTTCAAATCTTTGCCATTCTAGCTTCATGTTAACAGATAGGGGCACGCCAAAACAATTCATGAAGTCTCTAAGAACAAAATTCAAGTTTTCAAAATGGAGTGACAAAATTTTTTTATCCACATTGAACTATCGTAGGGTGTTTATAATTTTTTTCATGTAAAAATGTAAGACCAGATAATCCCAGAAATGATTTTATTTTTTTGCACACACTGCATATAAATCCTCAGTTTTTAGTTTGACAAATCCAGTCTTCAGAAAGTTATATACTGCATTAATCTGTTCAAGTGAGCAGTAGTCAAAGACTTACCGGTATTGATGTATTGAGAATTGCACCGCCTTTGAGACTTCCATTCTGAAAGTTCTTAGGAAAGACATCTTTGCCAAATTTGTGGTCCCTATCACTCTTCCATGAGATGCCCTTCTTATTCACCTGCAACTGCTGGTTGTTGTGGGAGAAACTGTAGGTATCATTAAACAAACTCCAAGCTATAAGACCACATGGTACAATTGCCGTCCCATTGATAACGTCTTCAGGCTCACAACTGCTGGTTTCATTCTCACCACTTCGACTCCTCAATTGTTCGTCACTCCGGCTCTTCACGTACCTGAATTATGGAATTATCAATACAGTGATATCAAATAATGACTAGCTGATTGCAGATGATTTCAATTAAATGTTTTTACACATTCAACCAACAACCTCCACTTTCTACGAATCAAATCAGAAAAAGTCAAACAGTGGTATATCAAAAAATATTAAACAGTTATAAATATTTATCATTAAAATATTCAATAAATTACTTAGAAAACAAGAGATAATGAAAATTTGCATCAGGAAATATATTTACCAAAAGTATTACAAACTTCAGCCATAGCAAACAGCAATCAAGGATTTAAACGGAATTAATTCCCTCACACCAACAAATTTCATTATGACATAAAATCCTAGGTGGTAGCATTCTTTATTTTTAAAATTCAAAAACAACCAGTAAACGTCCTGCACCCAATGTAATCTATAGGATCACTAACATCCAAGTCCTACCTACTTTTCTGCACTTGATTATCCTAAATGCTCATGATCACAATAAGATTGTAATGAATAATTACCTCCATTGTTCTGTTAACTCTTACATGGTTTTCTAAATCCTTAAAAGATGATGGAAGATATGGCAATGGTCAAAGACATACCTGCGATGATTCTGGTAAAAGTTGTCAAGCTGATAATACACATAAATAGGTTGCTTCATACGCTTAGTCACCTGACAGAAGCAAAAAAGAAAATCATTTTATCAATTCAATAACGACATCATGCTTGTCAATATCTATGTTTTGCTTGTTCATTTCATATATGAGATCACCTAGTACCATAATTCATGGTAAAGAACAAATTACAACTCCAGTAACATCAGTGCCACTGAATATTATTTACAACACAGAAAACAACAACAATTATCAACAGTGATCATAAAAAATAATACAATTATGCAGAGAACACTTACTCTCAATGTTCTGTTGCACGTTTTATCTGCAGAACTTTGAATATATCCAACCTTATCACTTCTATTTTGGGCAGGAATGCATGCAGTCTCGTAGCGGTCAACAATTTCAACAACCTGATTAAATAGTAAATCCACAATCAAAAACACAAAAAAATAAAAAATAAAAAATAAAAAATAAAAACTGCAACAGAAATGCATGACAGCATCAGCATGAATAAGGACACAAGCTTACATCTCGGGAAGCGAACAAGGAAGCAATTCCAATAGGAACAAAAATAATGCTAACAAGCATAAATGCCGAAATCACCTGCACAGAGGTATTCAAAGTTCATTACTTCCCATCATGCCAATTGCGTAACAAAATTAATCTAGAATACAAAATAAATTATAGAAGATTACCCATCGTGGCGTGAGAATTGGTTTACAAGCCGGAAGTTCTTGCTGGGTAAACCTTGAATCTGAAAGAAGAGAAAATAACATTAACTGCTTAAAAATTGAAAAAAAAAATCAGAGGATTTGTGAACAAATTGCTCCAGGAGTAATTAAAAAGATAAAACTGTTCAACAATTTCTATTCCCTTCTCTTTTAATGTCAATACCATCATTAAGGTATAATTACCTGCACATCTTAATAAAGGAACATAGTTTGCTCATAATTTTCCCTAGGGAACATAAAGAGGGCATCCCTGCGCACAAGGCTCCTCGCTATGCAAGGCTGGGAGAAGGTTGTCTATTGTAACATATTCTAAAAAATTCCCCACATCCAATTTAGGGATTGATTTAGCTTTGGAAAAATATGTGATCTAGATAATTTGCTTATCAATATGCCTACTATTCGAATCATTCTGTTTTCAATTTTTTACTTAGATTGGAGAGTATGATGGCATGAATAGAGAAAGTATTTTGCTGCTGAATTCATAATTATTTTGTACTCTAGCAAACATGATCCAAGTTGTTATTAACAAAGTTCAACTACCAAAATTACCTTATTTAAGCAGTATTCATAGGATATCTAGTTGAAGTATCTAAACTGAAAAGAGGTTCAACAACATAACTAAGTAATTGTATTTTATCTCATAACAAGCAAAGAATAGTAACAAAGCAAAATAACAAAAATCCAAATACATAAAACTCAATTTAAAAGAAAATCGCAAGAAAAGGGAGATTAAGAAAGAGAAAATTACATTTGGGTCGCTTTGAATTTCTCCTGGGAGCAGCAGAATCAGCCGACCCATTGGCTCCTGCACTAGACGACGCCGTGTTATTACTCATCGGATGAACAAACGGAGTTCCGTTGGCTAAACAGCGACAGGAAAAACAAAGAAATAGACAGAGATAGCGGAGATCACTAAGAGAAAGAACAAGAAGAAGAATTTTGGGAGAGTTTGAAGACAGAAAGAGAGGAAATAAAATTATATTAAGAGAAGGAGATGAATTTGTTGGTTTGACTTTGCCGAGAGAGAGAGAGAGAGAGAGTCAGGACTGCAAGCGCGTTGGTGTTCTTTCTAGAAAAGCAAAGACTGAGAATTTTCAATTCTCGCGGAGATAGAAAAGCAAGGAAGGATAGACTAATCAGCGGTCAAAACTAGAATGCTCTTTTATAGTATTTGTAATTGGAATATGCCAAACGCGACTTGACGATTCCTCAATTCGACTTCGACTAGTACTCGGTATTTTCATTTATTTTATTTTTTATTTTTTATTTTTTTATTCTAACTCACCTATAAAAACTAATGTGTCAAGTATGGTAATTATTATAATTAGTTTATTTTAACGCATCGTATATTTCACCATTAGATTAGATTTTTATTGATTAAGTGGAGGTTATTTTATAAAAAATAAAGTATATATATATATATATATATATATATATATATATTCTTTTTAATCATTTACAATATTTAAATAATAATAATGATAATAATAATAATAATTTCAACAAAGATTAAGTCTAACCAACAAGTAATTATTAAAAATGAATTATCTCATATAAAAATTATATTAAAATATAATTTCCATGTATTTAATAATATTATTAAAATAAATCTAATTTTAAATCCTATAATAATTCTTATTTTAATTACTCTTCTTTCATCTTGAATTCTGATAATATTATACAAAGTAAATGGCAATTTTCCAAATAGTTGAATTGGCAGTAAAACAAAGAAATCCACCTTTAATTGGCAGTAAAAAAAAAAAACTACCTTTAATTGATAGGTTTTTTACTTTCAAATCCTATTATACTTCATATTTTAAAATTAATTAATTTAATAAATATAATTTATTTATTTATGTTATAAATAATTATAATTTACAATCTTAATTTGTAAGTCATTTAAATTTATTTAATCTGTTCAATCAAAACTGAATTTTTCAAGTTCAAGATTTATTGAATTTAAATCAATTTGAAAAAAAAAATAATGCCCAAAAATCTCAAAATTAAAAAATATATATTCAATTTATTTATAATATAACAAATTCTAAATTAAAAAAAAATGATGAAATTATAATATGTTAAAAAGTGGGCTTATGCACACATAAATAAATAAATAATCCTAAATATGATTTTGATGAAATTTCTTTTGGGTGCATATGAAATTTTGTAATTTTGTTGAATCTTTCTAAATTTGGACTTCAATTGTTGTCTGTCATCAACTGTAACCGAAGGATTAGTTATATTATTGTGTTTAAAGACATGGAAAATAATTAGTGCAAATTAAGTTATAATTATTAAGTCATCATATAAAAATTAAAAAAAAAATTATATATTTATCCGCAAATTTATTTCGTTAACAAATGTGGAAACAATGTAACAGAATAAAACAACACGATTCCACAAAAATTAAGCCAAACTTATCACAATTATATTTTATTTTATTTTATTTTAATTTTTAAATAAAAATATTTTCATTATATATATATATATAATATTTAATTCAATAAAAAATTACTATATTAAATTTTAATTTCATTCAATTATAACTATTTTATTTGTTATAAATTTATAATCTTTTGATTAAAGAATAAACTTTAACTAAATATTAAAATTTTAATAATTAAAATTTTTAATCAAATTCAAGTAGAATAACCACTTTATTAGTTATAAATTTATAGTTTTTTGAAAAGATTATAATTGATAAAAATATGGTTTTTCCCAAACTTAAAATTTATTTTTATATTTAAACAATTTTTCATTTTTTTTTATTTTCATTAAAAATAAAAATAAATTAGTTTTTATATTTTAAAATTTTTTTATAACAATTTAAAAAATAATTTTTATTGAAAATATTAATAAAATTATTAAAATTAGATTTGAATTTTGACTAATTTAGGTAAATAGAATAAAACTAATATTAATTTTGCCATCTTGATAAAATTAGTTAAATTAAAATTTCAGATAAAATTTTAAAAAAATGCTTAAATTTTTTTATTAATTATTTCTATTTTCAATTAAATTTGTTTGGGTCAGTAAAATATTTTAATTTATAAATTTATTAAAATTAAATAAAATTCATAAACTACTCACACACAGTAAATTTTACAATCAAGTATAAAATAAAAAAGAAAAGATATGAGAAGAAATAGAATGAAAGAACTTAAATAAAGAATTGCAGTCTTAGATTTTTTGAATTTCAATTGAAACTTTCTTCTGAAAACCTTGCAAATCTATTTTCCTTTCACCTTTCTTAAAAGTGATGTGCTCTCTTGAATGTAAAATGGTTGATCCCTTATGAAACCTTAATTTCTTGTATTTATATCTGTCAAAAAACCCTTGTTTCAGAGTTTTTAAGGCCTTAAAAAACTTTCAGGAATAGTTGGGAGTCATGGGGGTTGAGTTTGATTTTCTGTCAATGACAGCAACACGAGGCATATAATCTTTTTAGTTTGCATTGCCATACCCTGCGTAACCCTCTAAAGCTCGAATTTTGGGTGTTTTGACAACTTTCAACTTGGCACGGGCCGTGTAGTTTTATTTTCCTAGAAACACGGCTAGTGTTATAGATAACATGGGTCGTGTTATCTTCTTTAAGAATCAGATAAATTTTTTAGCATGAATAAGAGAATAAATACAATAAAGTTATATAAGGGAATTATAAAATTAAATTATGATAATATACTTTGTCAAACTAATTTATAAGCGTTCAATTTATAAGCACTAAAATGAAAAATCTCATCCCCCACAACCTTTTTTTTTTTTCTTGTTACAACAACAACTTATAAACTCTAAAAATGTCTTAAAATGAACAAATTAGCTTAAAATTATAACTTATAAGCTGGTGTGATCAGCTTATAAATCAAGACAAACAGCTTCTAAAATATCTCCTAGATTTGTCCCAAAATACTTGCTTTAAAATTAACAATTTTAGTCTTATATTATTAATAATGAAGAAATATTACTAAAAATTTTAAGATATCAAAGTGTTATATCTAAGATCAATGCACTATTGAATTTTAAAGTCCTTATAACCTAAAAGTATCCTGAATTTTTTTAAAAAAATTATTATATTCTTTTAATTTTATTAACTTTAGCATAATCCTTGGCTTAAGGATGACCAGTCTTTCTATGTTAGAACCCCTGAATGGAAATAAATTGTTGCAGGTGTGTGAGCTGATTGACAGTGAAAGGAGATGTTGGGATTTAGAAAAATTGCAGCAGACGTTTACTAAAGAGGATGTGAATCGCCTTTTACAAATTACCCAACGTACGAGAAGTATAGCTGATGGACAGTGAAATTAGGATATAAGCTCATATGGAGGATAATTATACAGGATTTTATTATGAGAAGAATGTAAATTGGGACAGGCTGTGGAAGTTACAAATTCCACCTAAAGTAAGGGATTTTTTTATGGCGTGTTGCAAGAAATGTTACTCCTTCAAAGGATAGGCTCCAACGAAAAGGGTTGGATATGGAAGACGATTGTTTATTTTGTGGTGCTCATGAGGATTCTGTTCATGTTATACTGAATTGTCCTTTGCCAAGCTCTTTGTTGGGATCTAATTGGCATCTCTGATGAGCTTTTTCATGTATCTACCCTTGCCTAATTTGTTGCCTTCGTTATTCTTGTGCAGAAGGAAGATTTAAGAAATCAATCTTGGGTTCTAGCATGGAGTATTTGGTCTGCTTGCAACTATTTTTTGTGGCATGGTAAACATCCCTCTCCTCATGATGTTGTTAGAGCTGCAAAACAAGTGCTGATGGATTGGGTGGGTGCTTGACAAGTTGCGCCTACTCTGGATAGTATGGGAGCTATTCATAGAGTGCAGGGTAGATGGTTCAAGCCTCCAAAAGTTGTCTTGAAGTGTAATGTTGATGGAAATGTGAATATTACAGAAGGTTGTGTTGGATTTGGCATGGTATTGCGGGATTCAAATAGTGGGTTTGTCAAAGCCCTGACTGGTATTGTTCAAGACTTGCGATCTGCAAGGGAGGCGGAAGCTCTTGCTGTTAGGGAGGCTTTAGCATGGTTAAAACGAAGTCAGCACTCAAGGGTTAGGTGGAAACTGTTTCACAGGAGGCTGCTTTTGCAATTCAAACTGTAGATGAAGACAGAAACTGAATTCAGGGCTATTGTTCAAGGTTGCAAACTTCTTCTGCAGCGGCTTCATGAGGTCTCTGTTAGTTGGATTCGCAGGACTTGTAATCAAGTAGCTGATTGTTTAGTTAAATTTGGTTATGTTCATGCAAATCATTATGTTAGAGTTGACCTACCAAACTCTTTTAAAGCCTTGTTGTCTACAGATATTTATTGTTAATTCATTTTTTATTTGTTTGATTAAAAAATTTTGGCAAAAAGAAAATAAAATTATAAACATAAATCTTGTGCAACTATATCAATTATGAAAATAAATTCTATGTTTTACTTATTTACAGTGTTAATAAAAATTAAATATGTTTTTTATTAGTTTCTTTAATCAAAAAAATATATTACTTTTTTTAGTAACTGATAAATAAAATATATTACTTTATATAAAGGAAAAAATCTAAGGAAATGATATTTGTTATAATTTTGATAACTAAAATTATAAAATTTTAATATTTTAATTATAATTTTAAGCCGCTGAGCACTAATTTTTAAAAATTTTAAATCAACCGTTAAATTTATTGAACACTGATTTATAATGTAAACTTCTAGGATCTATTGAGTAGGTAATTTAAAAAAAAAATATTGAGACAATTTTTTAATATTGTATTTATATATGTTAATTTTTAAATATAGAACTGAAAAATTAATTCTTTTAATTTTTAATGATTAATTAAAGCTTAAAAATTGTTTGAAGTTATTTTTTTACTTTTTTTGCAACAAAATTTCCCACTGCTGTCTAAAAGAAAATAATTATTGTTCTGTAATTAAAATTATACTATAATTTTTCATAATTAAAATTAAATAATTATTTTAAAAAATTATTTATAAAAATAGTAAAAATTTATCCAATTATTATGTAAAATAAATAACAATTTTAAATATATTTTACAATTTTTTCAATTATAAAAGATATAAATAATTTAAAATTTTTTTGAATTTAAATTTATTTTTTATAAACATAAAAGCTGAAATTTTCTTTAAAAAAAAATTACAAGCATACATTTTCTCGGAAAATTTGAAAAATTTCAGTTCGGTAGATGTCCAAGACTTTGGTAGTTGCGATAAGCCTTTGGACTCAAAGGCCATTCGAAGCCTGAGACTTTGGCGGCTGAAGTCTACGACTTTGGTAGCTGAAGTAGGTGCTGTCAGGTTTTTTCTCTCGTCTTTTCTAAGGTTTCAACATATGATTTCATAATTCCTAAGGACCTTGAATAAGATGTTTGTTGTGCATACAAATTTTTAGAACCTTATATAACTCTCTAGGATCCTGTTTTATAGGATCGAGTTTAAGATACTCGAAAGGTTAAGGATCTGAGGATAGCTACTGTTCGAGATAGAAGGTTGATAGGCTACAAGAGGTAAGTAACTCTAACCTTAATAAAATGAAAACTATTTAAATTTAATTTGTGATCATCCTCATGCATCATGTCATATTTATTTAGGATGTATGTATCTAGAACATGAATATGTTGCATAATTGTATAATTATTGTTGGTACATTTGATGGATGATGGATGACTCACTGACTTCCCCCATGTTATGACTATATTATGTTATGTATGTTATAGATCCATAAAAATCCAAGGGGATATCTTTATGATACCCCTGGTGTATGACACAGGTCATGCTTTAAGTGAAAGTTCTGAGGAGCCTCTGTATGAGTTAGGTACATTGGATATATATATATTAAGTAAAAGTCCCAAGAAGCCTTTGTATGAACCAGGCACATTGAATTTGGAGAGTCATTAGTAACAAGTCCATCATATGTGCAATATTTATGGTATAAAAACCCATTTGGATGATGCATTACCTATGTATAAAATGAATAATATAATTAGTGTTAGTTAGTTTACTCACTGAGCTTGTATAAGTTACCCCTTTCCTTTAAACTCCAGATGTAGGGTTGCAAGATTAGAAGAGTTCTTTGGAGAGAGAGCACCAAGAGTAGCTTTAGTACTCTTTTTTATATATGATGTATGAATAGATGGACATGTAAAATGTGAATGGATAGTACTGTACTGATAATTATAAAAAAAATTAGAGTTATGTAACATTTTAAGTATGAATGATTATGTTAACTCTTTTGGGACTATATGTGTTGAACCATTACACTTTAGAGCTTATGTATGTTAAGGTTCAAATTATGAATCACTTTTATGTTAAAAACATTTATGTATGGATGAAAAGACTAAAATGTAATGATTTGTTATATGCTTAAGTGTTGATAAAACAGGTGTTAAATATATGTTTATAGTTTTTAGGCTGGCTACAGGTTCCGGCAACTTTAAGCTAACTCAATTTCTAGCACCAATAATGACCCTGGCTTGGGTCGTTACAACATCTGAAAGCTATATCCCAACCTGAACCTATCAACTAAATAGCCCTAAATAAAATCTGTAGTTTCATAGTTTTGGGCTCCATATTGGGCTAGTTTAAATTGGGAGAGGGACTTTGGGCCACTATCTTTAATATTCATAAACACAGGTTATACTATATTTTTTATAAAAGCTTTTCTCTTAAAGATAATATTTTCTCCTTTATATTCATTTCTAACTTGTTATATTTAATTTTTTTTATTTATATATTTAGCTCTACTAAAACTTAACTCAAAACCTCAAAGTACTAACGATAGCTTTAATATTAATAAACTATTATATCCAAATTCTCTTTGAGTTATCTCTCTGCTACTGCTTCCACATATTTTTCCCATTTATGCAATTTATATTAAGAATAAAAAATTATTAAAAAAAATAAACTATCATAATAATTTAAATAAATTATTTGCTAAAAATTATATTTTATTTAAAAAAACTGAATTTAAATCTCTTATATTCTTAAGTTTGAGCAATATATATATACTTTACAGAAGTATATTTCACAAAATACAGCAGCCTAACTTAATATAAAGGTTTAAAAATTGCCACATGACATAATTTATTTCTTCATTTTTATAATTTTTTATATAAAAAGTTAAATCATCATAACAAACATTAATTATTTATTTAAGTGTTTTCAAATTTCAACTAGTAAAATCTTATCTCATAAAAAAAATGCTATCTAAAATTTCTTTTACTATAATTTCAAGAATTTTAAAATTATCAAGTTTGCAATTTCTTCTCATCATATTATATAGAAAAAGATTAATTTTTTTTATAAAATTGTATTAATATATTTTTAAATAATTATTCACTAGAAAATATGTCGCAAGGTATTTTGCGGTCACCTGGACGAACACTGACCGAAGTGGAAAAGAGTGAGGAGTCACCACTTTAATTTTGAGAAAAATTAAAGAAAACCATTTGTGAAAATAAATTAAAATGAAACCACTTCAAAAACAGAGATTCTAGGTTCGAGGTCCGTAAATGGGTGGGGAAGGTGTTAGGCACCCCACCTCGTCCCTCAATGAGGGTGAGCAGATTTAACCTTACGCTCTTTATAAATTAAAATCGATAGTTAGGGGGGTTAGAATGAAGATGTTAATCCCTTTGATAAAAGAGAATATTTGATTTTTCACTAATTCGGGTTACCCAGATACATAAACAAATGAGACGACCCTCAGTGAGTTGGTGTTGCGTATCAGTTTTATTTAAGGGGTTACTTTGCGTATTGTGCTATCTTAGTTTGGATTTGAGAAAATCCGGGTAAAAGCTTTTCCGATCTCTGGGGATACTCTATTTAAAGTTTGAATGAAAGGTCTCGGATAAAAACTCTCCTCTGATCTCCACATATTTATTAAAATTTTGGTTAAGAATTGGATAAGAACTCTCCTCCAATCTCTTTAAATGATTATTAAAAGTTTTGATTGAAGATCGGATAAGAACTCTCCTTCGATTTTTTTAAATATTTATTAAAACTTTTAATTGAGAATTGGATAAGAACTCTCATTCGATCTCTTTAAATGATTATTAAAAATTTTGATTGAAGATCGGATAAGAACTCTCCTCCGATCTTTTTTAAATATTTATTAAAACTTTTAATTGAGAATCGGATAACAACTCTCCTCCGATCTCTTTAATATTTATTAAAATTTTGGTTGAGAATCGGATAAGAACTCTCTTAGATCTCTTTAATTTTTATTAAAATTTAGAGTTTTGATAAAGGATCTCGGATAAGAACTCTCCTCCGATCTCCTATTTGGTTTGGATGAGGATCAGGTAAGAACTCTCCCCCGACCTCTTGAAATTTAATTACGATCGTATCGCGCAAGGACCTTAGGCTAAGGGTTCTGGCATCAGAAGACAGGAACCCAGTTAGGCTTCTTTTAACTCATTGGTACCTTATGACTAGATAGGAAACCAGACTGAATTTTTACTAATCTCCTATGTGATCGCCTTACCAATACCTTTAGTGAGCAATATTTGCTCTATTTCATTTGCTAATCGAAATTCGATTTTACTCAGACTCCTACCTTACCAGTCATCTTCTTGAGCTAGTCTAGTGGCTCGTCTTTATAATTTTCTTTGATTTATTATCAGAACTTTTATTTAAAGAAACTCTTGTGTTAAGATCACTACCAACATTTTATCAAACTACCTATCGCTACATAACTAGAACACCTACATTAGGAGATAATAAAGACCAAGAACAAATAAATAACATGGTGATGTATCAAAAGATAAACTCAAGAGAATAACCACCTACGTGGCACCTTTTAACATAAGACAAACTTTAACAAAAATTCCAAGCATAAAAAAAAAAGAAAATAAAGACAAACCTTTGGATAGAGACAGCAGTTGAGACACTCACCTGTAGGAAGTTGAACCTATTGAACTAACTATGGAGTCACGAATGTTGCGAGTTGCATGCTAATAGTCTAGGGACTAATGCTTGCCTTGAAATGAAGAATACCAAGTTAGAATGAACCGGAATGACAATGAATGAGATTGAGCTCGAAAAATAAAAGTGGATATAAAAGTGATGAAAACAAAACTGAAACTAAGAAAGGGTATCGCAGGGCAATGAACAAACTGAAAATCAAGAGTTCCAGTGTCCAACACTCCTTCAAAGAAAAATACTTTAGAAAACTGGTTTACGAAGTTTTTCTAACAAAAATAGCGAGTAGCAAAAGCTGAATCAATTTTGAGCCTTTCCACTATAATCACCACCCTTTTTTTGTCCCCCTTCAACAGTTTTCATGCAGATATTTATAGGGAACGGGTGCTCCCAATGAAGGGTCAGGATTTTCTTTGAGGGAGATGAAAGTTTAGGATTTTAAAGGACATGATCTGATGCTTGGGAATTAAGGAGAATCAAGATGAATGGCTGAGATCCTTTTCAGAATATTTGTCCTTTCTCCTTTCTAATCCAACGGTTCCAAAACTTTTTTGTCAAAGGAGATCCGAGGGTTGGGAATAAAAGGCACCAGTCTTGTCGCCTTCTCTTTGATCCAAGGGCTCCGGACTCGTCCTTACAAGTTAGATCAACGGTGGAGATCGAGATGTACAGGACTGTCATGACATGTCCTGGCACCTGTCAGTAATGCGGGCGATTCTGCAGATGAGGCGTGTGGTGGAGATTTGATCTCGTCTATAATGCTTTAACTACCTCGGCTCTGATTATGACGGTAGTTATTGAAAGTTGTCTCATCCTCTTCTTGCTTTCCGATCTCTCATCCCTTCCGATCTTTCCATTATGGCCTTTTTCCGATCTTTCATGTCGGGCCCCTCTCCCGATCTCTCCCATTTCAGCTCCTTCTCCTCCATTCGGGCTGATCCGGTCAAAGCATTTATTACTTCGATTACCGAGGCACCCGCTTCGATTTTCGCTAGTAATAAATGCTCAAACCCTTCCTATATATATGCCTTCGGTCAGAAATTTCTCCCACATTCCATTTCTTCCTACTTCCATCCCTCTCTCCTGCTGTTCTAATTTTTCGGTAACATTATGACCACGGCGACTGCTTTTGATCTTTTTCTGGCTATTTTCTCTGCTTTTCGACTGAAGATTTACGATCCCGGTGATAAAAAAATCACAATAACTGCCTTTGATGACAATGAGAGAATTGGACTAATTTACCGATTCAGATCGAGAATGTCGATCGTGTTGATCTCGAGTCGGGCGACCGATCTAATCGGCGAACCAATTTCTGGCGAGAAGACCGCTAATTTCCCTCTTATCATTGGTGACTGCCCTTTAATGTTTATTTGGCTCCTCACCACATCGGGAGTCCCAACTGCTGCTCGGTTCCGAGCGGTAACATTGACGATGACCTCTCTTATCCTCATGAGAGTCATAGTCACCCCATCTGAGCTGTACATCTATCCGGTGTCGATGGCTGGTTTCCTGCTCAAACACATCTTTTGATTCAGCCACGAGACTAGGCTTTGACATAGGTCTTTACTAGGTAGGATGTACCGCTGATCTCTAGAGATCGCCCAAATGATGTAATCTGACCTTTAATGTAACTCGATCTCTAGAGATCACCCAAATGATGTGATCTGACCTTTTAATGCAATCCGATCTCTTGAGATCGCCCAAATGATATAATCCGACCTTTTGGAAATGAAATCTTATTTTGACAATTATCGTTTTATTATTATTGCATTGGTTATTTTTCGATCTCTGATGTGTTTATTCGATCCTATTCCTAACTGAATAGCCCTTAGCCGATCTGTAATTCTAAACATCTACCTTAATCTATCGGTCTTTAACCAGGAGATCTCTCCTTATTTAATTATGGATTTTCCGGAATATTCGTGAGACGTGTCAGAAAAAGCTGGCGAATCCCATTAACCGATGCGCCTCTTGGGGCACTATGAGCATTAAATGCTCAGACTGGTATAAATAGGGGATGAGTCAGCCAGTTGCTCTCTTATGTCATTTTTAGCATCTCGCGAGCGATTCCAAAATTCTCTCATTTTTCAAGTTCTTGACACCGATCACACTCCGGTAAGGGTTTTGATCTTTCATTTAGTTTAAATTTTCTCTTTTCTTTGAAAATGAGCGGTGTTGAGGGTCAGAGAGCGGCGAGCCCCCCTTTCGTTCACGTCTCATGGTCGTTAGATGAAGTTGAGGTGGTCGGACCAAGTGAGCTATCTGATCCTCCCATGACCTCCGTTTCAGCTCGTGGTCAAGCGGGACCCTCAAGACAAACGCATCCCTCAAGGAGAGAAAACCTTCCCATGGATGAGCTGCCGTCAATCCTTCAAGAAACCAATTTGCAAACATTTAGCCAAGAATATAACCTTCAGCCCGATTCATACGAACCTATCAGGTGTCATGGCGACCTCCGAACCGATCACTTCTTTGAAGAAAATGATATGATCATGGTGTACGAAGAGTAATTAAAAGCCGGGCTACGGTTTCCCCTTGATGACTTCTTCAAGGAAGTTTTGAAATTCCACCAAGTATGTATAGCCCAAGTACATTGAGCGATGGCGGATCTGGTAGCATTCGGAGGCCTCTGCGAGCTAAGGGACTCGATCCTACAGTGAAGGTGTTCACCGAGCTACATAGGCTAACTCATCGAAAGGACGACCAGTACTAGTTCTTTCAGGCAAAACTGCATTGTGGGCTCTTTACCGATCTGCCATCCTCACTGAAGAATTGGAAGAATCGCTTCTTTATTCTAAGGAGCAAGATTCCGAACGGTTTTGAGGGTTTCCCACGTAGCTGGCTGCATCTGGGCCCCTCACTTCCGAAGCGCATCATCTTCAATAGGGAAGAGAGCATAATGGTGATGGAGCTGAAAGACCAGGCGACCACTCAGAAGTTCTCTTGTTTAGATACGGTGACAGCCGAACTGCATCATTGGACAATGCAGCTGATTATCGGCGAAGAATGTGGGCTTCAGCTCTTTGACCTCGGCCTCGGTACTTTCTATATCTCTGATCTTTGAGCCTTAGCGAACTCACTGACTTTTCTTTGTGCAGGTATGGCGAGCGGCGAACCTTCCAAGGAGGCGAAGCGGAAGAGAGAGGTCTCCAGGAAAGTGCGAGAGATTAAGTACGCCAAGGCCTCTCAGACGCCAAAGCACGATCCAAGGGAAATGCAGGGAGGTCTGTCCCGACCCTCAGGACCGCCGGTTCCTGAAATAGAAGTGGTTCGGTCTCCTCCTCGATATGAAGAGCCGCCACCACCTCCTCCAGTTGCTTAGTGCAGAAGGGGGTCTTTCTCAACCCGCCGAGGACCTTTTCCCATGGTGCTCGGTCCTAATCCACTCCCACGGAGAAGAACCAGACTGTTCGGGAGAATTCGGGTTTTACTAAGGTTTTGGGGGCCTCAAGTCAGCCGGGAAGATCGGAATAGGCTGACCCGAACGATCTCGACGATATCTAACCGGACTAAGAGCACGGCGTGGAGAGTTTGGTGAACCAACATATCGTCAGAAAAGGTTCATCATTTAAAGCGAGATCGATGGGTAGGTCGGGAAGTGGCTTTGGCAGAGCCCAACTTTCATCCGCCCAAAACTACATAGCTGAAATTGAGGGGTGGATGAAGTTCTACTAGGATAAATTAGCCGAACAGACTCATGTTCTTAAGGAAGCTCGGGCGCTCCGAACCACTGATGTCGCACGCCTCACTGAAGAGCTTAGAGCAAAAGAAGAAGAGGTAGTGACGAGGGAGGCCGGGGCTTATGTGAACGCCCATGGGGATCTTTTGGTGAGCTCAGAAGCATTATCCCGAGGAGGACTTCTCTGGATGGTGGATCTGGCTCCCTAAGGCGAAGAGGATAGCGAGGAGGAGGTGAGGTGATAGAGAGGGTGAACACAATGTAGAGCAGTGGGGTGATCCTCCGGTAGAATGACTGTATTTTTATTTTGAAATGAAATGAAGTTCTTTCTTTTGTTCAATGACTTGATGAGATCGGAAAGAATCTAAGTTGTACAAGCGCTAACTATGCGAACCAATTAGAACATCAAACTTAAAAGTGATTATTAATCCAAGTATAAGAGTCGGAAAAACATTGTAAGCATGAGATCGGTGAGAACAAACACGAGCAGGACTTAAGATTATTAAAATTGGAAACGATTTGAACACTTAGGATTGGAAGCATCATTAAACGGATTAAAGCCTTAACTTTATTAAGCGATTATCCATAAAATTTTAAAGGAGATCGAAAATAAAAGCGGATGGCACGAAGACCTAATGTTGGTTTGATTTAGTTTGTGAGAGATCGAAAATGTGACTAATTGGCCAAGAGGCTTAATAATTGATTCAAGAGATCGGTAAGGATTTGAGCGTCTGGAAACTTGGTATTGGTTCGGTTTCTTTGGAGAGAGATCGAAAATGTGATCGTTTGGCAAGGATACTTGGTGTCGGTTTAGATCCTTGAAGAGAGACCGAAAATGAATGGAGACTTGGTGATGGGGATCGATTTCATAGTTTATTGATTTCAAGGATCGACCAAAATATGGTGTCGACAGCTGCCCCTCTTTACATAATTTCTATTGAAGGGAAAAAAAATTTCCCGTGTAGGAATTATGTAAAGATTCAGACCCATATTTTGGATGATTTAAAATTTTGAAACTCAAATTTAAAGTTAGGAAACTAAAACCCACTCAGTGTGACCGGAGGTTGGTAACAGGAATTTAAAGCGAAAAACTAAAATCAACTTAGATCAAAGAACGGAGGTTGATAAAATCAAGGAACCGAAGTTAATAACGAGAATTTAAATCTTTGGAAAATTAAAATCAACTTAGATCAAGGAACCGGAGGTTGATAACGAGAATTTAAATCTTTGGAAAATTAAAATCAACTTGGATCAAGGAATCGAGAGGTTGATATGATGAATTTAAATCTTGGAAAATTAAAATCAACTTGGATCAGGAACCGGGGTTGATAACGAGAATTTAAATCTTTGAAAAATTAAAATCAACTTGGATCAAAGAACCAAAGGTTGATAACGAGGAATTTAAATCTTTGGAAAATTAAAATCAACTTCGATCAAGGAATCGGAGGTTGATAACAGGAATTTTAATCTTTGAAAAATTAAAATCAACTTAGATCAAGGAACGGAGGTTGATAACAAGAATTTAAATGCTAGAAAATTAAAATCAACTTGGATCAAGGAACCGGAGGTTGATAATGGAATTTAAATCTTTGGAAAATTAAAATCAACTTAGATCAAGGAACCAGAGGTTGATAACAGAAATTTAAATGCTGGAAAATTAAAATTAACTTAGATCAAAGAACCAGAGGTTAATAACAGGAATTTAAATGTTGAAAAATTAAAATCAACTTGGATCAAGGAACCAGAGGTTAATAATAGGAATTTAAATGCTGAAAAATTAAAATCAACTTGGATCAAGGAACCAGAGGTTGATAACGGAAATTTAAATGTTGAAAATTAAAAATGCTCACAAAATAAGCCTAACCTGACACAAGAAGTTCTTCGCGACGAGTGTACTTAACAGATCGAAGGTCAGCGATTAATGGAGGGCGAGTTACAAGACTTGACCTACAACTTCCCTTTCCTTACTCACTTCTCCGGATGCCCTTTTTTTGCTCTCGACTTTCTTTCGGTTTTGTGGAAAGCGCCCTTGTGGGTTTTCACTTTCCCTTCTGTTCATCCAACTAGAAGCGCCCTTCCGGGTTTTCACCTCTAGTTTTTTTTTTTTTTGGCTATCGATCATCCCCTGAAAGTTTCTTAGCAAAATACATGAGGTTATCAATATCTAAATCCTAATCTTATAACAAAATTTTAACAAATTAATAGCACATAGAAAACAGCATTAGAGTGTGAATATATGAGAAAGACAAAGCAAAAAGATAAATTAAAATGCGAAGAAGATAGATCGAGGTGAAAAGATGACTTTATTATGGCTTTATCATGGCTTTGAGAAACAAAAGTACAATTTCAAAGAAAAAGGGTACAAGGATAGATCTCACAGATTCCTTGTAGATAGCTTTGAAGTCTCTTAACTGCCATTATTTCAAGTACTCTATTAACGAAGATTCATGCCATGATGGTTTATTTTTCGTTCCTTGGTCCCATGTCTTCTTCCTTATTCTTCCACTTTCTGGTTCTAAGGGCGCCCTTTCGGGTTTTCACCCTTAGATTTTTTTTTTTGCTCGCTCTTTCAGGGTGCCCTTTCGGGTTTTCACCCTTCACTAATTTTACAGAAAGCGCTCTTTCGGGTTTTCGCCTCTTCACGCATTTTACTAGGGGCGCCTTTTCGGGTTTTCACCCCTACCCCCCCTTTTTTTTTAGGCATAATATCTCCGGACAGTGTCGGCATTCACGGGTCTTAGGAATTCTTCACCATCCATACGAGACAAGATTAGGGCCCCACCAGAAAACGCCCTTTTGACCGCATAGGGTCCTTCATATGTTGGTGTCCATTTACCCCGAGCATCATTTTGATTTGAAAGCACCATTGTCAGGACTAGATCCTCGAGTTGAAATTCACGTGGGCGAACGCCTTTGTTAAATGCCCAAGCCATTCTTCTCTGGTATAACTGCCCATGATATGCTACCACTAGCCTTTTCTCGTCTAGCAAATTTAATTGGTGAACCTTGGTGGATCCGCTTGACTCATCAATCCTTGATTCCTTCAAAATTCTTAAGGAAGAATTTCCACTTCAATAAATGTCTGACTTCCATCCCATAAACTAGTGAGTATGGGGTTGCCCCAGTTGACGTCCTTATGGAAGTCCGGTATGCGTGAAGGGCGTAGGGAAGCATATCATGCCAATCTCTATAGGTGACTATCATTTTCCGAATTATTCTCTTGAGATTTTATTTGTAGCTTCTACTGCTCCATTCATCTAGGGGCGATAAGGTGAGGAATTGAGATGTCGAATCTTGTATTGATCACATAATCTTTGGATCTTCAAACCTTTCAAATTCTTGGCGCTGTCAGTGACGATCTCACTTTGGGAGGCGTGTCGTGAGATAATATTATTTGGAGGAACTTGAGAAATGTGTTACGTGTGATGTGGCCATATGATGTCGCTTCGACCCATTTTGAAAAATAGTCAATAGCTACCAAGATAAATTTATGCCCATTGGATGCCTTGGGGTTAATGGGACCAATCATGTCGATTCCCCACATTGCGAAAGGCCATGGTGAGACGAGGTTGAACAATTGGTGAGGCGGAACATTTATCGGATCTGCATAGATTTGACATTTGTGACACTTCCAAAAGTATTCGATGCAATCCTTCTCCATAGTAGTCCAGAAGTATCCTCGTCGCAAGATTTGCTTAGCCATCATATGTCCATTAGCATGGGTAGCACAGTTCCCCTCATGAGTTTCGAAAAGGATCCTCTTTGCCTCTTTTGCCTCCACGCATCTCAACAATTCGCCGTTGAAGCTCCTTTTGTATAGAATTTCTCCACTGGGGAAGTACCCCAAAGCTAATCTCTGGATCATTCTTCTTTTGTTTCTACTTGCCCCTGGAGGGAATTTTCTGGTTTTGATGTAGACCTGGATGTCATGATACCAAGGTTTACCATCTATTTCCTCCTCGATCATGAAGCAGTACGCCGGCTCACTCCTTGCTTTGATCTGCAATTCCTGAGTCGTCAGCCCTTCTTCTATTTGAGCCATAACAGCCAGGGTGGCTAAGGCATCCGCGAATTGATTTTTGTCCCAACTGAGGTGAGTGAGAGAAATTTCTTCGAATTTCTTGATCAATTCGATGAAGTACTTGATATGGGATTAACCGGATCCTTGGTTTGCCATTCTCCCTTGACTTGATAAATTATCAAATTTGAATCTCCATATACTTCCAACTTCCTGACTTTCATTTTGATGACGGCCTATAAACCCATCACACAAGCTTCGTATTCTGCGACATTATTGGTACATTTAAACCTTAACTTGATGGCTATTGGGAAGTGTTTCCCATCAGGTGATACCAGTACGGCTCTAATTCCATTACTAGACAAATTAGCAGCTCTGTCGAAATATATTTCCCACACATCAGCTGGCTCTTTTTCTTCGCTGTCGACTTCATTAACATGCTCATCAGGGAACTCAAAATCCAAGGCTTCATAATCCTGGATTGGGTTTTCTGCTAGGAGATCAGCGATTACGCTGCCTTTCACAGCTTTTCGGGTCATATAGACAATATCATATTGAGAGAGTATGACTTGCCACTTGGCTATCCTTCCCAGCACAAATGGGCTTTCGAACACATACTTAATAGGATCCATCCTAGAGATGAGCCATGTCTTATGATTCAACATGTAGTGTTTAAGTCGATTTGCTGCCCAGGCTAATGCGCAACAAGTTTTCTCTAGGAATGAGTACCTTGACTCGCAATCATTGAACTTCTTGCTCAGGTAATAGATAGCCCTCTCTCTTTGACCGGTATCGTCATGTTATCCCAAAACACATCCCATTAAATTCTGTTGGATAGCCATGTATAGAATCAACGGTCTTCCTGCCACCGGAGGAACCAATATCGACGGGTTTGACAGGTACTGCTTAATTTTCTCGAAAGCCTCTTGACAAACTGAATCCCATTGAGTGGTGTTATTCTTTCGGAGTAGTCTAAAGATAGGCTCAGCTTTAGCGGTGAGGTTGGAAAAAAATCTCGAGATGTAGTTCAGCTTCCCCAGGAAACTGCGTACCTCCCTTTCTGTCTTTGGGGATGGCATCTCTTGAATAGCTCAAACTTTGTCTGGATCTACTTCTATTCCCTTCTCACTCACTATGAATCCCAATAACTTCCCATATTAGCTCCGAACACACATTTGGCAGGGCTCAATTTTAGCTGATACTTCCTGAGTCTCTCGAATACTTTTCTTAGCACCTGCATATGGCTTTCTCCTTCCCTGGATTTGATGATCATATCATCCACGTACACCTCCACTTCTTTGAGCATCATATTGTGGAATAATGTGACCACAGCACGTTGGTAGGTAGCGCCTGCATTCTTTAAGCCAAATGGCATGACCCGATGAGAATACCCCAGAGTGACAAAAGCGGTTTTCTCCTTATCCTGTTCATCCATGAGGATTTGATTGTACCCGGACGCTCCATCGATACATGAACATCTGCCCAATCCTGCGGCATTGTCTACTAGCATGTCTATGTGCGGGAGAGGGAAATCATCCTTCAGGCTTACTTTATTAAGATCCCTGTAATCAACGCACACCCTGACTCTTCCGTCTTTCTTCATTACCGAGACAATGTTAGCTATCCATTGAGGATATTTGACTACTTCTAGAAACCCAGCATCATACTGCTTTTTGACTTCATCCTTGACTTTGAACAGTGTGTCAGGGTTCATTCTTCTCAGCTTCTGCTTTACAGGGATCGTTCTAGGAATTAGGGGAATCTTGTGTGTCACAATCTGGGGGTTTAAGCCGGTCATATCGTCATAGCTCCATAAAAATACGTCCAGGAATTCTTTAAGCAGACTGACCATATCTTCTAATTCTGCACTCTCCACAACTTTAAGTTCCCTTTTTATTTCTTCTGTGCCTAAATTCACGGTGTGCGTTTCGTCCCCATAAGGCACTAGGGAAGGTTCATCTCTTTCATCCCTTTCTTCTATGAGTTCCTCCTCAGAATCACTTAAAGTAATGACAGTTATGGGGTTTTCAAAATTAACGGAGGAATTTACGAGTCTATTGGATTATTAGGTGTTAGTTGATGAATGGTCTGAAGAAATGAAAGTGAAATATATTACGAAAATGGCAAAACAAGGAAAAAGAATTGGATGTAAAAATGCGCTATTAATCCATTAATATTTGCATCATAAAAAAAGGGTCCATTTACAGTATTACACTTGTCACCATGGACAAAATGATCAATTGTTGATAACCAAAAGTACTTTACTCAAAATTGAAATGCAGGAAAGTTCTCTTCCGTCCAGTTGTCCAGTTCTTGCCCTTCAGCTATTGGCGAGACTAGAGCTTCATACAAGGAATCGAGATGGATGACATCAATGGATGGTTCATCGGGTGATTCTTCAGTTTTCGTAGGATTTTCAATAACCAGCTTGGTGAAGACCTCTGTGATTTTCGGGACTACCTTCATTTTCTCGATCTTCTGATCAAATCTACGATTACGAAGCATACTTCTCATCGAATCATCCATCCATGAGGCGTCTTCCTCATAACCCAAACCGCAACGACCAACCTTTTGGATAACTGGTATAGGTTCAACAATCCCCTGTAATGTAGCGCCTAACCCTTTGCCCATCTCATACCCATTCTTCAGCATCACCTTCGCTACCATAGCCGTAGCCCCTTCATTTCTGGAGGTGGTTTCTTGTAATTCAAGAGCCTGGAAAGAGCTTTCTAATGATTCCTCAGCTGCTTCCACATAAGGAAGTGATTGCGATTTGGTGACCAGCATGGCTTCCTCCCCCTTCACAGTGATGATCCTGCCATCCATGATGTACTTAATTTTGTGATGCAGGGTTGAAGGTACAGCATTTTCTGAATGGATCCAAGGTCTTCCTAGCAACATAGTGTATGCAGGTTCAATGTTCATCACTTGGAACGTGACATTGAAAGCGCATGCGCCGATTTGGAGTGGCAGGTCAATGTCTCCCAGTACCTCTCTTCTCATGCCGTCAAAAGCTCTTACCACCATAGCACTTTGATGCATGTTTGGTAGTCGTGGCGGCTGGCCAAGGTGGCATTAGGCAAGGCGTTGGCGGATCCATTGTCAATGAGGACCTTAGCAACTATGTAACCTTTACACTTCACCGATTATATGCGAGCTTTAGTGTGCTTTAAGCTGCGAGGTCTATTTCTTCTTACGAGAAAGTGACAAAACTAGATGCTGAATTTGCCCCACTATCTTCTCGAATTGCCGGTGTGATGTCGGGGTTTACAAAACCTTACCGGGATCTCTGCAAGGCTTGGCGATGCACCTCGAACTCAAAATCGGTGGCGGTGAAATTCGAGCCGGATGTCTTTCTTAATTGTTCAACAACATCTTATTCACTTTGCTTCATTTTTGAAGCAACATCCCTCCTCTTCGTTTGATCAATTGGGTTCTCCTCTCTCTTCTTTCTCAACCTCCTCTTCGTATTCTCTGGTGGCTCTCCCATTTTACTTTCCCTTTCTTCTTTTCCTTTTCTTCACCCCCATAACATCTCCCACTTGGTTATAAACTCAACTTCTTGCT